>NC_086172.1:131962617-132572930 GCF_023053635.1 Elgaria multicarinata webbii | reverse complement strand
AAATGTGACCATACACAACAAAGGACAATGGTCTAAGGTAAAGAGTGCCATTCTGAATGTGGAAACTCTGTTAGGGTGCTCAGTCAGAAATAAAGACTTTTAAGTGAATAGTAACACTGTGATCCTATACATAACTTACTAGGAAAGAAACCCCATTGAGCTCATTACTTGTCTGTAAACATGCATAGGATTGCAATCTAAATCTTTTAAAAATGAAAGCAAGTGTCTCTGGGTTTTCTGATCCATCGATAAAAACTAGATCCCAACATTCTGTCTCACTTAACATGACATGATATCTTCCCCAGTCCTCTTACTAGAGATCCTTTCATTAGACTGAGATATGACAAGCTGACCCCGGGACTTTCTGCATGCAGAGGAAATGAGCTATGGCTCCTTCCATAAACTCTTCCACGTATCAACACTAAATTAGAGGACTCCATCTCTGAGTCATGGCAAGGAGGAGCAAAACTTGCCCTAATTTAGTTTTTCAACTCGTGACTGTCTTTGAAAAACAACCCATCCAATCAAAAGTAGATTAAAATTCTAGTCTCTGGACTAGGATGGCCACTTACCCATAGGCAAAACACAGAACGAAGGAGGATATACATTTGCATAAAATTTGCATCTGCTAATTTATATGTGTAGATGCACATGTGGGAATAATTACTTTAATTTAAATAGAAAGGCAAAACCTCTCACCATAGGGGGCAAGATGGTGACCTGTGTGCTTTTCTGTTTTCCAAGCGCTGTCTGTTGAAGGGGCAAGACCCATGTCGAAATGCGTTGGGAACAACCAATACGGCTGTCTCTTTTGTTCATTTTTGGCAACTTCAAGGTCTCTGCTGTTCTCTCTTCTTATGGCGGAGGCCTTCATAGGATGCCTTCAAACAGAGGACTATGCTCAGACTTCAGAGGACTGTCCTCTATAAAGTAGACCCAGAGAAAACCAAACTACCTGATTTGGACTTAAGAAAAGGAGTCACCATTGTTGATCCAGAGTCCTTGGACTGACTGGGAGAGAAGAAGCTCTTGGATGTGTAACAATGTAGGCTACTTGAGCAGCAACTGTTAGGGGGAAATGATGGGCCTGATGGATCTGACCATGGGTGTGAGGGGTTTAGGACAAATTTGGTGAGGCCTCCAGCTTGGCCTTGATGGGTGTTTGGTCTTTGTCCTAAAGCCTTTAGAAAGCACAGCCAGGATATTCTTTTTCAGTATCCTTAACAATGCCAACAGCCCTTTACATGTTAAAGGTGAGGGGCAATACATCACCCATATCTGCATCCCAACTTTCCTGAATAGATATCATAGGGTAAGCGAATCCAGTGCGCTTGGGGTTAGCTCCCAATGCATTACTTTCCTGTGACTTTTTTTCACCATTTCTATACTTGAACATTCTCTTAAATAATGTGCACAGTTCCAAGCCAATGGAAAATGCAGTTACCCAAGCAGATGTCCTCTGTTTTCTCCAATTTCCGGTCCTTTAGATTTACAATACTTTCAATTACAGCAGCCACAGTCGTGGCTGCTGTATGTTAAGGCCCGTCAGTAATCTGAGCATTCTACCATTATAATTTTTTAGCGGGGGGGGAAGGGGAATTTAGGGTCCTAAAATGAAAAATATTTCAGGAATCTTTCTGAAACGCGGGTACTGCCAGAAAGAAATGCTGGCTTTACATTCCCTGCGCGTTTCAGGGAGATTCCTGAAATATTGAGGTCTGGGTGGGAGTTTAAAGGAGAAAAAGGGAGAGAAACTCTGTCCGTCACAATCTGCTTTGTTTTGCTCGGGGGGTGGCGACTTTTTTTTTGCGCAGCTGTAGCGCAAAAGGGGAAGCCTCCCGGAGCAATCTATAACGAGGATTAAATTCCCCTATCCATCCGATTGATGGAATGGCCTTTCTTTTTTTAAAAGACCGTTCCATCAATTTTTAATTAATTTTTTAAAATCCCATGTTTCTCAATGGGGAATCTGATAAGCTCACGCATGCGCGTGAGCTTCAGAATCCCCAGAGAGAGACGGAGAGCAGGGAGAGCGCGGCCGGCGCTCATCCCCGACCGGTCAGGTAAGTGGGGTGAGGGGAGCTTGCCTGGAGCCGCTGCTGCATTCGTGCAGCAGCGGGCCCAGGCGTAGCGGGAGGGGGGAAATCGGGGGGGGGGAAGTCGCCCCCCACCCCCCGGTTTCACCTTGTCCGTCGGCTGCAGGCCCGGGTCTGCAGCCGACTTGGCGGAGGGGGGCCCGCGTCGGTGGGTTGGGGGTGCAGGGGGACCTTCTCTAGGCTCGCCGCCGCTCGAACTGCGGCAGCGGCGAGGGCAGAGAAGGACCGCGCCGCTGGTGTGTGTGTGTGTGTGTGCGTGAGTGTGTGATTGATTACCTGGTCTCCGCTGCTGCCAACTGCGGCAGCGGCCGGAGGCTAGGCAATCAATCAATCACACACACACAGACACACACACACTCACCAGCGGCGCTTCCCGGCCAGGGTAGCCGCCGCCGCCCCCCCCCCCCCCACGCGCGCACGCCGGAGGAGAGCAGGGACTTACCTTGCTTTCTTCCTCGTGGCTGGTCTGGCCGGAAATGTACTTCCCTGCCGGAAGTGACGTCACTTCCTTTTCCGGCAGGGAAGTACATTTCCGGCCAGACCCAGCCACGAGGAAGAAAGCAAGGTAAGTCCCTGCTCTCCTCCGGCGTGCGCGCGTGGGGGGGGGGGGGGCGGCGGCGGCCCCTCCTCTCTCCCGGCGCGGCGTGGGGGTGGGGGGCGGTGGAGGGGGTGGGGCGGCGGCGGGGGTGGGGGGTGGGGCGGCGGCGGCAGATGAGGGTAGGCCGGGCCGCCCTGCGCCGGAGGGGTTTGGGGCCTTCTCTAGCCCCGCCGCCACTGCCTCCGCGGCGGCGGCGGCTGGGTCAGAGAAGGCCCCAAACCGCTCCGGCGCATGGCGGCCCGGCCTACCCTCAGTGGGGAGTGTGGGGGGGGGGGCGGCGGCGGCGGCTGTAGATGAGGGTAGGCCGGGCCGCATTGCGCCGGAGGGGTTTGGGGCCTTCTCAAGCCCCGCCGCCACTGCCTCCGCGGCGGCGGCGGCTGGGTCAGAGAAGGCCCCAAACCCCTCCGGCGCATGGCGGCCCGGCCTACCCTCAGTGGGGGGTGTGTGGGGGGGGGCAGCGGCGGCGGCTGTAGATGAGGGTAGGCCGGGCCGCATTGCGCCGGAGGGGTTTGGGGCCTTCTCTAGCCCCGCCGCCACTGCCTCCGCGGCGGCGGCGGCTGGGTCAGAGAAGGCCCCAAACCGCTCCAGCGCATGGCGGCCCGGCCTACCCTCAGTGGGGAGTGTGGGGGGGGGGGGCGGCGGCGGCGGCTGTAGATGAGGGTAGGCCGGGCCGCATTGCGCCGGAGGGGTTTGGGGCCTTCTCAAGCCCCGCCGCCACTGCCTCCGCGGCGGCGGCGGCTGGGTCAGAGAAGGCCCCAAACCCCTCCGGCGCATGGCGGCCCGGCCTACCCTCAGTGGGGGGTGTGGGGGGGGGGGCAGCGGCGGCGGCTGTAGATGAGGGTAGGCCGGGCCGCATTGCGCCGGAGGGGTTTGGGGCCTTCTCAAGCCCCGCCGCCACTGCCTCCGCGGCGGCGGCGGCTGGGTCAGAGAAGGCCCCAAACCCCTCCGGCGCATGGCGGCCCGGCCTACCCTCAGTGGGGGGGGTGTGGGGGGGGGCGGCGGCAGATGAGGGTAGGCCGGGCCGCCCTGCGCAGGAGGGGTTTGGGGCCTTCTCAAGCCCCGCCACCACTGCCTGCGCCTTAGATCCAGCGGTGGCGGCGGGGCGAGAGTAGGCCACGCCGGTGCGATGGGGAGGGGAATGGAGGGGGCCCTAGCCGTGGGGGGGGAGAGAGGAGGGACTCACCTTCTTCCTCCTTCTAGGTCTGTCGGGAAATGGAGTTCTCTGACGTAAACAGAAGTGTCGCAAAGGCCTATTGCGTCACCTCTGTTTACGGCAGGGAATTCCATTTCCCGACAGACCTGGAAGGAGGAAGATGGTGAGTGCTGGTGTGCGGCGCGGGTGGGGTGGGGTAGCTTCGCTTCCTGGCCCCGCCACCGCTGGTGTAGATCCTGCGGCGCCGGCGGTGGGGCCAGGGTGGCCCCCCCAGGGTGGGGGGGTTCCCTGTATCTTTAATAGTTGCATAGAAAAGGGAATTTCAGCAGGTGTCATTTGTATGCATGTAGCACCTGCTGAAGTTCCCTCTTCATCACAACAGTTAAAGCTGCAGGAGCCTTGCCTCTTTTGTATCTGGTGAAGACGGCAGGGTTCCTGCAGCTTTAACTGTTGTGACAAAGAGGGAATTTCACCAGGTTCTCCATATATACAAATGACACCTCCTGAAATCCCCTTTTCTAGGCAACTGTTAAAAATGCAGGAGCCCTGTTTTCCTTTTCATGTGGCTAGGGAGGCCATATGCAAAAGAGTACAGGGCTCCTGTATTTTTAATAGTTGCATAGAAAAGGGAATTTCAGCAGGTGTCATTTGTATATATGGAGAACCTGGTGAAATTCCCTCTTCGTCACAACAGTTAAAGCTGCAGGAGCCTTGCCTCTTTTGTATCTGGTGAAGACGGCAGGGTTCCTGCAGCTTTAACTGTTGTGACAAAGAGGGAATTTCACCAGGTTCTCCATATATACAAATGACACCTCCTGAAATCCCCTTTTCTAGGCAACTGTTAAAAATGCAGGAGCCCTGTTTTCCTTTTCATGTGGCTAGGGAGGCCATATGCAAAAGAGTACAGGGCTCCTGTATCTTTAATAGTTGCATAGAAA
This sequence comes from Elgaria multicarinata webbii, assembly GCF_023053635.1. Classification (NCBI taxonomy): domain Eukaryota; kingdom Metazoa; phylum Chordata; class Lepidosauria; order Squamata; family Anguidae; genus Elgaria; species Elgaria multicarinata. The sequence goes on along the minus strand of NC_086172.1, from coordinate 132,568,145 downwards.
AGGGAATTTCAGCAGGTGTCATTTGTATGCATGTAGCACCTGGTGAAATTCCCTCTTCGTCACAACAGTTAAAGCTGCAGGAGCCTTGCCTCTTTTGTATCTGGTGAAGACGGCAGGGTTCCTGCAGCTTTAACTGTTGTGACAAAGAGGGAATTTCACCAGGTTCTCCATATATACAAATGACACCTGCTGAAATTCCCTTTTCTAGGCAACTGTTAAAAATGCAGGAGCCCTGTTTTCCTTTCCATGTGGCTAGGGAGGCCATATGCAAAAGAGTACAGGGCTCCTGTATTTTTAATAGTTGCATAGAAAAGGGAATTTCAGCAGGTGTCATTTGTATATATGGAGAACCTGGTGAAATTCCCTCTTTGTCACAACAGTTAAAGCTGCAGGAGCCTTGCCTCTTTTGTATCTGGTGAAGACGGCAGGGTTCCTGCAGCTTTAACTGTTGTGACAAAGAGGGAATTTCACCAGGTTCTCCATATATACAAATGACACCTGCTGAAATTCCCTTTTCTAGGCAACTGTTAAAAATGCAGGAGCCCTGTTTTCCTTTCCATGTGGCTAGGGAGGCCATATGCAAAAGAGTACAGGGCTCCTGTATTTTTAATAGTTGCATAGAAAAGGGAATTTCAGCAGGTGTCATTTGTATATATGGAGAACCTGGTGAAATTCCCTCTTCGTCACAACAGTTAAAGCTGCAGGAGCCTTGCCTCTTTTGTATCTGGTGAAGACGGCAGGGTTCCTGCAGCTTTAACTGTTGTGACAAAGAGGGAATTTCACCAGGTTCTCCATATATACAAATGACACCTCCTGAAATCCCCTTTTCTAGGCAACTGTTAAAAATGCAGGAGCCCTGTTTTCCTTTTCATGTGGCTAGGGAGGCCATATGCAAAAGAGTACAGGGCTCCTGTATCTTTAATAGTTGCATAGAAAAGGGAATTTCAGCAGGTGTCATTTGTATGCATGTAGCACCTGGTGAAATTCCCTCTTCGTCACAACAGTTAAAGCTGCAGGAGCCTTGCCTCTTTTGTATCTGGTGAAGACGGCAGGGTTCCTGCAGCTTTAACTGTTGTGACAAAGAGGGAATTTCACCAGGTTCTCCATATATACAAATGACACCTGCTGAAATTCCCTTTTCTAGGCAACTGTTAAAAATGCAGGAGCCCTGTTTTCCTTTCCATGTGGCTAGGGAGGCCATATGCAAAAGAGTACAGGGCTCCTGTATTTTTAATAGTTGCATAGAAAAGGGAATTTCAGCAGGTGTCATTTGTATATATGGAGAACCTGGTGAAATTCCCTCTTCGTCACAACAGTTAAAGCTGCAGGAGCCTTGCCTCTTTTGTATCTGGTGAAGACGGCAGGGTTCCTGCAGCTTTAACTGTTGTGACAAAGAGGGAATTTCACCAGGTTCTCCATATATACAAATGACACCTGCTGAAATTCCCTTTTCTAGGCAACTGTTAAAAATGCAGGAGCCCTGTTTTCCTTTCCATGTGGCTAGGGAGGCCATATGCAAAAGAGTACAGGGCTCCTGTATTTTTAATAGTTGCATAGAAAAGGGAATTTCAGCAGGTGTCATTTGTATATATGGAGAACCTGGTGAAATTCCCTCTTCGTCACAACAGTTAAAGCTGCAGGAGCCTTGCCTCTTTTGTATCTGGTGAAGACGGCAGGGTTCCTGCAGCTTTAACTGTTGTGACAAAGAGGGAATTTCACCAGGTTCTCCATATATACAAATGACACCTCCTGAAATCCCCTTTTCTAGGCAACTGTTAAAAATGCAGGAGCCCTGTTTTCCTTTTCATGTGGCTAGGGAGGCCATATGCAAAAGAGTACAGGGCTCCTGTATCTTTAATAGTTGCATAGAAAAGGGAATTTCAGCAGGTGTCATTTGTATGCATGTAGCACCTGGTGAAATTCCCTCTTCGTCACAACAGTTAAAGCTGCAGGAGCCTTGCCTCTTTTGTATCTGGTGAAGACGGCAGGGTTCCTGCAGCTTTAACTGTTGTGACAAAGAGGGAATTTCACCAGGTTCTCCATATATACAAATGACACCTGCTGAAATTCCCTTTTCTAGGCAACTGTTAAAAATGCAGGAGCCCTGTTTTCCTTTCCATGTGGCTAGGGAGGCCATATGCAAAAGAGTACAGGGCTCCTGTATTTTTAATAGTTGCATAGAAAAGGGAATTTCAGCAGGTGTCATTTGTATATATGGAGAACCTGGTGAAATTCCCTCTTCGTCACAACAGTTAAAGCTGCAGGAGCCTTGCCTCTTTTGTATCTGGTGAAGACGGCAGGGTTCCTGCAGCTTTAACTGTTGTGACAAAGAGGGAATTTCACCAGGTTCTCCATATATACAAATGACACCTGCTGAAATTCCCTTTTCTAGGCAACTGTTAAAAATGCAGGAGCCCTGTTTTCCTTTCCATGTGGCTAGGGAGGCCATATGCAAAAGAGTACAGGGCTCCTGTATTTTTAATAGTTGCATAGAAAAGGGAATTTCAGCAGGTGTCATTTGTATATATGGAGAACCTGGTGAAATTCCCTCTTCGTCACAACAGTTAAAGCTGCAGGAGCCTTGCCTCTTTTGTATCTGGTGAAGACGGCAGGGTTCCTGCAGCTTTAACTGTTGTGACAAAGAGGGAATTTCACCAGGTTCTCCATATATACAAATGACACCTCCTGAAATCCCCTTTTCTAGGCAACTGTTAAAAATGCAGGAGCCCTGTTTTCCTTTTCATGTGGCTAGGGAGGCCATATGCAAAAGAGTACAGGGCTCCTGTATCTTTAATAGTTGCATAGAAAAGGGAATTTCAGCAGGTGTCATTTGTATGCATGTAGCACCTGGTGAAATTCCCTCTTCGTCACAACAGTTAAAGCTGCAGGAGCCTTGCCTCTTTTGTATCTGGTGAAGACGGCAGGGTTCCTGCAGCTTTAACTGTTGTGACAAAGAGGGAATTTCACCAGGTTCTCCATATATACAAATGACACCTGCTGAAATTCCCTTTTCTAGGCAACTGTTAAAAATGCAGGAGCCCTGTTTTCCTTTCCATGTGGCTAGGGAGGCCATATGCAAAAGAGTACAGGGCTCCTGTATTTTTAATAGTTGCATAGAAAAGGGAATTTCAGCAGGTGTCATTTGTATATATGGAGAACCTGGTGAAATTCCCTCTTCGTCACAACAGTTAAAGCTGCAGGAGCCTTGCCTCTTTTGTATCTGGTGAAGACGGCAGGGTTCCTGCAGCTTTAACTGTTGTGACAAAGAGGGAATTTCACCAGGTTCTCCATATATACAAATGACACCTGCTGAAATTCCCTTTTCTAGGCAACTGTTAAAAATGCAGGAGCCCTGTTTTCCTTTCCATGTGGCTAGGGAGGCCATATGCAAAAGAGTACAGGGCTCCTGTATTTTTAATAGTTGCATAGAAAAGGGAATTTCAGCAGGTGTCATTTGTATATATGGAGAACCTGGTGAAATTCCCTCTTCGTCACAACAGTTAAAGCTGCAGGAGCCTTGCCTCTTTTGTATCTGGTGAAGACGGCAGGGTTCCTGCAGCTTTAACTGTTGTGACAAAGAGGGAATTTCACCAGGTTCTCCATATATACAAATGACACCTCCTGAAATCCCCTTTTCTAGGCAACTGTTAAAAATGCAGGAGCCCTGTTTTCCTTTTCATGTGGCTAGGGAGGCCATATGCAAAAGAGTACAGGGCTCCTGTATCTTTAATAGTTGCATAGAAAAGGGAATTTCAGCAGGTGTCATTTGTATGCATGTAGCACCTGGTGAAATTCCCTCTTCGTCACAACAGTTAAAGCTGCAGGAGCCTTGCCTCTTTTGTATCTGGTGAAGACGGCAGGGTTCCTGCAGCTTTAACTGTTGTGACAAAGAGGGAATTTCACCAGGTTCTCCATATATACAAATGACACCTGCTGAAATTCCCTTTTCTAGGCAACTGTTAAAAATGCAGGAGCCCTGTTTTCCTTTCCATGTGGCTAGGGAGGCCATATGCAAAAGAGTACAGGGCTCCTGTATTTTTAATAGTTGCATAGAAAAGGGAATTTCAGCAGGTGTCATTTGTATATATGGAGAACCTGGTGAAATTCCCTCTTCGTCACAACAGTTAAAGCTGCAGGAGCCTTGCCTCTTTTGTATCTGGTGAAGACGGCAGGGTTCCTGCAGCTTTAACTGTTGTGACAAAGAGGGAATTTCACCAGGTTCTCCATATATACAAATGACACCTGCTGAAATTCCCTTTTCTAGGCAACTGTTAAAAATGCAGGAGCCCTGTTTTCCTTTCCATGTGGCTAGGGAGGCCATATGCAAAAGAGTACAGGGCTCCTGTATTTTTAATAGTTGCATAGAAAAGGGAATTTCAGCAGGTGTCATTTGTATATATGGAGAACCTGGTGAAATTCCCTCTTCGTCACAACAGTTAAAGCTGCAGGAGCCTTGCCTCTTTTGTATCTGGTGAAGACGGCAGGGTTCCTGCAGCTTTAACTGTTGTGACAAAGAGGGAATTTCACCACGTTCTCCATATATACAAATGACACCTCCTGAAATCCCCTTTTCTAGGCAACTGTTAAAAATGCAGGAGCCCTGTTTTCCTTTTCATGTGGCTAGGGAGGCCATATGCAAAAGAGTACAGGGCTCCTGTATCTTTAATAGTTGCATAGAAAAGGGAATTTCAGCAGGTGTCATTTGTATGCATGTAGCACCTGGTGAAATTCCCTCTTCGTCACAACAGTTAAAGCTGCAGGAGCCTTGCCTCTTTTGTATCTGGTGAAGACGGCAGGGTTCCTGCAGCTTTAACTGTTGTGACAAAGAGGGAATTTCACCAGGTTCTCCATATATACAAATGACACCTGCTGAAATTCCCTTTTCTAGGCAACTGTTAAAAATGCAGGAGCCCTGTTTTCCTTTTCATGTGGCTAGGGAGGCCATATGCAAAAGAGTACAGGGCTCCTGTATTTTTAATAGTTGCATAGAAAAGGGAATTTCAGCAGGTGTCATTTGTATATATGGAGAACCTGGTGAAATTCCCTCTTCGTCACAACAGTTAAAGCTGCAGGAGCCTTGCCTCTTTTGTATCTGGTGAAGACGGCAGGGTTCCTGCAGCTTTAACTGTTGTGACAAAGAGGGAATTTCACCAGGTTCTCCATATATACAAATGACACCTCCTGAAATCCCCTTTTCTAGGCAACTGTTAAAAATGCAGGAGCCCTGTTTTCCTTTTCATGTGGCTAGGGAGGCCATATGCAAAAGAGTACAGGGCTCCTGTATCTTTAATAGTTGCATAGAAAAGGGAATTTCAGCAGGTGTCATTTGTATGCATGTAGCACCTGCTGAAGTTCCCTCTTCATCACAACAGTTAAAGCTGCAGGAGCCTTGCCTCTTTTGTATCTGGTGAAGACGGCAGGGTTCCTGCAGCTTTAACTGTTGTGACAAAGAGGGAATTTCACCAGGTTCTCCATATATACAAATGACACCTGCTGAAATTCCCTTTTCTAGGCAACTGTTAAAAATGCAGGAGCCCTGTTTTCCTTTTCATGTGGCTAGGGAGGCCATATGCAAAAGAGTACAGGGCTCCTGTATTTTTAATAGTTGCATAGAAAAGGGAATTTCAGCAGGTGTCACTTGTATGTATGCAGCACCTGGTGAAATTCTCTCTTCATCACAGCAATTAAAGTCACAGGAGCCTTGCCTCTTTTGTATCTGTTCAAGATGGCAGGGTTCCTGCAGCTTTAACTGTTGTGACGAAGAGGGAATTTCACCAGGTTCTCCATATATACAAATGGCACCTCCTGAAATCCCCTTTTCTAGGCAACTGTTAAAAATGCAGAAGCCCTGTTTTCCTTTTCATGTGGTTAGGGAGACCATATGCAAAAGAGTACAGGGCTCCTGTATCTTTAACAGTTGCATAGAAAAGGGAATTTCAGCAGAGGGGAACCTGGTGAAGTTCCCTCTTCATCACAACAGTTAAAGCTGCAGGAGCCTTGCCTCTTTTGTATCTGATGAAGACGGCAGGGTTCCTGCAGCTTTAACTGTTGTGACGAAGAGGGAATTTCACCAGGTTCTCCATATATACAAATGACACCTGCTGAAATTCCCTTTTCTATGCAACTGTTAAAGATACAGGAGCCCTGTTTTCCTTTTCATGTGGCTAGGGAGGCCATATGCAAAAGAGTACAGGGCTCCTGTATCTTTAACAGTTGCATAGAAAAGGGAATTTCAGCAGAGGGGAACCTGGTGAAGTTCCCTCTTCATCACACCAGTTAAAGGTGCAGGAGAAAAATATATTTTTTACTTAATTAACATTAAAGAATGCACAATGGTTGTGCATTCTTTAATGTTAATTAAGTAAAAAATATAATTTTTTTACAGTTATATTTATAAATATAAATTTCAGCAGATATCATTTGTATATATGGAGAACCTGGTGAAATTTCCTCTTCATCACAACAGTGAAAGCTGCAGGAGCCTTGCCCTCTTTTAAATGGAGTCACTCTAGTACAGCTCCTGCAGATTTCACTGATGTGATGAAGAGGGAATTTCACCAGGTGCTGTATGAATACAAGTGACACCTGCTGAAATTCCCTTTTCTATGCAACTGTAAAAGAGGCAGGAGCCCTGTACTCCTTTGCATATGGTCACAAGGTGGGGCTGGTGACTCCGACGTCAGTGGGTCTATGAATCCGTGGGTATATGCATAGAATTGTAGGATTTTATGTCTAACCTTGCATAGGATTGTAGGATTTATGTACCCATGGATTCACTGACATCGGAGTCACCAGCCCCCTGCCCGTGACCATATGAAAAGGAGCACAGGGCTCCTGTATCTTTAACAGTTGCATAGAAAAGGGAATTTCAGCAGGTGTCATTTGTATATATGGAGAACCTGGTGAAATCCCCTCTTCATCACAACAGTGCAAGCTGCAGAAGCCCTGACCTCTTTTGTATCTGATTACTCTAGTATAGCTCTTGCAGCGTGCACTGTTCTGATGAAAAGGGAATTTCACCAGGTGTCATTTGTATATATGGAGAACCTGGTGAAATCTCCTTTTCATCACAATAGTGAAAGCTGCAGGAACTATACTAGAGTAACCGCATTTAAAAGAGGGAAGGGCTCGTTATCCTTTATAAAAAGCCATGAAATTCAATGAACAAAAAACCTACGGTTTATAAAACAACGTTAAGGCCCTACACTTTTCCACCAAGCACCAAAAAGCGGGGAAATTGGGAGTTAAGGCTCGCCAGCCTTAACGCCACATCCTCCCTAAGGAGGCAGAAAGTACCAGTGAAATTCTCATTCTGCCAAAGCAGATAAACCATGAGGACAGGATGGAGAATAGGATATGCAGAGGTGACTGTGGGGTTGTGGAAAACTGATGACGAACAACTTAGAGCCACCTACTTCTTTTTTTGTTTAGAGCAGCCCTTCCCCAACCTGGTGCCCTCCAAAGGTGTTGGACTGTGACGACGGAGCAGGTAAGAAACCCCACCCCCTCCTGCCTGGCTCTGCTGCCAGGTAAGCCCCAACCCACTTATGTGTTCCATTGTCACTGGGCCTGGACTTGAACTGAGCACCCTGGTCCATCCAGAACCTCAATTCAAGCCTGGGCCTGGGGACGATGGAGCAGGTAAGCAACCCCCTCCTGCCTGGCCCCTTACCTAGACCCACTGCCACTGCTGTGCAAACTGCAGCAACGGCTCCAGGCAAGCCCCCACCCCAGCCCACCCCACTTACCTGCTCCGTTGTCGCTGGGCCCCGGCTTGAATCGAGTGCCCTGGTCCACCCGGAAGCAAGTCCGCACCTGCAGCCTTGCTTCTGGGTGGACTCAGGGGCTCGATTCAAGCATGGGTCAAGCCATGACGGAGAAGGTAAGTGGTGGGGTGCAGGGGGGGCTTGCCTGGAGCTGCCACCGCAACAGTTTGTGCAGTGGCAGCTCCAGGTAAGGGGCCAGGCAGAAGGGGGGTTGGCTGGAGCTGCTGCACTTTGTGCAGCGGTAGCAGCAGGTCCAGGTAAGGGGCCAGGTGTGTGTGTGGGGGTTCTTACCTGCTCCGTCGTCACCTGGCCCAGGCTTGAATTGAGCCCCTGGGTCCACCCAGAAGCAAGGCTGCAAGTGTGGCCTTGCTTCTGGGTGCACCAGGGCGTTCTGTTCAAGGCCGGGCCCAACGACGACAGAGCAGGTAAGCGGGGTGAGGTGGGGGGGGCTTGCCTGGAGGCGCCCCCTACGTTCCCCATCCTGATGTCCCAGCATTCCTGACCATGGGACATACTGACTTGCAATGATCGATCGTTGCAGTCCAACACCTTTGGAGGGCACCAGGTTGGGGAAGGGCTGCTCTAAACAAAAAAAGAAGTAGGTGGCTCTAAGTTGTTCGTCATCAGTTTTCCACAACCCCACAGTCACCTCTGCATATCCTATTCTCCATCCTGTCCTCATGGTTTATCTGCTTTGGCAGAATGAGAATTTCACTGGTACTTTCTGCCTCCTTAGGGAGGATGTGGCGTTAAGGCTGGCGAGCCTTAACTCCCAATTTCCCCGCTTTTTGGTGCTTGGTGGAAAAGTGTAGGGCCTTAACGTTGTTTTATAAACCGTAGGTTTTTTGTTCATTGAATATCTACTAAGGTTCAGTTTCTTTTCTGGTTCCAGTCAGTTAACCCTTTGATCAAATCATACGTTTATCTTGTTTCTTTCTGTCTGATCACTCTAAACTAATGTGACCTAGGCTGTAGGGCAAACTGGATGTGACATTATTATTACCCCCTCCCACAGTGCTGATCTGAATTGAGCCTCCCACCCCACCCCATACCATGCCTGCTAGTCACAGTGGGAGGAAAGTTCCCATTGGTGCCAAAGGTAGCATTCCTTTGATTGGGAATAGCAGGTAGCCTCAATTTGGTTTGGGATTGTGGTGGGGGCAAAGGTTAAAGCCCCCTCCTCTCTCACCACAGTCCTGATGCGACTTCCCCCACCCCGACCCAGACGCCAGCTATTTGTTTAAAAAGAACAACTAAGGCCAAACAAATAACTTCTTAACTAGTCTGGCCCTGACTGATAGGTTTCAGACACATTGGAGTAGAAGGTGTGTGGCATACTGGGGCGAGGGTTTGATGGGGATGAAGTGTGCATTCAAAAAATTATGCCACTGTTTTGGACGCATTGACTGTATGCCCCTTAGATCAAGATAGCCCAATTAATAATGCTTCTTGGCCTCCTGCCCCTCATTGCAAGCTAGCTGTATATGGTTTCTCTCCGCCAATATGTTGGCACAGTGACAACATCCCAAATGAGAGAGCAGGAATTCCTGAAACACCTGTGTCACAACTGACAGGTTGCAGGGGAATCCCATAGGCATTAAACATTGCTTCAAAACACCATCCCATCCCAGAGCTTTGACTGAGTAAAGGCCAGGGCAGGATGCCAGATGGGGGAGTGCCAAATGAGCAGTCTCTCAGCTACAAAGATGGTTCTTGCTCATTGTACCAGGCCACATATAGTTTGGGTCCTGAAGGCATCAAGCTGCTCCTTCCTTTTGTTGGGCAGATTGCCATGAGTAGCCCAGAATGGTCAGCTGATGGAAGCAAATAGTTAGTTGGGAATTTCACCAGAAAGTCATTCATACGATCTTGTCCTTTCCTCCAGCTTATGGTTGGTGCTGCTTCGTGTATTTAAAGCTGTATTTCCCAAATTTAAAGCATTGCATTTCAAGACTCTGCCAGATTGTCTTAGTTTTCTTAAATTCTCATTTCCTCTGGTGCTTGCTTCTTGCTTAAAGTTACACTAACTTGGGGGGAAAAGATTTCCAGATTGAAATTTCCACTGTGTGATCTTCATTTTTAATATTGTTTTATTCTCATGTTTCTGCTAGCTGCACACGTACCTGCTTTGGTTTGAAAATGTTAATTCACTTCAAAGCCTGATCCAAACAGATCTGTTCTGGCACTTCTGAAAGTTTTCCTTGCTGTTCAACGGCTTACATTTCTCTTTGCTGGTTTTTGCTGTTTCTTTTGGTATTGCATGTTCTAGTCTACCCAGGGGACAGCTCTTTCCCCCAAACCCCTCAATTTGTTGACTGTAGCCTTTGTTTACTTGTTTGTTTATTTAAAACATTTCCTGGCCGCCTTTCAGGGCAGAGGCCTCACCAGGTGACTTACAACAATAAAAAACACAAAATATTAACAGCAACAAAATATTTTAATATTAATATTTAATATTAAAAGCAATAAAACATGATTGCAATAAAACAACAATTAAAACAATAAAATCAACAATAAAACCAGCAGGAACAGCATTCTGATTTTGCATAGAATTTATTCACTTTCTGTAATGCAGTTTACTTTTTGTTAATAATATTCATGCTGATAGTTGCAGAAATCCCACTAAGCCCCAGTGGGATTTAAGTCATGACTGATTTGTCCCACTGATTTCCTGCTGGCTGAGGATGATGACTGTTGCAGTCCAACACTAGGGCATCAAGTTGGGGGAGACTGCCCTTGTTCTTGCAATCACATTCAAAGTTCTGCAAGGCCTCAAGTCTTGCAACAGAACAAATGTTGCAAACTATGTTTGCCCGTATGGCTCATCCTAAATAAAGAATCAATGCTTTCACTTCATCCTGAATAAAAGAGCCATTCTTTTCCTCCCACGTGTACACACAGCTCTACCCCTGCTTCATGGGGTCCTTGAAAAAACTGATCCTAGGAGAAACTATAAGAATTAAGATAGCCAACCCATTGAGAAGAGGAGACTTCATAGGCTGTTGAAAGGAATAAATGGCTTCTTGGTAACCCTGAAGAGCAGCCCTCTTAATCTCCTAGCTCTTACAGAGATAGACAGTTTCCATGAAGTTCAAGGTTTTTGAGGGGGAGAAGAAGAAAGAGGCTTCATATTCAGTTCATGGGAGTTTGGCCTCAGTCAGGTTTCCTCACATGCGCTCTGGACAGAGTCTTGGCAGATTTTCAAGGAATGGAAAACACACTGAAGGCTTGGGAAAAGAAACAAATAGAAAAATGGATTGTGATACAACAAGACCATGGGAGGGGGGTGAAAGGGAATAAGCAATTTTGCAATTTTTGCTTCTTATAGGCTCAAATCCCACTTGTTGCTCACTGCCATTAAATGCCTACTTTGCTCTCCCATGCTTGCAATGCTTGCCTTTGAGCAACATGCTGTTAGCTGTGATCCTAAACACACTTATAAGGGAGCTCCATTAAATATAATTTAAAGATCCATATTAGTGCAATATCTTTATTAGGTCAACAAAAAGATTACACAAAATGTGCAAGCTTTTGAGATTTTCAGGTTTCCATCAGGAAAGATGTTAAACATGCATAGATAGGAGTGTGCTTTTAATAGCTTCCCTTCAAAGTAATTAATGCCAACAAAGAGATTACCAGAGGGTATTGTCCCTCCCTCCCTCTCTCTCTCTCCCTCTCTCTCTCTCTCTCTCTCTCTCACACACACACACACAGTTTTGTAAGGATTAACAAAACTCAAAGCAAAAGGAGACACCACTGAGTGCAAACAATACATGTAGGATAGCCATGTGCCCTCGTTTTTAGAGTGTAGTCTTCTGTTTGAAGAGATGCCAAAGGACTGTTTTTTATTTTGAAGCTGTTCTCTATTTGAAGGGTTGTCCAGTCCAACCCCAGGTTACAGAAACATCAGAAGGAAGCGCTGGGACTTGAAGTCACCCTAGATACACCACATATGCCACTTTCACAGGCATCATATCCTTGGACTTTTTATTCTAGGGTGTCTTTTACGTTGGAGATAGGGATGACATGTCGTATAATAATAATAATCGGGTTGGTCACTTTTCTTGACAATTTAGTCCCCCTTCAGCTGTTATATGGGTGAATGGGCATTGCATAGAAAGGAGCAGTGGTACCCCACCCCAAGGTCATGTGGCTTCCTCCACCCCACTATTCATGCGTTTGGTGTATGAATCTGCAGAGGGAACACCTATGCAATAGAACTCCGTGGACATAGGCTTCTCCAGGAACTGGAACTCTGATTACGCTGGGCTTCAACTCCTGGGAAGGTCTACATGCAGCTGTGTCCTGCAGCTGTCCATGCCTGATGCAGGAAGATTTCCACACCTAATGCATGGACATTGGAACAGGGGAAGCCACATCACCTCTGGGGTGGGGTGAACAGCACAGCCTTGCTACCCTTTTTACATGGTGCCCCTTCACACAAGTAGTATGTGAAGGGGGCTTTGATTCATGAGACAATCTTTCAAATGAGGTTACATCTCTTACATAGGTGTACCATGTAAAGAGTCAAGAGTCCCTCCCAGTCTAATCATCATCCTGTCTTGTTCCCCAGCAACTAAGCAAGTGCTGGGGATATGGATAAGAAAACTGATCTTAATCTCTACAGACAGCAGTGGAAAATAGAGATCCTTTACACAAATCTGAAAAGCATCCAAAATAAACATATATGATCTGGAATAATTATGGCTGTGCATCTCGAAGTTTATATATGAACTGATGCCAAACGCTGATCCTTTTCAACTGTGGAATACATAAAACGATGAACTGATAACTGAGGTGTAAGGGCATCTGCTTGTAGACTAAGATGTAGGAGGGAAAAGGCTTCAGTAGTAATAAAAGGGCTGCAAACACAAAGGCCTGTATGCTTGTAGAGCATTCACATATACAGTGATACCATCTGGCTACAGATGTGCGAAAATCTCTCATTGTAACTGCAGTGTCCTTTTCTTTGGTTTTTACTTCAGGATTATGTATATTCTGTACTAAAATAATGTATACTTCTGTGCCAGGAAAAACAGTTCTGTATAAATTATGAAATTTCAGTAAATTTTAAATTTTCTCTTTTTGTTCTGCATTTGTTACTATTTTGTATAATTTAGGTTGCAAGCTGAGAATATGTCCTACTAAACTCAATGGTGCTTACTTCTGGGGAGCCATATATGCTGTTATTCTAGTTTTGTGGTCATGGGGAAGCAAGGGCACTGAACCCCATTCCCAACCAGCGGAAAAAATTACTTAGCCATTTGGATTCTAAGATTTCAGTATGCGTTGCCCACACATTTTCAAGAATACCTCCACATTAAGAGGGACTAGAAACTTACTGTTTTTAAAAAAGGAAAACAAGAAAACTAAGGTTTTCATGAAGTTTATTTAGTTATTAAAATATTTGTATCCTGCCCTATATCATTGGGATCTCAGGGTGGCATACAGATAAAAACAATTCAAACAGTATAAAACAATAAATAATGTACACAGATAAAAACATATTAAACTATTAACAAGCTAAAACCAGTAGAAAATTTAAAAGCAATTAAAACGATATGCAGATTTTAGGAAAATTTCACATTCAAAGGCAAATAAAGTTGAATTCTGTGCTCGGTATCCTATCCTGTGGTGTTTCCAATGCCCTCATGGAATTAGGGCATACAATAACTCTGTATACATTGTACCAGTGATCACATTTTGGAATGTCTTCGTGGTCTTTTTCTATTACTTCTGCAACTAATATTTTCTATAGCTCTTCTAATTTGAGAGAAAAAGGGAAATGAAAGTCACTGATTACTGTCATTCATACACCATGGGTAGGCTTAGGGGACAATCAGAGTAAAACAAACTTGAGGAAGACTCATTGTTGAGGAAGTTTGAATGTGTAAATTATGTAGCTGAATCATAGTCCACAAAAGCTTATGCCAGTATAAATTTATTAGTCTTATTTATTTATTACATTTATACTTGGCTTTTTTCCCCTCCAAGGAAGCCAAGGCAGCGTACATAATCCTCTCCCTCTCCATTTTATCCCCACAACAACAACCCTGTGAGATAGGCTGGACTGAGAGTCCGTGACTGGCCTAAAGCCACCCACTGAGCTTCAATGGCTGAATAGGGACTAGAACCCAGATCTCCCGACTCTCAGTCCGACATTCTAGCCACTACACAATACCAGCTCTCTTAGTCTTCAAGGTCCCCCAAGACTCTTCATTGTTGTTTCTGTAGTAGACTAACAAGGCTGCCCTTATAATATGTGCAACTGTATTTGGTTGGAATGCTTGAAGGGCTTCCACAGAGGAAATAAACAGAAACCATGACAGCCAATGTTCTTCCTCAGTTGAGTTTCCTCTTACTGTCCGGCAATCATATAATTATACTGAACCCTGATTGATTGATTGATTTGTAAGGGGGGGATTTACCCCTTACAAAAAGTGGAGGGAGTTCTCTTCTTTTTGTGGGAAGTGGGCAAATTTCACTCACTGTTTTGGAGTGGGGGAGGGTTTGGCTTATGAGATATCGAGGTGCCTCCCCTTACACACTTTTTTTAACTTTTGAAAAATAAGTCTCACATGGCTGCTTAGAGCGGGTGCGAGAACCTCCTAACCATGCCCCATTTCCTACTGGGGCTGGAGTGGGCCTGAATGCCTGTAGGACACATTTACCTGCCCCATCTTTAGGGGCTCTCCTTTTCCAACCCTTCCCCCACCAATATCAGAAAAAGGAGAAAACCAGAAGAAAAATTCAGTTCAGCACTACCATATGCCTTGATGAGTAGGGGGTGACTTACCCATCGTTAAAAAAGGGGGGGAAATGCATCACACACAAAAGTGGACACAAATGTGCATAAAATTTGTGTATGCTAATTTATGTGTGCAGGTGATAAATACTTGCTGTAATTCAAATAGAAATAAAATACACCTCACCATAGTGGGAAAGTCTGTGAGCAGGTGACTGTCTCAGTCTTGGCAACTTCAATGACCCTGCTCTCCCCTTGTATGGTGTTTTAGTCTTTAAACCAGACTTGGACGAACAGCCCATAAGATCAAGGATGCCTTCAAGTAGATGATTGTCCTCTGACAACCCTTCAAATAGTGGGCTGACCTCTGTAAAGGGGGACATATGGCCACCCTGTTGTAGGACTATATCATTGTGACTCTCCCAGTGAAGAGTAATGTTTGAAGTCCACTTCATGTTTCCCAACAGATCTAGCATACACGAATGTGGATCTGTTCCTATTCAGTTTTATTTAGGACTTACATTTTCTCTCTACTGGGCAGGATCTACACTACTCATTACACCGTTGTTTAAGTGCATTGTTGCGTCCTCCCTTGCTACGTTACAAAATGCAACTTGAGCCCAGTCAATCGAAATACCTTTTCTTCTATCGTTTTACCCGGGCACACTCTTCTTTAGAACGTTCTTCATTAGCTCTGAAGTAAACCTCCTTCTTCCGGTGACTCTGAGCTAGACCTGCCGGGATAAGCCGGCAGGGAGGCGGGGCAACGCGTAGGGACGAGGGAAGCCCTGCAGCGTCTTAAAGGGGCCACGTGCGCCCCAAAGATAAGCGTTTTTTTAAAAAAATTAAGCCTCTGTCCCCTCTTTCACTGCCCTCCCTCCCTCTCCCCCTCCCCCTCATCGCGTTGTGCCAGCTCTCCCTCCCCTAGAAAAGCCCTCACGTCCTAATCAGGAAGCAAAGACCATGGTCACGAGACATGACTTTGAAAGACGGCATTGAATACAACGAAAGGTTGGGGCACATTGTTAGTTTTAAAACGATTTTAACAGAAAGTGGAACGGTTTTAAAAGTCAGAAGAAACATAACAACAGCATCACATGACTGCTGATGTTATCTCTGCCAACTTGTTACGTTTCATCTAGACAAGTGTAGACGGGCTCCTGGTGAGACAGGTATGAGAGATTCTGGTAAGCTCTCATCTAAGCAACTGTTTGATATCAAAGTTGTTGCAATGAAGCCATTTTCTGGTCCTCAAAAATCTTAGCTTGAGTTATACAAAGGGTTTTCATTTATTTATTATTTGTTATCATGATGATGAAATTATGGGGCTATTTATTTCATGACACTAACTCTGAAGTAGCTCCCATGGAATTCAAATGGCCTTACTTGGGAACCCTGTGTGGCTCCCCCTCCCCACCCCCGTCCCATGGGATTAAGAAAGAGTGACAGAGTGTAGGGCTGTGGTTGCTGCCATCCTCCACCGTTGCATCCGTTTCTTGGCTCTGCTGTCTTCCACGTACTGGGGGGCAGGGTGAAGGTCTGAAGCAAGGAGCTTGCTCTACATGGGTAGAGTCCCTGTGTGTCATACAGCTCCCTGCTTCAGACCTTTTCCCTCCAATGCGTGGAGGGTGAGGGAGCTGAACAACAGGGGGCCAGCAAGGTGGTGGGTCAAACTCTTCCCCTCACATAGTTCTGTGTGTGGGGTGAATGCCTACATAGGGCTCCGGGAATGAGCACACTTTGAGAGTAAACCCCATTGAACACACTGGAACTTCTAAGTAAACACTGTACTGCATATGAGCTTCCTGTTCCTGTGTTTATACCTGAAGTCTTTCTGAAACTTCTGGCTCTAGCCTTATTGCAGCTCTGCATGGAATTTCCAAAGCTGAGAAGTGGCCACCAAGAACACCTGCTATGTATCTGTCATGTTCAAATGTGCTGTATGGAGGGAACACCCACGGGGCTGCTTTCAGCAGATTGTTGAAAGGCATTGGGAAAGAGCTCGTGGGGTCCAATATGTCATAAGCAAGTTGGGTATTTTCTTGAGCTTTGTGAGTTTAATCAAAGTCCTCTAAGAGCAATTCTGGAAGGGACAAGGCAGGTAGTTCATCTAGAGTGGCCTCTGGGATTGTTTGTGGCACAGCTAAGAGAAACTAGATTTTTGCAAAGGAAAGGGAAATTGATGCATAAAACACACTGTTTAAATTCATAATCAAGCTATTTAACTGCATATGCATCACCATCATCTCTGGTAAGTGTACAGGAAACTGCTGAACCTGCAGTACAGCTGCTTAATCAGTACCTGGCAAGGTGAAGAAGGGCTTCACAGTGCCAGCAAGTTAAACTGCTGCCAACACAAGAAACAGGACCCTGCAAATCAAGCTCATATCTCAAAATGCATGATTTGCAAGGCACAACACATCAAATGTTAACACGTAGCAACACTGTCATAACAACGGATTCACATATTTATTTATTTTTGCAGAGTTAATACATGTTGAGTGGGTCCTTTTCCCCAGGCTTCCCCCGCCCGATCCCCACTTTGTATACTCTGGTAATGATTTTAGATTCCTTCACAACTCATTACATGTATGTATATCATGGGGGCTCTTTTTCAGTGCTGCTAGTTAGACCCTCTTCCTTTATCACTATCTGAAAAAACGTGACCAGAAAAAAATGTGCTTGGTGTGCAAAAATTAGCAGAGGAGGCTTTTCACAGCATGGAGAAGAGCATGGTCACCTGCTAATGTCAATTAAACCACACTGCTGCTACAGGAATAGCTACACAAGCTGGCAGAAATGTTGGCAACCAAGCTGGTGTCTGCCCCTCCTCTGTACATGTGTGCTTACTTGGAAATTGCCACTGAGCCATCCCATACTGGAACAGTCTCATGTTGGACAGGGTGGGGTTTAGGCTGACTTGAGTGTCTTGAGAGATTGGGATTAGGTCCATTTATCATCTTATATGACAGGAATCAACCACGTGTGCAAATTGTGCATCGAAGTCATGAAGTGGGCTATGAATTCATTGCCCCCCCCCCCCGCAAAAGTAATACATATGAAAGTGGAGGTACACCGACCCGCCTCTGTGGGGGTGACAGTTGGTCTGGGGCTGGATTTGATGTTGGGTGCATGATGCTCATCACCCACCCACTCTCTTGTGGACCTGCCTGACTATATGGATATGCCAATGTCCTCTGAATTCCATCTTGAAACACATTCTAACTTGAGTCCATATCAGATTGGAAGCTTCATTTTTTTGTTTTTCGCATTAAAATCCCTGCATATTTGTTTCAAATGTACGTATCGGTTGTGTGCATCTTTGAAATGTACACATTCTTCTCCCATTTCTTAAAGTGTGTTTATGTGCATTTTTCAAAAGTACATATTTTTATGCACATTTCCCCCAAAGTATGCATGCAGTTGAACACATTTTTTTCAGTCCAGAAATCACATTGGAAGCTCAAAGTACAGACTTCGACATCAGTTTGTGTCCGAGTCTGTATTCAGTCTGAAAGGTGGGAACTGGGTAAATCCTGATAAAAAACCAAAAACAAATGAATTTCTCATACATCCCTACCTGTGAGGCAACTAACTCTGGGTCATCTCCTTGGACAGATCTTTGGACGTCTTGTTCTCATATACGTGGGTACCTAATTCCATTCTGTTTTCTGATTGAGCAATTTATTATCTGGGTGATGGAAGCTACTATCTAGGTGGTATGAAGGAGAATGCAATCTAGATGAATGCATAGAGAATGCTCCCATAGTGTGAGATCAGATGAGGGTGGATATATATGTTATGTTAGGGGTAATGTGAGTTGAACAGTGAATGTGCTTAACAACTGGCCATTGGGCACATATATCACACCTCATGGAGAATGTGCACACTCTGGAAATGAAGAGGGAATTGTGCACATTTCCTGGTCACTATACACAATCACCAAGAAACCTTGGGGAATGTGCATATTTTACCAGATTTTTGTGCATTCTCCAGGCATTATACATAATATCCAACAGGCCTTGGGGAATATGCATATCTCAACAGTTGTATATTTTCCAGATAATACGTATAATCTCTAAGACACTTTGGAGCATGCGCATAGTTCCAAGAAATATGCCTTTGATTTCTATCTCTAGTTACTGCAGTCATTTCAAGTCTTCAGTATTAGATGTCAGAAATCTTTCAGATAGGCTATATCAATAGTCTCTGAAGTGATGTCAAAGAACATGAAGTTCTAAAGTCTCACAAATTTCAATCCGAAAAAAGGAAAATAATGAACCACTGTAGCAATCTCTCCCCCCAGCATATGTTAGTGGTCTTGAGAACATTTCTTAAGTATAATTTCAAATTTAAATAACAAATACTTTATTGATTAGGCTTCCCAAGGTGGATTACAGTATATATCATTCAATCTAAATATAATAAGTTCATAAAATCATAAATCAATTTTGAACAAATTTAAGAGTGGGCCAATTAAAACAAGCCAAATCCAAAATTATGCAAGTAGATAAAGATACGTGACTTGCATTTGGGGAATTTGCAGTATTGTTTTAGGAATTTGGAATAACAAGAAAAACTGGGAAACATTGCAGAGGAAAAAAGCAATGGGCTCCTCCTGATTTCTGTCCTAAAGAAGAAAAACATTGGGTCTTCAGGAGGGGAACTTGTTCCTGGCACAAAGGATGTTTTAAAGGAAACAATCCCATCAGTCTAACAGAGGAAATGTTTGAAAATTACTGTGCCAATTGTAAGCCACAGGGTGGGAAAAGGATGCCTTTGCTGCTTGGACTTTATGAAATGTGTGCCTGGACATGAATGAAATATTGCTTGAAAGCATAGTTCACAACCAAGGGAAGCGTAAGAGCAAGAGCAAGGTAAGCTTATGGCTGAATCCAAAATCTGTATTTGGGCAATACCATTGTTAGGCCAATTCAAAGCTCACAAAATACTGTGCAAGCTTTTGAGAGCTCCAGATCTTTTCATCAGGCAAGATGCTGCAAAAAGGAGGAGACGTGGGAAGAGGAGAACAAAACACTGACTTGCTGTTGGAAGTCATGATGAAGTCTGCATGGTAAAAAGTCTTAAGATGGAGTTTGGGAGGAAGTTGCAGATATTCAAATTAGGCTCTGATATAGTAGGTGATGAGCTTAGCCACCATTTTGAAGAGTGTACTGGAGGAAAGTGTAAACAGAAAAGTGTTAACAGAAATGTCCAAAGGAGAGCTAGTGGAAATGAGGAAGCTTGAATGGCAATGTGCTTCCTAGCAGACCAGTTTCTGGTCTGGCTCTCCTGGACAAACTGTAGTCTGTCCTCCAGCAGAATAGAGGCAGGAAAATAGCACTGTGGTAGGTGATCTGGTGTCCTCCAGGTGTTGGACTATAACTCCCATAAACCCAAACCAGAATGGCCAATGATTAGGAATTATGGGAGTTGTAGTCCAAAACATATGGAAGGTATTGGGATACCTTCTCCTGTCCTAGCACTGTTGAACTAAATGTCCCTCAGTTATTTGAGTTCTGATAGGGCTACTTACTTGAACACGGAGAAGTTTTTGCAGAAATGTATAGAGACCCATGTCCCAACAAGCAAGCACACAGTAACACAAATGAGAAATGGCATATATTCATGTAGAGATTTGCCAGTGCTTGCTTTACAGCATTGCCCTCATGTCCTGTTTGTGGGCTTCTCATAGGCATCTGTTTGGCCACTGTAGGAAAAGATACTGGACTAGATAGGCCTTTGGCCTGACCCAGCACAGCTCTTTTTACGTAATTATGTATTGCAGTCTTTGGGCACAGCATGCCAGGTTTTTGCTTTTGTTCCAATCTGCTACTCATGCATAGTCACTGTTGCCAAGAAATGACTTAGTTTGTGTTGTCATAATTCGTATCGCTACATGTCATGTTGTCATGATTAGCATCTTCTGAGGAATGAATGCAGTCACTCAAGAAATTGACTGCTGATGTGTTGGGGGCTGGTAGGGAGGCCAGATACAAACATGGAGAAGAATCCTCCCTAATGTTATGTAGAAAGCGGAGGTACAACTTGTCATGCACGGATGAAGCATTTTCTGTTCTGTGTATCTGCACCCACCCTTGCCAGAATTCATTCTTCCATAAAACATCTAAAGGTACAGGAGAGCCGCCTCCTTCTTTACATCTGGCCACCCTAATGGAAGGTGTGTCTCTGAAACATTGCTTTGGACGACTGCTAATCAGAGTAGAATTACACAGTATGAGGACAAATGGGGTTCCCAAAACTGTTTGCCTCATAATACACACATGAAAATGTGGGACATTGGTAGGTGGTTGGAGGCTGCTTAACCTTTTCCCCACAACCACTTGTTTTCCCTATGCTATGAGATTGGAAAACAACCAGGCTCAGGGGAAATGGATTTGGGGTGAAATTATAAACTGAGTGGGAATAGTAAGTGTGACAGAGGTTACGCAATCCCTTCTTGCTGTCAACTTTTCCCTGTAAATGCCCACTACCTTATTTCATGTTAACTCAGCTATCTTGGGACATCCATTAGCTTAGGTAGTGCACAGTTTTACCTTTACCTGTAGAGCAGATGTGCAGAATGTCTGGCCTGGGGGCTAAACCTGGCCATTGGCTCTTGAGTCAAGTGCAACTCTGTATCCCTCATGTGGCTAGCTAGTTTCCCTTCTTTCCCTCTTTCCTCTCAGTTCTCCATATTAGTTGTTTTTCTTGGATTAGTATAGGTACAAGAAGAAAGCTTTATCTTTTAGGCTCTCCATCCAAAATTTATTTGTCAACTTAATTCCATATAATTCCAGTGGGGCTCCAGCATCCCTGATAATGGCCAACTGCTTGGTCTCCCCATAATCACCTATGCTTCTATAGTTGAAAATCTAATCATGTTAGCCTAGCCTGGGACATCTCAGAAACACATTTGGATATATCAGATCTGGGTGGGTGATTGCCCTATTTTGAATTGTTGACCAAAATCCTGTACACCAGAGGGTAGCCTATGCCAGCTGTGAGTTTCCAAATATTCATGACCAACCAGGAAGTGAGAGTGTTCCCCTTGTTCTGAAAGAAGGTTAATATACCAGTTTTGACCCTATTCAGGGCCAGCCCACTCATGAAACACGGTGAGGTGCACATACAAGTGACAGAGTGGGAGGAATGGAAAATTGTGCTGCCACCCACCATTTCTGCCTGGAGAACCTGATGACGCCTCCTCCAGTGGTTGCTCTGAAGAGCCCTGCCAGCTGCTCTCTGACTGTGGCATTTTTGCAATGAGAGAATAGCCACCAGGGCTCTCTGGAGAAACCGCCCCTGCTCTCTCTTTCCTTCATTGCGCTCTCACCCAGCTCTCCAGTGCAAAAGTAAAGGGGGGAGCAGTGGTCAGGGAGGAGGGTCATGCACACATGTGATGTGGCAGTGGAACCTCTTCTCTCTTACATCAGATGGTGACAGACCTTGCATCAGGGCTGACCTTATTCCTTCTTCTTTCTCTTAAAAATGTTCAAAATCTATCCATTCTGCCCAAAGCAGAAATATCCAGTTCCATCAAAAACCAATGGAACACCTATTGTGCATAGCCTCTGAAGTCCTGTCCCCCCCCCCCCCATTTCCATAGCATCTTCCCTTTCCTTATTTGGCAAAAGTCTAGTTCCCCACCTCCGTCTTTCTCTAAACTAGTCTGTTGGTCTAGCACTAGGAGGTTGGCATATGAATGAAACCCTCTTTCTGTAAACATTTATGGTAAAATAAAGCTGTGTTATGTCTTCGTAATCCTTGTAAACTAATGTCCCCATTTGGTTGCAGTGCACGATCTGTGTGCACGCCACCACTCTGTAAAAGGACTGTATATTTCTAGATTCATCAGACACACATGTCCACAAGGAAGTTCATGCATGTGTAGCACCTACGTTGCCTCATTGACAGTTCAAAATAAGCCTTGGCAGCCTGTAAAACAGCAGGGTGTGCACCACATGGTAGGCTAATGTTTATGTATGTATATTTACATTCAAATTCACCAGAGAAAAGAGTCATCCCCCACCACTGCTTAGAATTTCATTTATATGGGGGATATGCATGATCCCCTCTTTGTGTTGAATGAACATGCAGATGGGCTGCAGGGACGCACACACTTACTGCTATCCCCATGTATTGCTGTCATGTCTCCACCCACCACATATCCATTTGACATTTGTTGGAAAGAATGTGTGAAAAGTTCATACACATGGAGGGACGGTGACTGGCCAGGGTCCCACATCACATGTAGGACCTCTCCATGCATACAGCTGTAAGCTCAGAGAACTCTTTCTGATGAACATCAAATGAATATTCATCAGAAAAGTGCGATAACAGTGCACAGAGGTTACCATGCTGGCTGGGGCTGGCTTACATAGCCCCACAACCCCCTCCAAGTCTTCACTGCGTACATGGGTGGGACTGTGCATATGCCCTTATTCAAATCCTAAGGAGGGGATACAACCCTGAAGCAGAGTCATGCTAGCATCTCACACAATCATCTTAAAAGGTGTCCTGAAAAGGGCAAAAATAAGGTTACGTATTGAACAGGGGCAGATACAACAAATGCTGTAGTTTCTGACAGACCTCCCCACCCCCATGAATTTCAGAGGTTGTGGGGAGGGAAATTCTGTCAGAAACAGCAGGCAGACAATGATCTGTGGGTCATACTGACCTTATTTTCTTGTATTTGCTTCTGTTCAATCCTTGTCCCTATTTTTGTGTAGAAATCAAAAATTGTTGCCTGTTTACTGAAAGGCACACAAAAAGAGGGAGGAACCTCCCTCATTTTTGTGCTTCTTGGTGGGTGTGGCCCTCTGTTTCTACTTGACCTAGTTACTGAAAGCCAATTATCTCTGCTGAATGTAGGGTTGTCTTTTTCTCCCACAATTGTTGTTTGGATTTGAGTGTCAGATGCCAACAGGGTCTCTCCAGCAACAGAAGGACAGCATTTAGTTTGGACTCTCTTAAGGTTAGAGTGAAAGCATGTGACAGTGAGGGGCAGAGGGACACAGACGCTTTTGTATACATCACGAAGCCTGAGGCAGTATAGGGCGAGGCAGAAAATATAGAGAGATCTCTGTCAGTGGACATGGGGAAGAGAAGACTGAAGATTAAGAATTGAGAGTTTTACAACCTTTCATAAGGGAAACCTACATTAGACTTGCTCATAATTTAATAAGCAAGATATTTAAATTAACAACGAATTAGAAAACAAAATGGTTTCCCATTTTGTTGGTGACAGTTAATAATTTAATCAAATGGAAAGGGGAATGAATACAGTCCTTGTGGTTAAGTCAGTTTTAGGAAGGTCCCAATCCTACTGGAACCCAAGGATTTCTTGTCTCCATATATTATGAATTGTGGAAGGTTATGGTAGAAAAACTGTTCAAAGTGGTTCAACTTGAACCTCACTACCAAGGTTCTGCTGTGCACATACAACCCTTAAAGCAATGGCTCCAATCAAGCTAAAGTTAGTTGCGTCATCATGTCATTCAAAGTAATGCAATGGGGCTTAGTTGTAACTAACTGAAGCCTCCTCAATTTCAATAGTAGTTAGTTGTGACTAAGGGTCAAAACTACACAATTACCTGGTCATTCCACGACAGGAACTCTTCACATGTCCTCCCCCCTCCTTTCTTAAAAGCATCTCTGGGTGTGGTGGACAAGGACTGTGATGTGGTGGTCTAACATTTTACCTCTGCACCTATTCTTCAACTTAAATCACCCCACCATAAAAATATTAGCTGCTTTTTGAACCTGCAAGGGAGATTTGGATTGGAGCCACAGCCTAAGGGCAAAGGGATAGATTCATTACCTCACACTGTAACCCTGATTCAAATGGTGCGGGGGTGGGGTAGTTGGATTATAGAGGATTCCAGCCGCAGAACCCCCTTTTAATGTCGACTTTGGCCCTTAACATTTGCTGAACTGTGCCCACTGTATATTCGGTGTGCATTTGATCTAGTTCAACTCAGTGCAACAAACACAGGCAAGTTCTGGATAGGACTATTAACACTTCTTGTAACCATATTGTTTCAGTATAATTGACACATACTAAATATATGAAAAAAATTCATTAAGTCAAAGAGGGGAGGGATTTTAAAGGGGTCTCATTAAAATCATTACCTTTGATTACTATGATGGAAAACAATTCCCCAAAGTTGGCTTTTTACTTTATATAAAGCACAACTCTTAAAGAGGACTACTTTGCTCCTGTGAATTAAGTATCCCAATCAGATATCAACTGTTAGTTATATGCGATGCACTGGATATGATATTAATGTGACCGATAATTATAGTGAATGCATGAGGCAGGGCAGGAATCATGGTGCTAGGCCCCAAGCCTGAGTTGCAAGTGTTCATTGACTTCTGCACAGAGCCTATGCACTTATAAACTATCCCGTTAGCGGTGTGAACAGACTTGAGCCTAGGGGCTTGTCTATATGGCTTGTTTAACCCGACGTAGCTGCGCATATTCTCATTTTAGGACACAGGAGTCAGCTGTCCGTTCGCAGTAACATCACGTTTTAACCGCGATAACACGCACATTCGCATAAGCGATTTACCGTGAATTTTCGATCATGTCTGAGTTTGCTCCATGTGTCATTGGGGAGAGAGGTGGGCGGGGCTTTGAGGGTAGGAGAACATGATTGGCCAGTTTCCCCCTTTCCCACCTAGCTCGTTTTTTCGTGCTGTTTTTAGGTTGAACAATCTGATCCTACGGAGCTCCGCATAAACAAAGAGGCAGAAGTGCTCTGCCATCCTCCTCTGCAGCCTCATTCCTTTCCCCTCCGCTCCGGTTTTGCTGTTATATCAATCTGCGGAGCTCCACATATAAACTATATCACTCCACAGCACTGTATATCCCATAATGCGACAATGCGCATGTGCGCATTTATAACTGTACTACAAAAAAAAATACAGGAGATAAATCGCTGTTGCTGCTGCAGTGTGATGCTCTTTACCTACATTCGAATCAGTGAAAAATCGGGTTTATATTTAATGAGGAGCAATCCCGCTGTCGTATAGACGAGGGCTAGGAGACCTGAGCTCAAGTCTCCCTTTAGCCATGAAACATATTGAAGCCAACTGGACTGGGTATGGAATCTTACCTCAGCTTGGGCAGTCGGACTGCATCCCCTGCTACAGTTGAGGGAGCAGGCTAGCTTAGGGAGTGCAGGGTAGGCCATGTGGCACAATCAACTCTGTTCTCAGAGAAGAATGGATGGAAGCACTCAAGACGAACAACTAGGGTGGTGGGGTCTGCTCCTCCCAGCATCCACTGCCAGAGGCAGCTGCCTCAATTTGCCTAATGGGAGGGCTGGCCCTGCAACTAGCCCTGGGCAAGTGACTACCCTGATAGTAACATTTGCACAACACAATCCTATCTATATTTATCTGGAGGTAAATCACCTTGTGTTCAGTGGGGCTAATTCACCAAAAACTGGGCATAGGATTGTACTGTAAGAGAAACAAACCCACTATTGTGGGTTTGTGCAGTGAAGAAAAAGGAAGCTAAGGGGAGACATGATAGAAGTGTACAAAATTATGCAAGTTGTGGAGAATGTATTGGACTGGAAGTTGGGAGATCTGGGTTCTAGTCCCCACTTGGCCATGGAAATCCACTGGGTGACTTTGGGCCAGTCACAGACTCTCAGCCTAACCTACCTCACAGGGTTATTGTGAGGATGAAATGGAGAGGAGGAGGAGGAGGATTATGTATGCTTCCTTGGGTTCCTTGGAGGAAAAAAGGTGGGATATAAATACAATAATAAATATTTTTTCTCCCTCTCCCATAATACTAGATTTTGGGGTCATCCCATGAAGCAGATTGGTGGGAGATTCCAGAACAAATAAAAGGAAGTACTTCTTCACCCAGCACATAAACTATGGAATTCACTACAAGATGTGGTGATAGCCACCAATTTGGATGGCTTTAAAAGGGGGTTGGATAAATTCCTGGAGGAGAAGGCTATCAATGGCTACTAGCCCTGATGGTTATGTGTTACCTCCAGTATCCGAGGCAGTAAGCCTGTGTGCACCAGTTGCTGGGGAACATGGGTGGGAGGGTGCTGCTGCACCATGTCCTGCTTTGTTGGTCCCTGGTCGACAGCTGGTTGGCCACTGTTTGAACAGAGTGCTGGACTAGATAGACCTTTGGTCTGATCCAGCTTGGTTCTTCTTACATTTTTTTGTTCTTACCTAATTCTTCCAATTACGTAAAGATGGGCTTGGTCCATTCATGGCAGAATTGTTTATTATTACAATGCTTGCTAAGTGTGCCAGTACCTATTCTGGATCTTGAGGAAAAACTGTCATCAATTTTCATTCCATTTTTTTCTATACAAGCACCTGCATACTCAGCCCTTTAAATAAAATTTCTATTACACACATTTGGTTACCATTTTTGAAGCCGACATTAAGGTTAGATCTTTCAGAGAAGTTTGGAAACTCAGATTAAGGCAGCAATCACTTGGGAGTAAGTCCCATTGAATTCAATAATAGTTCTGAGTAGACATACGTAGTATTACACTGTAAATATCCTACAATCTGAATTGGTTCTACTTCTTTCTCCTTCTGCAAGCCGGATTACAATCAGGACTTTCATTTAACAGTGGGCACAAATCAAGGAGTACAGAGTAGAAGCAACATCTGACAGGGAGATGTCCCTCTTTTAGTATTTTGAAAAACATGAGACAGGAGCCAGCTAAAATTAAACCCTATTAGTCACACTGATTTTAGTGCAAGAAATGTAAGCAGATACTTAAGTCTTCCATTGAACAAATGGAACTTCAAATAGTGCTTCAAAATTGCCTGGATTGTGCCCTGTTCTCATTTCAGTTATTGACTACTGTATCTGCACTGAAAAAAACCACCACAACAGGCCAATTCATATTACTATTGTGGTATGGGACCTGGATTTCAGGTGGTTCTGTCCATCACACTGGTAACAGCTTCTTAGAAGTATCACATAGGATAATGTGCTTACTTCCCAAACCAGCACTGCATACTTTCTGATTGGCTATGTAAATCAAAAATCAACCATTTCATAGGTCATAAGGCCTTACCATTGTATCTGGAAGGCATCAGGTTGAAGAAGACCTTCCTAGGGTGGGGTACACAACCTAGGGCTACACAACATTCCACTCATCCCTAGTGCTTTTTAATATCTACATGCATCTGTGTACAGTATACTGTTGAACCCTACTTGTATTTTCATTTTCATTAAACCCAGAAGTAGTCTAGTCCTTGAACAAATGCTTAGATTCGATATGGGCTGGATGAGGGTAAACAAACTGAAGTTTAATCCAGGTAAGACGGGAATGATGATCTATTGGGCCAACCAAGGGTGGAGGACTGCAAGTGTTGCCTATATGCAGTGAAGTTGCATTGCCCCTCAAGGGCAACTTGACTGGCTCTTGGACACTCAAGTGGTAGCTGTGGCCAGGGATGCCTTTCACAACAGTGCTGGCTGGTTAACTGGATGAGAGTGCTTCTTCCAGGCAAGGCCTCGAGTCATCCACAATTTAGGTAACCTCTCAAACAGATTACTGCAACATGCTTTACATCAGTCTTCCCCAACCTGGTATCTTCCGGGTGTGTTGGACTGCATTTCCCATAATTCCACTGAGGTGCCTTTCAAACATGTTGTACAGAATGCCCAATACGAAGTGTCAGTGATGTTCTTCATAGTCTATACCATGAGGAATGCCTCCTTCCATATGTCCCTTTTAGCTCTTGGCTCTGTAGAGGAAGCTCTACTCCACCTCCCTTCCTTAACAGAGGCGAAAACAATAAGAGGTCTGGAGCAGCTGTCAACACATAGAACAAGGAGAGCGTTTTTGATTTAACCATTTTATTAAAAATTGTACCCGTTAAGAAAAAAAATCCAAGATGAATTTCAAATATATTTAAAAGCACCAAAACAGAGAAACCCAGAAGTAAATATATTGCAATGATACAAAAAAAGGGAGCACCTCTGAGTTGTCACTAGCCCAGGTAGAGGAGTTCTGAAGGCACATAACCAGGAGAGACAAAATGCTACATTTTCACTGGGTCTCAGTCCATGCAAATAGAGGTCTTGTGTACTTCAGAACTACATTTGCCAAGGATCCCACAAAAGAGTCATCTTCCAAGCTGGGAGAATCTAAATGTTATACCATAGGAATGAATAATGTTTTAAAACATTTTTTTTTAAAATGACCTGGAAAGCTTTCTTTATCACCCACCTGTTTTCCCAGTGCAATTGGCTATTGCCAAGTTAATGTCTTCTATAAAAAGTAGAAGAGTCCAGTGAGACAGCAACACACACTTCAGATTATTCTTTCGATAGCACTCCAGAAAGAAATGCAGAGCTTATCTAACTACCTTTTTAAAATACCCACCATCAGAAAGGTGGAGGATTGGTAAAAGTCAGGTGACCAGCATTTGAAAAAGAAAATCTAGCTTAACTTTTAGGCCGCTATATTTTAGTAACAGGATTTTCAAAAGCACCTAAAGAGGCAGATATGCAGCTCTCCCAGGGGCTCCATCTAGGACCCTTCCTCCCAGCCCAACTTCACATACTTTTTCAAAACCTTTTACTAATATTTGTAAAATATCAGTTGACCTGAATATCTGAATAGGGGAAAGGGATGTTACACTCTCTTTGCACTTTCCCTCAAGCAGAGCAGTTTTAATGAAGTAGGCTTTAGATCACTGTTGTGAATCTGGTATAGGGGAGTTGAAGTGAAAGGCTTCGGTTCAGGTCACTTTGGTGACATAGGATGGACTATGGTTCAGTGGTAGAGCACATGCTTTTTTCATGCAGAAAATCTCAGGTTCTACTCTAAGCATTTCCAGTTAAAAGTATCAGGTAGCAAGATGAGAAAGGTCTCTCTGTGCTTGGGACCCTGGAGAGCTGTTGGCAGTCAGAGTAGGCCATTGTTTTTGAACTGCTGGGTTGGGATATAGTAGTGGGTCCCAGCTTGACATAAGGTGGGTTGCAAACAGCACACTGGTCATCACATCTTGAAAAAAGGATATTTGATGGCTGAAAGCGAGGAGGAGCTGAGGAGCCTTATGACAAAGGTGAAAGAAGAAAGTGCAAAAGCTGGGTTGAAGTTAAACCTAAAAAAAAAACAAGATTATGGCAACCAGCTTGATTGATAACTGGCACATAGAGGGAGAAAACATGGAGGCAGTGACAGACTTTGTATTTCTGGGCGCAAAGATTACTGCAGACGCTGACTGCAGCCAGGAAATCAGAAGACGTTTACTTCTTGGGAGGAGAGCAATGACAAATCTTGATAAAATAGTTAAGAGCAGAGACACCACACTGACAACAAAGGTCTGCATAGTTAAAGCAATGGTATTCCCCATAGTAACCTATGGCTGCGAGAGCTGGACCATAAGGAAGGCTGAGCGAAGGAAGATAGATGCTTTTGAACTGTGGTGTTGGAGGAAAATTCTGAGAGTGCCATGGACTGCAAGAAGATCAAACCAGTCCATACTCCAGGAAATAGCCAGACTGCTCACTTGAGGGAATGGTATTAAAGGCAAAACTGAAGTACTTTGGCCACATAATGAGAAGACAGGATACCCTGGAGAAGAGGCTGATGCTAGGGAAAGTGGAAGGCAAAAGGAAGAGGGGCCGACCAAGAGCAAGATGGATGGATGATATTCTGGAGGTGACAGACTTGACCTTGGGGGAGCTAGGGGTGGCGACGGCTGACAGAAAGCTCTGGCGTGGGCTGGTCCATGAAGTCACGAAGAGTCGGAAACGACTGAACGAATAAACAACAACAATACCTGGAAAAGATGCCGAAAGGGCAATGAAACTGATCAAGGGGATGGAGCAACCCCCTATGGGTAAAAGTTACAACAGGGGTGCAGAAACCCTTTCGGCCTGAAGGCTAAATTCTATTTTGGATAAGTTCTTAGGGCCCGCATTTGAGTGGTGGATGAGGCTGAGGGCAAAAAGGGGTGGGGCAAACGTATTAAAGATACCAGCATTTTTTAGGTTAAAGTTCTTACTCTGCCTATAACTAAGCCTAAGGGCAGACCTTTAAACCCTTTAGGACAGGGGGAAATCCGCACAAAAGTTGGAAAACCATCAAATGATCAGCAGTTTGGGGAAAGGATTGGGGCCTGGCAGAGAGGTCTTCTGAGGAACCCTCAGAAGTGTAGAGCTTGAGGTTCTACACACCTGGGTTACAACGTCTGGGACTGTTTAAAGAAGAAAAAAAAGCGAACAAGGGGAGACATGAGAGAAGTGTACAAAATGGGGTAAAAAATGTGGATAGGGAGGCATTTTTCTCCCTTTTCTAGAACCCTCATCCCATGAAGTTAAATGATGGGAGCTTCAGGATAGTTCAAAGGAAGTATGTCTTCACACAGCACATAGTTGAACTATGGAAGTTGCTGCCACAATATGCAATGCCAATCGGGATGGTTTTAAAAGGGGATTAGGGTGGAGGACAAGGCTATCAATGACTACAAATTATGATGGCTATATATTACCTCAGGCATCAGAGGCAGTATGCCTCTGTATATCAGGTGCTGGGGAACACAAGGAGGAGGAAGCTATTGTGTTTGTACTGTCTGTGGGCTTCCCATGGGCATCTGGTTGGCCCCTGTGAAAACAGATTGCTAGACTAGGTAAGTCTTTGGTCTGATTTAGCACAGTTCTTCTTATGTTCCTATGCACTATCGACATACAAATATGTAATAATAATAAAAAAGTGTCCCCAAACGCATGTTTGGGCTAAAGATGGGTCACAGGACCTAAAAAGGGTAAAGGTAGGCAGTACTGAACTAGATGAACAGATAGACTCACCGAGTATATGGTATTCTATAAGGAGAACGGGATATCTCTGCTTCTGCTTTTGACAGTTGTACAGCAGATGGAATTTTAATAGGTACATTTCCCTCACCTCTATTTGACAAGTTGAACCTGTCCTCCTCTACAAAACAACTAAAGAAGGAGCCCCATTTTCCTTCCACAAAACATACTGGATAGGTTTGCCTTAGCTATTTCATATGTCTCCTTTGGTGAGGAATAACAATGGGAAAGAAATACACTTTAGATACTGAGAAATGATAATGTAACAGTAACAGTTGCCTTTTGGGCTGTGCAGGCCTTTATCTGGCTTCTTGAAACTATACAATGCTCTTCAGAATAAAATCCATAAACAAGAAGCCCATTTTTAAAAAACATTGTACATACAATAATTTTCAGAACAGCATTTTAAACAATGAAATGATCCAATATCTTTGCTACCCATAAACTACCTTCCCCCAGCCCTATTACCTAAAGGCTGCAATAATCCAAAGACCCCTCCTGTCTCTCTTTCACTTTTGTATACACATGCACAAACACACGCTTTCATATCCTCCCAAATTTCCCTCCCCAAGATATAGACCCCCCCATCCAAAGAAAGTTAGTTGTGCTTACGCCCCATAGAATAAAATGGGACAAGTTAAGTAGTTGATTTCAATAGGCATCTATCAAGCACTACCAACTGGGATTGCCAGCATTTCAACCAGTTTGGGATTGTGCCTTTCGCAGCAGCCTGATTTGAATGAATGTGCAGAGAAGAGCTTTTAATAGCATGTTAATCACCTGCCAATTCCTGCAGCTCAAAGCTGATGTTAAAGGCACAGAGCAGCAGGACAGTTGAAAGGCACAGGCAACTCTATTTGAGGCAGAGGGAAAGAGGAACTTTGCGACCACATTTTATTTATAGACACACACAATTATATTCCAGTGCATGTGATGTGTTTCGTCTGTTTTCTTCTGTTACTTATGGGTAAAACCAGAATTTTATATTAACTCAGCACTCTTTAGATGCTGAAAAAGTTGTTCGATAGCTAATTGAAAAATTCTTTTGCTGATGAAATGCAACTCTACTTCTCCTTTTGATCCTTATAAAGTGTGGCTGTGGATGTGCTAAATCAGTGACTGACTGAAACAACGGACTGGATGAGGGTTAATAAACTGAAGCTCAATCCAGACAAGACTGTGATGCTGTTAGTGGGTGGTTCTCCTGACTGTATGGTGGGTATTCAACCTGTTCTGGATGGGGTTGCACTACTGTTGAAGGAGAAGGTTCATAACTTGGCAGTTCTCCTGGACCATCTCTATCACTTGAGGCTTGGGTGGCCTCAGTGGCTCAGAGTGCCTTCTATCAGTGGCCCACTTGATTGGTGGCCCTGTTTTCAGTAATCTATGCTCTGGTAATCTCCAAGTTAGATGATTGCAATGCACTCTATGTGGGGTGCCCTTGAAGACTGTTCAGAAGCTGCAACTTGTGCAAAATGTGGCAGCCAGATAATTAACTGGGACCAGAAGGTCTGAGCACAATTCTGCCACATTGGAGTCCCAAACCATGTTAGGCTTTATAGGTGAAAATCAGCACCTTGAATCTGGCTCAGAAACAAATGTTTCTGAGTCAGGTTCAAGGTGCTAGTTTTCACCTATAAAGCCTAACATGGCTTGGGACTGCAATACCTGTTGCAACGCCTCTCCCAACCTGAATGCACCCAGACACTGCAATCAATATCTGGGGTCCTCCTTTGAGTGCCTCCTCCAAGGGAGGTTCAGAAGGCGGCAACACGGGACAGGGCCTTCTGAGTGGTGCCACTCCCCCGGTACAAAATACTGAGGTTATAATCCACAATGGAACTGAACACCCAAACATGTAAAATGTGATGAAATATGATAATGAACTACAATAGTGTCTGCTTTCAGTACACAAAGCACAGCAGATTAAATGTAAAATGAAGCACAGATGTGATCATCCTCAAATTTCACTGTTAAGGATGTTTGTTCTAACAATGTTATTAAAATCCATGCCAGAAAAAGGGCTGCCAGGTTGCTACCCTGAGATCTGCCCTATACCTTTAAATCTGCTGACGCATCACAGGATAAGGCAGCCATAAAGAACCGGTCCAAGATATTTTCCTGCCTGAGGAGATGGTCAAGATGGTGCCCCCTTCCACATTCAGAAGCTGATCAGACTGGCAGATAGATCCTATTTCAACAGTAGTGATGGAACAGCATCCTCTGACACACCTGATGACAGCAGTCTAACTTAGGGGATGCAAGGAAAGCCACCTGGTTCACCCAGCCCTGTCCTCTAACACTGCTGCTCGCAGCTTCTGCTGCCTCAGGAAGCCATCTTACTCTACTTAATGAACCACTTCTGCAGCCATGACTTAGGAATATAGGAAGTTGCCTTAGTCAGGCCCTTGGTCCATGTAGTCCAGAATTGTTGACACTGACTGGCATTGGCTTCCCCAGGGTTTCAGGCAGAAGTTTTTCCAGCCCTACGTGGAGATGCTTGGAATTGAACCTAGAACCTTCTGCATGCAAATCAGGTGCTCTACCACTGAGCTATAGCTCCTCCCCTAAAGACTTCTGCTTGTTCCTGCCCTCCACCTCTACCCCACCTGCTGGGAACAAGCAGAGCTCCAGTTGTACTGAAGGCAGAAGTGGGAGGTACCAGATAGCACTGAGGAAGGTTCAGGGGAACAAAACCATGGCTGTCTTTCCTCTTGATACATGGGGAGGATGTAAAAAGGCAAAGGGAAGGGCTGTAATGGTAGACCACAAATAGTCACAAGTTAAATTTCTGGCATCTCAAGGAAGGGCTGGGAAAAACTCTTATGTAAAATTCTAGGAGAGCCACTGCCAGTCAGAACAGACAATACTGAGCTAGATGGTCCATTGGTTTGAGCTGAAATAAGGCAGCATCCCATGTTCCAGGTTGCAGCTCATTATTTTATTTGTGTTATTTCTAGGATTCTGTCTGCATAATACACACATACAACAGGTATTCATTTTACTAGTTACCGTCTACTCTGCCAAGAGCCAGAGAGCAATTGATAATAAGCATTGCAATGAACACAAGAATTTGTCTCATGACATTGACTGAGCTCAGATAATTCTCAATCAAGGGTTGAGTATAGGTTGTGTGTGGGTTGTTGTTGAAATGTGTGTTATCATATTGTCTGAACCCAGCTGTGCTAACAAACCATGGTTTGTTAACCACAAACAACCCATGAAGAAAACCCATGGTTTGTTTTGCAGTTGTGAACTGTGGGTTCATGGTTAACAAACCATGGTTTGTTATCATGGCTGGGTTCAGACAACAAGATAGCCCATGGTTCAATAACAACCTATGGTTCAATGATAACCCATAGTCAACCCTTGAGTGTGGGCTATTGTGTTGTCTGAACCCAGCCATTATTACCTTCAACTTTATCTTGTCTTGTGGAATACAAAAGTCTCCCAATCTTTGTACTCCACAAGTCAGATTGAACTCTACTTCTTCTACCAAAGAGTGTGATTAACCCATACCTAGCCCACTCTCACAGGCGGAATTGTGTTCGAAACTAGTTATAAATGGAAATCATCCATTATGTATGTACTTATTCCTGCTAAGTACTTATTAATGAGAATCAATACAAGCTCGCCTGTTTCATGGGAACAGCATCTCAGTGCCTCTTAAGGCTTTATTGCAATGCCAAAACAGCACTATTCAAACTCCACAAGCACCAAAGCATGACTAGTAGCCAATCAGAGGGGAGCAAAGCTGCAGCAATGGCCTTCCATGAGGGCAATGGATTCTCCTCCCTAGTCCCTTACTCCAGTTGTGACAGACAAAGCTTGCAAGTGATGGATAGTAGAAAAGGCTCCCTCAATGGCAAGCATCCAAAACAAGAATTTTAGCCTTCAGGAACACTGACCAGAGCTTGCTGCCAACCGGCTGCTTGAGTTGGCAGAGGAAGACAGGCAGGCCTGGTACAATGGGAAAATAAAAGGCCACAGAATATAGAAAAATCCACACAGACCAAAAGTAAACGGTAGCAGCACCCTACGAAGCCACAGAAGTTACCCAGCAGAGCATTATCAGCACAGAGACCGTCAGCACTTTGCGAGAAGCCCATGTCCCCAAGGGCTGTTCTTTTTATCTGAAGGCCGTTCCTCTCCTCTCCCTCCACCTTGGCCTAATTCTTGGCAGCTGGGAGCTACCTCAGGCAGTACAGTTTTGTTATGATTGCCATCTCAGTTTCCAAGAACTGCAGCAAAAGCACTATTACTGGCTTAATGCATCCAGGGAAAGTTAGGTTTTTAAAAGGACTGACAAAAAGGACAGAAAAAGTGAAAAAGAGATAGCAAAAGAAATGAGAAAGCTGGCTAGATGAAGGGTCAGCCCTCTGGATGTTTTGGACTACAACCCCTAGCATCCCCAGCTATGCCATGTTGGCTGTGAATGCTGGCTGTTGTAGTACAACACGTTTAGTGGGTGCCAGGTTCAGGAATGCTGGACTGCAGAATACAGTCTTTTTTATTTTCATTGGTCAACTCATCTTAAAACGTGTACTTGAAAAAGAAAGGTAAAAATATAGAAAAACAACAACAATGGCTTTAACACTATGAAAATATGCTACTTAACATCTAAAAATATTAAAAGGTGCCAAAAATCCCATTCTCTTCCAAACAAATAACTGAATTAAACGATCATGAGATCATTTAATTCCATAGTTTGATTCACAAACTTCTCTAACTGAAGAGCATAAACAATTTCCTTAAGCGAAAGCTCAGAGGTCCTGAAATGCACAGAGGACAAACTACACCCTCCAACATTTCATACTTCAAAATAGGAGCACAAGCTCCTCTTCTCATACTGAAAATCCCCATGCAAGTCCTCCACCTCCAGTATATATTGTACAGGTCCTTGGCAGAGGCACTATGTGCAATGACAGGCTGTGCATTGCATGGTGTCTTAGTTTACACATAGGTGTCACCCTTCAAATGTTGTTGGATTACAACTCCCATCAATCCCAGCCAGCATGGGCAATGGTCAGGGATGATGGGAGGCTTAGTCCAGCAACATCTGAAGGGCCACAGGTTCTCCACCCCTGATTTACATACATATTTACAACCCCCCCCCCATTAAACTTCTAGAGCCTTGGAGAAAGAGAGCTGAACCCTCAGAAGGACAACTCTGGCATGTCCCATTAAGAACATTTTAATAAGGCATCAGCAGCGAGTTAAAATATGTACAGAGAGTTAAAATAGGTACATTTCCCAGGAACAAGATAGCAGAAATATTGGAACAGTTGGAAGGTATGCAATGGAGCTGTGTACTATAGCAGAACGCATTGGGAAGACCCACATTAAACCAATACATTCCAGCTTCTATACTTGAGAAAAACACTTTAAAAAGTCGTGAGAAGGGCAGAGGAAATTCAAAGTCAAAATTTCCTGCAGGCTTCCCAAGGATGGTGCCCATGCTTTTATATATTTTTGATCGCATCCTGTTCATCCATATAACCCAATTGACAGTTCTGTTTCTTGACCACACATTTAAATATATATGTATTTGTCATCATAATTCTTCAGTGTTAACCAACAGGCGATAATACCCCCCCCAATATTATTGATTATTCCACAATAATTACATATCAATATTAATTGAAGGCAGCCATCTCTTTTCTAGATAATTTGTTGCACCACCTTTTACCAATAATATGAACTATATGGACTCAAAACTGACAAGAGCCCTGTTGAGGCATTCTAGCCCTCACACAAGCAGAATTGTATGAGGGGAGGGTGTCACTGGCTCTGACCCTCTTACACATCCGTTGCCTCGAGCGAAAACTTTCCACACAAAACCTGCACTTTTAAGTCATGGTGGGATTTCTATGCATGCAGAGCAGGCTCCCCACTTCAGACATTTGCACTCCAACATGTAGAGGGTGGTGGGGCGGGGTAACGACATGACAGAGGAGGGCAAGGCCAGTGCATGTGCCCATGCTCTCTGCTCATCGCAGAAGGCATCTCTTTGTCTGCTACCAATGTTCATTCATGCCAACCTCCAATTAGTGGGGATATGCTGAGCACTTTAGGCATAACGTCTGCAGCGCATGGGATAAGATTTACTTTTATAGTACATGAACAACAGCAATAAGGGGCAACCCAAAATGAAACCAAAAAGAATTTTAAAAAATAGGTTAGATATAATCCATTCTGTCCTCACTCCCCTAAACTCCACAGGCCATGAGACAGTTTGCAGAGTTCTGCTCCTCAACTAATGTTGCCAGGGGGCCACTCTGAGGAGAGAGCATATTTATATAGCTGAGGTCCCAAACGTGACCTCTCAAAGTAGTCTGCCAACGGAAGTCTCATTGTTGTAGCCTCACCTCCTAAGTCAGCCTTCCCAAACCTGTTGCACTCCAATTGTGTTGGACTACAACTTCTACGCTCCCTGAACATTGGCTATGGTGGCCAGGACTTAGGTAAAACATCTGGTAGGTGCCAGGTTGGGGAAGCCTGTCCTAAGTGAACCATGTTCACTTCTGGATTGATAACTAGAACCTGTCAGGAGACTAGGTTTTGTACAGGGAGACTCTTTCCAATGGGATGGAAACAGAGTTGAATCCAGAGTTTGTTCCCACAAGTGGGAGCCCCCACTGAGCAGAGTTCCACTTAGGGCAGCAGGGAGGGAGGGAAACAGTTTTGCCAATTTCCTTCTTCCTTTTCCATCGTGTTCCACGGGGTCCCCCAGCCCTCCAGAGCAGAAGAGGTGGCTCATGGGAAAGGGATTTGGCAAAAATCCTTTCCTCTCAGGTTGCGCTAGCAAAAATCCTCCACTGGATCAAAAGCCTTCCACAGATGGAAGGAGCTCTTACATTTTGGGAAGCAAATTCTGGAACCAACCCAGGGGTTTTTGAGTAGTGACCTCCCAACATCATGCAAAATGTTGAATAATAATTAATAAAGTGACTGGATTCACACAACACGATAAACCACACTCATGGATTGAGTGTGGGTTGTTGTTGAAATGTGGGTTATCATGTTATGTGAACTCAGCTGCACTAACAATCCATGGTTTGTTAAGCACAAACAACCCATGAAGAGAACCCATGGTTTGTTGCTGGGCTCTGAATTGTGGGCTGTTTGTGCTTAACAAACCATGGGTTGTTATTATGGCTGGATTCAGACAATACAATAGCTCACATTTCAACAATCCATATTCAGCCTTTGAATGTGGGTTATTGCATTGTCTGAACCCAGTTCCATCAATTAGCCCAAATGTCACAAAGGTCCGTTTCACAGGAGGAAGTGGCTGCAAAGATCAAGGAAATAAAGAGTAGGGATGTGAAGGTCTTATAGTTTTGGTGGGGAGACTGCAAAACTAGAGGGAAAAAACCTATTCTTACTTCTTTCTTCTCCTAAACTAGAAATTGAAAAATTAGAAATTGGGTGTGGGTGGGGGGAATTGAATTACAAAATTCTTATGAAATATTTTCTCTTCAGAATCATGTGTGAAATGCTTTTAAAAGCAGTGCTTAAAAATAATACTGGTACAGTCAATTCATGCTACTTTTATTATCCAAGATATAAAAGGTAGTAATATTGGTGGTGATATCATTGGTACTACTTTGGGCTGGATTACTAAACAAGGAACGCTCTTAGATGTTGGGAAAATACGGCTGAACATTGCAGAATATGGAATGTCATCAGGTATTTTGGTTCAGAAATGCCATCTGGGAGTCTGCCAGGCATATCACTCCTGCTGCTTTGTACAAGAGACTTTCCAGCTCCGCTTTCTTCTCAAGGTTGAATATTCCACAAGCCCAAAATCTCCTCACAGGGGCAGAATTAGATGCATAGTTCTTTGGATCTAAGTCCAGATAGTAAAACTTTCCTCTTCTTTTCCGCAGTGTTTATGGTTTCTATATTCCACCAATAAAACAGTTATTTTATTCTTTCCACCTACCCATGAGTGGCAAAAATAGGCACCTTTGGGGCAGTAGCTTGCCACTCCATCTCTTACACTGGATATGTTTGTAATGATGGTTTGAATACAATTAAGGCACTTATACTTTTAACGTTTCATAAATATACCACAACAGTACAGTTGTATCTGCTAGGTTAAAAATAATACATTTCATGTTCAGGCAGAGCTGTTCTATGAGGGAGGGAGAGGGAGGAACAGAGGCGAAGAAGCCGCCTTTTGAAATGAACATGGCAGAAAGTGAAGTGGGCATGGCAATTTCCCTTTTATGTAGTCATTTTCAGCCATTTCCTTTCTTCTTTCTTTTTTAGTTTCTTCTTACTTTCCCCTCCCATTAGTTCCAGGAGCATGTTGGGGAGATGGGGGGGGGCACTTTGGATCTTGCGGATCCATAATGTCTCCCAGCACACCCAGGAGACGACCAGGAACGCCTCCTTTTCATGCTCTCCAAAGTTGGAGTAGCATCACCTGTGGACCTTCCTGCAGCCTCGTGGAGAAGGCTTGCGAGGTCAGTTCTCCCTCTCTGAGGGTGGACATCTCTCTTTGCCCTTGGAGGGTGGACCTGAAACATCCTATGGCCCTTGGGATTCCTCACAGGGACCATAGAAATTGCAGCCTTAAAGTAGTAAAGTAAGTTTATGTTTGATAAAAAAAAAAAGTACTGCATATATATTTCAATTCCCCTCCCCCCACAATCTGTTTTGGCTGTGTGTGTTTTTAAAAACGGGGCAGGGGAAACCAGGTTTAGCATGGCCTTTTTGTACACCACTATGCAAGCTTGCCCCATTTTTACACCAGTGTCATGTAATACCATGTAAGGATTCAATACTGCTTGCCCGGTTGTAAATATCTGCTTGTACAGTTTTTCTTCAAAGTTTTCCCATCAGGAAACAAGAGTGTCTCATTTGGAAGTTCCCCCAAAATTAATTTCAATTCATCAGCTCTAGAACATTACCAGCAGCCAATGTTACAAAATCCTGCGGACCCATCACCAGCTAAAACCAAAGTCTCCCTATATCAGCCCCATGTTTGCTGACTTACATCTTGATTGCAAGCAACACTTACTGGAGGATTGTTCTTCAACAGTGTTGGACCAAAGCTCCCCACCTCAGAAGACCGGGAGCCATGAAGAGAGAAAGCAAGTCCTTTTAAACCAAGTCTTTTGTACAACAACCAGTGTCCTCAGTTTCACAGGAATCAAACGTCTGTCCTGTGGCATGCACATTTCTGCCCACGGATCGTTCAGTGCTCCCAGCAGACGAGATAGAGCCTGGAAGAGGCAGGGCAGGTCTCACCTCCGACCTGCACGGTGTCTGTTTGCCTCCACGTTCAGGGCCATGTTATGGAGGAAGAGAAGGATCTGCCACCAGACCTGATTTCTGTTCTGCTGGTGCTGTAAAAAGGGGAAATGGTCTAAACAAGATTACTCATATACAATTTTAAAACCACAACCCGAGAGCTTATCTTATCCCAATAAAAACTAAGATACATTTTCAAGAACAGACACTTTAATCCCCGCAGTACAACACATTTAAAGGGGGGGGAGGAGGGAGGGGGAGGGGGGAAAAGAGGTAGTTTCTCTAAGAATAATTGTAGTTCCAACATTATAAAAGAAAAGAGCAGACCCTTTATGTATTGTGCACAAAAGGATTAAGCCCCCCCCCCCGGCCTTTTTGGAGGATTCTGCAGAGTTTAGCCAAGTGCTGTTTTTAATCAGATTGGCTTCTGAGCCACTCAAAGCCCCAGCTGCAAGAACAAACAACTTCTTTCCCTTTTTTTAGGGAGTGCCCCCCTCTTCCCCAAAACATAGGAGAGAGAGAAGGGGGGGGGGAGAGAAGAGAAGTGTAGCTGGTGATCCATCTGTAAGTGATTTGACACTGTGAAGGTCAAAGGGTTAATCTTCAATTTAAACCACACTGCTGAGACAGCAAAACTGATTTTATCCAGTACAAGAAAACACACTCCTATGCACACACACTCCCCCCCTCCTGCTTTGCTTCCCAGCATCTCCAAGATAATACTGCCCTTTTTTATAGCTCCTTTTGACAGTAAGCCATAAATAATCAGTCTTGGAGCCCTTTCCTACTGACTGGAGCCAATTAAACCTTAAGCAAGAACACACTTGAAAACAAAAATAACAAAAAGAAAACCTAGGGTTATTTCAGGTCCCTTTATCAAGCAGCAATTTTAGCTTAGTTGGGGGCGGGGAGACTTAAAGCCTTATTTTGCTACCTTTGCATCATACTGTTTGTTCATCTCTTGTCAAAGGCCACAAGCTTTGCTTTGAAAGGTACATGTCTTTGGATATCAGATCACAAATTCAAACACCAGAGAGGCATTGTGGAGACATAGGCCCAGTTCATGTAAAGGCACCTCATGGTTTGTTTAAACCATAGATTGTTGGGGCCTCCCACATGCTCGCCATTTCCGCTTAGCATTCACTTTGCTAAACAATCCAGGACTGCCAAACCCAGCAGTCTAGGTTGTTGAGGGTTAAACAACTCAGAGTCTGAACACATGGTTTGTTTAGAGGTCACAAGTAATAAACCAGGAACGGGATGTGTGCACTTCTGGTCAGCCCCACCACTTCATGGGTTGTTTAACTCATGAAATGGCATTACGTGTGAACCAGGTCACAGAGTTGAATCCAGAGATCCCATGAGCAGATCTCTGCTCACAGTATTCTCCCACTCAAAGAAGGTAGAAGTAATGTTCCCCTTCCAGGCCCCCAAAATTCAGCTAAGAGGGTTAGAGGACCC
Organism: Elgaria multicarinata webbii; assembly: GCF_023053635.1. Classification (NCBI taxonomy): domain Eukaryota; kingdom Metazoa; phylum Chordata; class Lepidosauria; order Squamata; family Anguidae; genus Elgaria; species Elgaria multicarinata. Next base: position 132,526,078 of record NC_086172.1, on the reverse strand, counting down.
TCCAGAACAGCATGAGAGTTGGCTCTGGGTGCTGCAGGGGGAATTGGGGGGGGGGAATCACTTCCCCTCCCTCTTCAGGGAGCAGCAGCCTCTGCTGGATTGTACTCAGGGCTACTCTGGATCTAAGCAATTATCCTTGTTCTACAAAGGTGTACTTCTCTGAAATATGGGACCTGCCTTATATTTTATAAGGCTGCAATGATCTAGAAGGACAGACCCTTAAAATAAAAGGCCTTTGGCAGCTCCAGGGCTGTTTCTCCTTCAAGCTCCCTCCAATTAGCCCTCAGTTAGTCTGCCTAGGCTCACCCACAATGCCTTCTTTGTTAACAACGGCCCATTATCTCTTCCAAAACATTGGCAGAGAATGGAAGGCCAGTTTACGGTGACCAACACTGACCCAAGACATGATGAAGGCCCAAACAACTGTGTCGCGTGACTGCAGGAACACATATTTGAACTGGGCAGTCTGTCAGCAGCAGTCCAACATCATCTGTGACATTGGAAGGGATCTGGAAATGTACCACTTGGGACACTTGCTCCCTCACTGACACCGCAAATGACTGCTTGAATAACTAAAAACAGGGAAGTTTTACTGATGGTGTTACTAAATCTTAGGTTTACTCTTCTGATTTGGAACATTGTGGGACATAGTGCTAGCTCTTATTGCTTACACAGCATTTGCCCATGACCATTTTTTGCTTTTCCATTGCTCCTGTATTAGGGCCAATTCACATACCCAGTTGGATATACTGGTGACATGGTAAGATTGGCTTTTGGGAGTGGGGGGCTGTATGTCACACAATATCACAACATGTGCATATGCCTGCTTATGTCACAATGTGTGCACAGATCCTGCTCCTGTGATACAAGTGTATCCAACACGCTACATGCTGTAAATAAGGATGTTTTGATCATGGTTTGTTTTCTGTCATTCTCCCGAGCGTATAGCCCCAAAATGCATAGCTACATATTTGATTGGGACTACTTGTGAATAAGGCCACGGTCACTGCTCTCTATTCTTATAGGACTACGAGTGGAGAGCTGGTTGCTGGGCAGATTTTAACTTCTTCAAGTAGGAATGGGGTGACTTTGGCACATACACTGCTTTTGACATAGTAAAGACACTAATCCATGCAGCAGAGTTGCAGCACCATACAACTGTGATGTGCAGCTGACCCAAGGATTTACACTAGTACAACCGAAGAAACACACTTCAAACCACTTTTCAGCACAAAATACACATGGTCAAGTCAAAGATAAACCATACAGGCACATATTACTTGCAACTTTCTCTTTACTACTATCTGCTCAATAACCAATCCTTTGCCCAATGCTGTTTATGAGAATTTGGAAGAGAAAAGCAGCAAATATGCACACACATGCTAATGGGTCTAGTGCTGCTTTCTTTAGAAGGGAGTCACACCACTGCCTCTTTTAGAGCAGGGAAGACCACACCGCCTAAACAGTCATCAGTCACCTGTAACCCAGATGTTCAAGCCTCTTTGGGCAGCTTTAATTAGCTACAAGGGGCCAAAGACACATGTGGTGGGCCACAAATCTCCAAGTAGCCTGTCTACATTCTCACGTAGAATGAGCTAAAAGGGATCCATTTCAGCAAGACTACACTGTCAAGTGGCTGCATTCACCTCTGATTCTGCTACAACCACGGCTTCTAAACTGGCATAGTTGTGAGCAATTTTATCTGCAAAATTATTGTGAATTGATCACCGCAGGGCATCATTTCTAGTCATACAACTTTTAGCACTTTGAATGCAAAATAATACATTGACCGAACGAGGATTACAGGGAGATGATCATGATGGCCACAAATGTTGGCCAGCCATTCCTGCCATGCTTTTCACATGCAAATTGATTGTGGTTGGATTAGAATGATTGGTAGATGCTTTCTGAGTGGAAGTTAGTGGTTAGGAAAGAGCTGGAGATCTTTCTTGGGTGTTTTGAATGGCAGAGCCACCTAGAAGGCACCACCACCACCACCACCACCACCACCCATTTACAGGGAGTGGGATGATGGAAAGCCAGGGCTGGTTGATCAAGACTGGCAGGACAGATGATGTCAAGAGGGTGAGGCAGGGTAGGGCTGATGTCAAGTCCCCACACACTGAAACCCTCCCCTCCTGGCCACTTTGTTTCTTTCACTGCAAAGACAGACAGACAGACAGACAGACAGACAAGGCCATCAGTACTTTTAAGAGGAAGAAAAGTTTCCCAGCTCCAGTTTTTTTCCCATCGGTACTGTGGTGCCCTCACCTCCCTCCTAACCAAAACACCCTGCTGAATCTTGCCCTGCACCATTGCTCTTCAAAAAGAAAGAAATTTCATTCGTTTTTGGAACATGGTCTCCAGCAGCTGTTGCAATTACCCAGGAATTCAAGATCTATTATTCCACACAAAGTCTTTTGTAATCAACAACTTTCCAAAATATTTACAGATTTTTTTGGGGGGTGGGGAGAGATAAGGAGAGAGAGAGAGTTCAGAAGGGAGTGATAACACTGGATGAAACATGAAACATATACAAGGTACTGTTACCTATAAGTAATTTTTCTAAATATTTGAGAGCCAAATAGCTAAGTTTCATCGCATTATTATCAGTTGGGACATCTGGTACAGTGAATTAGGAATTTCAACAGGCTGAGCTCTTTATACAAGATAGTAAATTTTATTTATTTATTTATTTATTACATTTCTATACCGCCCAATAGCCGGAGCTCTCTGGGCGGTTCACAAAAATTAAAACCATTCATAGTATAAAACAACAGTATAAAACCATAATATAAAATACAATATAAAAGCTCAACCAGATAAAAACAGCAGCAATGCAAAATTACAAATTTAAAACACCATGTTAAAGTGTATTTATAGATTGTTAAAACGTTGGGAGAATAAAAAGGTCTTCACCTGGCATATAATGTAGGTGCCAAGCGAACCTCCTTAGGGAGCTCATTCCACAGCCGGGGTGCCACAGCAGAGAAGGCCCTTTTATTCATGATAAATTCATTCAAATTTATTTTATTCATGGCACGGATGTCACAAATCAATTTTGCCCATTTTTCTTCTTCAAAAACCAAGCAGCAGCCACTTCAGACCTGACAGCCAAACTTCTAACAGACCAGATGGAGTCAGCACTCATCCTGAAGTTGGAATTCCAACTGCATAAAACAACTCTGAAGGATGGATCAGGAAATCAAGGGGACTCCAAAAACTAAATCAAAAACCAATGAATATACTATATAAATGAATTATGGAGCATGCAACTGCCAGAAGCTGAGATATTTGAAGAGTTGTTTTGCCTGTCAGGTAGGTGGGGGCGTATTGTGCTGCCACAGAATAGATTAGACCAGCCTTCCCCAGCCTGGTGTCTTCCAAGTATGTTAGACTACTATTCCCGTAATTTCCAGCCATGCGAGTTGCAATCCAACACATCTGGTGGGCACTGGGTTAGGGAAGACTGGGTTAGGCATTAGGCAAAACAAGGCAAGCATTCACCTTCCCTAGGGCAATAGAGGTCAGGAATATGTTCCAGTTGGAGAAGGAAGTTAGTGGGCTGCAGGTGGAGTGAGAGGAAGCAGAAGGTCACAAAAGTGGCCTTTAAAGATCTGGACAACACCAAGTACAGCCTTATATAGTTCCATCCTTCCAACTAAAACAAAAGGTAAGGAAATTAGGAAGAATATTTATTTGTTTGCTTATATGAAAGATTCCCACTGTGCTAATGGGTCTCCAATTTTTATTTTTCTAACCAATCTCAGAAACGAAGGTGAGCTTCTTCAAATACTATGAAACCAAGTGTCTGTTGTAGAAAATTAAGCTTATGAAAGTAAAAACACCCGCCCACACACCCACACTGTTGTTCTTTATTTGATGCCTGATTAGAAATGTAGCTATTTTAAGAAAAATGCCACAAAGCATTTCAGAGCAGTGTGGCACAGTTCAGGAAGAAATGACCAAGAAAATAAAAACGTAAGAGGGAAATGGGACCCTAGCCACATAAAAAACAAGAAGGGCCAACACAGAATCTGTAAGGTGGAGACTCCCTGAACGGTTTGCAGAAACATTTCACTATGTGTGTGGTGGTGGTGGGGACCAATCGACTTGCAGCATTGGGCGGAAGGCTTGGCAGGTGATTGCTTCCTTGAAGTGGTTGCAATTCAAAACAAACAGCACCTTGCACCTCTCTTTTGTAGACTGAGCTTTGAGAAATGGTAGGAAAACACCGCAGCAGCCACAGCCCTTCAAGCTCAAAAGGACAATTGCAAGCCATTTTCCCAAGCCCACAAGGTATGACCCTTCTTGTCTTGCATAACTCAGATGGTTTATTCAGTTCCTTGTTTCACTTGCAGCAAAAAGGAAGTAAGAACACTCCCTGCCCTGTTGCAGACACTAGTCTCCCATATCTCAGCAAAGTTGTTTTGGAATTAGCAATCCTTGAGAGCCTAAGGTTGTTTTCAAAATGTTTGACAATGAGAAAAACATGCTCTCCACCCTCTCAAATGATGAAAGCAGGCATATTCCCTCTTACCCTCAAAACAAGGGCAAGTAGAGAAAGAGAAAGGGGAGGGAACATTATTTCATTGGCCCAATGTATCCTTTAAGATGCCAAAGCAGAAAGCTTTTGGAAAACGTGTGTTAATTTTTATGTTTATAGCCCACCAGATGGCTTTCCCATTGATCCTCAGCCCTGGGAACCAACAGGAGGGTTGGCAATGACTTTGTTCAATCAAAGCATATTGTAACAGAAGCTGAAATGATCAGATAGTTACAGGAGGGGAAGGGGGAAGGGAGCAGGTTGCCCAGGCAATGGAAAAAGAAGCTTGGCAGTTGATGTGGAGGGAGGGGGAGAGAAGGAAGAGCTGGGCCAGGAGAGTCATGGCTGGCAGTGAGAGAAGCTAAAGAAATCCTTCATGAGACAAAGAAGGAAGTGGTGGAAGAAGTCGAGAATAAGTACCTGAGACAACAGAAGACCGAGGGCCTTCCTAGACGAGGCCTTAGCGCGCCTTCTGACCCGGTTTCCCTGCTGTGCGTCCAGTTGACGCACAGGGGAATCCGGAGGCAGGCCACGCTGAGGCCTCCTCCAACGCGCCATAAGCGAATGCGCTTATGGTGCGCTTTTCCCCCAGCTCCGGCCTCAGGCCGGGGCTGGGGGAAGTGTGGAGACTTCCGCAGCTTTTCGCGGCTCCTCGCTTACTCGCGAGGAGCCGCAAAAAGCCGCGGACCGGCCTGGCACAGCGCTCATATGAGAGCTGTGCCCATCGGCCCGGGGGTGGGGGGGGAAAGAGAGGGGAGGGGGAAGGATGGCAGGGTGGGTGGCAAGGGGGGGGCGGGTGATAGAGGGAGCGCCGCACGCCACCGCCGCCGCTCGCCTGCTTGCGAGCGGCGCTCCCTCTGTCACCCGCCCCCCCTTGCCACCCCCCCTGCCATCCTCCCCCCCCCCCCCCGGTTTTAACAAAAACACCCCTTACCTTCCCAGAGTCTTCGGGCCACCTGCGGCCCCTTTTTTTTTAAAAAAAAAATGGCGGACGCCGCAGGGCTTGCGTTCTCCCTGCGGCTCCGCCGTCTGGAAGCCTGGGGGAGGTGCGGTAACGGTAGCGCGCCTCGGCTCCGCCTCCCTGCCGGCGTAAGCCGGCACGTCTAGTAAGGCCCCGAGAGTAAAAGATTTGACAGAGAGAGAAGCAGTTACAGTTAACAGAAGGCGTGTCTGTGCAGAGATCTGTGCAATCTGTCTGGCCTGACTAAGGAGTGACTAAGGGTGCAATCTTATGCATGTTTAGATGGAAAAAGTCCTACAACTCCCAGCATGCCCCAGCCAGCATGTTGAGAGTTGTAGGATTTTTTTCGTCTAAACATGCATAGGATTGTGTCCTAAGGGGGTAGTGTTTCCTGAAAGGACACCTCCTAAGGTGGAAGAAAGGACAGATTTATAATAGAGTCACCGTGGTATAAGTGTTACTGTGTCTTGAAACTATAGTTATTTAAATGCTGGAAGCTCTTGCCTATTCTAGCATCATTGTTATATGTATTGACTTTCCTTCCTTTATTATATGAATAATACCCTGTGATACCCTGGTATTTTTTTAAATATTGTTAATATGGCCCTGTTGTTTAGATTTAATTACATTTCTAGGAACTTGGGGTCCCCTACAGTATTCTAGAAGAGAAATTCTAGAAGGGCTCAACATTCTCTGTCAACAGCCTCCATCTCCCAAGAGCTGGGTCAGAACCCACAGGTGCCCAAGACATGACCCTAGACACTCACCAAGGACCCCGCCCCTTCCTTTTTTTTAACCTTACGCGTCAGGAAAGCAAAACTCTGGCTTCTCATCTCTCTTCCTTTCCCTGCAATACTTCTAGACCCAGCTAGGGTGGCTACATGCCCTCTTTTATAGAGGACAGTCCTCTGTTTGAAGGGCTGCCAGGCCCAAGATAAAGAACCATAGAGCAGCAGGGACCTTGAAGTTGACCATCAGCAACACCTGGACAGCAAATGGAGCAAGGCACACGGGTCACAGTCTTCCACATTAATGTGGAATGTACTATACTTGTATTTAAACTATAAGTATTTCTAAATTTGCATCTATACATATAAATTAGGATATGCAAATTATCCTCATGTGTCCTCCTTTTCTGGAGATTCACAAGTGACCAGGCTACGTGGGACCCAGAGGTAATCTTTGGAGAAGGAAGGGGGAGTGAAGGGCGGCTGGAACCTGGTGCTCTGTTTTCCAGCATGCCCAGCAAGGCCATTTTTCAGCAAGCCCTTTTTTAATGTTGTTTTTTAAATTGGGGGGAGTAAATAATTGGGCCACTGCCAGTCACTGCCTGATAAGATTCATGGCCTGGTAAGCAAGGATTGGGGTGTTTTAGCTGTGTGTGTGCCTCTTGTGTGAGTGTGTGTGGGAGATTGGGTAGGGGTAGTGCTAGGTCTGAGCCCAAATCCTGAATTTATTTGCCAGAGACCTGGATCTATTTCCAGAACCCTGAAAGTCCACTAGTATCAATTTATTTTTTTTAAAAAAAAGCTTAATAGCCATACAGGAGGCAGCTGATTTTCAGGGAGATCACAGCTGGGGAAGGAAGGGTTAATTCTCCTCTCTTGCTGCAACCCCCCCCCCCCAATAAATTGTCCTGTGATATAGTTAAGCATTGGGGTGGGGGATTCCATTAGTGCCATGGAAGGTTTTCTCCCTTGAAATCAGTTGCCATTGGATGCAGACACAAGGTTCAGGAAGCAGACCAGGCAACCTACTGCTCAGGCTAGCATGGGACAAGGAGAAACAATTTTGCAGGTAATGACAGAGATCTTTACAAGACGGAGACCCAATATTGTTGGGACGCCGGGAAGAAGCATTACCCCCAACATCGTCCTTAAAAGCAGATTCACGTTTTTCATGCCATTTCGGTAGAGAAGTGATTGATTTGCATCGGCGTGCACAACACATTTCATTAGGGTGTGCATCCAGGGAATTGTATTTATTTTTAAAGGTGAACATTTATTGAATATTCAGCCATAAAGGACATTATTTTTATTCATTTATTTATGAAACAAGGTAGACACTGACACCCTACTACACGTTTGGCTTGCCGTTGCAGGTGCTGGAATAAGGAGACTCTCCTCAAGCCCCAAAACTGGTGGGGCTTTGTGGTGACACTTGCCAGAGGCGGGGCTTATTAGGCAATATTAGCCTTCAGGGCCCCTCTTCCTGGCCTCCTTGAAGCATGGCTCCCTGCACAGAGGCTCCCGGAAGAGCGATTCCTTTTCACTCTTGCTCCTGGGAGCAATAGTGTGTTGTCGGAGGCTGCTGCTGCAGCAGCAGCAGAGCCAGTGGACCATTCCTGCTGCATCTGGATCCCCCCTCAATGCCCCCCTCAATGAGGTGCTTATTGCTTGAGACATTCGGGTGTACCCCTTGTGCATGCCTATGTTGATTTGTATCAGTAATAAACACACCGCATAAAGGAGAAATGTGCATTCAGGACCCACACACTGAGTGGATGTACCTAACCTCATTTCCTTGTTATGGTATCCACTACAAGCCCACTAATAATTTGGGAATGAAAGTTTTCCCTTTACATGAGTTCACAGCAGTTAATGCTGGTCAGCCCCTCATAATGAACTGAATAAGAACTGTAAATTGACATTCAACCAGGGTAGCTCCATAGTTTTTTATGAATTGGGGGAGGTCATGACAGGGGTGCATATGGCCCATGGACCCCTGGTCTATAAGGCAGCAAGATCTCTGGCTAAAGACCAGCCTGGCCTGATAGTGTCAGCGCAGTCCAATTCTAAGCTGACGCTTTCTCCAAGAACCTAGTTTCAAGAATTTGTTCCTAACTTTCTCTTAGATTTAGTACAAGCAAGTCAAGAGCACAGATTGCCAGAGAAATAAACACATGCTTTCCCCCTTGTCTATAACATTTTGCAGCATATTCCAAAACATCCATCTATGTGACCAATGGACAGGGATCTCCTTCACCCTGACCAAAACCAAAAGTTTCAAAAGGAATCCTCTTTTCCTCCTCAGCTGATGTCCTAGGAAGGAGGCACCAGCCTTTGTTTATGTTACGCAAAACTCAAGGTAGAGTTTTGTTTATGTTACGCAAAACTCAGGGTAGAAGCAGAACGTTCAGATCTACTGGCGGAAGCTACTCAGAATTTTTTTAGACAGAGCCACACTCCCACTCTGTTGGAAACACACAAAGGCCAGCAGTCAGGTGCAGCACTGAAGTCTTGGTTAATTCAGCCTCTTGTCAGCAGTTGCGATGACTCAGACACTAAATATAGAGAGCGATTTAAACAGCCCCGCCGCAGAGCAAATACTGTAGTTTCTACATCTCTCATGCACAGTCCAACCCCCCCACCCCGCCCTCTCTCACACACGTATACATACATCTTGAACATTTTTTATTCCCGTGTTAAAAAAAGAAAAGAACAACCTACAGGCAGTCAAAAGAGGGGCAGTACCAGGCTCCAGTAGTTTTTCACTGGGCTGCCACAGCAGCAAAGCTCCTTGCCAACGCCTGGAGGTTGCATTGCATCACACAAGCTAATCAGGGTTAATGAAAAGCAACTATGACAAAGAGATGTGAAGGAGGTTCTGCAAGAAACTACAGCATTGGGTAAAAGAAATGATCCCCTTTGGGGGAGGGGGAGGGGGAGGATAAAAGTTCTACCTGATTCCATTTAGGGTCATTGATAAGAACACCTATGCAGGGATATGACAATATTTGCCTCCTCTGGTGTAGCTTCTGCAGAAGCAGGGAGGAATTTAACAGCTTGCGTTTCTCCCCTTCTTGCCTCACTGCTATAAACTTTTATTGGTCAATATATACAGCTCTCAATTACAGCTCATTTTCAACATAAATGTCCCTGAAGCCCCAAAGCATTATCTCAGCAAGATCTGGAGGCCAGAGCAGGGGACTTGGAGTCTGGATTTTTATTGACAGTTATGCCGCTTTTGTATTGCGAGAATAAACTGCCTTTATTTCTTCTAGACTCCCTGTCTATTAAACTGAGAAGCTGGTAGCCACAATAAAGGGGAACCGTTTACTTTGTTTGCTGTTCTAAACTTAAGTCTACAAAATGCTGAGTTAACTGTGAACATTTGCTAGAATCTTATGCATAGGCTGCAATCCTTACTTGGGATTAAGTCACACTGAACTCAGTAGGACTCACTTCTGAGTGAAGACAGTAGGGTCAGGCTGTTCCCCGTGTGGAGGTCTGGCTGGCTTCTGTATGCATTGGATTCAGCAACTGTTCCTGATATTGCCTTGCATTATGCAAAGCCCAAGCCCCTGGAGATAGAAGTCTGAGAACTTCAAAATAGTTAAAGGTGGGGTGCATGGGTGGGTGGGTTGGATGTTTAAATGTGTGTGCTTTAGAATACCACAAGAGGAAGGAAAATAGTACTACAGAGTTTGACTTTAATGGTAAAGAAAGAGCCAAAGTAGACTTAAAGATGTACCAAGCAGTGATGCAAGGAGCCTGTAGCTGCTTGCTATGTCTTTAACATCATGTCTACTTCAGCCCAAAGAGGGCCATTTGTTCAGCATGCAAAAAGACAGCTAAGCTTGAGAATGAACCTAGGCCACAGCTAGACCTAAGGTTTATCCTGGGATCATCCAGGGTTCACCCCTGCCTGAGCACTGGATCTCCTGTGTGTCACCCAGGTGAACAGGTTTGACCCCAGGACGATCCAGGGATAAACCTTAGGTCTAGCTATGGCCCTAGTGGCAACTTAAGCCCTATATCTAGTGAAACTACTTCCATACATGCATATTTATTGCTGGAAGCATCTTCATATATTCTCTTCTTGATAAAACAGCTCCATAGGCTTTCTTCTTTGGTATGTTTACGTATCATTCTCATTCTCCCATATCAAGCTATCGGGACCCCTTTCTCTTTGAAAGTTTAACAGGTAACATCAGCCCAGTTTATATATAACGCTAAGGCAGGATTTAGCGTTATTGCATGAACCTCTGTGAACCCAAGAGAAGCCTTGAGCTTATAACTGGGAAGAGGAATAAACTAGGATTCCATTTCATTTTTCTCGTTCCTGATTTGTCATTATGTATGAAACAGGAATCCTGGTTTAACACAAATTCTAGTCTGTTCCTAAATAAACCAACAACCTTGGGTTGTTTTGTTGACTTGTTTAATCAACCCTGGGTTGTTTTGCTGACTTGCTTAACTAAAGCACAGGTAGGCAACCTGATGCCCGCCAGATGTTTTGGGTTATAGCTGCCTTGAACCCAAGCCAATATGGTCCATGGTCAGGGATTATGGAAGTTGTAGTCCAAAACATTTGGAGGATTGCCTACCTCTGGAGTTGGTGTTAAACTACAATTCCTGGTTCATCATCATCATCATCATCATCATCATTTCTTACCAGCCTCTCCCTTTGGATTGAGGCGGGGAACAACATTAGAACAGGAATCAATACATCTTAAAAATTCTTGATTTTACATTGATCTGCATACGCCTGCCGGAAAAGGCTAGTCTTTAAGGCTGCCTTAAAATCACACAGAGAGTTAATTTTACGAATCTCCTCTGGCAGGCCATTCCACAATCTGGGGGCGACAGAAGAAAAGGTCCTCTGGGAAACTGATGTCAGCCTAGTTTTAGCTGACTGAAGTAAGTTCACCCCAGAGGACCTGAGTGTGCGGGGCGGACTGTATGGGAGAAGGCGATCCCGCAGGTAACCTGGACCCAAACCATTTAGGGCTTTAAAGGTAATGACCAACACTTTGTACTTTGCCCGGAAACTAATTGGCAGCCAGTGGAGTGATTTTAATGTTGGGGTAATATGCTCACCCCTAGATGTACCGGTGACCAACCTGGCTGCCATATTTTGAACTAGTTGAAGTTTCCGAACTAGGTACAATGGTAGCCCTATGTAGAGCGCATTGCAGAAGTCAAGCCTTGAGGTTACCAGCACATGCACTACTGTCTTTAGGTCTTCTGTCTCTAAGAAGACATAATGACAAGCCAGGAAACAGTAAAATGAAACTCATAGTTTATTCCTCCTCCTGACAATGTAGAAGCAGGAGGAGGAGAGTTCATGATCCCAAGATTTTGCTTCAGCTTGCAAAGGTTCATGCAGATAATACTAAATCAGCCTTTCCGAACCTGCTGCCCTCCAGATGTTTAGGGCTACAACTCCCGTCAGCACTAGCCAATATGGCCAATAGTCAAGGATGATGAGAATTGTAGTCCAAACCATCTGGAGAATGTCTGGGAAGAGTGTGCTAAACCCTGACTTTAGTACAGCGGCTTAACGACAATTTCTGGCCAAATCGTGCACATTGTGATACAAGTGTGAAATTTGGTATGGTGGTATTTATGACCATGTAGATTAAAATGAGATATAGGGGCATCTTGGGAAATCATCATAGCGGCTGCCATCTTGGAAAATGGCGGCCAAAATCCAGTTTTCACACAATAACTCTATTATTTGTAATCTCACAGAAAAGATGTCTCAATACAAAATTAAAGAGCATAACATTTGCTACAAAAAAGTCATTAACAATCCTTTCATAGGAGCAACCCTCGCCGAGATATAAAGGTTTTATTCCTACCCATTTGTCTGAGAAGTCAACAACACGCACTGTCTCACCATTCCAATCTTGCACTTCGTGTTGCAAGCCTGAAACTTTCAGAGGTTACACTTTACACATTTTTCAACAAGGATACGTTCTGAGGCATCAGTTTGGGGCAGTTGGGAAGAGAGTTAATAGAAATAATGCAACATTTCTATAAGAGGCTCACTTGTTGTTGACTTCTCAGACAAATGGGTAGGAATAAAATCTTTATATCTCGACGAGGGTTGCTCCTATCAAAGGGTTGTTAATGACCTTTTTGTAGCAAATGTTATGCTCTTTAATTTTGTATTGAGACATCTTTTCTGTGAGATTACAAATAATAGAGTTATTGCGTGAAAACTGGATTTTGGCCGCCATTTTCCAAGATGGCAGCCGCTATGATGATTTCCCAAGATGCCCCTATATCTCATTTTAATCTATATGGTCAGAAATACCACCATACCAAATTTCACACTTGTATCACAACGTGCACAATTTTTTTGCTAAGCCGCTGTAGTACTTAGTGGTTCCATGGAAGTGTGGCTCTATGGAAATGTTGTGTTTAAGAAAATATTCGATACTCTGGATATTTATCATTTAGCCACCATGCTCAGTGCAGAATGATAAAGACCCCTGAGAAAAAGAAATGAAACACTCAAACTATGCAGATCAGATATTTAAAAATGGTACAAGTGTACTCACATTTGTGAAACTTTTTTTGCTCAAACACTGTTTTTCACATCCACAGTATGACCTGGTTCACTCAATCAAAACAAGCCACAGTGGCTTGTTTAAATCATCAGTACATGCTGGGCGCTATTAATCTATTTACCCACCCGGGCATGGCTTGTTATGTCATCTGAACTCAGGTGGCATGGCTTGTTTGAGGAGAAAACAAATGGCCTGTTGTTAAGTTATTTGAGGGTTGTTTCCCTCACAAACAAGCCATACTGCCTGGGTTCAGACAACACGGCAAAGCATGCCTGCTCATCCAGTTCTTCTTAAAATACTTACAAGTGAATAAATACCATGCGTGCCCTGTGCAACTTATTCCATCACCCAACTGTTCTTATAACTGAGTGCTGTCTCCTTATATCAGTGTTAACTAGGATTGCAATGTTTAATCAAGTAATTGAGTAATTAATGGATTTTTTTTAAAAAAAAGGTTTATTCAACTAAAAAGGCAGATTTTTTTTAATACAAATAAAAACTATAGCTAGCAAGCAACATCTCACCTAGGAAGGAGTGCCTCTTCTAAAGATTATGCCTGCCACATGTGCATTATGTGTTGCGGGCATGTGCATTTTCTAAAAATAAGGCATGCATCTTGCTTCAGAAATATTTATTATCCATATGCACATTTAGCTGATAATCAATTAAAACTCTTGATTAATCAATTTAACATTTCTTTAGTGCAGCCCTAATTTTAACTCCATTTAATACAACTTGAATCCATTGAACCTGTTTGAGGCAACCAAATTGGCAAGCCGTGGTTTTCCTGGGCTGCAGACACTCTCTCCAATAACATATAGAGAAGAACTATTGAGCAGCACTCCGTTATCTTTGCCAACAAGCAGAACAGAAAATTGGCCCAGAGTGAAGCGGGAAGGCAAAGAAGGTATTGGGATAAGCATAACAATAAATTAAGTTTTCAGTGGTCTCCAACATAGCTCCATGCACACATAACGTCCCCCCATTTCCCTACTAGAAGAGAAACCCTTAATCCAAGTGCCAATATCTTTCCAAATACTGCCTGGTGGAGAGCCATTGGCTATTTCCAACCTCTGTTCAGGGTTTGTTTCTCTCACCCTCTTTAAAAAGAAAGAAAAAGAAATGGTCAACTAGCACTCTTTCTCCTTTACAACAGTCTATTATTTCAGCTGAAAAGAAGGGGCTCCTCCTCTCTTGGCTGCATAAGCTAGTAGTAAAGAGGGATGCTTTTGTTTACTAACTCTCCCACATGCTTGGCTGACACACACTTCTTCTGCACTACTTTTGCTTTGCTCTTCAGCAATTCCTCTTGGTACCACGGCAACACACACTTCTGCCTGAAAAAAAGGGAGGGGATGGCCCAGGTTTCTTTCTTTTTCTTTTGGTTACAGCTTTTCTTTTCTTTTTCCCCCTGGGGCATTCTTGGACACATTTCCCAGACAAAGACATCGGATAGCTACACTCCCCAGATGGAAAGGGTCAAGTTACAACCAGTTCTACAGCTTCCCTTCAGGACTCCTGACAGGAAGGGGAAAAAAGTGCCTAACAAAAACAAATCCCTGTTAACCTTTACTACACTGGGCAAAGTTAGCTACACCAGAAATGATGTGTGAGAGAGAGATTGCAGGAGTTGTACCTAGCAGAAAAGGAGACAATGTCCAAAGGGTAGGGGAAAGATTAAAAAAAATCCTCCCCGTAAAGCAGGTGGACACTATACATTTGCAGAAAACCAACAAGCTAGATGCTACCAGACTGATGAGTCATGCACCAGTTAACCCGTTTCTCACATTGCCTTCGCCAAACCTGCTTCTTCCCCCCCCCTTTTTTTTTAAAGAGGCTGCACTTGTTTGCCTCAGACCCTCAAACTTTGCTGAACCACAGGCCTACTTCCAAAACTGTAGGAAGTAAGTCCTGAGGAAGGAGGGGTGGCGGATATGCATGATGTGGCATAAAATTCTCTGATAATAATGGGCCACTGCAATCTGACACTTTGTGGGAGGCTAGCCACAATGAATGTGTCCACACATCGTGTGTCGATCTTGCATTTGTACGGAACTTGATACCTGCCACAGAATTCCTCTAGGAAACCCCAATGGCTGCAGAATGCCAAGCTCTTGCACTCTGCAGCCACTGCCCCATTCCATTCCTTGTGTGATCTGAACCCACAACAGCTTCCTGAAGCCACTACATGCTACCGCTCCTGTTTAGCTGGAAATATCCACAGTGAGGCAATGCAACTTCTTCAAACGAATTTTCTTATCTTACAAAAATACACTCTCACCGTAAAAGCCCTGGTTTCCTTTTTTGAAAGTTTGGGATGCTTGGTTACAGAACTCTCTGGCCCCTTACCAAAACTTTGGCCTAGTGACACAAGATGCACTCATCTTTCGAAGAGAAGCAGAACCCATAGCACTGATAAGCTCCAGCATGTAATTCTTCTCAGCTGGAGTGGAAACCTGCCCAAGCCTAGATAGTATCATTCTGGATATGTTAAAAATAAAATGATTTCAACAGTACTGGCTCTCCCCCAAAGAATTCTGGGAATTTTTATTTTTATTGTAGCACCAGGATATCTGTTAGAGAATGTTCCACATGGACTGGGGGAGGGACCCACCACAGCAGCAAGGGGAGCTTACACATATGTGCTCTTTCCCAACTTCTGTGAGATAATGGCAGAAAAGCCTGAGGTGCAACTTCTGACACCTAGGAGCTGTCTATACATCTTCAAAGCTGCACTGTGGCTGTAAATCGGCACTGTGTTGGTAATTCAACGTTGCCACCAATTCACAGCCACCATGGGGCTTTTCTTCAAAGCTGCCCTTTAAAAAAGTCAGGGACTAACCCCGACTTCTTTCTTTAAAGTGAGGTCACCATGGCCCTTCCATTGTGTGACCTTGCTCCATCGTTGATCCAGGGGGCATTCCAGGGCAGATGGCAACCAATGAGTGGTCGCCAGAAGCTGGGAAGAAGGAAAGGGGGGATGGACTCCGGTACCTAGATGATCACCAGAAAACCACGTGCTCCCTCCTGGCCTGAGGATTTCCCACCCCCAACCTGCAGCAGCGATACCACAGGGTTTCAAGGGGAAGGACCTTCGAAACCGTGATGTGAAAACAGGCCACAGGTGGTTCTGTCAAATGTCATTCCTACCATGAACTCATCTGATGGCCTTAGGCAACAAATTCTCTCAGCCTCAATCTCCCCGTCTGCAGCATGGGGGGAATAATAATGCTGATTTACTTTACAGAGTTGTTGTAACAATTATAACTAGATAATAAATGTGAAGTGCTTTGAATCCTAGAATGTGCCATACAAGTGTTAAGTGTTATATAAGTATTACACAGTGGTGGGGAAGAGGTGTAGCCCAGAGAGGGATTCTGGGCCTAGTTAAAATTATGTTGATGTTTGGGAACCTTTTTGATAGTAGCTGCAACCCTTCAGTGTATAGTGTTGTGAACTGAAAGAGATGCTGGAGTTTGTAAGATGGAGGTGAATTCTTTGGGTACAAGCGAAGAATGGGGAAGGAGAAAATCAGGCAAAACAGTGGATGGGGTCTTTGCCATCCCCACTCTTTCCTCTGCATAACAGAATACTAGTTTTGAGTGTGAGCTGTTGAAACATGAAAAACAGTATTTTTATATTTGCACTAGCAATATGGCATCATTTTGATGCATGGCAGGGTTGGCAGTGGGGAGAGGGCATCCCTGTAGGGATGCAGCATACATCTGTATGTGTCTGTGGCCATTTAGAAGCAAGCCCTCTTCTGTCTGCATAGCTCCACACAGTTCTGTTTGTTGGTCCTGCTGAAATGTGACTGACCACAGAAAACTGCCATTACATATCAAAATAATAAAACTCTTACCTACTCTGAAAATAAAATAGATTTTTAAAATCAGTTTTAGATTAAATATGCTTCAAAAATACAGTTACCCAGTTTTGATCCAATTATCAACAGCAACACAAAAAGCATTGGATACACATTGGAAAAAGAGGAGAGAAAAAATTTGGTCAACCAACATACACAGAGCATCCTGGACAATGAATTAATTTCCCCACTGCACCCCCACCCACCCTTTGCCCAAAAGATAGCCTACCCTCTGTAGGTGAAGCCTGTGGAACTGGTCTGCAATGCACTGTAACTTCCGTGCAATCTGGACTTCAGTACGCAGTTCCTGTGGACTTTCCTGAGGTTCCTCCTGGAGGTGTGGATTCAATGAGAAACCAATTGGGTTGACATGTAAACGGTACCCAGCATTCCCTGCCAAACATCAGAAAAGAATCAGGGGCTTACAACCTCTCAGCATGAAGTGTATAGTCTTTCTGCCATAAACAACACACCACAAGAGAACATTGCTTAACTCTATGTCAAAGTTTCATAACCAAGTATCAACTTTTATTTCTGAAAAGAAATTAAGCATATGAGTTGTAGCTCATTCCCAATCAGCTGATAGCTCAGATTATTTTTTCCAACCAGGAGAGCCACAGTATTGAAGACTTTGCTATTAGTAGTCTCTAAGTAATGATAGATCATAGCACTTCCTGAGAAATGTTATTTGGGTGCAGCCTGAATAAGGCCTTACTACAGCCATAGCTTTTCAGATCAAAAATATTCAACACAGATTGAAAATACTCAAAAATCTATTTCAACCTGAAGAACGACATACACCATAACTGCAGCATTATTTTTCTGTAAAGAAATTAGAAACAGTAATGATCAAAAGTAGAACATAAAAGCCATGCTGGATCAGAGCAAGGGCCCATCTAGTCCAGCACTCTGTCTGCACAGTGACCAACCAGTTGTCGACCAGGGAACCACAAGCAGGACATGGTACAGTAGCACCCTCTCACCCATGATCCCCAGCAGCTGGTGTATAAAGGCTTACTGCCTCTGATACTGGGGATAGCACCTAGGCATCAGGACTGGTAGCTATTGATAGCCTTCTCCTACAGGAAGTTGTCCAACCCCTTTTACAGCCATCCAAATTGGTTGCCATCACTGCATCCTGTGGTAGCAAATTACATATTTTAACTCTTCACTGTGTAATCTGGATGGCTTTAAAAGGGGGTTGGATAAATTCCTGGAGGCAAAGGCTATCAATGACTACTATCCCTGATGGTTGTGTGCCATGTCCAGTATTCAAGGTAGTAAGCCTGTGTGCACCAGTTGCTGGGGAACATGGGTGGGAGGGTCCTGCTTGTTCATCCCTGGCCAATGGCTGGTTGACCACTGTGTGAACAGAGTGCTGGACTAGATGGACCCTTGGTCTGATCCAGCAGGGCACTTCTTATGTTCTTATCTGTCCTGAATTTCCCACCAATCACCTTAATGGGTTGACCCTGGGTTCTAGTATTATGGGAGATGGGAACACTTATCAAATTTGCAGATGACACAAAATTGGGTGGGATAGCTAATACCCTGGAAGACAGAAACAAACTTCAAAGTGATCTTGATAGGCTGGAGTGCTGGGCTGAAAACAACAGAATGAAATTTAATAGGGATAAACGCCAAGTTCTACATTTAGGAAATAGAAACCAAATGCACAGTTACAAGATGGGGGATACTTGGCTCAGCAATACTACAAATGAGAAGGATCTTAGAATTGTTGTAGATCACAAGCTGAATATGAGCCAACAGTGCGATATGGCTGCAAGAAAGGCAAATGCTATTTTGGGCTGCATTAATAGAAGTATAGCTTCCAAATCATGTGAGGTACTGGTTCCTCTCTATTTGGCCCTGGTTAGGCCTCATCTAGAGTATTGCGTCCAGTTCTGGGCTCCACAATTCAAGAAGGACGCAGACAAGCTGGAGCGTGTTCAGAGGAGGGCAACCAGGATGATCAGGGGTCTGGAAACAAAGCCCTATTAAGAGAGACTGAAAGAACTGGGCATGTTTAGCCTGGAGAAGAGAAGATTGAGGGGAGACATGATAGCACTCTTCAAATACTTAAAAGGTTGTCACACAGAGGAGGGCCAGGATCTCTTCTCGATCCTCCCAGAGTGCAGGACACGGAATAACGGGCTCAAGTTAAAGGAAGCCAGATTCCGGCTGGACATCAGGAAAAACTTCCTGACTGTTAGAGCAGTGCGACGGTGGAATCAGCTACCTAGGGAGGTTGTGGGCTCTCCCACACTAGAGGCATTCAAGAGGCAGCTGGACAAGCATCTGTCAGGGATGCTTTAGGGTGGATTCCTGCATTGAGCAGGGGGTTGGACTCGATGGCCTTGTAGGCCCCTTCCAACTCTGCTATTCTATGATTCTATGATCCTATAAACAGTTATATCCTCCTTAATCATAAAAACGAGTGATGTACAGCAGAAATAAAATCAATAGAAGCAGTACAAACCAAACCAAGAAGAGCAAAAAGTAAAATAAAAATAAAACAGAAATATGAAATAAAAATATAACAGAAGCAACATAGCTGAACATTGCATATGGGCAAGTATGGTTTTCCTATGGGAAGGTACTGTCCTATGTTTCCTTATGAACAGGTATATTTTCCCTATGGGCAAGCATAGTATTCCTATGGGGAAGTTCTGTCCCAAGTACCGTCATTTGTTTCCTTTTCCTTTTGGGTTGTATAGTTTCCCTATGGACAACTGCTATCCTATGTTTCCCTATGGAGAAGTATGGTTTCCCTATGGCCTTGTAGGTCCCTTCCAACTCTGCTATTTTATGATTCTATAGGAAAAATGTCTCCTGATGCACATTCTCTACACCAAGCATGATTTTGTGCACCTCTATCAGGTCTCCACATCTTTTTCCCCAAGCTAAACAATGCCAGCTGTTGTAACCTTCCCTAATAGGAGAGATGCCCCTTGATTGTTTTGGTTGCCCCTTTCTGCACTTTTTCCAGCTCCATAATCTCTTTTTTAGGTGTGGTTACCAGAACTATACACAGTATTCTAAGTGTGGTGGCACCATAAATTTGTAGAAGGGCAGTATGATACTGGCTGTTCTATTCTCAATTCCTTTTCTAATACCGTAATGCCTAATATGAAGCTTGCCTTCTTTACAGTGGCTGCACAATGGGTTGACATTTTCATTGAGCTGTCCACCAAAGAGTTTTTTGAACTATCCCGGTTATATGATTAGGATTCATTATGCAATTTGCCACTTAAGAATGTAAGCAGCTGCCTTATACAGAGTCAGACCATTGGTTCATCTATCCCAGTACTATTCTCCGGAATTTCAGGCAAGAGTTTTCCCTAGCCTTACCTGAAGATGCTGAGTATTGAACCTGGGACCTTCTGCATGCAAAGTTTGTGTTCTACCACTGAGCTATGGATCCTCACTGTACAAGTCTTACTTGGGTGAAAATAAGCCCACACTCACTTAAATTAGATTCTCCTTGTATCTTTCTGTAGAAGAAACAAACTAATGCCGAACTAGCGGGAGCCTTGAGCAGACCTGTCTGTACATTTCAAAAGTCCATGAGGAATAGAAGTTTGTTCATTTAAAGTAGCAAAAAAGTGAGATTTTCACAATTCTGCATCATTTTCTGATTTAGCAAATCCAATGCTTCATGGCGCAATACTGACTGTATAAAACTACAAAATCCTCCTAGTGCAGTCCACTGTACCATACAAGATTAATAGAACTATCTTCCTTCTGATGCTACAGTAGCTCAAGAATGCTACAGATCAGCCACCCCCAACCTGGCACTCTCCAGATATGTTGGGACTACGATTCTCAGCATTCTGTGGTCAGCATAGCTGGCTAAGGGATGCTGGGCATTGTAGTCCAGCACACATGGATGGTACCAGGTTGGGGAAGGCTGCCATAGATATGAACTAACAAAAAGGGAGAGATTCTCAAGTGCAAAAGCAAAAATAAAAAAAGTCACATCTGAGCATCCTTACCATAAAAGAGTCTCTGGGGCTCTTCAGTGACCCCACAAGGTAACATGACATCCTGGCTGGAAGAGGATGGGCTGAGTGTTTGAGTTGCCTTGTCTTGCAGCTTTGCTGGCCTGGTGCCCGGACCACAACAGTGTGTAAGTGGGAAGAGCTGGAATCTGCCCAACAGGCAGTTGTATGACTTGCTTTGAGTGAAAATGCCAGGAAAAGTCATCTCACTGGGCTGACTGGCAAGTCCACAGTCCTCAGAATGGAACACATCATCATCCAGCCCATCCAGACTGGAGAAGTCTTCCTCCAAGTAGCCAGGGGGGTCCATTTCACCTGCAATCAAAACAAAAACAAAAACACACATTGTAGAAATAAAGACACCACTGAATTACAGAGCCAAGAATATACCGGAAAGAAACATGATTTTGTTTAAAACTTCCTCACAGAGCAGCTTGTGAATTAGGTTTTTAAAGGAAACCTACGTCAATGATAGAGGCCAATTGACCAAGCTCTCCTCTTCTTTAACAGGGAATTCTGAAGAAAGCAGCTGTGCAATAAATATGCACGGTTAAAATTTGTTTTTAACTGTGCATATTTATTGTTTTATACTGTATGCTTTTATCTGTACGCCGCTCTGAGATCTTAATGATATAGGGTGGGATATAAATATTTTAAATAAATAATAATAAATAAATAAACAAAATGGAATATTAAAAAGGTTCAAACTTTTAAGATCTTGTTAGTCATAAGAAGAAAGCTCAAGAGAAAATTTAAAAACTTAAAGAAATAGAATTTTATAAGCCAAACACCATATTAGCTTGCCACAACCACATTTAATACTTTAGTCGCAAGGACTTTCTATTCTCAACAGTTAGGAGTCAATGTTCTGTATAAATGAGGGGTGAGAATTGGTGGCCCTCCAGATGGCCCTCCATATTGGCCACGCTGACTGGGTTTGATAGAAGCTTGAATCAACATCTGGAGAGTCCCAGGTTCCCCATACCTGCTATAAACTTTGAAAATGCTCCAGTCACAGAAGTGATTGAAAGTATCAGTCAAGTCTGATATAAGCTGGGGTAGTGAGCACTGGAACCTAGTCATGCCCACCAAGATTTGCAAAAAGCTAGGTTGAAGTAGGTAACACTCTGCTGGGACTCTTGAGGTTAAAGCAGAACTGGCTGAAGACATTTTGTTATCCGAGCCAAGAAATCCAAATGGTGTCCCTTTTTGGTGAAATATAGATGAACAGCATCTCTTGGTAGACCTGGGCCTGGAGCTCAAGCAGTTTCTGTAGGCTGACCCGCAACTTGTGAATGACTGTTTCCTTTTCCTCATGTGTCCGTTTCCATCCCAGTACAATTACCACTAGTCTCCTCACTTCTTTCCTCATCAGTACTTCCACTGCCCTGATGTTCTCCTTTCATTAGCCACAACTAGTTCTAACTCCACACAACTAGGGGCCAAATCCAAATCAGACGCTCTGCCACTACTTTAAAGTAAAAATGAAAACAATGTAGCCGCTAGCTATGACTTTCAAGTAATATCTAAAAGAGATGTATGGATTTCGTTAAATCCATTCTGTGTTTCACGGGTTGCCAGGCATCTTTTATTCCATCGTCTGTTCATTGACAGAATCAGATGCTTATTTTTAGGAATGTATGAGAATTTTGTTCTTCTCTTACAGTGAAAACCTGGTCCACTGCAGAATCTGCAGATGGACTTCATAGAAATCCAAACTCATTTGAATCCATTGTGGATTTCTCCCACATCCCTAATGTCTGATTTGGCCCTCAGTTTCATTAGAGGATGACAACGCAACGTCAATAACTTCCACAAACCAACCTGAACAAATTCACATGGGGTTTGCTGACCACAGGAATTTGCATTTGGTGTATGCAAATTTCAACATTTTTATGGTGAGTTTGAAATCCCTTCTGTCCTAATCGCTTGATTCCTTTGCCTACACACAGTCGTAACTACATCATTGTATACATCTTTCTCCCACAAAAGTTTACCTGAAAAATTCTCCATGAACATTATCCGATTCTCTGATATAAAACAAAATATTTGGTTGGAAGTGAATTCTGACTGAATTCAGTGCTATTCGATGGCAAATAAATACAGAAAGAATCACAGTCAGTATAAGAGAAGGTATAAGTAGCCTCAGCTTTCCTCTGATCTAGAACATACACAGCTTGAGACCACAGTACCTGATGTAACGCCTCTCCCGACATGAACCTGCCCATACACTGTGCTTAACATCTAAGGTCCTCCTCCATGAGCCTACTCCGAGGGAAGCTCGGAGGATGGCAACAAGGAAGAGGGCCTTTTCAGTGGTGGTCCCCCCCCCAATTATGGAATGATCTCCCTGATGAGGCTCACCTGGCGCCAACATTGTTATCTTTTCAGCACCAGGTCAAGACTTTTCTCTTCTCCCAGGCATTTAACAGCATTTAACAACATATGACAAGTTAGTTAGTTTGTTTTAATGGACCCCAGAACTGTTGTTGATTAAATGGATACTGTTGTTTTATACTGTTGTTTTTATATGTTTTTGATGGTTTTAAATTTTGTATACTTTTTAATGTTCATTGTTTTTAACTTTTGTAAACCGCCCAGAGAGCTTCGGCTATGGGGTGGTATATAAATTTAATAAATAAATAAATAAAAACATACTCGGGGGGGGCACTGGATACATAAAGGGGGAAAAGACAATTGGGAAGAAATAGAGTAGTTCTGGGGGAGGGGATGTTTAGGCAGGCTGCCTGTGCCTAATCATCTGATCCTGTGGACAAAGAAGATGAAAGAGGAGAGAAGTGAACAGCTGAAAGAAAAGAGAGTGGGGTGGGGTCAAATCAGTTGTTTCCCTGAATCAGAACTCTTCCCTGAGAGTCCAGCTAAACAGGTTTCTCTGGTTTCCTGAGCTCACTTAGAACTCCACCTTAATTTAATTCATAGCCCCCCCCAAAAAACAACAACAACCAAGAGTGACAAAAAGGAGGGGGCAACATCTATTTATTTATTTATTTATTGCATTTTTATACCGCCCAATAGCTGAAGCACCTACCCACAATTTCTAGCTGGTGACACATCTAAACTGTATTGGTTATCCAATACTGAACTGGTTTTACCTTTTTAGTAAATTTAGCTGTTTTAGTATTTGGGTTTTGGTTGCACCATCTGCCATTTTGCTTCCCTTGTACAGGTGTGCCCCATTTATTTAAAACATGTTTATATACCACCTTTTGAAATGAATCATCCTCAAGGTGGTACTTTTGTAACAGGGGTGCAATGAATTCATACGTTCAGAGGAGCTTTAAAAAACATAAAACAGTAAGATTTTAATGAAAAGCCATGCAGTTGGCCAGAATAGCTTGGTCATTTCTATTATCAGACCTTGGTACCATCATCTGTGCACTGGTAGCCTCCTGTCTAGCAAACCTGCACAGCAAATTACATTGGTCTACTACCGAAGATAGTCTGGAAGCTACAGCTGGTACAGAACTTACATCTCCTAGTTCAAGTAGATTACAGAGAGCACATTATTCCCATCATGGCAATACCTGGACTATTTGCTTCCAGGTCCAATTCAAGGTGTTGCTTAATACTTTTAAAAAAACATTTAATGATTTGGAGGCCCCTGCATACCTAAGGGATTGCTGCTTGCCATAAACCATCTCCATTTCCTGTGAACTTCAGGCGCCTCCACGCTTCTTTTTCTCTTGTTGAACCTGTTGAGGTTCAGAGCAGAGCTTTCTGGTGATGGCACCCACATTTATTCATATTTAAGTTTATAGCCTGCTTTACCACCTAACAGATGATCAAAGCAAGTCACAAGAGAAATACAAAAGCCATCAGAAAATATATAAAAACATTAGGACTTAAACATTTCTTTTTTTAAATCAGCAGTTAAGGATATAAAAAAGCAGCACCAAGATTAAAGTTAATAAAGAAACACAATTGAAACCAATGTGGTTTGGCTAGATGCTGAAAGGTCTCAGCAAAACACATCTGGCAAGAGTTCGATAAAACCAGGTGCCACCACAGGAGAAATGCCGAGTTCTGGTCACAGATCATTTCACTTCAGATGGTGCTGAAACCTAGAGAAGCATCTCCCTCTATGATCTCAATTCACAGGGGAGTTGTATGGAAGAAGAACCTCCCTAAAGTATCCCAGTCTTTGGAGGTCAAAAACAGCATCTTGAATTTAACCCAGAAACAAATTGAGAACCAATTTGCGACTGCGACTGCGGGCTGCTGTTCTGTACCGCCCCCCTGGCTCATCCTCTAAATTTCTCTCTGATCTCGACTCGTGGCTGTCCTTTCTCCTCTCTGACAACTCTCCTACTCTGATCTTGGGCGACTTCAATATCCATGTGGATGACCCTCACGATACTGCAGCTCTACGATTTCGCTCCTTATCTTCCTCTTACGATCTTAAGCTCTGGTCTGAAGCACCCACACATTCCCTTGGACACTGTCTAGATCTTGTCCTCACTCGGAACTGCTCTGTCCTGGACTTTTCTATTGCTGACTTTCCTCTGTCAGATCATCATCTAGTCTCTTTCAATATTACTCACAATCCCCCTCCTTCACGTCCCGCTTCACGCCCTTGTCGTGACCTGCATTCTATCAACTATGAGGCTTTTTCTCAGTCTCTAGCCTCCTCCCTTCCTTCTGTCTTCACAGCCGTCTCCTTGGACTCAGCCATCTCCTCCTTTAACTCCTCCTTATCTTCAACTCTTGACAATCTTGCTCCATCTACAACTCGGATAGTTCGCCCCTCTCAACCCCAACCGTGGCTCACCTCTTTCCTCCACTACCTTCGCTCTTGTTCCCGGGCAGCCGAACGCCTGTGGTGTAAGACCAGGGACTGGGCGGACTTTGTCCATTACAAATTTGTTCTCTCCTCTTTCTCTTCTGCCATTTCACTGGCCAAACAGCAGCACTACTCAACGTTGATCCAGTCAAATGCTAGGCACCCTCAGCGGCTCTTCGCGTCCTTCAATTCTCTTCTGAAGCCTAATCCACCATCTCTCCCCGCCTCTCTGTCTGCCAATGACTTTGCCTCTTTCTTCAATGCTAAAATCCAAACTATTTGCTCCGGTCTGGCCAGCTCTGCTCCGCTTCCAACTCCTGTTCCTCACCTGTCAGTTCCTCCTGCAAATCTCTCGGCGTTCCCTTCAGTCTCAGCTGATGAACTGTCTAAAATACTGCGCTCGTCGAAGCCTTCCACTTGTTCCCGTGATCCGATTCCCTCTCGCGTCTTTATTAATCTTATCCCCGCTATCCTCCCGTCCTTGCTCCACATCATTAATTCCTCTCTGTCCTCTGGTTCACTTCCTTCTGCTTTTAAACATGCTACAGTCTCTCCCATTCTCAAAAACCCCACTCTTGATCGAC
Organism: Elgaria multicarinata webbii; assembly: GCF_023053635.1. Lineage (NCBI taxonomy): Eukaryota > Metazoa > Chordata > Lepidosauria > Squamata > Anguidae > Elgaria > Elgaria multicarinata. Next base: position 132,500,020 of record NC_086172.1, on the reverse strand, counting down.
TATCTCTGTCTAACTACCGACCTGTCTCTCTGTTGCCTCTTGTCTCAAAGATCCTGGAATGTGTGGTCTACTCTCGTTGTCTTGACTTTCTCTCTAGTAACTCTGCTCTGGATCCCTTTCAATCTGGATTCCGTCCTTTGCATTCCACTGAAACAGCCCTTACCAAGATCACCAATGATCTTCTTACTGCCAAGTCTAAAGGCCATTATTCCGTTCTTATTCTCCTTGATCTAACTGCAGCCTTTGACACGATTGATCACGATCTTCTCTTAGATTCCCTCCATGACCTTGGACTCTGTGGCTCTGTCTATAACTGGTTCACCTCCTATCTAGAGGGTCGTTCTTTCAGCGTGTCGGCTAACGGCAGCTCGTCCTCCTCTTTTCCCCTTTCAGTAGGGGTTCCGCAAGGCTCGGTGCTTGGCCCGTTGTTGTTTTCTTTATACATGCTGCCCTTGGGTAAGCTTATTCAATCTCATGGCCTCCAATATCACCTGTATGCCGATGATACACAATTATATCTCTCATCTCCGGAACTTTCTCCTGATGTTCACGATCGTATCTCGGCATGTCTTTCAGATATCTCAGCCTGGCTGCTTCATCGTCGTTTGAAACTTAATATGGCAAAAACTGAACTGCTTGTTTTTCCTCCTAAACCTTCTCCTCACCTCTCATTCTCTGTTACTGTCAACGATGTCACGCTTACTCCGGTCAAGGAAGCTCGTAGTCTTGGCTTTATATTTGATTCCTCGCTCTCCTTTATTCCTCATATTGAGGCAGTAGCTAAATCCTGTCGTTTCTTCCTGTATAATATTGCCAGGATTCGACCATTTTTGTCTGTCTCTTCTGCCAAGACTCTTGTTCACGCACTGGTTAGCTCTCGATTGGACTACTGCAACCTTCTTCTCTCTGGCCTTCCTTCGTCTCACATCAGTCCGCTGGTCTCTGTCCACCACTCTGCCGCCAAGATCATCTTCTTGGCCCGCCGCTCTGACCATGTCACTCCACTTCTGAAATCTCTTCATTGGCTCCCAATTCACTCCAGAATCCAATATAAACTTCTCCTGTTGACCTTCAAAGCTTTTCACTGTCTAGCTCCTGCCTATCTCTCCTCTCTCATCTCACACTATTCCCCCGCTCGTGCTCTCCGCACCTCTGATGCCATGCTTCTTGCCTGCCCAAGGGTCTCTACTTCCCTTGCTCGGCTTCGTCCATTTTCTTCTGCTGCCCCTTACGCCTGGAATGCTCTTCCAGAACACTTGAGAACTACAAACTCAATCACAGCTTTTAAAACTCAGCTAAAAACTTTTCTTTTCCCTATAGCTTTTAAATATTGAGTTTGTTCTGACCCTATACTGTCAGCTTCACCCTACCCGGTGCCTGTTTACACTTCCCTGTGCCTGTTTGCATTCTCTTTCCCTCCTTATTGTTTACTACAACTTTATTAGATTGTAAGCCTATGCGGCAGGGTCTTGCTATTTACTGTGTAATCTGTACAGCACCATGTACATTGATGGTGCTATATAAATAATAATAATAATAATAATAATAATAATAATAACAACAACAACAACAACAACAATGGAACTCACAAAATGTCAGTGTTGCGTGCTCTCAACTGCTAGTAACTCACAAAATAATCATATTGTCACATTTGGGACCAGCTGAACTTTCTAGACTATTTTCAAGGGCAGCCCCATATAAAGTGCTTTGAAGTGTCCAAACTGAGAGGTTACCTTAATATGTGTGGTAGTGGGCAGAACCTGAGCCTCCAAGAAATAGTACTGCTGGTGTATTGATCAAAACTGATAAACATACGGTTGATCACAGGTGCCCCCTGAACAACCAAAAGCAGTACTGGGTCCAGGAGTTCTCCCTAATTGTGAACCTCCTCCTTAAAGGAGAGAGAACCCCATCAACAGAATCGCCTACCATCAGCAGCTTCATCTTGTCTGGATCAAGCTTCTGTTTATTCATTCTCTTTCTTAATGAGGTCACCACCACACCTGATACAGATGGAGAGGAAATATAGAACAGGATGTCTTCTTTATATTGATGGCATCGTGCTCCAAATAACTGGACAACCTTACCCAGCAATGCATGGAGATGATTTTTTAAAAAAAAAATTGGAGAGAAGGGGAAAACAACAACTCATAAACAAATATGTCATCCTGAAATGTGGTATAATGTGTGAAAAAATGGGCATCGCCAGCTCAAAGTACACAAGTTTTATTTAGGTAAAAGAAATTGTGCAATACTAAGCACACTTAACAGTGCAGCCCTATACTGAAGATTCACTGGCTGAGGAGCTATAGAATTCGGTAGAAGCCCTGCTGCACTGGTAGAATGCAAGATATGCCGGCGAAGATATACCAGCGGAACCACTGGTATGGTATGACTCATGGGCATCACAGAGGAGAACGAACATAAGAAGAACCATACTGGATCAGACTAAAGGTCCATTTAGTCCAGCATTCTGTTCCCACAGTGACCAACCAGCTGCCCATGGGAAACCCACAAGCAGAACATGAGTGCAACACCTCCCACTCATGTTCCTCAACAACTGGTGTACATAGGCATACTGCCTCTGATAATGGAGGTAGCCTGGAGCCATCAGGACCAGTAGCCATTGATAGCCTCCTGCAGGAATTTATCTAATTCCTTTTTAAAGCTATATCTTGTGGTAGCAAATTCCATAGTTTAACTATGCACTGTCTCCTATCTTGTCTCCTATAAATCCATGGCCATGCCCCCATAAACAATGCAATCCACATCTAGGGCAGAAAATTTCCCTCCCATTGACTTCAATGGGAAGCAGGGAATTTAAAAAAAAAACCATGTTGACAACTGCTTTGTCCATATTGCCACAATGGAGCATACTCTGTACAGTACCATGTACATTGATGGTGCTATATAAATAAATAAAAATAATAACAATAGTATATGGTGTAACTCAGCCTTCCCCAACCTAGTGACCTCCAGATGATTTGGACTACAACTCCAAGCATCCCTGATCGTTGGCCATGCTAACTAGGGCTGATAGGAGTTGAAGTCCAAAACACCTGGAGAGCAGTAGGTTGAGGAAGGCTTGTGTAATTCAACCCCCAGTCATAGCACACCAACACCAGCATATGAATCCCAATATGAGGAGACCACAAGTGAGATGATAGGGTGTATGGCCATTTAGGGTTTGCAAGGGGGAACTCTGGCAAAGGGAAAGAGAAAGAAGGGGGCACTTTGCATAAGATTTCTCTCCTGAGTGAACACATCTCCTAGAACCCAACCTGGGCCAGATCTACACTACTGCTTTAAAGCGCTTTATAACAGTTTTGACAACTGTTGGGGCTCAGGACACCCTCCATATACAGTTGTCAAAACTGTGATAAAGCGCTTTAAAGCAGTAGTGTAGATCTGGCCCAGGTATGCGGCCTCAGGACTCTAGAAACGAACTTCTAACAGCAACCCCCACTCCAACAACAGAGAATGTCAATGGAGGTTGGTGGCTCTGATGTCACTGGGGCAGTGAATCTGCTCTGAATTTCAGTCAGAACTCTAAAGGAGCTGTCCAAGATGCCAGTAAGGTGGTGAATCCACTCTGGGTTTCAGTCTGAACAACTCAGAACTCTAAAGGAGCTATCACACAGGTAAGGAAGGGAAGGAGGAACACAGGCTGTAAGGGGTAACTTTTGAGACGGTCTTCCATCTCTCTCCATGCCCTCCCCACCCTTCCACTCCCCTTAGTCATATCTGAACACTGTGCCTTACACGAATACTCTTCCTGTATTAGAGAATTTCAATATAAAGCTGAGACAGAAAACTCTTCTGTTCCTTTTAATAGGTCCACAAAACACTGGAACATGCAAAACTATTGCTGAGCACTTGCATGACCGTGGGATATAGATTACAAGAACAGGCAATGCAGTGTTTGTGTGTGTGTGTGTGTGTGTATTTTTAAAGCTCCATAAGGCCAGCAATTAGTATCTCACCATTCTCTGGCTAGCTAGTTTAATCTGCGTACACACACGGGCACACACATGCATGTCCCCAGACCCCAAACAAGGAAGTGAAATTCAATCTTAGGGTCATTTGTTTTGCTGTGGTTTGTGCAATATAACCTTCAGTAATTTACCAGAAGCCTTGACAGACTGCACATTTACTTCAGATTAAGTCTCAGTGAAATCAGGACTTACTTCTGATTAAACTTGCATAGGCTTTGGCTGTAAATCTAATCTGATTTTGGATACCTGTACTACAGAGTAACTTTATCTGAGGTTTGAAGCAACATATCACAACTTCTGTGATGCATCTTCACTAAATCAATTGATTTGGTCTTCATTTCAGCTGTAGTCCACTATATGGCCCTACTTCCCATATTTAAAAGTTATCTATTTATGGTTAATCCAACCATAAAAGGAATTTAACATCCAGACTAGTAGCAGGCTTAACACTGTTCTTGGTTTCATTGCAAGCAATTGAAGGTAAGCCTAGAGCCCAAACATGAAATATAGGCACTGGAAACTGCTTAAGAATTCCTGGTCTAAGGTGAGTGGTGAAAGAAAAACAGAAATTCCAGAGCTATGCCTTTCAACAAGAGTGAGGAACAACATCTGAAAAGCCACAACTCCCATTGCCACTAACCATCTTGGCTGGGGCTGATGGGAGGTGGAGTCAAAGAAGATCTAGAGGGCTAAAGGTTCCCCATACCTACCTTTAAGGATGCAAACCAATGCATACTTTACTTGGGAGAAGAGTCCTGTTGAATTCAGTGTGGTTTACTTCAGACCCAGAGTAAAGACGCATAGGATAAGGCTGCAATGACTTTAATCCTAAACACACACACCTAGAAGTCACAAGTTAGTGGGACTGAACTGTCGGCATGGACAGTTCTGGGCTGTAAGGCTCACAGTTCCATACAGCATAGTACTAGAGGAGGGGATGAGGCAAAGATTGCAGATAATGAATGTCACGGAGTAGGAGGAAACATATCTCCCATTGCCTGAAACATTAACAGTAATATCTTGTTGGCCCAGGCTTGGAGGAGCTGCCTATCCTTTGCCACAGTCACATTGGAAGGACATACACATCTATACACTCCTATTTAAGAGCTCAGCCCCTCCTTCTGTTCTTGGGAGCAGCATTGGGTCACATGGGCTTCACTCAACCTACAAGTGAAAAGTCAGTCAAGGACAATGGAAATGGGCAGGTCTCAAACAAAGGGATGGGAGGGAGATGCTTGAGAGGCAATGGGTGGGGGATGGAAGGGAGGAGCGGGCATCTTAAAAGACAGACTATCTTCACTTCTGCTGCACACATAGAATTCAGGGCCATGGCTTTACAGGCAATGCCTAAATGCATAAGTGATGAAGGGGCACAACGTCTGTGCCCTAAGAACCGAAGGCTCAGCATGGCTGCCATTCTCAGTCCCAGTCTATACATACAACAAAACGAGAGTACAGGATGGACTCTTCCACTTTGGGTGGAAGCACATCGTTTAACGTCCTGCTATGTAAACGACGACTACCACCACCCTGCTATGGGTGAGGAGCTGCTGGATCTTTGTGCAGCTCTCGCATGTGGTGAGTCACTGAACGTCAGGAGGCAGCTTCAGGCTCTGGACTTACATGGCCCAACCAGGGTGCCCACTGACAGGAAAGAGTATAGGAGGGATTCATGTGCCAGTTCACTCTTACTTGAGCAACAAGATCCTGAATGTGTGACAGTTTAAAAGGGATAGCAGTCTTCTACTCGTGGGTTGTGGCAAAGCTGAGGCCGCCATGTTGGGCAATTGTGAAAGTGGTACTCCCTGCTGTAGGTTAGGAATCTGAGGTGGATCTTGGATCTGGACCAGCTGAAGACCACAGGGGGAGTCCACACTGGCCCCTCCCCCTATGTCATTGGGAGTGCTGGCCTACCCCACTCAGTTCAGACCTGGCCATGTTGCCGCGTTGAATCGGCAAGGTCTGAAAGGGAGCTCTACTCAAATTCACTTGAACATGAGTAGAACTCTCCATGCAATCAGGAATCCCATAAGGCAGGTTCCGTGATCACGCAGAGAGTTCTACTCATGTTCAAAAAGCCCTGACTCTACCTCCTTTAAACCCTCACACATTCAGGCATTTGGTTAAAATTGGCTCCTTGCCTCCTGGTTTGTCCTTCAGTTCTGAGTTGCTTTTTAGTATTGGATTGTTCCATGGCCCCTGGTTCCTCATTTGTGGCTCACCTCAGACTGCAGCTCACAGCCCAACCCTGAAGTGTACTAGCGACTAGTGTCCACTTACATGGTGGGAGTGGAAGAAGAGAGAGAGGACAGGGGAGGTCTGCCCCGTTCCAGCTGTTAGTGTTCTGGTTGTGTGTGGTGGTGGAGCATTAAAAGAATGTGGCATGCATCCTTGCTATCTGAAGCAGTCGAGTCCACTCTGTTTCTTTAGGATTCTATCACTTCACTCCACTACATGTACAGACAGTTTAACTGTTTTAATAGTTTTACTGCTTTTAAATTATATATTGTTTTAGCTTGGTTTATGGTTTAATTTGCTCTTAGCTGTGTATATTTACTGTTTTATACTGTATGCTTTTATCTGTACACCGCCCTGAGATCTTATTGATAAAGGGTGGGTTATAAATGTTTTAAATAAATAAATAAGTTGCAAGTGGAAGGAATGGTGGTGGTAGCCCATGGAAACTGATGGCTCTGTTGTTGTTGGGGCAGTGAATCAGCTCCGGATTTCAGTCAGAAATATTCAGAACTCTAAAGGAGCTATCCAAGGTGCTTTAGAGTTCTGACTGAAACCCGGAATGGGTTCACCACCCCACTGACATCGGAGCCACCAGCTTCCACGGCTGGAAAGGTAAGCAAAAAGATGACAGAACTAGAAATGTCTTGAAGTACCAGAGGAGGAGGAAGGATATTGCTGGCCTGATCTAGCACTCCTCATCATTTAGGACCAGACCTACATCTTAATTCAGGGGAAAGCAGCTTGATGCATATCCGAACTCTACAACTTCCTAAGTTCCAGGCAGCATTTCCAATGGTGACGGATCCTGGGAGGGTACCAGGTTGCCTACCTGCTTTGTGAATGAAAGATGGTAATCCAGTAGGGTGGCCCAAAATTTTCGACAAGTGTCTTCAGAAGGCACCAACTGCCACTTCAGTCACTATCAGGCCTTTGATGTGCAGCATATATGTCATTCAAAGGCTATATACAACAAATTCATAGAGGTCTCCAGAAACATATTTAACAAGTTGCTATGCACAGCAGATCTCAAAGCCCAAAAGTTCACTTACTGTGCAATCCTATACATGGTTACTCAGAAGTAAGCCCCACTATGTTCAATGGGACTCATTCCACAATAAGAGTCCATAGTTTTGTGCAGTTGCTGGAGCATTTGATGAGTGTTGGAAAAGGCAGGTTCAAATTCCTGCTCAGTTATGAAGCTTAGGGAACTTCTTACCTTCTTTCAGACTACCTACCTCCCAGGGTTGGGAGGGTAATGTGCCAGTCTCAAATCTTTGGAAGTAGGAAAAGGGAGAATTTCTAAAAATGTTTACAGTTTTTCAAGAGGAACAAGAGAGGGAAATTCTTACAGTGAAAACTTTTATAGCAAAAGTATGGTCTACGCTAGAAATCATACAGGAAAGCATGTTGCTATTATACCATTGATAATGTTTAGCATTTTCCAGCCTGGTTAGCACCTGGATGGGAGACTGCTTGAAATTTCCATGTATGCAACTCTAAGCTTCCTGAAAGAGCTTCAGAGGCACAATAAATAACAATCATATCCTTTTGAAAGGAGGAAGCCAGTTCAGCAAGCAACCCCCACTCCAAAAAAGTCACAAAAAGGTGAAAAAGAGTTCTGCAGTTCTTCCAACTTGGAAACACCTGTCAGGAGCCACACAATGTATTCATTCTTCCATCTTCCACCAGCATTCTCACACAAAAACTCAATGTACATTACAACCACTTGCCTATTCTCAGGAACTGAGCAATGAGGAAGAACAGAGGGAGGGGTATGAGACACGTGCATGCCAGTTAACCAAAACAAAGCAGCAAGCTGGACTACGCTCGGGACTTCATGATTCCTTTAACACGTCCCTTTTCCATCATCTGTCCAGCACTCAAGTGCCACCGAGTCAGAGGTGCCTTTAAAAGTTTAATGCATTATTATGGTTCAGAATGAGGCCAAAACAAACCCTTAAAACCACAGAAAAGGGACAGGCTTTCCAAAGTTATCGAGATGGTTTGACAAATGCAGTACCTCACATAGCATGTATGATATATAAAGTTATTTGATCCTTCAATTAAGTTCTTCTCTCACAGCAATTAGTGGCCAAACCACCAAAAGCAAATGACTCCTTGCTGATCAGTAATACTACATAAATCAGCAAGTTTCCAAAAGAACTCAAATCATCAGGTTAAAATCACTCCTTTTGGCAACTGTCTAATAATCCATTGCGTTGGTGAAAAAGTACAAGGACTGTTGACTATTTAAGTATTTCAAGGGGCTAAAGTATGCATTTCTCTGCATAATGAATGAGGTAGCAAATTATATTATTTGCAGCATGCCAAGAAGCCACAATAAAGGAAACCATTAACAAACCATTTAGACAATTGCCAAGTTGCTGTGGTACCACTAGTTTGCAAAGTCTGTCTGAAATAGGAGTCCTGCCCAGAAAAAAAGTGGCAACCCTAATGTCTACATGATGGACAGAAACTCAACAGGTGATGTTTTCCTCCTCTATGTTATGTCTGTCAAACAGTTGTTAGAAGCCCAAAAGCCCTGCCAAGAAGAAGAAGAAATGTGGCAACCTTCATCTGGAACTCAGCTAGCGATCCTAATTGTTTAAACAACTTTTCTTTCAGTTCAATAAGTCTCTAATAAAGACATTATCTCTTGGAAAGTTAGGTGAAAAGTGTGTAAGGCTGTATGAACCTGTGAGATCCCACATTTCTGGTGTAGGTAAAGAAAAGGCTTTGGGGAGAAATATTTGCCAACAAATATTTTTCTTAATGCCAGATAATGCAAGTCTAAACCTAAGATCAAAAACAGAAGGATCCTCCTAGGGCAGCAAACGTGACACAGATTTGGGGGTGCGGATGGGAAGAAAGTATGTCCTTTGCTCCAATACTTTAAGAACTCTCAGTGCCTGGAGATCCCAGGGCTGTAAGCGTCAAGCGGAGAAAGCGCCTGCTGCGGGATGCCTCTAAGGAAGACATGCAAGGGATTAATTCGCTCACTTATTTAAACGCACAGTCCGCCTTATCCTGAAGTCTCGAGGCGATCAACAAACAGATCGTAAAGAAATACAAAGTCCTGTTAAAAGTTCAGATGAAGATTTGACGAGAGGCGTCTCGTGAGCGCGATGTTATCAAGAGCTGGCTCGCTCCCCCCGTGGGCAACGCCTGGCACAGATCAAAACTATATAAAAAAGACCGAGCTTCGCCAAGCCCCGGACACTACCGACCTGCCGCCCCAAACTGCGACTCAGGCTGCTGTCGGGGCTTTGCGGCCACCGTCTGTCCGCTGGAGACCGCGCGTTGTAAGGCGGGGATCAGCGACCCCTCCAAAGCCGGCCCTTCATCTCCTCTGAGCTGCTGCAGCGCGCCAGCGCCAGCGGCCAGCGGAAAGAGCGGGAGCCGGAAAGTCCCCGGGCTGCAACCTCAGGCGCCGCCGCCGCCGCTAGCCCCACACGGCATTGTTTCCAAAATACACTTGCTTCCTGGCATTACCCAAACAGCTGATGGAAGCCACGCCCCCGGCCGTGACGCGCTCACGCGCAGCTGGCCAATGGCGGGCGGGCGAGCGGCGCCCGGCGCTCTCACAAGCGGTGTTCGGGACTGTCACCAGCGTGGCGGGCTCGTCGAGTGGGGCTCGTGATTCCCGTTCGCCGCCGCAAGGCGGGATTGGAGCCGCTGCAAAGCGAGGAGCACCTAGCCTTCCGTGCCCCCACCCCTTTCCTTCCCAATGTCTGGGGGCCAAACAGGCATGACTTTGATTCTGTATCTATCAGCTACGGGTCCCCTCCATTTTTACTCTAGAGTAGGCCCAGGGGACCCATCTAGATCTCAAAAGCCCCCTTACCGCCGACGTTAAAGCCCAGATTAGGCCCCCGTGTCTACTCTAGAGTAAAAATGAAAATTAGGCATAGATGCTAGTTACGGATTTAAGGAGCAATCCTATGCATGTTTAGGCAGAAAGAAATCCTACAACTCTCAGCTGGGAGTTTTTTCCTGTCTAAACATGCATAGGATTGCGCCCTTAAAGTAATGTATGTTGTGGCCTGGGATGGCGGATCAGTACAAACTTTCCTCTTTGCTTTCAGGAGACCGCTTCAGGTGTGCGTGTTTTTCTTTTCTGTAAACAAAGCAGCAATATTGGGAGGCAATATCACCACACACCTGTAAACTTAAAAATTACTGGATAAGACCAAGGGGATATCGTGTGGTCCTCAGTATTTTGTCTCCAGCAGTAGACAACCAGATGCCTCTGGTATTCCCACTCACTAAGAGTATATGGTAGTTTGTCTCAAGTTGCATCTAGCACTTGGAGATATATTGCCTCAAATAACTTGTGGGTTTTTAAAAATTATTTTAGGCCACCCTTAAGGGAGGAACCCTCTCAATGCTACATTCAAGATACAACATACAAAGCAATACAATTTTAAAAAATCAATAGTACGTGTTCAATAAAATTCTTCATTTATCCACCCCAAACCCAAATCCCTTTGTGGAGCAATGTATCTGCCTTTGTGTTTATGTGCTGTTCAGAATTCCCAGTAGAGATCCTTTGGGGACACCACTGCTTACTTCCCTCCATTGTAAAAAGCTGTCCATTTATTTCTACCCTTGCTTCCTGTTTTCAAACTAGCTGCAGCTCTTTAAGAGGATCTGGCTTATCCTACCACTCCTAACAACCCACTCCCATACATAATGTAAGCATTCCCCAAGATACACACAAAGCAATTATCTACCACTTTGCAAATATAAAAATGGCCATGTTTCTCTTTATTTCTGTTCTCTACCTAACAAAAAACTTTTGTGTTTTGCTTAAGGCTGGAGACAGATATGGATAACTATTGGATTTTATATTTTGAAAAATGGAGGATCTGCTGTTATTCACTTCTTTGTCCCAGCAGTCAGAGGTGTAACCTGAGACCTGCATAGCACCTAGGAGATTTAATTGGATTAGGTTCCACTATCTCTTCCTACCCTTAAGACTTTGTGACTTAAACATCAAGCCGACTCTCTCTCCCTAACCCCCTCCACTTGCTTAACATCCAGTCTGATGAAGAGTTCTGGAGAACTCAAAAACCATTCTCCAGAATTCCAAAAATGTCACTACCTTCTGATATTTTGGTTATCCTAATAAAAGTATCCCGACTGTGGATTTGGAATTATACCTAAGTATGTATAACTCATTAATCACTACCCTGATCCTCTCTCCCTTCTCTGTGTTATCTTCCCCACTGTCAACATTTAATCTTTAAGCTTCTTGGGATCAAGGATCTCCGAGTGCTTTCAGACAGACTGCTTGTGAAGACATGCCATGTATAACTGTTGTTCTGTAATATTTACTTTGTGTGGCCATTGAAAGGCTATAATGTATCTGCAGAGGCCTGAGGCCTGGCTTTGTTACTGTCAAAGGCCTACACAGCAATACTGCTTGGTGACCTATTCTGAAAGAGGGTGGGAGAGAGAGAAACAATCACTTTTAATGTTTTTAGATGGGGCCTGTATCAGGTAAGTTCAATTTTGATTGGTCTGGGAAACATCAGACACTGATTGGCTGGGGGTTTCTAGCTAGGTGGAAGGCAGCAGTTAGGAGATGACAGTTGGCAGTTTGAGCCAGTTAAAGGCTTGATGATCAGTCAGTAAGGGAGAAAATCTGTTGGTTGGTGTGGGTTGTGTGATAGAAGGAATAGGCGAAAGTGAATAACTAAGGCTGGGAAATTAAGCTATTACTTCTAACTATATGTGGCTGGTGAAGACGCCAGGAGGCTGCAGGCATTAAAAAACAGAAATTCTGTCCAAGCAGCCAGTGGTACAACAGGTGACACTTTGGTGTACGCGGCAGACTGCGCTCAAGAGCTGGACCTAGTTGTCAGTGTATTTTGCTGGGGTAGAGATTTAGGGAATTTGGCCTGAAGGTAAAAAAAAGAAAAAGAAACACTGCACATAAAAAAAAAGGTGGAAAAGATGAAATGTCATGTGCTGGGGAGGGAACCACTAAAATGGAGCAACTTGGGGAACTGGGTGGAGGTCAATGGCTAGAAAGTATTTCACTCATCAGTTGCAGGCCGGAGCCCTGCACCGAACCTGATCCTCCACAGTGCACAGCATGCACATACAGAGAGGTGAAGAGACTTGGTGGCCCCTGTGAGGTGTGAACAGAAGGTGTGGAGGAGGACTGCAAGAGGCTCAGCCAAAGAGTCTCCAGTGTGTTGGCTGGACAGTAGGATTGTGAATGCAGCACCAGAAGATTAGGTAACCTGTCCACCCCTATCTTTCACACTCTCAGGGATATGACAGTCCCTTTGAGTATCTATGGCCGCCTTCTAAGACTTAATAGGACCAGGCTATGGTGCATTTCCCAGACCTTTCCTCTCAGTCCAAGCTCTGGACTGGTGCTCGTGGATCCATCCTTGTTATTGGAGGCCCAAGTGACCTCATTGCCCTGGAGCATCCATTATCAACTCCAGTTGATTAGCCAACTACAGCCATTCCTGGATAGAGATAGCCTAGCCGCACTGATAACCTCACGAGTAAACTACTGCAATGCACTGTGCATGGGACTGCCCTTGTGCATGGTTCAAAAGGTATGCTCACATAACATCTGTGTTAAAAGATCTGCACTGGCTGCCTATTAGCTACCGAGCCACAAACAAGGTTATGTTATTGTCATACAAAGCCCTAAACAACTTGGGACCAGGATATCTAGCAGACTGTCTTCCCTTCTATATACCCAGCCAACATTTAAGATCGTCAGAGGAGGCCATGCTGGTCATTCCAAAATTAACAGAATGTCTCCACACAATACCTCAATGGCCTTCCCAGTAGCAGCGCCCACTTGTTGGAAGGGCAACCCTGCATCCTTACCAGGTAGGTTGGATAAAAATCAATTATTTTTTTAAAAAATAAAAAAATGATTTTTAAAAAATTTAAATCAGATTTTTTTATTTAAATTGGATTTTTTTTATAAAATGCTTTTTGAGGAAAAATCTATTTAATAGAAAATCTTTCTATTTAAGATACATTATAGTCCAAAGGTTATTCATCATGAAATAAGGATTAGTTTTTAATTATGTAGCATGAGGCTGTTTAATTTTTTTGGTAAATTAATTCCATTAATCCATTCACAATGTCATGCTCTTCCAGAGATTTCGGTAAGATTATTTTTCTCCTTCCAATAAAGTACAGCAGAAAAGTTGTCCAAATATGAATGATTAACCTATTAAACTGGAGATAGTTCACCTTGCAATAATTTCATAATTATCTATCTATGATGTGTTTCTAATAGTATAACCAAATCAGTATTTTTTGATATAACTGTAAAACTAATCTGAAAAGTTGCTATTCTAAAAATGAAACATTCATCTGGTTGTAAATATTAAGATTATACCAGCAAGAACGAGTCTTTGGTAACTCTGAGTTGGGTAAAATATAGCGAGGAAGAGTGCACTTTGGTGGGGGGGAGTCACATGATTAAATTGAGTCTTTCTGAGTAGTGATTTAAATTGTGATTTAAATCAAATCCACCCTGTTACCAGGTCTCAGGTCTTTTCGCATTCACAATGGGCTCCATTACACAGCGACCAACAGAGACCACATGATTTTGAATTGAAAAGGGAATGCTATTGCAGCCTATTATTTTAAATGAAATAGTGTCACCTAATCTCTGTGTTTTTGAAAACAGGATCACTGGGGGAAACCGCGAAAGCCGTCCTAGCTGTTGACGATGTCATGTAATCAAATCACAAACTTCCATGAGTGCCCAGTCATGGACGTGCTATAAATCGCTTGTTTAGAGAAGTCTGAAAACCCTCCCCCGTGCAATTCAGTAGGCAGAAAATGAATCAACCTTCAAATGCCTCCTGAAAACGCACTTGTTCACCCAGGCTTTCCTCGGGTGGTAACTAAATTACTCATGCTGCTTCATCCTACCTTGCATTGCTTTTATTGGAATTTGAATTGTTTTTAATGTGTTTTTAATCTTGTATTTTAAATGTGATTTTAATATACAGCAGTAATAGTTGACTTATTTCAGAAAAAAGTTTAGGATGGCAGTTTTATTGTGAAATACGCTGTTGTTACATGTGGGACACAGCCTGCTCACCTAGAAATATACTTTGCTCCTTCTGTACCCCCCCCCCAATTCTTTTTCAGTGTTGCCGTTGCTGGGCTCAATCCCCAGCCCTCTGCTTTCCAGAGATAAAGCACAGGTGAGTGACCAGGTTTATGATCCCCATTTGGCACCATGGTGGTGGGGATTGTTCCAATTCTCTCTGCTGCGAGGGCAGGGAGTGAGTGGAAGGAGCAAGCAACTCACACGTGCTCTCTCTGTCTGGGCAGTGCCATTCTCCCCAAGATACTGTCCAGAGAGACAGAAAGCACACAGTCCACCATCTGCCTGTCCACTTGCTTGCCCTTTCTTCCTGGTGGACTAGGGAGAGTACCAAATGATATGTTACCAAAGGTGGGAAACCATTGTCTGTTTCCAGCCTACATGTTTATGGACACTCTCAGGCTGTAACCCTAAATGCGCTTACTAGGAAGTTAGCCCCATCAAACACAGTGGGACTTTTTTTCTGACGAAATAAACACAGGAATGCCACAAGGTCTTAAAAGGCAAGACTTCTTTTGCAGAATGAAGCAAGACTTCTTTTGCAGACACCATGCAAAATGCAACAATTTCTATAGGGTCAAAATTTTGGCTCTGATAATGCTATACACCAATACCCAGGGAACTGATATATACCAATTCCCAATTTCATGCATCCTTAAAATATTGCCCAATACATATACAGAGTGACAAAGACACATGCCATTTCTAAATGCTATATTTTTTAATGGGGAGATTAATCTTTGTGCCAGAAGTAAAATAAAAACAAAAAACCCTGACAGAGGCTTCCCAACTATAGGAAGATGGCTCTGCCACTCCCATTTAAGACCATACACATAATAGACTTGTACAATTGCTAAGATCATTGGAGGAGGCCTTGCTGGTTGTACCACCACCTGCCATCTGGCAGCAACCTGGACGTGGGCCTTCTCTGTGGTGGCCCCCACCTTAAGGAATGCCCTCCTCCCCCTTGTATTTGGGAGGTGCCAACTGTGTTGTGTTTTTGGTGGCTTTCAAAGACCCATCTCTTTACCCAAGCCTTCCCTGAAAAATTGTGCTGCTCAGTAGTTTGTGTTTTTAATTTTGGTTTTAAATATTTTAAATATTTTAGCTGATGAGCTTTTGTATTTATTATCTAATTGTAACTATTTTTTTATTTTGTAAACCACCTATTATTTGTTGATATGGTAAGTGGCATATTAATAGATTAAGTAAAGAATAGATTGGAAGGTAGGGCTGAGGGAGTGGGAAATAGTCCTGCTATGAGAAATAGGGATACTGCTGCTGGTCCTTACCCATAAAACAATACGCATGATATGCAGAGATTTCTGAGAATCAAATAAAAATGAAATGTAGGCTCGTCTAGCATTGGTACATCTGCGAGGTAGTCTTGCTGGCATTTGCCCTTTGGCATTAGTGGGAGAAAGTAATTTTGTCTGTGTTTGCCAGCTGGCATTGTGGCTTGGGAGGTGAGGACAGACTTACTGCCACTTGCCACTTTAAAAAGGCTTGATAAACACTCCTGCATTGGAGAGTTATAATTGTAAACAGTAGAGACTGATGGGTCTGATGTCGGTAGGGTGGGCTCCAGTCAAAACCATTCAGAACTCTAAAGGATTTATCCAGGATAGAGCTCTTTTAGAATTCCTACTGGTTCTGACTGAAACCTGGAGTGGATTTACTGCTCCATTGACATCGGAGCCACGAGTCTCCATTTAATGCTTCTTCTAAAGCATTAAATATAATTAAAACCAAATCATTTTAGAAGGTCACCAAATGGTCTGAATTTGGGTAGTGGGATGGGGTTGCTCTTGTACCAATTGTTCCTGTGAGACATTGCAAGGAATCTTGAGCTACACCGCGCAGAATTGTGCACTGCTTTATAGTGACTTTTAGAAAACTGCTGTCTCAAGCAACTATTTCTGTCACTGTTATAGTATCTAAAAAAAAAAAAGATGCTGTGACATTCATACAGTCACTTCCTACTAGGGATGTGCTCCGCTTCTAATCGGACCAGCGAATTAGAAGCGGAGCGTGGTGCTTTGCCTCCCCTTAAGGTGGAGGTGAAGAGGATTGGGGGGCCGGCGGAGCGTGGCGAAGAGGATCAAGGTGAAGGCGGATCCTTCGCCTCGATCCAGAGCTCCGCCGGAAAGGTAAGTGGGGTTTACCGGGCCCTGCCGCTGTCGCCCATGTGGCGACAGTGGCAGGGCCCGGTAAACACCCCCCCTCCTCTCCCTTACCTGCCTCCGTCCGCGATCCCTCGGCGTCTTCAATTGAGCCCGTGGTTCAACCAGGAAGTCTGGGCCGCAGGTAAGGTAAGGCCCCCCTCCCCCTTGGTCCCTTACCGGGCTCTGCCGCCGTCGCCGCACGGGCGGCGACGGCGGCAGAGCCCGGTACCCCCCCCCGCCCTCCTCTCCTGGCCTTACCTGGCACCACTCCCCTCCACTGCGGAGCTCCGATTTGGAGCCGGAGCTCCGCGGCGAAGAGGAGCGGAGTATGGGCGGAGCGGGCCGATCCAAAATTTTCGGATCGGCCCGCGGGGCGGAGCGGGGGGTCTGTGCACACCCCTACTTCCTACATAGCGAGAATCCTTTCTGCTTGGGAAAAGAATTGCCTTTTCCCAGCTGCAAAATAGAACACATCCAGCAGCCAAGGAAAATGTGATATCCTTGCAACAGGTATCCCCACAACCTACAGAGTAGATGTCTGAATTATGGGAAATAGAGCTCCATCCGACAAGCGTTTTATTGCATGCTCGTTACTGGGCACTCACGGATTTTTCGCAGGTCCCTCACATGACGTCATCTGCCTCTCTGGTGCCTTCTGGCCTTCCTCGTGCTGCAAGAAAACCCAGAAAAAGTCCAGTTGCTGCTCTCTCCTGCTGTATGTGGGAGAAGCAGCGTGATTATAATGCCTGACTGACTGGGCCTTGTGCTAATTGTTTACTTCCTGTTTTCAAACAGGAAGTAACTAAGCAATGAAACCAGGAGTGGAGAAGCCACAGTAGCCAGCATTTTTCCCCAAGTGTGACGGAGCTTATAGATATGTAACAACTGCCACATTTATTACGCAAAAACAAATTGTTGGGAAATGGCCCTTTGAAATACACTATTTCCCCTGAATCTACCAGTAGAGGGCAACATCACCAACACAAAACAAATATACAATGGACAGGGAAATTGGGCTGCATGTGCTTTAGCATTTTAAAACAGCTAGTAAATTGAGGCTCGCAAAAATAATTTACAATCATATTAGCTTACTGTGCAGTTTTGAGAACCTGGTTGCTGGTTGATTGCTGCGCAGAGAATGCTGTTTGTACTTCCAGAATCACCACTGCATTTCCACCAAAATGAGCAAGCATTTGAATCTATTTTAGTTCCCTTTTTTATAATGTGTTTTAATGGCATCGACCACATAAATTGATTTTTTGCTTCATAAGCATATTTTCATTTTGGATTGCTGCCCAAGAACATAATTCCATTTCTAAAGAAACAGACTGTTCTTTAGTCCTGTTATGATATTATTTTGCAGGTAATTTTCCTTTGCACATAAAATCATTCCACTTACCAAAGAATCCTAAAACACATTAAATGGGTTGGCATGGCTGACATCCTCATTTCTTCTTATTGAGAGAAATGACAGCAGCACAATCCTTAATTCAGAGTACTTGGATTTACACCAGAGTTGCCATCTAGTACCAGATAAAGGCATTAGGCCCAAGGTCTTTGTCAGGCTGAGCAGAACAGGGATCTGGATCTACTGGTAGATTTCTGGGTGACTTGCTGTAGATCAGCAAAGATTTCTGACTCCCAATTGTTTAACAATAGCACCAACAAAATGACTCCCTTCCCATCCTGAAATAAAGCCTGGAGTAACGAGGAATGCATTTTTGTGCTAAAGTTCTGTTAGTTCCATCCAGTTTTGGTACTCAGCATAATTTCCTGGGGCTCTAAATTCTTTAATTCTAATTGTATGTCTTTTGCATCAGGATTTTGGGGTGCTAGTAAAAAACTAGGTAGATCTTGCAAGCCTGAAGTTTGACCACCACTGGTCTAGGCTATTCCTGTACCAACAAGGCTATTCCAACTCTACCTATTAAGGGATGTATCACACATTACTTTTGAAAAGTGTAGCATGCAGACACCCTCAATCAGGGAGATTATTAACTGTAGCTCCATGTCATTTAGTCATAAATCCAGGTTTCATAGAATAGCAGAGTTGGAAGGGGCTTACAAGGCCATCGAGTCTAACCCCCTGCTCAATGCAGGAATCCACCCTAAAGCATCCCTGACAGATGCTTGTCCAGCTGCCTCTTGAAGGCCTCTAGTGTGGGAGAGCCCACAACCTTCCTAGGTAACTGATTCCATTGTCGTACTGCTCTAACAGTCAGGAAGTTTTTCCTGATGTCCAGCTGGAATCTGGCTTCCTTTAACTTCAGCCTGTTATTCCGTGTCCTGCACTCTGGGAGGATCGAGAAGAGATCCTGGCCCTCCTCTGTGTGACAACCTTTTAAGTATTTGAAGAGTGCTATCATGTCTCCCCACAATCTTCTCTTCTCCAGGCTAAACATGCCCAGTTCTTTCAGTCTCTCTTCACAGGGCTTTGTTTCCAGACCCCTGATCATCCTGGTTGCCCTCCTCTGAACACGCTCCAGCTTGTCTGCGTCCTTCTTGAATTGTAGAGCCCACAACTGGACACAATACTCTAGATGAGGCCTAACCAGGGCTGAATAGAGAGGAATCAGTACCTCACGTGATTTGGAAGCTATACTTCTATTAATGCAGCCCAAAATAGCATTTGCCTTTCTTGCAGCCATATCGCACTGTTGGCTCATATTCAGCTTGTGATCTACAACAATTCCAAGATCCTTCCCATTTGTAGTATTGCTGAGCCAAGTATCCCCCATCTTGTAACTGTGCATTTGGTTTCTATTTCCTAAATGTAGAACTTGGCATTTATCGCTATTAAATTTCATTCTGTTGTTTTGCATTCTCAGGTTGTCTCTACGCAAAGCATTTATCACGCACTTGTGATTGTTCATTCACGGAGGTTAGGGGGTCCTTTTCACAACACCATCAATCTCCGATGCCTCTCCCGTCATTTTCAAGTGGGAGCAGCATTGGTGACATTTTCTAAGACACAAAAAATGCACTAATAAATTTAAATCATGCAATATAGTAGTGCCATCTTCAGGCAGTATAAATGAAACATATGGGCAGGAACCAGCAAAAATAAGGGAGGAGGAAAGCATGTGTATTGTGCTGGTTGTAAGCTGGCAAAGACTCCAGAAGAGAAAGCCCTGGTAAGGTTTAGGGATTTTTCCTTAATGTATAGAAGCTCTCAGACCCTTGAGAATGCCCCTGATTTGAGGGGTGGAGGGTGTCTGTAAGATTGTTTCACTATGAGAAATGGGAGAGAGGCAATCTCTGTGAGGTGGGTTACCAAATCAGTTTATTGGGTTTTAGGAAACTCCCATTACTGGGCTGACTGTTGTTAATGATACTTTTGTATGCTGGTATTTTAATATCAGTGTAGAGTTTTTGGCTTGATTGTTTTTTTAAAAAAATATATTAAGTTTTTAAAAATACATTGTTGTTGAATGTTAGCATGATTTTTTTAAATGAATTGTTACAAATGGCCTTTGATGCAAATATATGTTTTATGGACATCTGATTTTGTATTTGGAACAGCACCATACAAATTAAAGTCTAGTCTAATCTAATCTATCATATGTGAATGTCTTGTACACTTATAGTGCTACTGCACTGAATATATGCAGTATATAAAATGAATATGCTGCTAAGAAAACTTTGCTTTTCCCATTGCCTGAAAAGACTCTAAACACACAACTCAGAAGTATGTCCTATTCATTTTAGGAGAATGTATTTCCCCCAAAGGTATTGAAAATTAGGGTAACTACTTAAATTTAGAGCTGCATCTGTCACTTGTCATGGGGCAGTGGCATTTTAAATATGCTTTCATGAATTGGTTTTAAAATGTACACATTTTATGTTGGGTTTGAACTAGGCCAAAACAACCAGCCAGGTGACAAAAAAAGCTGGCCATCCTGTCTGAGGAGAAGTATGAATATGCAAAGCCATACAGGTGGTGGTGATAGTGTTGGCAAACTATCCATGGGTGTCAAAAAAGGAGAAGAGCAGGGCCGGCGCCAGGACTAGGCAAATCAGGCGATCGCCTAGGGCGCCGCCCCACAGGGAGCGTTCTGGCTGGCGCTCCTTCTTGGCGCATGCCTGCACCTTTGCGCTGCCACTCACTCTGCTGCTCTCTCGCCTGGACCTGCGTGCAAGCAGCCCTTCACACACAGCAGCTCGGGCGTCTGGCACCAGCCTCGCTTCCTTCATGTCATTCCCCTGGTGGGGCGAGGCTGCGCCCCTTGGCTGGGAGAGACCGCCCCCTCCTCTCGCCGGCTTTGTGTGGGGAGGGAGGGGCAAAGGCCAGGTCTCTCTCCCAGCGAGAGAGAGAGAGAGAGAGAGAGAGAGAGAGAGAGAGGGCAGCAAAGGCGGTGCGGGAGAGGGGGAGGCAGAGCGATGGGGGTGGGGGGGTGGGGAGGGGAAGGATTGGGGGAGGCAAACGGGGAGGGAGCCAGGGAGGCGAGGCAGCAGCATCGTGCGCGGCAGGCAGGAGGAGGGGTGAAAAGAGGCCTGGGAAAGCGAGGCGTGCTTGACAGAAGACCCCAGGCATGGAGTGGGGGGGGGGGGGGCGGGATGTCAGGAGGCGGGAAAAAGGAGGAAGGGGAAGCAGAGAGGATGGGGAAATGGATAGGTGGAAGCATGGGGTGAAGACCTGAAGGACATGCTGCCAGCGACCATGGGAGGCTATGGAGTGGGGAAGGAAGGAAGGAGAGAAAAGAGGCAAGAGAGAAAACGGGGGTGGGGGAGAGAAAGGAAGGAAGGACTTGGGATCATTAGGAAGAAGCAAAATGACTTAGGGGCAGTGGAGGCTGGTCTCAGTGGGGCGGTGCAACTGCTCTGGGTTTCAGTCAGAACTCTAAAGGAGCTACCTGTGGTGCTGAACCTGTTTTGGGGTTCCTTTAGAGTTCTGGCTGCTTCTGACAGAAATCCAGGACAAATTCATCGCCCCATGACATTAGAGCCACCAGCCACCACTGCTTATGGGGGATGGGAGAGAAAAGAAGGGTAGAAATGAGAGCAGACATGGGAGAGGAAGGCAAGCCAAGAAAGCAAGGGACAGTTTTTGACTGACTGCGCAGCAGCGGAAGCAATGAGCCAGCCGGCGCGAAGAGCAGCAGCAGTCCATGCCGGGCGCCAGGCGAGGAGGAAGATGACGAGGGACGACGACTAGTCTATGAGGGTCAGTGGCTGGAACGGGAGCAGCTAGGCTGTAGGTTCTGAGCAATCAACGCTTGCACCGCCTCCACGGCTGCGCAGCACCTCGGGGCGCCTGAGAGGCGGCTGCTGAGGAGGCAGCGGGAGCCCAGTGTGGTGGCGGGGCAGCGGCTGGCCAACATGGGAAGCACAGGATGTGGCTGAGGGTGGCTCCTGCTGTGTTGGAGTTGCTTCCGGGGAGCCCTGCTTTCTCCGAGGGGAAAGGGCTCTCCCGAGGCTGAGGCGCCCCCTTCCTCCTCTGCTTCCTCTTTTCCCTCCGTCCCGGGTGTCTGTTGAATCTTCCTCCTCCCTTCCCAGCCTCCCTCCCTTTATTGTGTTACTGTGTTTGTGGTGCTAATCTACTTTTAATTTATCTGATTTTTCAATTTTTACTGGATTGAATGCATTATTATTATTATTATTATCATCATCGTCGTCGTCGTCATTGGTTCTTGGGGCAGAATCCAGAACTGCCCTTGCATGTGCAATCAGCTCCACTACTTCTGGACTACAAGTGACCCCTACCACTTGTGGAACTGCTTTCAGTTTAGTGTTTCTGGAGGCAAGCTGAAGTGAGTGGAAATGCTAGTTTCTGGAAGGGGGAAGAGTGGCAAAGCTTGCATCAATGAGTACCAGATTAGCACACCAACAAGTGTTTCTGCCTGTTTTGGAGCTTTGCCTCTGGCAGCACTAAATTGTTATTCTGTAAGGAGTGGGGACTTACGAGTTTTGTGTTTTTTATTTTTTTTCTACAAAACATCTGTTGTTAAAAATCGAAGTTGGCAATTTGAGGGGGGGGGGTTCCAAGTAGCTCGCCTTGCCTAGGGCACAAAATAGTCTGGCACAGGCCCTGGAGAAGAGTGTGAACCAATTTGTGTGCTGACAGGTTCCTGTTAGAAGAAGGTGAACTGGGGACAGAAATAAATATTTACAGCAATATTCTTATCACAAAAACAGGCCCTGAACCCAGCATGAGAAAGAAGAACATTTAACCTGCTACACTTAATATGGGTTTTACTTGGAGGCTGGCTTAACTTCCCATATTTATTTAAAATATTTCTAGGCCACCTTCTAAGGCAGGAGCCTTCCAAGACAGCTTATAGCCGTAACAACAACAACCACAACAACAGACATAGCAATAAAACAGCCAACATTAATGAGAACAAGAAACATAAAAACAACAAACACCAGTATAAAACATCTGGCCTTGACAGTACTAAAAGCCTACAGTACAATTGCAGTGATAAGCCAGAAAAGTCCAGTAAAAACCTAATTAGAAGAACAAGAACAACTGGAAGTAAACCAGAGTACAGCAGCAACATCATAGCCACAAAATTTCGCTCCACAGTCTCGGTTTCTTGTGTTCTTTTCTGGGTTGGAGGCATGCTTGGCCTTGCCAACCTCTGATGCTTTAAAATTGGATGGGCTTCTAAGGCTGCCATTCTAAATACACTTAATAGAGAGTAAGTCCCTTAAATATAGTAAGGCTTATAACTGAGTAAACATGCACAGGAATGAGCTGCACACCCCTGTCAAAACGTCTTTCCCTCAGCCCCTCACAGTTGAGACAAGGAGCCTGTTAAACATGACTACAACATGTACAAAATTGCAAAACCAAACATGATTGACAGTCACTTACAGATCAGTAGTTGTAGTTCAGTCTTCTCCAGCAAAGGAGATCGTTACTTTGTCATGGTGCTGGAGCTTGAGCACCTCAAGGATGCCATGAGCTAAACCGTGAAGGGACACCCAAGACGGGAAGGTCATGGTAGAGAGGTCAGACTAAATACGATCCCTGGGGAAGGTAATGGCAACCCACCCCAGTATTCTTGCCGTGAAAACTAAATGGATCAGTACAACCAGAGATATGTCGGTATACCATCGGAAGATGGGACCCCCAGGTCGGAAGATGGTCAAAATGCTACTGGGGAGGAACAGAGGATAAGTTCAACTAGCCCCAGATGTGATGACGCAGCTAGCTCAAAGCCGAAAGGACGGCTAGCGGCCGACAGTGCTGGTGGTGAACGACGAATCCGATGTTCTAAAGATCAACACACCATAGGAACCTGGAATGTAAGATCTATGAGCCAGGGTAAATTGGATGTGGTTATTGGTGAGATGTCAAGATTAAATATAAATATATTGGGTATCAGTGAACTGAAATGTACTGGAATGGGCCACTTCACATCAGATCACCACCAGATCTACTACTGTGGACAAGAGGATCACAGAAGAAATGGAGTAGCCTTCATAATTAATAATAAAGTGGCTAAAGCAGTGCTTGGATACAATCCAAAAAATGATAGAATGATCTCAATTCGAATTCAGGGTAAGCCATTTAACATCACAGTGATCCAAATATATGCCCCAACCACAGATGCTGAAGAAGTAGAAGTAGATCAATTCTATGAGGATCTGCAGTACCTACTGGATAATACACCAAAAAGAGATGTTACTTTCGTTACAGGAGACTGGAATGCCAAGGTGGGTAGTCAAATGACATCTGGAATTACAGGTAAGCATGGTCTAGGAGAACAAAATGAAGCGGGACATAGGCTAATAGAATTCTGCCAGGACAAATCACTGTGCATAACAAACACTCTCTTCCAACAACCTAAAAGACGGCTTTATGCATGGACTTCACCAGATGGCCGACACCGAAATCAGATTGACTACATCCTTTGCAGCCAAAGGTGGTGGACATCTATACAGACGGTAAAAACAAGACCTGGAGCTGACTGTGGTTTAGATCACAAACTTCTTATTGCACAATTTAGAATCAAACTAAAGTGAATAGGAAAGACCCACAGATCAGTTAGATATGAGCTCACTAATATTCCTAATGAATATGCAGTGGAAGTGAAGAATAGATTTAAGGGACTAGATTTAGTAGATAGGGTCCCGGAAGAACTATAGACAGAAATTCACAACATTGTCCAAGAGGTGGCAACAAAAAACATCCCAAAGAAAAAGAAAACCAAGAAAGCAAGATGGCTGTCTGGTGAGACACTGGAAGTAGCCCAAGAAAGAAGGAAAGCAAAAGGCAACAGTGATAGGGGGAGATATGCCCAATTAAATGCAAAATTCCAGAGGTTAGCCAGAAAAGATAAGGAATTGTTTTTAAACAAGCAATGCGCGGAAGTGGAAGAAGACAATAGAATAGGAAGGACAAGAGACCTCTTCCAGAAAATTAGAAACATCGGAGGTAAATTCCAGGCAAAAATGGGTATGATCAAAAACAAAGATGGCAAGAACCTAACAGAAACAGAAGAGATCAAGAAAAGGTGGCAAGAATATACGGAAGATCTGTATAGGAAGGATAATAATATCGAGGATAGCTCAGACGGTGTGATCAGTGAGTTAGAGCCAGACATCCTGAAGAGTGAGGTTGAATGGCCTTAAGAAGCATTGCTAATAACAAGGCAGCAGGAGACGACGGTATCCCAGCTGAACTGTTTAAAATATTGCAAGATGATGCTGTCAAGGTGATGCATGCAATATGCCAGCAAATTTGGAAAACACAAGAATGGCCATCAGACTGGAAAAAATTAACTTATATCCCCACACCAAAAAAGGGAAAAACTAAAGAATGTTCCAACTATCAGACAGTGGCACTTATTTCACATGCCAGCAAGGCAATGCTCAAGATCCTGCAAAGTAGACTCCAGCAATTCATGGAGCAAGAATTGCCAGATGTACAAGCTGGGTTTAGAAAAGGCAGAGGAACTAGAGACCAAATTGCCAATATCCGCTGGATAATGGAGAAAGCCAGGGAGTTCCAGAAAAACATCTATTTCTGTTTTATTGACTATTCTAAAGCCTTTGACTGTGTGGATCATAACAAACTGTGGCAAGTTCTTGGTGGTATGGGGATACCAAGTCATCTTGTCTGCCTCCTGAGGAATCTGTATAACGAACAAGTAGCAACGGTAAGAACAGACCACGGAACAACGGACTGGTTTAAGATTGGGAAAGGAGTACGGCAGGGTTGTATTCAACTTGTATGCAGGACACATCATGCGACATGCTGGGCTTGACGAATCCAAGGCTAGAGTTAAAATCGCAGGAAGAAACATTAACAATCTCAGATATGCAGATGACACCACATTGATGGCTGAAAGTGAGGAAGAGCTGAGGAGCCTTATGACAAAAGTGAAAGAAGAAAGTGCAAAAGCTGGGTTGCAGTTAAACCTCAAAAAACCCAAGATTATGGCAACCAGCTTGACTGATAACTGGCAAATAGAGGGAGAAAACGTGGAGGCAGTGACAGACTTTGTATTTCTGGGTGCAAAGATTACTGCAGATGCTGATCAGAAGACGTTTACTTCTTGGGAGGAGAGCAATGACAAATCTTGATAAAATAGTTAAGAGCAGAGACACCACACTGACAACAAAGGTCCGCATAGTTAAAGCAATGGTATTCCCCGTAGTAACCTATGGCTGCGAGAGCTGGACCATAAGGAAAGCTGAGCGAAGGAAGATAGATGCTTTTGAACTGTGGTGTTGGAGGAAAATTCTGAGAGTGCCGTGGACTGCAAGAAGATCAAACCAGTCCATACTCCAGGAAATAAAGCCAGACTGCTCACTTGAGGGAATGGTATTAAAGGCAAAACTGAAGTACTTTGGCCACATAATGAGAAGACAGGATACCCTGGAGAAGAGGCTGATGCTAGGGAAAGTGGAAGGCAAAAGGAAGAGGGTCCGACCAAGGGCAAGATGGATGGATGATATTCTGGAGGAGACAGACTTGACCTTGGAGGAGCTAGGGGTGGCGACAGCCGACAGAAAGCTCTGGCGTGGGCTGGTCCATGAAGTCACGAAGAGTCGGAAGCGACTGAATGAATAAACCAACAAGTTCAGTCTTACAGGCTTCCCTGCATAAGTGATTTATTGCACACTCATGATTGGTCACTCACATAAGTTTGCGGGTCCTTTGCACAATGTTGTCAACCTCCAGAAAGTCTCCCATGGTTCAGCCCCCCTTGTTCCGCTTCCAAAAGATCAGAGATAAGCTGTAATAACAGTTGTGATTTATTGTCAGTGTGTAATGCTGGCATAGCGCTATAATTCAGCCACTAGATGGCGTTGTTTCATTGAACGTATAGAGCATTACTGAGAAGGGAAGTTTTCAGTTCCAAATCATACATTTGCAGTCTAAAGCTGCCCATTGTAAACCTGGAGAGAGACTCCGGAAGAAGAAAGCCTGGTAAGAGTGTGGGATTTTTGCTTAATGTAAAGAAGCTCATAGTTTTCGAAGCCTGAATCATAATTTTGTAATGCTTGGAGGACAGGCCCATGATGTGAAAATTCTTCAAGCTCTTATAAAACAAAAATTCTTCAAGCTCTTATAAAACAAAACCTATCTCTACATAAAAGGTGTTGAATTTCTTTCAGCCTGAGGCCCAAATTCCATTTCACATAAGCTTGAAGGGGTGGGGCAGGGGTCAAAGGCCAAAAATACCACACAGATCAGCACATTTTACCTTAAAGCTCTTACTGCCACAGTAGCTAAGTCTTAAGAGAGGCATTTCAACCTTTCAGAATTGGGGGTGAGGGACACAAAAGCCAGGAAGCTGAACAAAAGATGGGAAACCATCAGATTGGTCATCTGGGGGAAGGGGACACAGCCAGCAGGGGAACCTGACAGGCTGGTTTGGGACCCCAAGAGCTTTTCTACATGAAGCTGTTAATCGGCTGTATCTACTTTTGGTTTCATCATAGAATTATTTTATTTATTTATATACAATATTTATATACTGCTCCCCTTTCAAGAATTTCAGAGCTGTGGACAAATAGAATAAAATAATAAAAACACATTAAAAGGACATTTTTAAAAAACAAAGTACAAATAAAACCATGGCTGGTCATTAAAGGAAGGATTCCTGGAACAATGACATTTTCAGGAGGCGCTGGAAGGAATACAAAGTTGGCGCCTGCCTGACCTCCAGAGGCAAGGAATTCCATAGGATGGAGGCGACCACACTGGAGGCTCTTCCCCTGTTGGACTCCAATCGGACACTAGGTCTATGTGGAACCACCAGCATCATGCCCTCGGATGACCTCAGTGAAATGGGAGAATTGAGATCTGAGCAGAGAAGTGTTTCCTTTCCCTCTTTTCCATAGCAGAATAGCACAAATACACAAGAGGAAATTGTGCTTTTTTCACTTTCATAATTAAATTCCAAATTTTCCCCGCTCAAAAAAAAGCAATAACTCACCGAAAGTGTTGGGTAAACACAGAAGTAAAACTGGAGGGTCATGAAGAACCCTTAAAAAATTGTAAGTAAGAAATGACAAGCCCATGCTAAATGCTCGTATAGAAAAGCCCACACTGAGTTAGCGCCTTGGTCCATCTAGCCCAGGACTAGCAGTGGCTCTCCAGGGTTTCAGGCCCTACCTGGAGATGCTAGGAATGGAACCAGGAACCTTCTGCATGTAAAACATGTGCTCTACCACTGAGCTATATATCCTCCACTGGCCCAGCAGGGCCACCAGAGTCCTAGCAGCTTTTTGAAGATGTTGCATGCTGATGGTATCTGTGTCCAGGCTTCCCTAGGAACACCTTCCTTTCTGTTTTTACACTTTTGAGAACTACCACTTTACACCAGCTTACTCGTTCTTGCGCTTTCCCCCATTCTAATTTTGGTGTTTCAAATGATTTTAAAAAAGGACACATGAATGAGAAGAATGGTCTGCAAATTACTGCATAAAGGCTGTGTCGTGGGATGGGGGAAGGGGACGAAAGAAAAGGTTGCATTTGATCTTGCTCAGGACCCTGGATTATTCCCCACTTTGATGGCTGTGGTTCTAGTTCTGTAAGCAGAACTGCTGTAGCAGATGCTCTGCTTGTTCTTGGCTGGGTCTGCAACTGATTTCAGACTTCTGCTGCAGCAGCCAGTCATTTTCAAACCAAACTATTGTTTGTTTGGGCTTTAGAGACTCCCAGAAGCTTTTGAAGTCTGAGCGCTCCACTACCGGGGTAAGAGAAACAATGAAGCACACTAAAATGTCTGTTTATGTGTTTTTATGCCTGTGTGCCTAATATGAGCTGGGGTGGGTGGGAATAATGATCTGCAGGAACAAAAAGGGGTTAGTAAAGGGGCAAAACATTCTCAGGAGACTCTTTTGTGAAAACCCTATCAAGCAACCCAAAACGTTTGAAGACACAAAAGAGAGAGCACCACACATAACAGTGCTTCTTAAACTAGAATCCACCCCCGCCCCCGAGTCCAATTCTGGCTCCAGATATGACAACGGTAAAGCGCTCATTTCTGTCAGAGGTGCAGTGTCAAGCAGCTACACATGGAACAACGCCTTGTCGTATTGTTTTTTAAAACCCAAGTAACCAGATCGCTAGGCCTGGAGACTTTAAAACTCAGCTGGTGGCTGAGTAATGATAATTGCTGTCATGACGGCAACAGAGTTATTAGTGTTTGGATTCAGACAGAACAGAAGAAGGGGGAGTTTAGAAACTGATTACCAAAATGCTACTAGGGGTGACATGCTAGGGGATCATAAGGCAACATTAACTTTTACTGGCCTGTCTAGGATGTGATACCAACTTAAACGCTGCTGAAGCAGAGTGAGGTTTGAGGAGGACTTTACATCGACATCTCTAGATCTTGTCACCAAGAATGTATATCTGAAAAGCAACTATATATTTCTTTGTAGACCCAGATATTCAGTTTATCCCAAGTTTGCAGAACTCGAGATTCACTAAGTCACTAAGCTAAACACAGTTTAGGGTTGCCAGGTGTCATGCTTTACAGAGGACAGTCCTCCATTTGCAGGGATGCTCCCTATTGTCTAGTCCACGTCTAGTTTAAAGATAAAGAACCATATGAAGGTAGATCAGAGGCCTTAAAGTTGCCCATCAAGCGTTGCCACATGGACATAGCAACAGTGACCATATGGAAAGGAGGACAGGGCTCCTGTATCTTTAACAGGGAATTTCAGCAGGTGTCATTTGTATGCATGCAGCATCTGGTGAAATCCCCTCTTTATCACAACAGTAAAAGCTGCAGGAGCCCTGTCTTCTTTTGTATCTGGTCACTCTCGTATTTCTGACTTTAATGGGAGCAAGGGGATTAAGACAAACAGACAAAAGAAAAAGAAAGCCTCTGTCATGCCTGCCTGCCCATGTGCTAATTGCTCATCTCTCAGCCTCATCTGTAAAATAGGGGTCTGTCCAGATAAGAAGGGTTCCTAGGGCAAGCAACCAGAAGGCATCGTTCAGCAATTGCATCTCTCCCACCCCCACTCCCGACAAACAGATTTTGTGTAAAAAGAAAACGGAAGAAGCAGTGGGAAAATACAGGAGGGTTGCAAAGCGGAAGATGATCTCTGGACCCCCAGTAAAATTCTGTGAATGAGGCTTGGTAATAGCACTATAAAAGCCCTGTTTGGAAGCACCCTAGGATTACTGATTGGTGTTTTTTGTTTTTTTTTAACCAGGTCTTTGTTCAGCTTTGTTGGCCAGTTTTTGAGTGATGTGTTAGGATTCCTGATCTTATGGTAATTCGCATGTCAATATTTTTATATGAGCTTCATCCTATGTATCCATTTCCCTCGAATTATCCCCATAGCATAAAGCTGTCATTGTTGTTGTTGTTAGCTAAATCACACCCTGGACGGCGGCGCTCCTAAGATCCTTTGCATACCAGGAAAAGGGATTTATTTATTTATTTATTTATTTAATTAATTACATTTATATACCGCCCCACAGCCGAAGCTCTCTGGGCGGTTTACAACATTTTAAAATAGTAAACATTAAAAGTATACAATTTTTTAAAAAAAAAACACACACACATAAAAAACAGTATAAAAAAAACTATCCATTTAAAAACAACAATTGTGGGGTCCATTAAAAACAAACTTAACATTGTTAAAATGCTGTTAAAATGCTGTTAAAATGCTGTTAAAAATGCCTGGGAGAAGAGAAAAGGGTGAGAAATGTAAAAAATCATTAAAAAATCAATGGATGACCCAATCTGATTCAAATCTGGTATGCTTAAAGCCCTCCCTAATATCTATTACTGTGCCAATTTTTATGTCTTTATCTTTAAAACTTACGCAGATGTAAGCATTTGTTTAATTCGTACTTTAAACATATCAAATCCTCCTCCTGCGCCCCCAGTGGCCGCTCGGAAAACAACAAAAGATTCGCTCCTAAAGGGGTAGTAAAATACGTTGGTTCTTTTGGCTAAGAAGCACAATTAAAGCAGGATGCATGGGAGTGCTTCACAGTCAATGCAGATTAGAAGATGGAAAACTTCGGAGCCCTTTGCACACAATTCGCAGTGATTGCACAGCAAAACAGAGAAAGCTATATATCTCAGTATACCAGGGGTGGGCAACTTGTGGCCCCTCCAGTTGGCTTGGCCTAAAATGCCCATTATCCTTCACCATTGGCTGTGCTGGCTAGGGTTGATGTTAGGGTGACCACATGGAATGGAGGACAGGGTTCCTGTATCTTTAACAGTTGTGTAAAAAAGGGAATTTCAGCAGGTGTCATTTGTATACATGCAGCACCTAATGATATTCCCTCTTCATCACAACAGTTAAAGCTGCAGGAGCCCTGCCTTCTTTTGTAACTGGTCACTCAACTTGATGGGAGTTGTTGGCCAAAACATCTGGAGGATCACAAGGTGTCCACCCCTGCTGTATAGGGCTCATGGGGTACAGAACAGAATTGGTTCTGCTCCCTGAGCCACCACTTTCTGTCAGGCTCTAGTTGGTCAACCTCAGCAGCCTAGGAAAAACAAAGCAGATCCTAATCCTGCAAGCCTGAAGTCTGCCCACCCCTGCTCTTTCCTGTAGTCTTGAAGGGTTTCCTCAGTTAGACCTTTACCATTTCTCATTTACAGAGCCATGCTGAAGATGTTGGTGAATCCATCTCCACTGCAGATAGCTAACTGTTCCAGGGCATGGTCTGAAGACACACGATGCAGCAACCTTGCTAAAGCCGAGCAGGTCTAGTTAGGGCCTGGATGGAAAACCAGCTGGGAACCCTATATTATATATACCACCTTTATTTTTTATTTATTTTATTTTATTTATTACATTTTTATACCGCCCAATAGCTGAAGCTCTCTGGGCGGTTCAGTGCCGTCACGGATGAAAGGTGAATATATAACTCAGGGGTGCAGAAACACAGGCCTGAGGGCCGCATCTGGCCCTCCTAGAATCCAAACCTAACCATCCTGGGGTCCCCAGATGGTCACACACCCCTTTCCCCTGGCCACTGTTTATTGGGTGGTTTCCCACCTTTGCACAATTTCTCCCCATTCTCAAATGTTGAAATGCCTTCCCTAAGGCTTGGTTACTGGCTGTAAGTGCTGTAAGCTACAATGTCCTGGTATCTTTTAAATTTTGGCTCTTCCCCTTTTGCCTTTGGCCCCACCCACCACTGGACTGCAGTCCCCAAGAACTTCTTCAAAATGGAATTTGGCCCTCAGGCTGAAAAAGATTCAACACCCCTGCTATATACGAATATAGGAAGCTGCCTTATACTGAGTCAGACCCTTGGTCTATCTAGCTTAGTATTGTCGACACTGGCCATTTCTACACCAGCCCGAAAATCTGGGGTGGCCACAGCTGAGCCCCTGTGCATCCAAATGACGCACAGGGACTCCCAGGGGCAAGCGGGACGAGCACAGGTTTTCCCAGGGATAAATAATCCCTGGCAAAACCCGATTCTTCCCGCGGCTTAGTCCCACTTCCTTGCTCCATGCCCATTAGGGGTGGAGGGGAGAGCGGGAGCATTTTTTTTAAAAAAAATCTTACCTTTAGTTGGAGCGCACATGTGCTCATCTTCTGTTGTTGTTGTTGTTTTTAAAAAATGGTGAGCGTGACATCCCTTCATATGATGTAGAAAGGGCCATTGACTGGCAGCAGCTCTCGAGGGATTCAGGCCCTACCTGGAGAATCCAGAAATTGAACCTTGGACCGTCTGCATGTAAGGCATGTGCTCTATCACATTGAGCTATGGGCCCTCCCACACTATGGTAATTGATTTCAGTGAGATTACTCAGAGCAAAGGAATTGAGGCATGCACTTTACCTTGAGAAGTAAAAGTGGATGTCTGGCTAGCTTACGTGTGCTCTGGAGAGATCTTTGACTTGCAAAGATTTCCAGAGAGATAGGGCGGGATTTAATGAAAGGATGGACTCGGAGGAATTCGTTGAGGAAATTCGTCATTGTTAAGCGATGGCTGTGAGTAAATAGACCAAAACCAAGACAGAGACAGCGTGTCTGAAAGAGGAAATTGTGAATTGAAGCAAGTCATGTAGTGGCTATTTTGCTTCATTCTGGTAACGGAGCTGCCACAATAGCAGAGGAGACAGAAGGGAACTAGCTACCAGAAAGCCTTCCTGCACGCGCTCAAGACCCATTTAAAATAATGGGAACAACACGAGAATAGTGCTCTTGCAATGCTCCACTTACTTCATTGGGGAATGCACTCTGCTGGCAGTGACTGATCTCAGAAATAAGAGTCACACAGACACACCCCAAAGAGGAAAACATTAAGAAGCAGGGCGGGGGGATGCTTTATTGAAATTTGAGGAGGAAAAATGACCAAAATCTGACAGAGTTCCTCAGATAATTCCATTCAGTAAAGTATACTAAAATTCGGTAGCCTGGCAGACCAAAAAATCACTGTAATGTCATGAAATATCTGTCATTATCAGGGCTGGCCCTACCATTAGGCAGAGTGAGGCCACCAGCTCAGGTGGCAGATTCTGGGGAGTAGCAGTGGCAACCCCCCCCCCCCAGTTGTTTCTCCTGAGCTTCCTTTTCCTGGGGAGCTGTGCATGCCACATGGTCTGTTCTGTGCCCCTTAAACTAGCCTGGTACCCCCAGGTGTGCTGTGCAGTGAAAGACACTATCCCATTGCTAGTACTGAGGGAAGATTCAACTGCGAATCCACTCAGCTTTTGTACATGGAATAGAGAAGGAGTTACTATCTTGCCTTTTGCCTCAGGCAGCAAAATGCCTTGGGCCAGCCCTAGTCATTAGGAGTAGTCCCTGTTCTTAATGCAGTCTGTGAGCATAATACAGACATCTTCCTCAGGGTGGATTGTCAAAAATCCACCAAATATTGCACTTATACAAGTGGAAAGCACAAATTTTGGCAAAGCAATGCACTTTCTTGAGGGAAGATACCTGGAGCCCCCAGAAATACTTAGTAACACAACCAATGCACTTATCATGCAAAATAGGATTGGCGTCTGCCCCTTTAAATGATTAGGACTAAATAGACACCCATCTGTAAAACAATAAAATAAAATCAGCTTGGGGGGGAGGCAATCTTTGGTTTCATTCCCTCAGAAAACCATACTCTGGATTTGAAATTCCCTCGGAAAATCATTGATTCTATTCCAGGGAAATGTTATGCTGAATGTTGAAAATTAACAATTTCTTCTAATTTTGTAGAACAGCTCAGTGAAAATATTGTCCAGTGTGTGGCCATTGTGAAAGAAATCAAATTCCATGTGTTCATTCTGATAGGAATAAAAAATGAACTGCCAATATCATAGTGTCTTTATACAAATCTGTGGTGCACCCACACTTGGAATACTGTGGACAGTAGTGAACAGAGAGGGCAGGGAGAAGTATTCAAATATAATAACCTGAAGGCAAGTACCTATTAACATAAAGCAGTCTTCCCCAACCTTGTGCCCTTCAGATGTTTTGAATGGCAACTGGCTAGGGCTGACGGAAATTGAAGTTCAAAACATCTGGAATGCACCAGGTTGGGCAAGGCTGACTTAAAGAGTTTGAAAGGAGTTCCAAAGCGCTATGGCCCCTGCCAAAAGAAGTGAGGCAGGAGGGCCTTTTCTGCTGTGGCACCCCGGCTGTGGAATGAGCTCCCTATGGAGGTTCGCTTGGCACCTACATTATATTCTTTTAGACGCCAGGTGAAGACCTTTTTATTCTCCCAGTATTTTAACAGTCTATAAATTAATTTGTACTTGCTGTTTCAAATTTGTATTTTAAATTTGAATTTTTGCATTGCTGCTGTTTTTATCTTGGTTGTGCTTTTATATTGTATTTTATATTATGGTTTTGTACTGTTCTTTTATACTTGAATTGTCTTAATTTTGTAAACTTCCCAGAGAGCTTCGGTTATTGGGCGGTATAGAAATGCAATAAATTAAATAAATAAATAAATAAATAAATATGGCGGGGTGGGCACCTTGTGGACTCCAGTTGTTTGGGGCTACAACTCCCGTAATCTCTAATAACTTGGCTATACCAGTTAGGGCTGATGAGAGTTGTAGGCCAAAACATCTGGAGGACCACAAATTCCCCACCCCTGCATCAAGGCTATAATATACTCCACCAACCAATTAGGGTGCTGTGTTTTGGTTTAAGCCAATTAAAACACAATCCTAAACAATATTTACTTACACAGGAGTAAGTCCCATTCTATTTACTAAATTGTTAATTTATTGTTAATAAATTTATTTTTGCATCCTCTTCTTTGTGACGTGCTTGGCCCAAGTACCACCCAGTACTTTCTCTCTTGCTCGAAACTAAACATGAACTGGTTCCATTGGAGGATTTTCTACAAAAGCAAATGCTGCCTTCAGAGGAGAGACTTTCTTCAGGACAACAGCAGGGGAGGAAAGTGTTATATTCCCCTCCCTACCTGTCCTCATGCTATTAATTATTAGCACACACACACCAGCTGATGCAACTTTAAATGCAAACACACATTTAAGGTCAAGTCTGGATTGGCTCTAGCAGAAATGCATAGAAAATAGTGAGTGAGGTGTCCCTTTTGATTGATTTGTACGAGTTTTTCTGTCAGAAAAGAACTGGGATACAAATAAATAGAACTATATAATAAAATGCTTTCCCATTAAGAGCACTATACAGGCACTACTAACTGTGCCTTTTCCTTGTTCGTTGTGCATGAACCTTTCCTCTTTTCCCAAGTTCCTTATCAATTGAATAAAATTTCACCTTGTATATTTAACTGAAGATGCTAATTTAAACATTTAATGATCCAGTCCAAAGACCCATGGAAAGGTTTCTCTGGTTTCACTGGAGATGAACAACACATTTTGCTGCAGTGTCCTCCAGGAAAACAAAAACAAATATGAAAATGATTTTGTCAAAGCCTATAATATACCCAGTTATCCATTGCCTAGAAGTAAATCTTCCTGAACTCTAGGGGACTTACTTTTATGCAGATATGCATGAAATTGCTCTGTAAGTCTTCATAGCTATGAACTGACTTGCCATTTGTTTTCCATTCCCATAAATGCTAACTGCTTTCATTGACCTAGAAGGGATAGGAAGCATATCTTCTGAGCAATGTCACCAGATAGGTTTCTGAAGAAATTATTACAGTTCAGGATATGCAAGTTTAGTTGAGAGTAAGCACAGTTATAGTCAGTGGGACTTAATTCTGAGTAAACATGCACAGACTTGGTCTACGTAGCTGCTGATCAGCAACCCCTCCGGCTGTGTGTAAAAACTGAAAGTGTATAGCTCACCCATTTTCTCTGTCCTACCCATTCTTAGGCTGGTTAGGCATAGCCCTTGTGATTCCAGTGACAGGAAGGCTCTCATCAGGAAAGGGTCCTCTCCTTGGCTTCATTTCTTCGTCTCCTGCTTTTAAACCTTGACCCTTTCTAGGAAATGGGTTGGAAGGCAGAGACAGATTTTCATTTTTAATAACAACTGAGCTTCAGGTTCCCAAGGGAAGAAACATTCTCCATGGGATACAAGAAGGTCTTGTGTCACCCAAATTCTTTATTTATTAAAGAGATGAACAGATCCTCTTACAACCCCCACCCTACCCCCAGTAACAACACCTCCTTAAATCAGATGAGATGTTTACTAGGCTTTTGTCTCCTCCACCCATCTCCAAGACCAGCAATGATAGGATAGGTCTGAAGTTTGAGTGTCTCTACACCAGTGATATATGGCATGTTGATAATTGGCCACTCACGGAAGCTTGTGGTTCCTTTAGATAACCTTGTCAACCTCCAGGACATCTCCCATGCCTTCTTCCAGAAATCTTGTTCTAACGCCCCCACCCCTGCTGAGATATTCCTTTTTAAAAATATATATATGCAGATTTCCCCAACATTTAAAATTGAAGTTGTGCTATAAAGTACCCACTAGATGGCACTATCCTGTTCAATGTTATGAGCACCAAAAGGAAGGCGAAGTTTTCAATTAAAAATCATATGGTTAGCAATTTAAACCATGTGGTCATCCCTGTCCGTCTGTGTAATAGAGCCCAGCACAACAGCACAAAGGAGCAGCAATTGTGAAGGCAGCACAATTTCCCCCTAATGTAGAGATGCTCTAAGTATGCAGTGCATAAGGCCCCATCTAGCATGGAGCTCCACACAGTGCAGCTCTGTTTCCTACACATCCTACACAACACACCCAAACATAAGAACATAAGAAACACCATATTCCATCTGGCCAAAGGCCTATCTAGTCCAGCATACTATTTACAGTGGCCAACCAGATGCTCACAGGAAGCCCACAAGCAGGACATGAATGCAATAGAACCTTCCCAGTCATGTTCCCAGCAACTGGCATACTTCCTGTTCTACTGGACTAGCCATTGAAAATAAGAAGTGCCATGCTGGATCAGACCAAGGGTCCATCTAGTCCAGCACTCTGTTCACACAGTGGCCAACCAGCCATCGGCCAGGGACCAGCAAAGCAGGACATAGTGCAACAGCATTTTTTTTTATTTATTTTTTATTTACCATACTTATACCCCGCTCCTCAGCCAAAAAAGGCTCTCGGAGCGGCTTACACTTAGGAAAAAAGACAGTCCCTGCCCTCAGGCTTACAATCTAATAAAGACATGACACACAAGGAAAAGGAGTCAAGGAGGGAGGGAGGGAGGAGAGAGAAAGAAAGAGAGAGAGTCCAGCAGGAGTAGGCCCCGATGTTACTTCTGCCTGCTCCTGTCCCCTCGGTCTTTCTTCTTCCCCACAGGGCCAAGATGGCAGTTTGCCCTGTGGGGGGGGGGGAAGAGTCCAGCAGGAGCAGGCCCCGATGTTACTTCTGCCTGCTCCTGTCCCCTCGGTCCTTCTTCTTACCCACAGGGCCAAGATGGCAGTTTGCCCTGTGGGGGGGGGAAGAGTCCAGCAGGAGCAGGCCCCGATGTTACTTCAGCATCCTCCCACCCATGTCCCCCAGCAACTGGTGCACACAGGCTTACTACTTCAGATACTGGAAGTAGCACATAACCATCAGGGCTAGTAGCCATTGATAGCCTTATGTACCATGAATTTGTCTAATTCCCCCTTTAAAGCTGTCCAAGTTGGCAGCCATCACTACATCTTGGACTGGCAAATTCCAAATTTTAACTACGTGCTGTGTGAAGAAGCGCTTCCTTTTATCTGTCCTGAATCTCCCACTATTTAGCTTCATGGGATAACCCTGGGCTCTAGTATGAGACAGGGAGAAAAAACTATCCGTATCCACTTGTTCCACACCATGCATGATTTTGTACACTTCTATCAGGTCTCCCCCTTACCCGCCTTTCTTCAAAGCTAAACAGCCCCAACTATAATAACCTTTCCTCACAGAGCCACTCCATCGTTACGGTTGACCACTTTTGTATCTTTTCCAGTTTTTCAATATTGTTTTTGAGGTGTGGTGACCAGAACTGAATGCAGTATTTTGAACAGCTAGCTTGCAAGTGATTCATCAATTAAGAAGATGTGTGTGTGTGTGTGTGTGTGTGTGTATGTAATCTTACAGATGGAGTTATGTTCAGAATTCTTTCTTCCCCTTCTCCTCCTCACTGATCCAGTAGACTTTGTGTACTCCAAGAACGGTTATGTGCATAAAGGAGACAAATAATTGGGCCTAAGCATGAGATGGGTACTCAGATCCTAGACTTGCCAATTCATGGTCCGCTTCTGTATTTACATATCCAAAGTAGCATTTTTAAAAAGTATGAGAGGGATGGAATTAATAAAGAGGCCACAGACATGACTATTTGTCCTTTGAGGTTAGATGGTTGGTTGGATGTAAGAATAAGACACATTTCTAGTAGCAAAACACCCTGTATGTTCTCAACAGTGCACATGCCTCGACCTTGTTTTTTGGCCATTCCCACAATATACAGACACATATGTCTTTCCCACTCAGTCAATACACATTTGTTTCAATTTCGTTGTACAAATACATTTTCCCTCATGGTTGTGCTTCTGCCATTGGGATACTGTGTTTCTCAAAATCCGGTATTTTGTATCTAGGAAAATGCAATACTTCCTTCAGATGGCATATTCATATTGCAATCGTGAGTGATTTCTGTGTGGAAAATGGTAATCCAGATTCTAACAGATGC
Organism: Elgaria multicarinata webbii; assembly: GCF_023053635.1. Taxonomy (NCBI): domain Eukaryota; kingdom Metazoa; phylum Chordata; class Lepidosauria; order Squamata; family Anguidae; genus Elgaria; species Elgaria multicarinata. Next base: position 132,460,999 of record NC_086172.1, on the reverse strand, counting down.
AACTAAGGGAGTTTCAAGACAGATGGATCCTAATGCTACCAATCCAAAGACATTGTGCAACTATTCCATTTTTTCCTCCTTAACAGATTTTTATTGTGGAAGGAGAAAAGGCAAAAGAATCAGAGGAGAAACATGGGAGGGTTATAAGAAGAAGGTGATGAAATGGATGACTCACCATTTCCACTGCAGAACTGCCCGCAGAGTCACTCCCCTCAAGCCCGCCCATGGTTTTCCACTCCCAGCAAGGGGCTGCCTATACAGTGCTGGGTTACCTCCACTTTTGCTAAAACCCCACACTTTTTCTGCTGTGGGGTGGCAGCAGCTAATCCCAATGCAGAGGGAGGGCGCAGGGTTTCCAGCGGCCATGCAGCTCGCCAACCCACCCCCTGCCCTCTGCCTGGGCGGACAGCGACCAATCGGGAGTTGCCTTCTGCCTGAGAATGCCTCCACATTGACGCTGGAGCGAGGTTAGAAGAGCCGTGTTTGCCTTGCTTCAGGCTTCAGCCTAAAAAGTCAGGGTAAGTCCCTGACTTTTTAAATGTGGAGTGTCGCAGGAAAGGTCTTCCTTTTTTCTCCTCAGAGAATTAGGTGGGGAGAATTTACTCACAGTGGAAGCCTATGATTGTTTACTCATAGGTGATGAACGCCTAAGTAATATTGCTATGCTGGCAATTGAAAAGAAACTATTAGAAGCCCTGGACCTTGAAACTGTAGTCAATCGAAACTGGTCTTTGACTGACAGCTCATTAGATATTGCAAGGCTGGTGAAACCCAACGACAGCTCATCTCTCTCGCTTTCTGTGACCTAGCCTTGGAGTCATTCTGGTCAGCAATGGCCTCAGCCAAACAGAAGAGTAAGGAGACATCAAGAGGGAAACATCATGCAAATTTAATGGTGTTCTAAGAAGCCTGAGTATAATAGATGAGAGCCAAGACCTCCCCATTCCCCCAATACCTCATTTAATAGCTTTACTTGCAATACAGAGACATACATATAGTGGAGATTGGCCAAGAAATACAAATATGTGCAAATGTAGATGGAAATTTTTAGTGCATGTACTGTAGAAGACAAATGTAGAACTGAGTAGGAAGCCAGGATGCATTAACAATGAGCACCAGATCAGAGTCTGAAACAGCTGTAGCCTTCTCAAAGGTGGAGATGGTGAAATATGCTTCTGATCATTTCCACAATCCAAAATTCTAAGCATAGGAGCACTGCGTAGGATACTAATGGGCAGTGGCCACTCAATTCAATGAGCCAACTTACCTTCCCTACTCTCCCATGAAACTCAGAACTCCTTGACACCAATGTGTTACTCCAGCATTAAGCTCTCTCTGCGGAGCTCTGCAGAATCAGAGAATTCAAGCTAAAAACAGTGCTAAGGAACGAGGCAGCCGATAGATGGGAAATTCGCCAATCATGTTGTCCTACCCTCAAAGCTCTGCCCACATGTAAAAATGTGATTTAACTCCCCCAAAGACACATAACCATAATGCGGTGCAAACTCGGATGTGATCCAAAAGTCGTGGTAAATTGCAAATGTGAATATGTGCATTATCGCGTTAAAAACCCAGTGCTATGGTGAATGGACGGCTGCGTCATGTGTCCTGAAATACGAATATGTGCATTTAGGTCGGGGTAAACAAGCCGTACAAGTCAGTCAATGATTCATTGTTTAATGCATCCTTACCCAACCTGCTGCCCTCAGACGTTTTGGACTACAACTCCCAGCATTCCTGACATTGGCCATGTTAGATGTGGCTGAGGAGTGTTGAAGTCCAAAACATCTGGAGGTCTCCAGCTTGGGGAAAGTTGGTTTAATCAATTATGACACTTAATCATCATTGCAAGAGGATAAATTCAAAATTAAATAAAACTGTGCCTGAAGTAAAAAATAAACAGGGTATAAGTAGGAAATCCATAAGTTTGAAGACACATCTTTACATATATACACATTTTGACAGTTTATTGGTATGTTTGCATATGATTGTGGAAAGCAGCGAGAGTTGATTTTTTTCATGACAAATGGTCTTCATAGCTTTACAAGCTAACTGTGGACACTACAGGCCTTGTTTGTAAACCAATTCGAAACTTTTGGGAATCCCCCTTTGTCAGGACCATGTGCTTTCATGAGGACCTCAAATAGAATATTAATCACAAAAATGTGTTACTTTTTAAGAGGGGAAGGGGTAGGGCACCTTGGCAGGTGCCAAGAAAGATGTGTGGGGTGCAATGGTGTTCATGGGCTCCATGTTGCCTACCCTTGTGTTACAGCAACCACACTTTTTGTAATGAAATAGAAACATTGATAGTGAACTACAACTATAAAGACTGTTGGATGCTATAAACAAATGATGGGAAAGAGGCACCATGCCAGTGAAAGAAGGAATACATTTAATCAAACAACCACAGATGTCTCAAACAGGTAAGCTAGTCCATGTGTTATAGGAGGATGTGGGGGGGGATGCAGGGTGACCTGAGAGATCATTAATTCTGAAATCTGAATATGATCAGTTGTGGCTCCTTCACACTTTGGTTGGATTCTAAGAGCTCTGAGAGCAAGGGGGTTTCTTGCTCCTGGTTGCCAAAGCTCCACCGGTAGCCCAGAGAGGCCCTCGGGAATGGTATGTGATGTGTATCAGAGAGGGCTGCAACTGGAGGGAGGGATGGGGGGTGGGGTTGTGCAAACAGAAATAATCTGTGTTCAAGGATCCAACAAATACCATTTTAAGGTTGTACTACAAAACATTTGACGCGGACATCTAGAGATATAAGGTGCGGTACATGTTATGTGCGAAGTAGCCTTTGAATTTGTACAGATAATGTCCATTGGTGTGGTTTCTTAAGGCATATTTTCTTACATTACAGTCCTATGCCTACTCAGACGTCCCATTGTGTTCAGTTGAACTGACTCTCTCTAGTGACTCACCCAATGGAGAGGTGTGCATTCGCTTCAGACGAATCCCAAATGTAAAACTGAAGCGGGCCATTTTGGAGGGATTCAGATGAAGGGAAGCCAGGGTCCTCTGAAACAGTTCAAAGCAAAACTGGGCCTGCCCAGAGCTTTGGGAACAAATGAGAGATTCAGAGGGAAATGGAGACACAGGCTGCGTAGCTGTAAAACTTTCCTTGTATTCATCATAAGGAAAATACCAGAGTGGAGAAAGCATAATGAGAGAGGGGAGAGGTATTAATTGGTAACTGACAACTCTGAATTCCGACCAGGGTTTGACCAGGGCTCTCCTTATTTTTACTTCTAATCAAGTGTTTTGAGGAGGGATAGAAAAGGATCTTGTCAGAGATAGCCTCTGCGTTTTCCCTGCATTTTGTGGCAATGTTTCAGCACTCAGGACCTCCAGGAATGGTTTGAGAGCCAGCAGTAACTGGGAGATGTGTACACCAACCCCTTTTTGCTAAAGGTGGTGCCTGCCGGCAACATATAATAGGGCCTCCAGACAAGCTGGGTATGTGGGGAATGTGGGGAGAGCGGCTCTTGCCACCTCTGCTGCATCCTCTCCCATTGCCTAATGTAAAGCCCAGTGATGAGCTAAGCTTCTTGCACTGAAACAAAAAGTCAGAAATGTGGGTATGTGTGTGTATGTAGGAAACACACACAACAAAGAACACTGCAAATTGTCCAGAAAAGGAGAAGGGGAGGGAATCCCTTTTAAACACCCCAAACTATAAAGGCTCCCCTTTAAAGTGTGCCTGAGGTCGACAATTTACACTGCTGTATATGATCTCAGTAACCTGTCATAGATCCACCCCATCTAAGATGAGGCACATAAAGTTCCTTAGACTTTACTGCTGTGAACTGAGAAGTAAACAAAGCAAAAACAACCCCCTAAAACTATTTTTCATTCATTGTTACTCCCTAAACCATGCTGCTGTACTTCTGCAATGTTGCGTGTTTCGTACCAAGGGGCGCCTCTATGAGGGAAGGCACTTTCATACAAATTGCCCAAAAAAATGCAGGGAGGAGTGGACACAAATCTTTTCCACTGCCACTCCAAACTTTAAAGATTCCCCTTGCACAAAATCCCCTTCAACTATCCTTCTGAAATTATGCAAGTTACTTCCATGGCGGCATGTTCATGATGCATGTTATTTTCTAGGGCTGTGCACAGGGCCCCCGAACCACTTCGGATCCCGATCCAGACCTTCTGAATTGGACCCGAATCACTTCGGGCCAATCCGGAACCCCCCCCCCCCCGATCCACTCTGGAACTGGGCTTCGGAGATCCGGATTGGCCTGCTCCACTTCGGATCCGGGGATCCGTAACAGAGGAGCACACCCCTATTATTTTCATGCAAATTGCCTGCCAAAAGCACCGGGGGGGGGGGGGGTTAGTGGTGGTGAGTTAATCTTTTGACCTTCCCCAACTTCAAGACTGCTCTTACACAAAATGCCTTGCACTGATCTGCCTGCAATTTGGCAGGTTTCATTCAACTAAGATCTCATGCAATATTGTCAAACAGATCAAAAATCATTGTCACTTATTGATTTCCCCATTATAATTGATGGGGAAATATACGACACTTTGGATACTCTGAAGCGAGGTGGCCTCCAAAGCAGTTCAAGCTGAATCAAAACGCCCTTTCAAAAGTGCTGAAGCAGGGTCAGGCCAAATCTTGTCTTCAGTGCTCCTCTCTAGTAGTAAGTGGGCCTGCTCAGATGTGCACAGAGGGTGGGTAGGGGAACTATGCGGGGGTGGTAGGTGGTAATGGAACCACAACAAACAGGCACGCCACATGAACAGAAACCATGCCGCTCCCCATGGTTCCACTACCCAGCCACACTCCATAGTTAGTTCACTTACCTCTGCTTGGTTTAACTGTGTATCCCACTATTCTTTGTGTGCCAAACACTGGGGAAATGGGGAGGAAATGGCAGTGAACCATAGAAAATGTCCACTGCAGCAAGTGAGTCACTGGAAATGGTGGTCACTCTTGCTGGCAGACTCTATGGTCACAGAGCATATATTTTTTTCCGTCGAAACAAGCTGAAAAACTTAGCATGGATGCTTGACCCACCGTGGGGAGAGGATTGTCCCACCACAGGGCATTCCAACCCACCGTGAATTGCATTTTTGATCGCCCACCATGGTGAGGAATGCAACCTCAATTTGGGGGGAATCCGCACGTCATTCTGAGATCGCTTCTAAGCGACCCCAGTGCGGCGTGAAAGCGATCGTGTACCTGGCCTTTGGAAGAGCCGACGAAGAGACGTCCTTCCCGCCGCCGCCGCCACCTGCAGACCTCCTCACCGACCGGCGAGGAGAGCTCGGCTGAAGAAGGCGGGGTTGAGAGTGGAAGAAGCTCTCCACCCCGCCTTCTTCCCCCGAGGTCTCCGTCCCAGCCGGCGAGGAGGTCTGTGGGGGGCGGCGGGAAGGACGTCTCTTCGTCGGCTCTTCCAAAGGCCAGGTACATGATCGCTTTCACGCCGCACTGGGGTCGCTTAGAAGCGATCTCAGAACGACGTGCGGATTCCCCCAAGTTAACTAACTCCAACCTATCCAATCCTTCCCCTGTTTTCAGTTGTAGCAATGTTTGTGAGAGGGGAAGAGGGGATGGGAGGGGGACACAAAATCTTCAGAGAGGAAAGACTTTTGTTTACTTGGCATCTAGCCAAAATAGATTTTCAGAAAGTTACAGAAAACATCACAAACTGATTTCTTTAAAAAGGGTATAAGCCTATTTAGACTATAAATACGGAGGATTCTTCTCTTGAGTTTAGCGCAGAGCATGTCTTATTTAAAAGAGAAGCAAGCAAGAAAAGTGAGATAGCGATTATCTGAGTGAAAGATACTGTAGTACAATCCTAGTGTGAATAATTGAAGTGGAATCTGGAATGCACACCGTACTATCAGAGACTTCTGGAGACTGCATCTGATCAGAAGAACTGACTGATACCTGAGAGGTAATGGAGAAGTTATTAGCCCAAAGCTTTGCAGTTTCAGCCCGCTGTAGAACAGTGACACCAGGAATGGAGGGAGAGCAGCAGCGGCAGCAAATCCTCAAGGGAGGAGGCACCTTCACTCACACAAAGTACGCTGGATTTGAAAACCAGGCACCAGTCCAAAGGCTAAATACAAACTCACAAAGCAATTGTTCAGGCATGCCAAGGGCAGCCAAGAGCTGGCCTCCGAGGAGAGAATGCCAGCATTTCAATGGCAGAGATGCCAAAGAAGATGACAGGCTCATACTGACCTGGCCTGCAGGTAATGGTGGCAAATTGTGGGTTCATTAACCCATGATTTACCAGGTTGTGCCCTGCCACCATTCTGAATATGCAGCCTTTGATTGGCATGATCAAAGATTGCTCCTTGCTGTGTGAATCCAGACAGTATGGGTTAATTGTGGGTAAAACAACTCAAAACTAGCCTACAATCAGTTGTTTGGTTAACTGTGGGTAGTTTAACCCATGATTAACCTATAGTATTTAGGTTCAGATGTTACGGAGCAACCTCTGATTGGAGGTTGCATATTCAAAATGGTAGTGGCAAATACTGGGCAAACGGCATGGCAAATCATGGGTTAATTGATTAATTAATTAACCCATGACTTGCTGCCGCTACATGTGAACAGACCTGTAATCTCTTTTCACGTTTGCTCCTGAACATGCTTTTAGTAGAAGTCTTGGAAGGGCTGCTCACACAGCCTACTAGACTACATTTTGAAAGTTTGTGATGTTGTGATAGTTGGACCTACACTATAAGCTAGAGACTGCAGAACTGTCACAAGTATCTTAGGTTCAGTTCACACATGGTCCCAACATGCAGGTTCTACATATGGTGGGTCATAGGAGTGAGTTTTGAACTTATAGAACCTTCAGCACAAATGCCTACAACAACTAAGTTCTGCTTATGTGATCCATCCCACCATTCATTTTGCAGAATGGGGCCGAGACCCAGCACTAGGGGTATGCACCATTGTTGGGCACTGGCCAAAGGTCATACTTCAGCAAGGGTCCACTCATAAGAGGCCCCCAGAGTTCTCCTCATCTTCACCATTGCAACCTGCTGTTCACCTGTCTCTTGCTCTGACTGAGGCTATGGTGGTGGTGAGAATTATTAGGAGCACTAGATGCCATGGCTTACTTGCTAACTGGCTCTCTGCCTGTCAAGAGGATGAGTAGAAATAGCAGCTGGTGACAATGCTGGTGAGAAGGCAGACTCATTGAGGGAGGGGGGCATTGAGGGTATCTTGCTCAATTGCCCTCAAAGACCCAGGGTTGTTTTTAAAAGCAAATTATCCAAATGCACAAATGCCCTGTCAGACACCCCCACCCTTGCCCCCACCCCCACCCAAGCGAAACACATTATTTCTCTTTCATGACTGGACAGATTATCGCCAACTCTAGAAGCACCTTAAACTTAAAGACAGATTGACAGGGCCATACGGATACCCAGGAAGGACGACAGACCAAGTGAACTACACCACTGGTTGTCACCTACAGCTCCCAATTGAAACCACTGCAATGGATCATCAATGAACTCCAACGCATTATCAGCACAGACACTTCCCTCTCACAAGCCTTGGGAAGCAGACTAAACCTGGCCTACAGACGACCTCCCAACCTGAAGCAGATACTAACCAGCAATAGTACACAGGACAGAGACACAGGCCATGGCTAGACCAGGCCTATATCCCAGAATTGTCCCGGATCATCCCTGTTCATCCAAATGACACACACGGGATCCCAGGAGCAGGCAGGGACGACCCCTCCATTTGCCTGGGATAATCCTTAGGTCTAGCTAAGGCCACAGACAGAGGGACCCGACCATGCAATAGACTCAAATGCCTACTCTGTCCCCACATCTATTCAGGCAACATGATCACAGGACCCAACATCACTCACACCATCAAGGGTTCTTTCACCTGCATCCTTATATAATTTGTGTTACATGCCAGCCTTGACTTTGTCTATTGTTAAGTTCTTGATAAAAACATACACATAACAAGTGTCTTTTTTTTCCACCACTGTTTTCAACTACACATTATCAGATTTCCAACTGCATATCCCCCCACCCCCTGCAACAGCACATTTTGTGTCCAGCTGTACACTAAAAAAAAACCCTGCAAAGACCTGGAGCTGGCACTGGGGACTATTCATGTAGACATGATCCAGTTCACATTAAAAGCTCTACATATGGTGATGGTGGTGGGTACACAGGTCCAAGGCCTGTAATAGTTTTTAAGCATTTACAGCCACCAAGATTTTCATTATTTGTGTTATTATGTATGTTATTGCTAGAACTTGTATTAAAGAATCCTTTATGTATTTTTTCCTCCTTAACTTTGGCATAGATTCTTGTTAAGGATTATTGTCTGCCTTTTATTTGTTGCACCTTGTTGAATGTTCTCCAGATATTTTCTGACCACTTGACTCGTCTCTGAATCTTCTCCAAACATTTGCCACCTGTATTTCACACCAAATGATATTTAGTTTTAGGATTTTATACTTGACGGTTAATAATTTATGTGTGTGATAGTTCACCTGTAATGGTATTTAGTGTTTAACACTATTGAGAGTGATACACAATAGCAAACTGGCTAGAGTATGAGACCAGAACCAAGGAGATTGCAGTCCAAATCACTGCTCAGCTATAAAGTTCCTTGGGTGACCTTTGGCTGGTCACTATCTTTCAGCCTACTTTTTACCTCTCAGGGTTGTTGTCAGGTGGTGACCTGCCCTCTTTTACATCTGGTCACTCTAGTATAGCTCCTGCAGCTTTAACTGTTGTGATGAAGAGGGAATTTCACCAGGTTCTCCATATATACAAATGACACCTGCTGAAATTCCCCTTTCTATGCAACTGTTAAAGATACAGGAGCCCTGTCCTCCTTTTCATATGGTCACCCTAGCTTCTCCTGCACACAGCAAGAAATGGCGGCAAGTTTCGTTACAGCCAAAAAATCGGATTTTCTGGGTCTTTTTTTAATGCTGGGAAAATGAACAGAAGGAGCAGGAGATGTGCCAGAGGCAGACAGCATCATCAAAAGCAACTGCAGACATCTGTGAGTGGCTAGTAATGAGCATACTATATGTGATCATCTGATGACACTCATTGTCTCTCCTTCTGTGGGCCTACCCCTGTAAAGACACCCACTTAGAGATGCTTTGAACCTGAAAGGAGGTGCCACACCTACTTGAGGTGTGACGCTCATCTATTTACACCCATATTTCAACTGAGCTGTAATCTTTCCTCATGTCATTATAAGTTCTCTGCCTTCAAATTCCCTCATGGTGCCTTCACCACTTCAGTCACTAACTCAGCTGAATTATATGTGAATCCATCACATATAATCGTGGGCATCTATTCAGACATTCATGTGGTACAGGCCTCTCAATGTGATTTTTCCTTAAATTATTGTTTTAATGTGCATGTTAATGTTGATACGTTCTGAGGTAATATTGTTGTCTGAGCATGCCTCAGTGTTTGAATCATTTAAGAGAGAGTGTGCCCACAAAAGTAAGTGTGTGGATGCTTCTGTTCTTATGTTTATGAGAAATTTGGTTACATTAGTGGAGAATGAAGAAATAAATAAAGCAATCTATTCCCATGTCGGTGTAGATCCATTTACTTTCCCCAAGTAAATATATATCAAGCCGATGATAGTGAGTAGTGGGCAATCACTAGAACTTGAGAGACAAGGATCATTGTAGCTAGAAATGTCATTCAAAAGTTGATAGCTGATATTTCAGCATCTGTAGTACACCATTCTGTACGGAGTAGATGGTTTATTCAGTGGCTTCTCAATGACAAATGTCAGTTGTAAACCTTTCTAGGGTGCACATCATGGTCGTATCTGAGCTTTATCTCAGCTGTCTGAAAGGCAGTAACAGAAAACGGCCACTTGATCTTGGCTTTGTAAAATCTCATCTCATCTATCTATCACATGCTTCACTGAGTGGTACCTGACCACCTTAACAGAAATTACACAAAGTCAACAACCTTCTTGGAAGAGGCTTTGTGTGTTAAAGTATTATTTACCCCAGTAAATAATGCCATCCTAATTAGAATTACAATAGCTGTCTGCTTCATTTAAAGGAAAGGAGACCCAGGTGGGTATCTTTTGGTTCATCCATATGCATTCCTAGCGAGTCACATTGAACCTAGTGCACAATATAAGTGTGTGTGTGTCCGCCCTGCATTGTGCCCATACTGCCAGTAATACGCGACTGTGTAAACATACTGATGTGGTTATGTCTGATAGTATTCAGTTTCTGAGGCAGCAGGTGTTATTTACATTGCTGGCATATCATCAATGTAATTAACTCCCCATTGATCACAGAGATGCATCTCATCTCCATGTTGAATGAAGAGCAAAGAGCGATGTCTGCCTTGCCTCTTGGGAAGGCTGAACATTAGCCCAGAGATCCAATGCGCTCTGTCTATATGTGGTGCATCCAGTAAGGCAATCCGCAGCATAGAAGCTGCTACATTGTTGCCATGGGGGGGGGGCTGGGGGAGGCTGGGGAGAAGTTTTGAATGCCAGTGGTCAGTGATGGCCCATTCAATGTAGCAAAGAAATAGGAACCCTCCCGTGTTTCTCCAAGACTACTTCTGCCTTTTTTCTTATCAGAAAAAAACACAATCTGTTAAGGGGCAACAGTGGTATATATCTCCACAATGCCTTTGGATTTTTAGTCCTAGGAACCCTCCATGTAGAAGCACCCTAAGTGTGTTCAGGATTGCAACCAAGGTCCTGTAGACATAAGTGAGCCTGACAGTGCAGTGTCAACTCAGAGGTAAGTCAATGAGACTCACTTCCAGGTACACTGAAGTCTTACTTCATGTAAGTATGTTTAGGATTGTAATCCCGCTTCAGGATTTAGTGGGAAAGGACAACAGCTATAATATCAAAGAAAACTACGACAACAGCAGAAAATCAATAGAAAAATACCTTAGTAACTCATCAAAACAGTAGGAAGTCCCATTTAGAGACCTTTGTACATAGCAGTGAACATATCACCTTTGTACAGGAGAGTGGGCTTATGAGAATCAGACGAGTGTTTTATGGCACGCTTGTTACTGGCCACTCATGGATGTTAGTGGGTCCTTTTGACAACGCCGTCTGCCTCCTGTGCATCTCCCTCTCCTTTTCTCAATTTTAGAGTCACAAAATAAACCTCTTTTAATCTGTCTCTTCTGAGGTTGCACTACAAAATGCTCACTAGAGGGCACTGTCCCCATTGAAATCTACAGGCCACGTGGTCGCTGGTCTCTTCTCTGTGAAAAGAGCTCATTTCAAGCAGGGCAGAAAGCCCCCTGTAAAGAAATGCGATTTCCTTTCCCCACCCCCATCTGATGAACCTCTCAGCCCCAATACCAAGCAGGTGTTGAACAGGGGCATCAAATGTGCATCCGTAGCTGCTTGAAGCATTTCTTCTCCTGGGTAGCACCACTCTGGCCTTAATCCACAGCAGGGATCTGGGCAGGATCTACACTACTGCTTTAAAGCACTTTATAACAGTTATAAAGCGCTTTAACTGCTTTAAAGCGCTATAAAGCAGTAGTGTAGATCCGGCCCTGCATGCAGAAGCCTGTTTTATACCAAGATGATCCTTGCTGGCTTAGAGTGGCTGTCTTCAGATCCATATGGTCAAAGCCAGGTTGAAAACAGCCATTTGTCCAGTCATCTGATTCATACTGGTGAGTTAGAGTTGCCTTTGAGTGACCATTGAGCTTTACTAGTGTTGCCATGTGCCTGCGCATGGGATCCTTGGGTATGCCATGCTAACTCACAAGACTCTTTGTGATGATGCCTTTTAAGATGCCTTTTAATAATGTGCTGCTTTTTAATAATGTATTTGTTTTATATATTTTAATCAGTTGTATGTATTTTATGGTATTTTACACTTGTGTTGAACCCTGCCTCGATCCAGAGGGAGAGGCGGATAACAGATTTATTTATTTATTTATTATCATGTCTTTTGACACCTTGTCTTGTGTCCTCCTAACTATGTTTCCTAATATTTTGCGAACTCTCCCGTAGGTTGCTTGCACCTTCTTGAATCTGCCTGCCATTGAGACAAAGGAAAATGCATCCTCTTAAAAGCTCGCATGGCCCTTTTGCTGCAGAATTCTGCTCACTTTTTGTTTTTGGCTTTTGATGCCAACGGATTTGAATTCATACACTAGTGTAGGGCCAGCTAAAGAGGCCTGGAGCCAACGCTCCATTAGCTCAAGTCACAGTGAGCTAACAGAGCCTGCAATTAACAGGAGATCATGTGCCTTAGTCATATAAATAAATTAAAGAGACAGAGTCCTCCTTAAGAGCCTTGTCACCTTTAAGGCACTCATGCATACCTTAAATGCACTCGGCCAACACAACAGCTTGGGAACAAAATGAGCAATTAATTAAACAAATGTACAGTAACAGAGTAACGATCTGCAGAGTGGGAAAGCTTCCCAGAGCTGTATCATCTAACTGGGGCCACTATTGAAAGAGAAAATGGGGAGCGTGTCTGTCTGTCATAAGCAAGGTGAATTCCGATCACACATATGTGTTTCTGTGGGTGGCTTTGGGCTTGTGTGTGTTTAAGTTTGTGTTGGTTTGTGTGTGATATGTGATCATTATCATAATAATTTCTAGAACACTTAAAATGTGCAAGTTATAGTTTTCTGGTATCACAGCTATTCTGTGCCAATATGTCTACTTCTTTGTCCTAATCCCTGCTATTTAGAATGATGTACTACACTTGATAAGAGTCTATGCTTGTATTATGGAGAGCGTCAGGTTAGAGGACATTTCAAGCATTTAATGAATGTCAAACAATTAATATAACAGCCCCTTTAATCGGCGGATTGTACGCCATTGGAACTCCCTGAGTTGCACCAATGTGAAATCCAAACTGGGCTCAGTGATTTCAGATAAGGCGCAAGCATGCGGACAGTAAAATGCTGTAAACTCAGTGAACTGTGATGCTTGGTATTCTTCCAAAATCTCCAGTTACTGTACCTTCTCCTTAAGTAAAAGTTAATGTCTTGGATGACACATTTCCTGCTTGCCTTTTCCAAACTGCCAAATATTTGGAGGAAGTGAAAATAATAAAAGCCTTGGTCATTTGAAAGGCTGCCCCCCCCCCCGCCAACATTCCATCAGACTACATTCTGCACAACAATTGACATTAACAATATGTGACCAACTTGTTTAGCAACTGTGTTAGCCAAAACAGACTATTAAGTTAACAATCCTAGGTTCCAGAGTGATGAAGATCCATTCAGAAGTGATGTTAGGAGATGGAGGCAACTCACCCCCCTTCTGACCCTGGGTTCAAATCTGCATTGGGACATATAGGGTGACCATATGAAAAGGAGGACAGGACTCCTGTATCTTTAACAGTTGTACTCAAAAGGGAATTTCAGCACGTGCTATTTGTATGCATGCAGCACTTGGTGAAATTCCCTCTTCCTCACAACAGTTAAACCTGCAGGAGCCCTGCCCTCTTTTGTATCTGGTCATGCTAGGCAGGGCTCCTGCAGCTTTAACTGTTGTGAGGAAGAGGGAATTTCACCAGGTGCTGCATGCACACAAATGGCACCTGCTGAAGTTCCCTTTTCTATACAACTGTTAAAGATACAGAAGCCCTGTCCTCCTTCATATGGTCACCCTAGACATGCATCTGATTGGATGACTTTGGGTAATTATTCTCATTTAGCCTAACCTACCTCACAGGGCTGTTGAAAGAATAAAATGTAGGGAGAGAACCATATAAGCTGCTTTGAGGTCGTAGAAAACAAATAAATACATGGGGTATGGGGAAATTGCACCATTCATAAATGATGCCTTCTGAGGCCTTTTGTTTTTAGCCAATCAGACATTTGCATGAGCACTGGACACATTTGGCATTCCAAAGCTACCTCACATACTACCAACTGTTGTGGACAGTTCATTAAAGAAGTGCTTCTGTTATTTGAAGTCATTCTCCAGGATACCTAGTAGATTTTAATGTCCAAATAAGGCTCTCTTTTTTAATAACAGCAACAACATGCTATATCCCTCCTTATTTGCAAAAAACTCAAAAACAAAACTCAAGCTGGCTAGTAAAAACTGGAACACCACATGATACTTAAAAGCAATATATGACTCCCCCATGCAGTTTTCTGATTATCAAAATCATTTTTAAAAATTCATATGTAACACAATCCAATAGTGACTATTCTTGAGTACAGCAATAAAAAAGGAAATAATATTTTAAAATGAAAAGATGAGCTAAAAAGCTTTTTTCTCCTTTTTTAAAAGCCATTTTTACCAGCTGCCAAAAAGGAGCAGCATTGAGCCCTGACAGAACTCAAGAGGCAAAGCTTTCCACACAGTTGGTGCCCTTGCAGAAACAGCCCTAAGCCCTGTAACTGAGTCAACTGTACTGAAGAAGTATGTCAGATGACAATCGGCACATTAGGGGAAAGTCCATGAAATATGACCTCACCATGAAACTGCCACATTTCCCCCCTAAAAGGGATAGTGTCCCATACTAGTGTACTACCAGATCACAGTGGATGACATGATAGCAGAGGGCAAGGGTGTCACAACAAACATGACAATTTGACAATTTGCTGGGTGAAGAAGTACCTGCTTTTTTGTGAGACATATAACATGCTTGTGGTAATTGCCTACTGGAATTAAGCAAAGTGGACAGCTCTCTGGATGTGCTCTTTAGTCAGGACTGGCCCCATTCATAGCCACAAGAGAAATCACACAGTACAGTTTTGTTCCTCTTTAGGAAAGAAAACATCTGAGGCATCTGGATTGCAGCAAGAGTATTTAGCAGGTTTTAAAACAAGCAACAACAGAACCTCTATTCAAACAGCAGCACCTAGTGGACAATAATGAAGAAACGAAAGAAAAGAAAAAACAGAGATCCATCAAACCTACTTTTCCCCCCTGATATGCATCCGTGATTGCCACCTCCGTTTCATTAGCGCATCAAGCGCTGGTCACTTTCACGTGCCTGCGTTCTTGCACTATTTTGCCTTGTTTACTCTTTTCACCTGCACTAGCTCACTTTCTTGTATCGCCACTGCGCTCACCCCACCCCTTTTCCTTTCCCCTCTAGTTCATTGGTTCTTGTGGTTGATGGACATTGTGATAGGCATGGGCTCCTTCCCATCTCCCCCCACTCTGGTTTTGTTGTCTACTGTTTTAGCGATTTAGTGTTTGATCGATTAGGAGCCATTTCTGCCTTTCAAGTTTGGAGAAATAGCAATGAGAGAGCAATGAAAGAAGAGTTGGAGCAGCGGAAATACATTCAAGTGACTTAGCACAAGCCCAGTTGTTCGAGCAACTCAACACGCCCTCCTCTTTCGGCAGCAAGTCCGCACTTCAACACAGACATCCCCAAGAAGGGAGGTTCTGCGACATAGCGCGAGGACGGCAATACACGGAGACGGGAAGGCAGTTTTATCCCACATGGAAAAAATGTCACACTTTCCCCACCCTAAAAAAACACGGAAAATGGAGGGGAAGGGGCAAGGGGACTGCAGAACATCATATGAGTGTTGCAGGGCAAAATGGTAAACAAGACAGGATGAAAGTGCGATAAAATGCTGATGTGATGGAGCCCATAGTGAAGCAGTCTTCCACACTACTCCGCCACCCCAGCTGTTTCAGCAATATTGGGCCATTTGCTTATGCACTATCAGTGAGTGGAGATGGGGGGGGATGAAAATATGTGCTTTTTTCAATAAGCATCACTTCCCTGTGTTTAGTTTTCACTTCCCCACCCATCCAATTTGATTTCCTTTCTAGTTGGCATTTTCCAATAAAAGTTTGGAAATGCCAATTTTAAAGGGACAGGCACAATATGGGACTGGAGAAGTCATTGGAAAACATGCTGGTGCGGGAACACAGGCAAATGGGAGGCTTTTCCTCTCTCACCCTCAGGAGGAACAGTATGACAAGGGGATGACCAAACAGGCCTCAACATATTGGCCAGAGATGGAATAATAGTTTCAGGGAGATTCCTACCCCCTCTGTCCCTCCCTCCCAGAAAGATCACTCTGCTCAAACTGCCAGTTGCTATGGGACTATAGAAGCTAAAGCAGGATTGAGCAACTTGTGGCCCTCCAGATGTTCTGGCCTTGAACCCCCATCACTATTTTGTTTTTATTATTACATGTATGTCCCTTTTCTCTAAGGAACCCAAGGCAGCTTACATGATCTTCCTCCTCTCCATTTTATCTACAACTCCATGGTAGATCAGTAAGTGGTGGGCCCAAAGGCGACTAGATTCTGGATCTCCTAAGTCTCAGTCCAACACTCTATCACCAGGGTTGATGGGAGTTGTAGGCCAAAACATCTAGAAGCCCACAAGTTGCCTGCCCCTGAGCTAAGGGAAGGACACACTGGCTTCTGCCACCTGCCAAAAAACAATGCAGTTCTTTTGTATTGTTGGCATGTGTTATGAAAGGTCCCAGGAGGTTCAATTCCTGGCGTCGCTGGGGAAGCCTCCTGTCCGAAACCCTGGGGAACTGCCACAGTATTGTTGATATTCATATACTGCTATATATTATAAAATCCCTAAGCGATTCACATATAAATATTCAAATCACATTTAAAAGCAAATATTAAAAACACTATGTAAAAAAAAAAAATCCGATTACAATAAAAACAGTACACTACAATGAGCAGTAAGATGGCACCGCATGATTAATTTAATTACAAGCCTAGGAAAGCCTGGGTGAACAAGTGTGTTTTCAGAAGGCAATTGAAGAATGTCATATTTTCTGCCTCCAGAACTGCACGAAGGAGGATTTTCCAAAGAGTGGGCAGTGGTACCGAGAAGGCTCGCCGTCAAGGTATTGTGTGGTGACATTCCGTTAATTTCGGAACGACCAGCAAGGCCTCCTCTGACGGTCTTAAAGGTCATCTGGGTAATATATAAGGGAACGCGGTCTGCTAGATATCCTGGTCCCAAATTGCTTAGGGCTTTTTATGACAATAACATAACCTCGTACATAGCTTGGTGAATACAGCAGCTACTTATGTTATAAAGCAGCCTTAAAGATCATTTGATCAAAAGATGGTCTACAGATCTTAAAAATAATAAAATAAAGATAATTTGTGTGATGTAAAGAAAGAAAACACTCATTATAAAATGCTTCAGATACAATAGCAAATATTTTGTCACATAGCTTTAACTGCATCTAAACATACAGTATGCCTTTGAATTTAGTCCTTTATTTTTATCTTAAGATTTTTTTAAAAATTGATAGTTCTATTATAAAGTATGTCTATAGTTGTCTTCTCAACCTGGTACCCTCCAGATGTTTTGGATGCCCATCAGCCCCAGCCATCATGGCCAATGGTCAGAAATGCTGGGAGTTGTCCAAAACATCTGGAGGGCACCAGGTTAGGGAAGGCTGGTCTACACAATCTGTGCTACAGCGATAGGGAAGCTGCTGCCATGTGCTATTATTAATCAGCTCACACAATGCATTGTCCTTTCGAGGCAAGGCCCATAACTTGTTTGCTCAAACTGGCTGCACAGTCTGCGCCAGGGCTCTCAGGTCTGACTCTAGCAATAAGATTTACAGGGCAATCCTATGCGGGTAGTCGCTGCTCAGGTTCTTTGCGGTGCAATCCTACGCACTGTTACACAGAAAAAGGTCCACAACTCCCATGGCTGGCTGGGCCATGCTGGTAGTGGGGGCCCTTTTTTCTATCTAAATATGCATAGGATTGGCCCTGCACACCTGCCTGGGAGTAAGCCCCATTGAATACAGTAGGACTTCCCTCAGAGTAAACATGCATAGAACTACAACGTAAAGTAAGCGCCGTCCCGCCTACATGCTGCTATGCTCACGCCACGCGCGGCAGAAAAACTACCGTTCCCATCATGCCTATGTGGGTCCGTCGTCCTTTGCATTTCCTATTATCCAATCAGAGGCGGCTAATGAGGCCGAACATGCCCTGGGGCTGGTGGCGGTTAAAATTTGAACATGGACGGAGTAGAATCTCACTGAGGAGGCTGGAGAGTTTGAGTTGGGCTGACTGCCCCCTGGCACGGTGAGTAAACCAGGGCCGTCAGGAAGACACGACGGACTCTGTTTTCCTGGGCCACGACAGGCGAGAAGGGTGGGCGCTCTCCCTTAGAGTCGGGGCTTTTTTCATGGAGAAGGGAAGCAAAACGCTGGCGTCTTTCTACTTTCCCCCCTCGTTGTTTTCTTGGAGGAAACCCTGGCTTACGATTGCTTTAGTTCTGAAGTCAGTGGGTGTTGGGTTCTTGAGGCCTGGGAAGAAATACCGAAATATCTACTGTAATAGGAATCATTCACATGAGCAAATAGGTCATCGGTATTTAACCCCTTTCCAAATATGACGCAGAAATAGGCAATAAAGCCCCAAGGAGTCTTTGTTAAACTAGGTTAACTGTGTGTGAAAATGCTGCCAGGCTCTCTGGGGCTAACGTTCTGTGTTGGCCATAGACCAACAAACAGGCTGTTCTGAAAGCCTTGCCTTTGTTCCATGCATGTTAACAACCAAAATTGTCTTAAGGTGCAATCCTATGCATGTTTAGACAGAAATACAACCCCCAGCATTCCCTACCTAGTCATGCTGGCTAGGGCATGATGGGAATTGTAGGATTTATCTCTAAACATGTGTAGCATTGCAGCTTTAATCTCTACTCTTCTCTAGTGTTCATAGCCTTGGAGTGTTGCTGCCTGTGTGCTGCAGAATAGCCTCAAAGACGGATTACAATGTCATTGGATGGAAATGAGTGGGAGCTGAGCAAGGAGAATGTGCAGCCTCTGAGGCAGGGGCGAGTGATGGCTACATTGCAGGAAGCCTTGGCTCAGCAGGATGTTTCCATCCACACAGCCATCCAGCAGCAAAAGCGGTAGGTATGATGTGGTTCATCTTTTTATGTATCCCTTATGGTCCTTGCTTTAAATGAAGGTCCATGCTTTACACAATTTCAGTGGGCCTGTTCAGACAACACGCTAAACCATGAGTTGATCGCTAACCCTTTTGTAGAAACTGGTTAGTTAGCATGTTTAAACAGTGGTTATGCTAAGTCATAACGTATAGCTCAAAATATGTAACCACCATGGCTTAGCATGTTGTCTGAACAGAGTCAATTACCGCAAGTTTGTTGGTGTGCAGTAAAGATGTGAGGTGTGAATGATAGATAAGCATGCTTAAACATCTGTGGATATGTGTCTGGGAATCCTGACTGGGCTGGTTGTTCCTGGTCTATTTGCACTGGTATTTAAATAAATCTTCATACTTGTTGCTGGTGCATCTGTAGCAGTTCTATTGACCATGGAGCAATGCCCTAAGAAAACACATGGATATCTGACCTTTTCTTAGAGATAAGAAGTAAGTTCGAATACTAGAGTAGAGCTGTTTTATAATATATGCTGAGTTGCAATAATATCTATATAAGTATATTCCCTTGACAATAAGGAGTTGACATACTCATAAGAAGAGGCATCCTGAATCAGAGCAAGAGTCCATCTAGTTCAGCACTCTGTTCACACAGTGGTCAACTAGCTGTTAGCAGGACATAGTGCAACAGCACTCTCCCACCTATGTTCCACATCAACTGGTGTATATAGGCTTTCTAGCCCAGTACTCAGTCAGTACTAGGCTAGAAAGAACAACAGTCTCCAACTGGCAGAGACCTTTCAAAGCCTTGGCCAGAGAGATCTTTCCTAGCCTTTTCTAGCACTTCTGCTGGGCTTTTTAACTGAAGATTGAACTTGGAATCTTCTGCAAACCAAGCATGTGTCCTACAACTGAGCTCTGGTCAGTCTCACTTAAGCACAGAAAGAGTGGAGGAACCATAGCACCTTGAAATGCAGAATTGGACATCGTTATTCGTTTCATCAGCCACTCAAAATGAGTTCTTCTCCTTCTCAAAATATAGTATGGGATTATTATGAACAGGCTATCTTTGCAAAAGGTATTTTCCAAAATGTGTTAAGTTGACAATTGTGTACTCCATATATTTTCTAAACTGAGATAAATCTCTGATGCTGAATCACAAATAATAATCTAGAAATAATTTTATTTCAGGGAATTTGAATCTGAAATTCGTTTTTACTGTGGAGATGATCCACTGGATGTCTGGGACAGGTACGCATTATTCTTGTGAATGTGGGTAATTTTTAGTCTTAAATCCAGAAATTTCTTTTCTTGTGCTCATAATAGTTTTGATATTTCTAGGTATATTAAATGGACAGAGCAGACTTTTCCTCAAGGTGGTAAAGAGAGCAATCTCTCTGCAGTGTTGGAGAGAGCTGTTAAAGCATTGAATGAGCAGCAGAGATATTACCAAGATCCCCGGTACCTTAACCTCTGGCTTAAATTTGTGAGTATTTTCTAAAGTCTTTGTATTTTAGTTCATTGAGAAGTAAGCTTTGTTCAGGCAAGATATAATAGATTTCCTCATGCTATGGACATCAACATCATTTTAACGCAGTGTATATTCTTCAATATTTCCTTGGGCAATTCATGCCTGTATTTTTCCACCAAACTTTGTCCATGCGAATTGTCCACACACAAATGGTCATGGAACAATAGTACAGTGCATACTGGTGGTGTACAGATATACCTCTCCTGCTCAATAGTTCTTGGCAAAAATCACTGCAAATGAAGTATGGGAAGAAAAACTAATATTCCCCCATCAGAGGTGATTCTCTGTTCCCTTGGATCACCCCACTGTATCACTTGGGCATTTGGACATTAGTTTTTGGAATGAATTTACTTCTAAGAGGATTTGTCTCTGCTCTTTCTAACAATTAAACATTAAACTCTTGCACGTCAGACCTGATGACGACAACCCTCTGAGGCTACATGTTAAGTAACGATTTGCACATCCCTTTCACAAATGTGACTGGTGTCGAAAGGTGGTTCAACCATATATAACCCTTAACTGTAAATACAAAAATACTTAATGTGGACATTGACATAGATTTAAAAACTGTATTGAAGAATAATGAAACTAAGCACAGCATTTATAGAGCAATCCTATGGGCTCCAGATAGCATTTTGAAGGCATAGGATAGTTTGGATTTTTAAATCGGATATCAGAGTTGGCACCCAGTCCCAGAAATCTGAGCTCCCTGCCTCCTCCCCTGTGCAACTGACTCAGAAAGAATTGTGCCAGCTGTCTCTCCCAGGTTGTGAGAAGGTACTGGGGGCATTATTGTGGGAGGGAACTGGGGAATAATAATGATATATTTATTTGTTACCCGTCCTGGCTTTCCCTCTGGACTGAGGCGGGGTACAATATAAATGCAAGTGCCATAAAATACATATAATTAAAACATTTAAAACGAATACATTATTAAAAGCAGCACATTATTAAAAGGCATCTTAAAATTCAACTGGGTAGGCCTGCCGGAAGAAATCTGTCTTTACAGCCAACTTAGGAGGGCTCCTCCTGCCTCCCAGACTCCTTCCCTCCCTGGTGCCTCAGATGGTTACAAAAGCCCGTCTAGCTGAAATGCAGAGAGGGAAAGTGCAAAGGTCAAGATGGCATCTGCTGTTCTTCCCGCTCTGCACTGGATGGCTATGAGCCTGCGAGTTTGGAGGCTTATGGCCGTCCCCATAGGATTGCGCCTTATGGGTTAGGAAAAAAATATTCAATGGAAAAGCCCTGATGAATCTTGCATATTTAAAAGTGCTTGATATCTGTAGTTTATCTGTAGTTTATCTCAAGAGGCATTCCCCTTTTTCTCTCGCATAGGAGGGAAGGCCTGCTATGACGTGTGCAAAGTATGCTTGCACAAAGTATGCTAAGTATACTAAAAACAAGTATGCTTGCTTCAGAAATATTTTTTTAACCATATGCAAATTAGACTACAAACTCATACAATGAATTCTAAGGCTGCTTTCACGTTATTGTGGAGGCGAAAGAGCCCTTCGTTGGTTCTTTCCTCGCTCACAATTGACATAATTACCCATGATGCAATGTTGGTTGCCATGTTGTCTGAAGCCATTGCACAGCAAAGGTGACTTCATTCCCATCCTACAACCCCTACTGCAAGTTGTG
The DNA here is from genome assembly GCF_023053635.1 of Elgaria multicarinata webbii. Lineage (NCBI taxonomy): Eukaryota > Metazoa > Chordata > Lepidosauria > Squamata > Anguidae > Elgaria > Elgaria multicarinata. The sequence continues at coordinate 132,438,986 of NC_086172.1, read as the reverse complement.
GGTTGAAGGATGGGTACAACCCGCCCCCCCCCCCACCATGCCATGCACCATGCTGCATGGCAAGTAATAATGTAAATTGCCTGTGTGCGACCGGCAAGGGTGGGGAAAGAACCAAGTATGGGTTCTTTCAACCCCATGATCGTGTGAACTCAGCCTAAGATTTCTTTAATTGGGTGTCAGTGCTATCTTTCACTTCCCTTTTTCATTCTTAGTGTTTCTCATCACCACGTCTTCAGATTTATTTTTTCAGCCTCGTGGGCTAGAATATATGTCTAGTGAAAGTCTAAATTATCACACCATAACACTGATAGCAAATTTTCAAATTGTAACTCATTGTATACAGCACCTAAATGTGCTTTGGAAGCTGCATGGTGCCCTTTCCAAGGTTAACAGTGTTGACGCAATTGCAATCCCTTTAACAGAGGGTAAAAATATCTGAGCTATGCAAAGCCTTTTCAATATTTCAGAATGGCTTTTCAAGCAGAAATAATAATGATGGAACATGCACAGCATGTTATCCAGGCAACATTCAAACCAACTGTGATAGAAAGGAAGTAGGTGTAATGCCCTCATTCTGAAATGTTGGTGTGGAGCTTCATATGAGGGCAAGAGCATTCTAAGGCAGCTAGGGTGAGAGAGAAAAGGAGGCCGCTTGGCCTGGTTGCTAGGGGAGAGGCTTCTCAAGAACGGAAAACTTATGCTCTGCTAGATAATGTTTTTTTAAAAAGTGGTAAAATGGATTCAGTGCGGGCACATGGTGGCATAACCCATTCGTTCATCTACTTCAATCTTCCAGGGAGCTGAGAGAACAAATCAGGGTGGACAAATAGTCTGTAATGCTACCATTAATGTGCATAGAATCCAAGCAAGAAAAATTGACTATAGGCTAGTTAGATTAAACTGTTAAAGCTGTTTCTCATGTTTTAATGAAAGAATGCTTGTTTGGGGGCACAGGTCAGGCTGAGGACTGTTTCACAGCAGTGTCCTGTGGAATATGCTTATCACTGAGCAGGAGTGGACAGCTACTTATTGAACACTTAATCCACCCACATTCAAACGTATCTCTGAGCCCATGAGAACTAGAAATAAATAAATAATAATAATAATAATAGAAATATGTATATTTCTGTAAATAATGAAAGCAGAGATGCTTGTGATACTACTTTGTTCCAGAAAATAGCCATGGAGCCTCACAGGAGTCGCACCTTAGAAGAACATGCGCTCTTTGCCTTTTTGACGTGACAAAATCTCTCATGTTTTTCAGGGCAACTGTTGTAGTGAACCTCTGGACCTATACAGCTATCTGCACAGCCAGGCAATAGGCACATCACTTGCACAGCTCTACATCACCTGGGCAGAGGAACTTGAGGCAAGAGGAAACTACAAGAAAGCTGACTTGATATTCCAGGATGGGCTCATGTGCAAAGCTGAGCCTTTGGACAAACTACTGTCCCATCACAGGTAGCTTACCGCAAGAGAGGGTAATGGGTTGGATTCAGGAAACTTGAGAGGAACGCTGCTCATTGAAAAGGGCTTACCTGGCTCCTCCCATTCCAGCCCCTTGCCCTCCCCACAAAAGCTGGTCTTGTCGGTTAATGGCCTCTTTGAAATGGTGTGGGAAGGGGGGCATACGGGGCTGCAGAAAAATGAGGAAATTGGAGGAATTCAGTGGAGATGCCTTGCGCAATGGAAAAACACTTTCACTTAACGCAAGACCTTTCTAGATGCAAACTGTATGGTCTGTGGGAATGAAAAATGCTAGTGATGTATTCTACATAGTGGAGGTCTTGTTATTTCTGTGTTCAGGGAGTTCCAGGCCCGTGTGTCTCGGCAGGCCTTGGAAGGTCTTGACGATGATTGTGATGTGGAAGATCAGTTTAGCGGTCTTGCTTCTGAACCCCAAAGAACCACGTTGGCAGAACTGAAAGGGAAAGGAAAGAAAATGGTGAAGGCACCAATCAGTCGTGTAGGAAATGCTGTGAAGTGTAAGTTGAGTTTGGTTATGTTTGAAACTTTAGTCTTGTATGTGCATGGTGGATACTTAATTTTGTGATATGTTCTAGTCCCGAGCCAAGGGCAGAGACTCCAGAATACATCATCTCAGCAAACATCAAATCACCTTAACTTTGCTGTATTCGATGAAAACAAAGTTGTGGCTTCTAGACCTGATCTTCCATCACTTGTACCACAGCCGTGGGTTGCACCTCCAACAGTGAAGGCTAAGGAAAATGAATTAAAGGCAGGACCTTGGACCATGGGCAGGGTAAGGAGAAATGACAAATCTCTCTGCAGTTGGAACATACGTAGTGCTTATGGAGGAGGATCTTCATGCGTTTTTTAAAAAATAAAGGCTTGCGATGGGGGAGAGGAGTTCATGTCCTCTTTATTAGCATTTATTTTAGCTAGGCTGAATTGAACCTAAATCTCTTCCCCCTTGACTATTTCCCAAACATTGCAGAATTTTAAGGTGGTTAATCTGATTATTTTCTGGTTTAATGATTTGAGATTCAAATTGCTCTTACAGTGTTAGGTTTGGGACTTTATTTGAGCTATCTGTCTACAGTTGAGTCCTTTGGGAGCATTTACCTGCCTGTTTACCACCTATAGCAGATTAAATGCATCTAAACAAAGTGTGTGCTACCTCCAGTATCCAAGGCAGTAAGCCTAAATGCACCAGTTGCTGGGAAACATGGGCAGGAAGGTGCTGTTGCACCGTGTCCTGCTTTGTGGGTCCCTGCTTGACAGCTGGTTGGCCACTATGTGAACAGAGTGCTGGACTAGATAGGCCCTCAGTCTGATCCAGCATGGCTCTTCTTATTTCTTATTGTTTGGTAGCTTGCAATCTAGGTTTTGGACTAACAAGAATCAGTGCAGGAAAATCTTTTTGATTCATTAATAGTTTTATTATTAGAAATATGCTTGTAGCATAATTTCAAAATACATTGCGTATATAAAAACATGTTTTGTTAACAGGGATCCTTAGATCTTAATAGCTCAAAAAATAGAATTTTTAAACGTTTCTTGTTAGACTTCTTTAAGATACCTTAAAAAACAGATCTCATTCTAAGTATCAAGTTCCTATTCAATACGGAATAGGCTATTCAGCTGGAAGCAGGCATGGTGGGCTTCTAAGAAAAAGCTCCTACATTTTAAAACCAACAAATATTTATACTGTTTTGTGTGGAAATTACCCCATAACTAATATTTTCTACTGTCCCATAAATAAGGGCTCACAGTCTTATTATCTCATTGTTATATTAAGCACTCTTTAAAAAATAGAAAATACATAAAAGACTTACGTGTACACTTGTCAGGTTAGATAAGATTAATTTTGAATTATGCCTTTGAAAAGATAACTCTTCACTCAGAATTTGCCAATGGACTTAACTCTATAACTTTCTCTAGCTGTTTGATGTAATTTTATCACACTTTTACACAATATTTTTGCTCATTAATTGATAAGCAAATACTTTATTTATTTATTTATTTATTACATTTCTATACCGCCCAATAGCCGGAGCTCTCTGGGCGGTTCACAAAAATTAAAACCATTCAAAGTATAAAACAACAGTATAAAACCATAATATGAAATACAATATAAAAGCTTTAAGTACACTTTTGACCTGGAATAATATTTTCACACCTGTTCATTACTCAAATGACTTTTTGGCCCAATGATAGGGTTTTAAATCAGCATTTTATCTTTGGATACCATCCAGATCATCTTGACCATTACTTTTATGCCATTTACCCAGAATTCAGTGTGAACCTGATTGTGTCTCTGTGTTGTCTTCTCTGTAATATAATTTCATACAAAACATCTTGCTTATTTACATTTTTAATTTCTTAATTATTCATAATTGAACATTTTCCATTTGCATTTCATAATAAGACACCTTATATTGTTTTAAGACAATATAAGAGGTTGGACTCTGCTATTCTATGATACTATAAGGCAGGTAGATTTGTATTTTTTTCAACAGACTTCCCAGCAAGTCCAATAAAGCAAGACCAGTATTTCCTAAAATCCAGGACAGGAGTAGGATTGCACACAGCAACTGGCTAACATGTTTAATGTTTAGATTACTGGGAGTCCCCTGCCACTTCTTTGGCACTTGTGTAACTAGTTTGGGTGGAGAACCTTTTCTGGCCCAAAGGCCGGATTGCCACCTGGGAAACCTCCCAGGAAACTGATGCCAGCCATGGGCAGGGCTACTCCAATCTCCCACACCATTCTTTCTTCCTCTCTCTTTTGGTCTATTCTCCAGGCCTTAAATGCTAACTGCTGCTGCTTTTTCAAGGTTCCACAGAGTCTATCGAGAAAAATAGTACCCCTCCATCCAAACTGGTAATGAGCAACCAGACCAGTTTGCTTCAGATGCTTTTATTCCTGTGGGTAGAGTACCTCTTAGGCTGCTGGATAATTCAGTTCTGGATTATCCAGGCTCTCCAGTTCTCAGGCCTTAGATACAGAATATCTAAACTCTTCCCAAGGTACATTGTCATTTGTTCTTGGATGAGAACAGTGCTCTGTGTCTTGCATAAAGGAATTGCTTTGTGGAAGAGAGAGCCAAGGTATCCTTTGCTGCTTAGGATAGAATGATGGAGAAGTCATGTCCTTGTCTTCATAGTAGCTGATTCTACACTTGCCCTGAAAAGACTATATTTTCTTTAACTTTGATTTATGTAGATATAATTAACAGATGCAAAAAATTCAGTCCCCTGCAATGATGAGATTGCTATCTGTGTTCTGTGTTTAATTACTTTAAAGAACGCAAAGAGTAGCAGGGTTGGTGAACCATTATGTAAGGGGCTGCCTATGGAAACATCCAAAGGCCAAACAGGGCATGCACGTGTGATATGTAAAGATACTGATGCTGGTTTTCTTTTCCTTTAGCGTCCTCGGACCAGTGCGGACTCTGATTCTGTGGTTCCTGCTGTGACCCCCAGTTTTACCCCATATGTTGAAGAGTCTGCACAGCAACAGGCCATGTAAGTTTTTTCTACCTTGGTCTAATAAATAACTGGGCAAGAAAAGGAAAAAGAACACTCAAAACTCTTGCTATGGCAGTTGTCATCAAAGCTACGCCAATAGCTTTGTATGGAATGTCTATGGCTGTAGGACTTCTTACTACTTTACTGTAGTTTTGTTTAAGAGATTAAGGCCAACATAATCCCTGTAGAAAACAATTGCCTAGCTTGAAAAATATTTTTTCATCTTTGTGTAATCATTTAAAATTTCAAGGGCCTAAAATGCTCTACCAGTTTCTAAATCAAGGAAGAAATGCCAGGGTTTGTTACTAATAAGGGTCTTTTACTCTCTAGTCCGCAGGTGTGATTCCGATATCAAGTAAACATAATTTTGTCCATAAGCAGTTGAGAATAGAACATCAAAAGTGAAAGATTTGCTTCAGTTATTGACTCCTACCTAAACTAAAAGTTCAAATATGGAAACTATCTTTCAGCACACATTGGGCTATATGTAGGATTCTTTCCGTGACTTTCACTAGCACTAGCACTGAAAAGAGTCAGATGCACATGTAGTTAAGAAACAACCTCTTTTTAGAACAGATAATGCTACAATACATATGGCTTCTGCACAGTTGGGGATTTTGCTACATTCATAGGTTTTAAATATATATTAATGTCCTTTTTGATTACTTGGGTTTTTCTGCTATTGCTATTGTGTTTTTAGCCATTCCTTGTCTAACAAAGCAACCCTTGATTGGAGTGGCTTCCTAGTTTCATTTAACAGGCTTTGTGATAGGTGCTCTATGAATAATTTCCCAGTGATCTGAGTTCCCCTCCCCCTGCTTGCTAGTAACAAAGCTGGCAGTTTTAAATACCAAATTGTGGACCCCGTTGTACATTGCCCTGCTGTTGTTGCCCAAATATAAAAGAGGTTGAGTGATGTAAAGTATTTTACTGGCAAATACTAGAGGTGGCATCTTTATATCGAAAGCAAAAGCTCTAACTTGGCTTTCTTTCAGCCTAATCATTAAGAAGGCTATAAAGACTGAACTCTTCTGGTAGGCCTACCCAGTTGAATATTAAGATATTTAACTGTTATTTTAATATTGTATTAGTTTTATATGCTTTAATCAGTTTTTTGTATTTTATGGTATTTGTATCTAATGTTCTTCCCCGCCTCGATCCAGAGGGAGAGGCTATATCTATCTATCTATCTATCTCCCTTAACCCCTTTCGATGGCTGTTCAAGGGGGTTAGGATGGGACTAAAGTACCCCTCTGGTGAGTTGGGGCACATCTGCTGAAGCAGCCCCCAGTACATCCACAGGAAGGGTTGAGTACAAATCTATCTCGAGTGCTGGCAGTAGGTCCCATAACAGGATGATCCAGGGGAGAAACATTCCCTCATGAGGCCCCAGGATTTTTGTTGTTATTTATTCGTTCAGTTGCTTCCGACTCTTCGTGACTTCATGGACCAGCCCATGCCAGAGCTTTCTGTCGGCTGTCGCCACCCCTTTGCCTATACTAGCCTGAGATTAGCATAGGCATGTTTCCTCCCACTAAATAGGTATTTTCCCTCCCACTGGAAGCAACAAGGATAAACTTTTAAAAACCAGCTAGTGACAAAAATAATACTAATTACACAACCCATCCAGCCTGAGCTGACACATCTTTGGAAGGGGTGGACCTCTTACTCTCCCTGTTGCTTATATATTTATTTATTTATTTACAATATTTATATACCACTCCCATTGAAAATTTCAGAGCAGTGTACAAGATTAAATGAAAATAAAAACAGAATAAAACACTTAAAACAGATTTTAAAAGAAGCAAATACAGTGACTCATGGCTGGACATTAAGGAAAGGCTTCCTGGAATAATGATGTTTTCAGGAGGCGCTGAAAGGAGTACAAAGTTGGTGCCTGCCTGACCTCCAGAGGCAGGGAATTCCACAGGAGGGGAGCCACCACGCTGAAGGCAATTCCCCTGGTGGACTCCATCGGAGGATGGATTTATGTGGAACCACCAGGAGCAGACCCTTGGATGACCTCAGGCTGGTAGGGAAGAAGGCGCTCTCTCAGGTATCCTGGTCCCAAGTTGTTTAGGGCTTTGTACACACGCACAAGAACCTTAAACCTGGCCCGGTAGCGAATAGGCAGCCAGTGCAGTTCCCTCATATACTTATTATTATTTATTTATTATTATTTATTTATATAGCACCATCAGTGTACATGGTGCTGTACAGAGTAAAACAGTAAATAGCAAGACCCTGCCGCATAGGCTTACAATCTAATAAAATCATAGTAAAACAATAAGGAGGGGAAGAGAATGCAAACAGGTACAGGGTAGGGTAAGCAGCCATCTATAAGAGAATTACATTTAATTTTGAAGGTTTTGAGTTTATTTGTTCTGTTGCATATTTTTTTTAAAAAAAATTATGTGCCTTTTGGTGATAGTCTGTGATCCTTCCAAATAACTTGATCACCTGTACTTTGTCCCATCCTTACTCTTGCTCCTTGTTCATTTCCTCAGGACTCCTTGTAAAATAGAGTCTAGCATAAACTGTGTGTTAAGTGCTCGAAAGCCTGGGAAAGAGGAGGATCCGCTCCATCGTGTGCAAAGCCATCAGCAAGATGATCAGGAAAAGAAAGAACAGCCGATGTATTGCAAAGACAAAGTGTATGCTGGAGTGGAGGAGTTTTCCTTGGAGGAAATCAGAGCTGAAATCTACAGAAAGAAAGCAAAAAAGAGAAGGGAAGGTATCTGTTGGAAATGGATAGGCAAAAATAGAAAAGTTCTCCAATATTTCTCAGTGTCAGTCGGTATTAGAGGAGTGTTAGGAGAGAATGCATTCACAACTTACAAAGGCTGCCATAGGCAATGCCTTGTGGATTTAAAAAGAAATCGGTTGAAAAGGACTCTTGGATTATGCATTAAGTCAAGCAATGTCAATGCTTTCATGACAAAGTAGCACATGCCTTCAAAGAATTCTCTTCCTATAGAGGCATTTTCTAAGCCAGGCAGAGCATAGTGATACTTCTTTTTTATTTTTATTATTTGTCAGTATGTCCTTGTGCATAAGTAGCATGGTTTGGCTTGCTATACCTTGGGGAGTTGGAAGGTGGAAAGATGAATATTCAAGGAAGAATATAGCAGGCGGTGTGTCTTCTGCCCCCCACCCCTTTAAGCTAAAATGTTCTTCTGGTGTGCAACAACTCAGTTGTTGTTGTGTCAAATGAACCAATGAGTATTTAATATCATAATAATTGTGGGTGGATTTAGTTTTTTTCAAAGTGGAACTAAATGGCAGCCTCATGATGAGTTCTCTAGAATATGTAGTTGAAATTACTGTGTCATAATGCTGAGTTAATTGAACCATACATTGTAGCGGGAGGGGCGGGCTTGGCATGGGAAAACCTTTTGCAGAAGGAACCTTGTATTTTCTGATATGTGTGTCCCCTTCTTCTCCCCCTACCCACTTCAAGAAAGAAAGTTGAATCGAGCTACACTTTTGTGAATATATGGTGCCTTATTGTCTTTTCTCTCTCAAATAGAAGAACTACAGACCATAGCACAGAAGAAAGCTGAATTACAAAGAAAGATTGAGGAGATGGAAAAGGTGGTGAGGGGGCAGCAAGGAAATGATGAGCAAAGATCATATGCCCAGGTAATATCTCACCTTGGCCTCATGTAGATTATTTGCTAGCTGTAAACTTAATTGTCAAAACTCCTGTACAGTAGGGAAGGACCTTCATATGCACATGGAATGGCATTTGAGGCATAATTGTGACTAATTTTCTTATCCCAATTATTGCAGCAAGCAGTAGAGCAGAAGCCTGCAGCTATGACTTCTGACGTGGACGAGGATCTGAAGCCTCCTGCAACCGAAAGACAACTCACTCTGATGAATACTGAAGTATTGGTTGAAGGATCTTTTTCAGACTGCTTTTCCTTGAAAAGGTGTGGGAGTTGCCTTTCGAGAAAAGATGCTTTTTAAAATGTTATTGCTGATTGCTTTGCTGAAAAGGCGATTTGAATGAGAAAACAACAACCCTTATTTACTCAAAGACTTTTCAGAGTTTGGGGGATGGCTTTTGATATATTGATGTTTGGATCTGTTTATCAAGGTTAGCAGAGCTCTGTTTAAAAACATTCCTGTGCTTCTATTTATAGCAATTTTGAACTTCCTGAAAATGTTCAATGCAAGTCGTCATGCTCTATTGGTAAGTTTCATTTGTAGCCTCCTCCTTCAGGGAAGCCTGTAAATGCTCTCTCAGATAAATATTTAAGTCCAAACAAAGGCAGTTGGAGAAGCATTGTTGCAGAAGTGTTGTTGGTTATTGAGGGTATTCTTTTACCCAATCTATGTTGTGGCTTAGACTTTTGATCTTTTAATCTTGGTCTTTTTTAGAGAATACCACAGTGGTAGGGAACCTGCTCATTACCTAACTAATTATCTTAACCATGTGTTTCTTTCAGTATGGTTGGTCTGTGTGCTCTATATGATCCCATGTATGAAGGGTAAATTCCACGTTTGAGATTATTAGGAAAGGAACTGAAATCATAACAGCTTGATATAAATTGTCTTGAGCACTAATTTTAGTGGAAAGGGAAGATAGTAAATGTAATAAATATGGATTGATGGTGTAGTCACACTTGGAATGATTTTTGTTCATTTCTGGTTGGCCCACAGCAAAAAGGTTATTGAAGAGCTGGAAAAGGTTTGGAGAAGTGTAACCAAAATAATCTAAGTGTTGTGAGGAAAGGTGAATGCTGTTGTGCTTCTCAATTTAGCAAAAAAGAGGACATGAACATCGTTTTATAAAATCATGCATTTCATGGAGAAAGTGGACAGAAGCTTTTCCCCCTCTGTCATAATACTAGACCTTGGGGTCATTCAATGAAGTTGTCCTGAAAGTGCTTATTCATGTTTAATTTCTGGATTCCACCGCTCTTATGTTCCTGGGCTAAATCAGAGCTTATTGCCATACTTGCTCTGAATAATGTGGTATTCAGTGAAGTAGTTGTCCCATTGTGAACCGCTCAGAGAGCTTGTGAACTGCCCAGAGAGCTTCAGCTATTGGGCGGTATAAAAATGTAATAAATAAATAAAATAAAAAAAAATTGTAGAGCCATAGAAAAGCGTGCTATGGGACAGCTGTAACCTCCAATCATATGGGAAGCACAATGCTTATCCCTAAATAATCGTTTCGGGAGAGGGGGCGGATGCAGATGACTTCTACACGTTGTTGCTTCCTCTTTAGCAGGGGTGATGAACTTCCTTCAGCTAGAGGGCCAAATTCCATTTCTGAGATGCTCTTAGGTTATATTCCAATGCTGGGAAGGCCAAAGGCAAAAGAGGGAAAGCCAAAAAATACCAGCATATTTTAGCTTAAAGCTCTTACTTCCAGTAACTAAGCTTTAGGAGAGACATTTCAACCTCTTAGAATTGACAGAGGGATGGGATGAGAAACTGCAAACACCAGGAAACCACTAAATGATTGGGAGAAGGGTTGGGGCCAGATCACATGCCTCTGCAATTTTAAACCTATAATGAGTTGTTACGTTAACTGGGTTTTCCGCTCGTGATTAATCCATAGGTTTGCATGTCACAGAACAACGTCCAGTTAGTGTCACATGCCACAGCAAATTATGGGTTGATCCACAATTAGCCACTGTTATTTGTGAATGGTCATCCAGTCAGCTTGGATGAGTGGGGATTTGAACTTGGGTCTTACCAGTTCTAATCCAACACTAAGCCAGTTCTCCATCCTAGTTCGCTGTGTTGGAGGGGCTAATGTCTATGAGCATGACTTCACAGAAGTTGTATGGAAAGCTTTTAAGTGACTCTCATGTTGTTCCTATCTGTTATCATCCTTGCTGGTGAACCACTGCTGCCTCTTGGAGAGGGATATGATGGTTAGTGGATATGAACATGAGACCCTTAGAGTTGTTGTTTTTGACTGCACCTTTGTAATGTATTCAATAAAAAGTATCTTCTCTTAAGTTTGTCCAAACTATAAAGTTTATTGGTTTTCTCTTTCAGATTCGGAGATCCTCCCTGCAGTAAATCCTATGCCTTTCTCTATTTTTGATGAGTCATCTGCTTTGGAAAATGAATGTGCCAGGTAAATATAAATAAAATAGCTTCTAAGTGCTCTCAATTTTTATTATTAAAATACCTCATTATGGAGGACATTCTATATTCAAATCAATTTCATGGGCAAAGTACTGTCCATTTGTAGTCTCAGATCTTATAACTTTGTTTCACATGTCCTGATTTTTTTTCTTTCTCATTCCATCTTTAATATTTTTTTAAAATACTTGGTAAGTATTATTTCTAGAGCAAGTTTGTCATCCTGTACCATAGGAGATCTGAGCCAATGCTGTGAAATTTCATGAATGGAAGAAAATGTCATTAGTAATCAATGTATGTATATATTTTACTTACCTTTTAGTCTTTCTACTGGCCCTTCATTAGTACATGCCAGACGTCCTCTTGCTCGCAAACCTTCAGAAAGTATCACTGCCAAGGAAAACATACCTCCTGAAAATCCTGTAAGTATTCTTTAGCACTATTATAGAAATCTGTGTAGAGAATACCCTTTTATCCTTTCAATGCAAGCACAAGCATAAAAGCCAGCTGTGAGTTCTTGTCTCTAAACATCATTTAATATGTACATGTGGCAGAGAATTTCAACAAATCATTGGCTCCCTGCTATGTGTGTAGATACTATCTGTGAATATACACATTTAAAAGCATTTTTGTTACCCATAATATGTGAAGCTCTTAAGTTAATCACTTTTACACCACTGTAGACTGGGATTGCCAACTGATCTGAATCTGACCACTAAATCAATTTTATATGGCCTCTAGCAATCCTGTCAAATGATAAGACATAGCAAGAAGTTTGGCTAGCAATTTCATTTGTAAAGAAGATGTTGTTCCCAAAATTTGGGAAAGATTCCGTGCTTTAATGTAAAAATCTTTCTATTTGGGTTTTGCGTATAGCACTCTGGTTAATCCTAAAATAAAGCCCTTACTACTAGGTGCTCTGTGACACAGTATACTTCTGGCTCCCCTGAACCACTATTGGTAACTCCTGGCTTGGACTTTATTTTTATTTATGCCCCCCTTTTGTTTTTATTTATTCCCCCACCCCTTTTGTACTATCTGGCCTGATGAAGAGTTCTGGAGAACTTTAAAGCTTGCTCATGGTTTGTTGACACTTTAGTCCTAATAAAGGTGTTGTCTAGCTTTGGATTTTGTAGTTTTTACTTTAACTTAACTTTCTAATTTATTTGTAGAAGCACAAATTATGTCCTACAAAATAAAAAAAACCCTCTTCTTTATGAATAAACAACCAGCCTTGATACCAAACATAACCATAACACATAATCTCTGTTGGGGCTTGATTATATAAAAGTAAAAGGTTGATAATTGCAGCTAAAATTCAGGGCACAAAATAACTTCGATGGGATTCCAAACTATTCAGAAGGGTGAATTTTTCAAAACAACAACCCAAATTACAAATCTGAAACACAGTGGTGGCTGTGCTAAACTATTCTGTTTTTCTCTAGGATGCACTCCACGGAATTGAACCCTTGAGTGAAGATGCAGTTGTCACAGGCTCGTACAAAAATAAATCTCTCTGTCCTAGTCCTGATGACACGTGTGACTTCGTTAGGGCTGCCCACCTGGTGTCAACCCCTTTCCATGGGATAGTGGAACAGAGAAATAAGCTTGATGGCAAACCAAAGGAAGTCTATCCAGACTCTAAGTCTACATCTCTGAGCCAGCAAACAGTTGTGAGTGAAAATCAGTATGCTGAGGCAATCTTTGTGAAAAAACTGAGGTAACTGAAAAGATCGGAGTTCAACCGTCTTTGGGGGTTTCATCTAGGTTAGGATACATGTCTGTCTTGCCTGCGTTCACTAGGAATAACGTGACAGTTCACTGTTTTCATGGTGTCCTCAAATTTGTTCTGCCTACTTTACCTAATGGTTTGAAAACAATGCAGCAAATTGGTCAAACTCTCATGACACTTGGCATGTCAAGAGAACTCAATATCCTCATCATTACATGTTGGGAAACGGTATGTTGGAATGCTCCCTTGTGTTAAAAAGAAATCTCTACCTGTACAAAACTTGTTTAATGGAGACATTTGAAGACTTATATAATCCAGTGTGGTGTAGTGGTTAGAGTATTAAACTAGGACTGGAGATACCTAGGTTCAAATCCTCACTAGGCAACCTTGGGCCAGTCACTGTCTTGGGCCAGTCACTTAGGATAATATGCAAGTAGGATAAGAATCAGTCACTTACACGAACAGGATTTCCTTGGACAAAGGGCAGGAATAAAAGTGTAATGAATAATAAGCTCAAGCAGTGTAAACATAAAGGGGATGCTGGTATCAGGCTGATATGGAAGGAATTAGAATTTGGGAATCAGCTATTCTTGGGTATCATAGGGTTTTAGCTTTTGTTAGTCCTCTAGCAGTCTGATATTGTGATCTAGCTGTGGCAGCTCAAGTAGTGTCTTACATTGCTGAGCCTGAATCCAAATTCTAGGAGTTCTAGCAAGCCAGAAAAGGGTGTTTGATTTTGTCCTATTTCATAGACAATCCCCCATTCTTGGCTTCTGTGGTTCCAGGCAGGCAGAAAGGCCAATAGGCGGCCACATAAGAGGGTAGGATGGGAATGACCTATCCCTGGCAGTGGCATGCACTACACTGTGGTGATGGCAAGCAACTGTTGCCAATAAACCTATGACCTTCTAGGAGGGCTGCACTTCACTTGGAAAGTAAGAAGAAATTAGTGAAGGGAATGTTGTGGGCCTTGGGAGAATTTTGAAAGCTAAAATTATGGTGCATTAGTGATGCTGAGAACCCACTCTGTTTTGATGCTACTTCAGCCCCAGGATTCTAGCATCAATAAGGTAGAGAGCAGAGGGCTGAGTGCATCAGCTTGAGGCCCACTCAGTCCCATCACAAATAAAATCCTCAGGAGAAACAGCATCTGAACAAATTCTGAAGGGAACAACTTGGTATTAAAATTGCCTGTTGACGAGTTCTGTAAAAGTGCAATTAGTGCATTTCTAATACCCTTTGCGTACACAAAAATTAAAACTTCTCTGTTCATTAAAGTTATCTGATTTAAATGGTTCTAAGAATTGTGAAGGGATACCTGAATAACACTGTCAGATACAAATCTAATCTATCTTTCCCAATTTTGCATAGCCCAATTATGGAGGCAAGTCAGGAAGATACCAGATCTTCTGCATCTTCAGGTTCCCCTACACAAATCTCCACCATTAAATTCCAGCAAATTCCAGTGAACCTGGAGTTGGTTCATAGTTCTACTGATGAAATCACCAGTGATGTTGACAGTGCTTCTAGTGAGTATGAAGTAGCGTTCTTTCATTAAACATGCCCTGTGAATATAAATTTGGCATTGTCTTTTGGAAATTCAAGTATTTTACCTTAACAATCAATATTGTAAGGTCGGGTATGGAATATATTGTAGTTTTACCAAATGATAGCAAAAAAAAGAAGAAGAAAAAGTTCAAGTTAGTGAACTTGACAAAGCAATGATCATGAGTATTAAGGCAAGTAAATACCCCTTGGCAATACAAACTGGCAGATTGTGTAACAAGGGAGTTTAAATTACTATCTTGAACTGCAATAGTAGATTGTAACATAAAAAATGTTAATATCTAGATTTTGTATAATTTTACTGTGTCCTATTGGTTTTGTACACCAATTGTTTTATAATGAAAAATGAGTTATAAATATCATAAATGCATATCATAGAATCAAAGAATAGTAGAGTTGGAAGGGGTCTTTAAGGCCATGTAATGTGGGAGCGCCTACTACCTTCCTAGGTAATTGGTTCCATTGCCGTACTGCTCTAACAGTCAGGAAGTTTTTCCTGATGTTCAGCCAGGATCTGGCTTCCTGTAACTGGAGCCCATTATTCCTGTATTCTGGGATGTCCTTCACTCTTGGAGGATTGGGAAGAGATCCTGGCCCTACTCTGTGTGACACCCTTTCAAGTACTTGAAGAGAGCTTTTATGTCTCCCCTCAGTCTTCTCAAGGCTAAACACGCCCAGTTCTTTCAGTCTCTCCTCATAGGGCTTTGTCCCAGACCCCTGATCATCCTCGTTGCCCTCCTCTGAGCCCCCTTCAGCTTGTCTGCATCCTTCTTGAAGTGTGGTGCTCAGAACTGGACGCAGTACTCAAGATGAGGCCTAACTTGTGCTGAATAGAGGGGAGGGACTGTAGCTCAGAATGATAGAACACTTTTGCAGAAGGTCCCAGGTTCTCCAGGTAGGGCAGGAAAGAATCCTGCCAGAAACCCTTGAGAGCCACTGCCAGTGTTGACAATACCGGGCTAGATGGATCAATGGTCTGACTTGGTATAAGGCAGCTTCCTATATTCCTTCCTAAGCAGTACCTCACATGATTTTGAAGCTATACTTCTATTAATGCAGCCCAAAATAATATTTGCTTTTTTTTTGCAGCCACATCATACTGTTGGCTCATATTCAGCTTGTGATCTACAACAGTTCCAACATCTTTCTCGCTTGTAGTATTACCGAGCCAAGTATCCCCCATCTTGTAACTGTGGATTTGGTTTCTTTTTCCTAGGTGTAGAACTTAGAATTTATCTCTATTAAAATTCATTCTGTTGTTTTCAGCCCAGCACTCCAGCCTATTCCTGCATTGAGCAGGGGGGTTGGACTTGATGGCTTTATAGGACCCTGCCAACTATGCTATTCTATGATTCTATCAAGATCACTTTGAACTTTGTTTCTGTCTTCCAGGGTATTAGCTCTCCCACCCAATTTTGTGTCGCTTGCAAATTTGATAAGCATTCCCTGCATCTTGTTCAAGTCATTAATAAAAATGTTGAAGAGCACTGTGCCCAGGACTGAGCCCTGTGGCACCCCACTCCTTACCTTCCCTGTTTGAGAAGGTACCTTTGATTAGCACTCTTTGAGTCCGATTGTGTAGCCAACTGTGGATCTACCTAATAGTTATTCCATGTAGGCCTCTTTTCGTTGGTTTGCTAATCAGACTATCATGGTGTACTTTGTCAAAAGCTTTGCTGATATACTATGCCCCCAGCATTCCCACAGTCCACAAGGGAGGCTACCCGATCAGAAAATTAGATCATATCAATGGTTAGAACTTGTAACTGGCAGATTTTACTTTTTTTTTTTTTAGGTGACTCTCCTAAGATGTTGAGGAATGCTGAGCAACGCAGACAGCTCTTGCAACCTCTTCCAGGCTTGTTGACAAATTCTGCTGCCTTTAAATTGGAGACTCAGCCAATGCCTTGGATGGAATTGGAAAAAGAAGTCCATCTTGGTACGGGTGATGATTAGGTTCTTCTATTATATCTGGGTTCCCTTTAATAACAGACCTTAGGGCATACTACAACCTGTGAGTTAATTTACACACAATGTTTCTCTTGGAAGCTGTGTAAAGCCAGGTATGTGTAACTTCATCTTGCTTGAGCTTGTTATGGCTGCTGTGCAGAAGGGAGAATGGTTGTCAGCAAGTTTTATAGTCCTATGAATGTTGCCTGAACTTAGCTGGTGTCCCGAGTTTGGGTTACTTCTCTTTCTCTTGAAGTAGGTGCTATTTTATGCAACATGGGAAACTGAGTTGCTGCTATCTAAAATTAATAAAGGATTTTAATAGGAGCGATGGAACGTCACAATCAAGATAGGCATTGGATTCCAGCAGCTGGTATAAGTCAAGCTTAAAACAGTCTCTGTCCTAATTGGATTCCAGCAACTGGTATAGTCAAGCTTAAAACAGTCTCTGTCCTAATAAGTAATACTAGGAAATATCTTCAAGGTCTTCATGTGGATAAATGTTAAGTGGACAGCAGCTGAAGCTTTAGTCTTTTAATTTTATTTTAAAGTGTAGAGGTGCATCCAATGTCTGCCAGCAGAATGACATCCACTAGTAAAACAAGTACCTTACCCCCTGCAATCCCCAACATCCCTCTGGAGCAAATTTTGAGGTGAGAGAAGGGAACATTTGGGAGGCAGTGAATAATATAAATATAGACGTCAGCAAAAATAGCTTTAAGGTTTAACTGTGTCCGTATGGTAGAATGTTATCTTTAGAGACTGTTCTGGCCATATTTTCTTATTAGCAATTATTTCAAACTTAATCCTGTTCCAACAGGGGATGACGTTTACAGTATTACTCGTGAATATTTGATCAGTGAGGATGACAAGATGTTTTCTGCAGTGCCAGCCAACTTTGCACATGAGGTCTCAACAGCCTTTTTAATAAAGGTATATAAATGTCCTGTTTATGGCTACCCTTTAGCTAAGTGTTCCCCCATGGTATCTTGGCTAAAGAGCAGCAGTGAAAAATCAAAATCTCACTTCAGTTAAAAGCATGGGGGAATTAAATTGTTTTAACCTGCTGCGTAAAATTTAAAAAAGTTGGGACTGTACTTGGGTGGGAGTTCAATATCTACCCCATTCCCCATAGATGAGGCCTGATTGCTGCTATTGTAGTTAAAGAGTTAGACTGGGACTCGGGAGACCCAGGTTTGAGTCCCCACTTGGCCATGAAGCTCACTGGTGACTTTGGGTCCATAACTGCCTTTCAGCCTAGCCTATAGGCCTCACATGTTTGTTGTGAGGATAAATTGGAGAGCAGGAGGATCACCTTGAGCTCCTTGGAAGAAAAGGCAAGATATAAATGTAATAAATGAATTCCTTATCTCTGGTCATCACCTGTTAATTTGCCAGATTTATTTTCTTCCTGACTTGTTTTGTTTGCACTGATTGTTTTTAATGATATGATCAGTTAATGTAATTACGTGTTTTGAATGTGCCTCCAGTGGTGATGATGCCTTGGAGTTTGTTTCAAATATTTTTAGTAGGGAACAATCAACTCTTTAACAGCTGATTTACATTATAAGTACACCTTAGTTTTACTTTTTATTCAGTCTGGTAGGAGTTTATTCATCTCCCTTGACGAAAGTGGCAAGTACCTTGAGTGTTCCCTATACTGGAGATCTTACGAATTGTTTTGTGAGAGCCTCCTGCTTTACTTGATTTATCTCATTTTTTGTGTTCCCTTTATGATGTTACCCTTATTTGGGGAGAATGCTGTTTCTCATTCAGGTCCCACATAATTTCCCTGTAAGATGTTAAGTTGGAGTGGGCCACTTTGCCCCCACTTCTACTGCTTTAATGAAACTATGCTGTGCTCTCACAGCTTCTATAGGCAGTATGTCTAGAGTAGTGTGTGATCACCCTAGAAATGGCAATTTTAGTGGAGGGCAGCCATCCAGCAGTGGACAAATCTTTGAAGTCTGTGTGAATAACCATGTAGGTTTGGGCAATGGCGAAATCATAACTATAGGTAGTTTTCTTCCCCCTTGTGTAGGTCCACTCTGAATCAGTGCCGTGGGACTTTTACATCTTGCTGCAGCTGCAAGAGCGTCTAGGTGCTGCGTTTGATCAGAACTTTAGTGAAAACTGCACTTGTTTCTTATACCACAATGGTTGTGTGACTCTACATAAGAAGATAAACTGCATTACTCTCCAGGTCAGTGTGGAAGGCTGAAACATGAAGGGCTGTGTTGGGATTCATATTGGAAAGAGGTCGGAAAACTTTGGTTCCACTTACCTTCTCCATATGGCTATTTATGTGTGTGAAGAAATGTTTCTCTGCACTGGGCAGTGCATAGGCACAGCTGGAAGCCATCCTCTGCAAAATATTTGGATATCAAGTTAAACTTAAAACAACAGGAATTATTGTTCAAATTACACTTTCTGTGAGTGAAACCTTGTCTTAAAAGCATTTCATGCATTCTGAAAGAGAAAATAGTTTATATGAAACAACAAACTATGATGTGGCACCTTAAAGACTAACAGGTCTATTATAAGCTTTTATGGATTATAGCCTACTTTATCAGATGCAATCAGACTTCTTATGAAATTCCCCCCTTCCCCAGTATTCTCCCAAATTTCTGTTGGATTTTTTTTTGGGGGGGAAGTACTGTAGAAAAGGGGGGAGACCCCATTTGAACCCAAATTTAGCCATACTTAGAGTAGGACCATTGACATCAATAGGACTTACAGTAGTCATGACTAACTTGTTCATTGACTTCAATGGGTCTACTCTAAGTATGGCTAAATCTGGATCTTCCCCAGATTCTTTCCCTTTCTTCCTCCTGCCCCAAGTCTTCACACCTCTGCTTGTACTAAAAGCATTTGTCTTAATGCATTACTTTCTGGGAAATGGATTAAAATACTGGGGTTCACAACCTTTATTATGGCTCCCAAGGGTGCCCTGACACTCCCACTGCTGCTGAATTTATCCACTGGCACCTGTATTCTCTACTTCTTCTACCGGAGATGCTCCTACAGGTTTTGTACCCCTGATTTAAACAATCTATCCTGGGTCTTGGCTATTTAAATGCTAAGAAGCTCACAGGATTTTTTCGTGGTTTGGTCACTTATCTGAGCAAGGAAAGCAAGGCTTGAGTTTTGAAATGATGTCATATATGACATTTTCTACCTTTTGATAGAATCTCCGTCTTTTAAGCTCTATACAGCCCCTGCTATGAACAACTGTACTGATGGTATACTGTTGCAGTTGCTTATGCTTGTCTTTTCTTCTCAGGATATGATCCAACGTTGTAAAGTTATCCCGCAAGAAGTGATCATGCTGATTGCTGACAGTCTCCTAGAAATGGTGGAGAAACTGCATAAAGCGGAGATAGTCCATGGGAATCTGCATCCAGGGACATTGTTCTTGGGAGACAGGTTGGCCATCCCTTTCCAGTGATCCCAAACCTTTTGCTTTTAAATTACACTTTCAGAAGGCTCCTGAGTTGATACAAGTCATATTTTTGAGAACAGAATATATTGCTAAGGCTCATAAGCAGCTTACTGACTCTGCTGCCCCTTCAATGGTATTGATCAAACATATAGCTGTAAGGTGTTGTTTTCTTCCACAGCTAGTCTTTGGTGTTGGATGCTGGCTTTTGAAATGTAGGAATTGCAAAAGAGAGGGCGTGATACTTATTTATGCCAAGAGAGGAGGAGATTCTGTGTATTCCTCTATCTGTAATGGTATATTCATCTGGTAAACCCAAAGTGGGCAATGGGCACTGAGAGATGTATTGTGGGAGCTGCTTCAGAACCAACAGCCTACTGTCGGTTATTTATTTATTTATTTATTACATTTTTATTCCACCCAATAACCGAAGCTCTCTGGGCTGTGGCATGTGCAGCCTCCATTTTGGATATGCAACCCCCACTTGTGGGGGAGGGGTGTTGTCGTGTCATGTAAACTTGCCAAGCATGGATTATGCAAGGTTTAAACAACTCATGATCTTTCTTAGGGTTATGTGAAGGTTGTTTAACCTTTGCATGACCCATGCTCACTGAGTTTTCATGACACGGTAACTCCTGTGTGGGGCTTGCATATGTAATTTGGTGTCCATGGGTGCCATATCTTATTGTGGGTATAGAAGAGGGGTGAACAGAAGGAAGATTGTTAGATGCTCTGGACTTCATCTCCCAGAAGATCCTGCCAGTATGGCCAATTGTGAGGAAATTGACATCTAAAACATCTGAAGATCTACTTTCTGCCCAACCCTGGTGCTTGCCTATTTTCCCTGAGATGCATTTCAATTGGTACTAAGGTATTCAGCTGAGAGAGTCTACAAATCTAATTCATGGACTCCCATAGTTAAAGACTTTAGCACTGAATAGCTTGGGGAAAAAACTTTATTGATCTGCGCTCAACCCATACTAAATCTTGAGTGTGGATTGTTATGTTGTTGTGAACCCATTGTCTTGTGGCATCTTAAAGGCTCTTTTGTTACAACTGCTATTTGGGTCTGGCAGTAGTGGGACTGCAGGCGGAGTGCTCATATTCCCCCAAGCTAAATCTTTTAACAATTATGTTGCT
The DNA here is from genome assembly GCF_023053635.1 of Elgaria multicarinata webbii. NCBI lineage: Eukaryota > Metazoa > Chordata > Lepidosauria > Squamata > Anguidae > Elgaria > Elgaria multicarinata. The sequence continues at coordinate 132,418,053 of NC_086172.1, read as the reverse complement.
TTCAGTACTAGTTCTTAAAGCAAACACTAGAGGGAGGCAGTAACATGGCTAAGTTTAAATTCGATGTAGTATTCAACAGAATTATGTGTCTGCCAATCTTTCCTCAGAATTTGCAACCCATTTGCCATGGCTGAGACTACAAGTGCTCTGAAGATAGTGGATTTTTCTCACAGCCTAGACCTGCAGCTACAGCCGACAATGAATTCACTGAAAAGCTTTCCAGTAGCTCAGACCCAGTATGGGCAACAGATCCTTGATGAAAAATCTCTTCCTTACCAGGTGAAAGCATATTGCCTCTAGGATAAATACTACAGATGGCCCTTGACTAGGACTGCCTGATCTCATGAAAAATCAAATGTGTTGACCTTTTCTGTAGCAAGCATGTGGTTTGGATTTGTGGTTTTGCTTGCATGTGAGAATAACCCCCTTTATCACATTCTGTATTTTCTATTGGCTGAAGGAAGCAGGCAGCATACAAGTCCAGATGTTTTATTTCCGTATATTGCTAGTTGCTATACATCTAGAGAGTATTAATGCCATTGTGAACCGCCCAGAGAGCTCCGGCTATTGGGCGGTATAGAAATTTAATAAATAAATTAATAAATTGTTTGCTTTGCTTTTCTACTAAACTCCAAAGAATTATTTCTAAAACACACACACACACACACCGGTCCCACCCCCTTGGAGTACTTACTAGAAAATCCCAGTGGAAATATAGAAGTTAGTATGGTAATTCTAGAGGGGACTGCGCTTCTAAAAAGTTTACTACGTGACTTGGATGATGTAGGTCAAAATGCAGAGAATTACAATATAAAGACTGATGAATGCTGTTGTGGTTTCAGGTGGACTTGCTTGGCATTGCAGACACAGTCCATCTGATGTTGTTTGGAGAACATATGCAAGTTCATCAGGAAAAAGGCTGCTGGAAAACTAATGGAGACTTATCCCAGTAAGTATTAGACATACAAGCCAAGATCATTTTACTGTTCTGCCTCTTCTGTATTGTCTAGTTTAGACTTACAGCTATAGGAACGATACCATTAGTTGGTAGAAATGAGCTGCATGTTTAAGTTAGATCTACGTGCATTAATCAGTTTAACAGAGGAATTTTTAATCTTTGGTTCTTCGTCGTGGTCTCTGTGCATCACACATATGAGCTTTGCGCCTATGCCTCCACAATTTACTTCGGTAAATTATTAAAGCTGAGGAAAACCATTGCTTTTGGTGGGAACCAATCCTTCCCCCACTCTCTACTGCGCATGCCTGCTCTGTTCCCACCCATCTCCTCAGTTACTTTTCGACTACCGTTAGCATCGCTTCGTCAGAACTGCGTCTGTGTTTTTTGTGGTGCTGAGAAAGAAAAGAGGAAAGTCTTATTTTTTTTGTTCAAGTTCTCTTTGACTTCTTTCTATATAGAAAAAAGTCAAAGAAAACTCGAAAAAAATAACAAGATTTTATAAAAGATATATAAAATTCTTTTCCTTCTATTTTTTTCTATATGGGGAGCGTTCTTGTTGGAGCGTATGGCCTTAAAGGCTCCCTTTACAAAGTGTATTCAGTGCGGTCGCAAGCTACCCTCTTCTGACAGACATAATTTATGCCTGGGGGAGATGCATGTAGTGGAGACCTGCAAGTTTTGCATGTCTTTGCAAGTACGTTGAAATAGAGCTAATAGACTCAAATCTCTATTGCGGCAACGAGCTTTGAACGCCATTGATCGAGACCAATGTACACTTCAAATGTTCCTATGGCCACAAAGGAGACGCAAGCAAGCAGGATCCCCCAACTCCAGGAAGATCACTAGCTCTGATGGCAGCTAAAAAGTTAGCAAAGGAGGCGAAAAAGTCTTAAGTCCTCTGGGGAAGGTCCACATAAGAATAAGAGACCTAAAGAGGCCAAGAAAAAAGCAAAGAATTTGCCAGGGAAAGAGATCCTGCAATTTCCCCTGTTGCTTAATTCTCCAATAAGGATGGTAGTGGACGAGCTGGTCACAACAATAATTGTTGACCCAATTTCCACCGCATCGGAGGGAGAGATTACACATACTTCTCTAGCTTGGTCTTAAATGGAGGGTCATATATATGCCCTATATATGCCACTGTCAGTTTTGTGGAGAAAGGTACAGTTCTGAGGTACAAATGTAATGAAATAAGCTCTGATTGTCTCTGTATCTCATGTTGGGATTTCCATTAACAATTACTGCTAATTACTGCTTGTCTCAATTAAGTATTCCATGCAGTCACATGGAAACTGGTTTATCTTTCTGGGATGCTAAATACTACATTAAACTATTCCATTGAGCTACTTCAAATCTGCAGCTTACTTCCTCCAATCTTTTCTCTGAAGGAGACATGTCAAATTTATTTTAAAGCTCTTCAGAGATTGGTCCACTGAGTGATGCTTGTCCACCTACTTACCCTCACCTTTTTAGGGTATTTATTTTTATCACCAACTTTAGTAAAATCAAGTGGGCTTATAGACATTTATTTGATGCAGATTGATCCCTGCCCATTCCCTGTCAGCCATCCTGACAAGTCTTATTTGAGTGAATTAAACCTTTTCCAATGCAGAAGGTTCCCCAAAAGATTATCTGTTACACTTCATGTATTTCAAAGAACAGGAATGAAGTTACCTTTTTATAACCATTTTTTAAATAGATGGGCTTAAAATAGATAGTTTTGCATCAGCAGCAATACTTCAAGGAGCTGGCTCATGCTGTGGGTGTGATGGGTTTTCAAGGCGCACTATGCTTATGATGATTAGAAAGTTCAGAATATTGCAGAAAAGATGCCTTTGCCAAAAGATTTGTGTGTGCAGGAACTCCTTGTTCCTGTTCTTAAAATGATTGTTAAATTACACAGATGGAAGGTTTCCAGCTAGACAGACAAATTTGGCTAAGGTGTTTCAGTTGTCATTCTTTCCTGCCTAGGCAAGTCTGGTTTAATAAATACAAATACTAAACATATTTGCACTACATAAGGTTTGTGATTGCTTGTACTGTTACGTTTTTTGTTTCAACGTGTTCTTTATGGTCTCCGTACGTCACACATATGGGCTCTACGCCTGTGCGGAGCCCCACTTCAGGACACTTCTATAGCTGAGGTGAAACTTTTTCGGCGGGAACCCTCCCCCACCATCACACTGCTCATACTCCAACGGGTTCCTACCGAAACCCTCAGTTCTTCTTCGTGGTCTCTGTGCATCACACTATCGGCTCTGTGCTGGCACTGAGCTCTGCTTCGGAAAGTCTTCTCTAGCTAAGAACCATTAATTTTATTTTATTTGTTTTATTATTGCTGTTTTTTCTACTTTTTTCTACCTTTCACTTAGTCTTTTATTTTATATGGGCCTTTTCTCTTTGAAATCCAGTATCGCCTTCTTGCCGATGATGAGACTTCCTTGAGAGGTGGTGGGAAGAATGTTTTGAAGAAGAAGGAGAAGGAGAAGAAATATATAGCCTTGTTTAAGTGGGAAATGGCTTTTTGATATGACAGTATTGCTTTGGAATACTACTACCACCTTTGTGTTTAGTAGCTCACCTGGTAGCTGTAGGCAAGTAATTGTCTGCAAGCAAGTGAGTGTACTGTTGGAGAAGAAATAGATCTCTCGTACCTGTTCCACCAGTCCCTTGGTTTCCACGCTGTTGGTGGAGAAGCCCTTTCCTTTCCTCCTGGTAGAAGGCATTTTTTTTAATGAGCCAAGGTTGATATCCTGCATTTCTACTCTGGCTGCAGAGGAGAGAGCTGTTTTTCTTTTTGGCTATCCTGGAAATGCAGGATACTAGCATCTTAACAGGTTGGTTTTAGAAAATCCAAACTAGTAATATATGTGGGTTTATTTACAATGCTGTAAACATGTCTTCTGAGATTGCCAATGCTGTTGTAATCTTTGTATGGCCATGGGGGAGTCGTGGGGGAGTAGTTTCCTCTTGTTTAAGCAGGAACGCTCCTGTCTGAATAAGAAGAAAGTGACTCAGATCAACCCTGTATTGGCTATTTCTGCAGTTGCATGCTGCACAGTAGCATTTAAATTGTTAAGCACAGATGTTTGTATTTTCTGTATTAAAGGGGAATAGTCAATCCTTCAGATGGGTAAGGAAGATTCTTACTAGAAATATAATACTTGTGGTATTAGGGCTGTTAACGTCTGCTATAGTCCTCACTTGTTTTTAATGTGTGCTTTTGACACATTATGGAATATTAAGAGGAGTACAAAAATTAAATTCTTGGGTAAAACGTGTGTGTTTTCCTTAAAAGCAAATCTGAATTTTGTTGCAGTAACTTAAGCTTACAGTTGCAAGTATGTGTGACTACTCCCTTCCCCCACTCTGGTTCATAATTTGGGTTTTAGCTGGTAAAAAGCATTGAAGGGTACAACCCGTGCACTTTTTAAAAATCTGTTCACTGTTGAAAGGTGTATTGCTACCCTGGGGGGCAAGAGCTGTAGTGGATATATGCATCCTCGGAGCTATCAGTCTTCAGTTGAGCCTGTCCTTTGGGTAAACAAACCAAATGAGGCAACATGATATTGTGAAGTAAACAATGAAGAGTGAGTAAGTTTTTCAAAGTCTAGCCCTGTGGTAGCTGAAGACAGCTAGCCTGTTTTTAGTCCTAGGTGACCTGCAGAACTTTTACTATGGCTTTAACACGGAATGTGCTTACATAGTTCTTAAAAGTTTTTAGTTCACCATTAAGCTGGCAACCTTTCGTTTGGAGTCAATAAATTCCAAATGTGTATATCCAGTCAGTGTTAATTCCTAAATGTATGCTCTGAATCCAAGACAAGTTCATGCTTATAAATAAGCACTTAACTTTCTAGTGTGTAAGTCTGCCAACTTTGAGGTGGTTTTTCATCTAGTGAATGGAATGTGTCAGAATAAGATTCTCAAGTGACCCTGATATCATATTTGACCATAGCAGATATCTTAGTATCTGGAACAAATGTTTAAGACCTTTCCATGTCTTCCTTTTTTATATACCTTTGCCATTTATCAGGTTCTTGCTTTGCTGTTAGCTTCTGTGAGAGCATTCATGCTCAACATTGTGGGATATAAATATAATAAATGAATAACTAAATCTACTTCCAACTAGGGACTCAACTTTTTGTCTTCAGGGACAATTGAGCAACTACAACTTAAGCAAGTATTTGAAGCATCCATATGTACGACATTCTCAGTTAACTGCTTTCCCATCTATTTTTAGGTATGCTGACGGTGATTTGTGGAGTAATTTTTTTGAGAGAATTCTGAATGCAGATGGTAAACCTACTGTGCTTTTGCTGAGAGAGCTGAGAGAGGAATTGAAGAGTGCATTTGACAGTTCTTTCCCTGAACGCCTCGGCGATTCCTTGACAAAGCTGGAAGACATTCTTCATGTTGAAAATATCTTCTGAACCAGAGAAAGTATCCTAAAATCTCTGTTTCACTGTCCACTCTCAACCACCCTGAGGCAAATGAAAAAGTTCATTCTTGCTTCTCTTTCACTGCTAGAGTATAAACAGTTGAAACTGTTTCCGCATTTATTTCTTCATGACCTGTTAAAAAAAATGCTAAATGCCTTAATTATATGTACAGTGGCAGATATCTCTGTAGCATTACAACTTGTGTATAGCCGTTCAAATGTCTTCAGTATCCATCACTTTGTGTGATACCTTGAGTTCTTCATTCTTCCGTTGTTATAAATCTGTAGCTCATCTTCTTGTAATCACTGTTCAATAAAACTGTTTTGTATCCACCTGTATTCTGGCACATGCCTTTCAGAATTTGTCATCTGGTTGCTAGAGCTATTGATATTGAGTGACTTACGATGGATGAAAGGTTTCTTATCCTCCTGATTGCTTTTTCAGCAGTTTGGTTGCCAATTCCTTTTGAATAAGCAAAGCAATTGAAAGTGTTTGTGGGTTATATGAGACAAGACAAGAACTCAAATATCAGGTGTTAGGGCTAAACTAGATGTGATATTGCTTAGCAAATAGCAATTGTGTGGTTAGTGTTTAAGTAAACGGCAGTTGTGGCAGCGGGGCGGGGGTGGGGTGGCGCGTATCCTTTTACCCCTGGCACAGTACTGATGCAGACTGAGCTGCCCTGTGGGAGCTTTCTTCCCAGTGCAAATAACAGCAGTCTGTGGGGGCAGTCTGCACCACAACAGGAGCAAAAGGTTCAATGGCCTCTTCTCCCCCGCCCCATGAGTGCTGCTATTTTAAAAAACAGCAACCAGTTGTGCAGTTGCTAACTGTGTGAACAATCTCACATACCTTTTGGATCTCAGTTGGCAGATGTGGCAACAGCTTTCAATAGCGGGCAAATTCTTGTTGGATGTCTCAGTCAGCATCATACAGAGCTATAATTTAGTTGGATTAAGACAGTCAGTCATGGTGGTTAAGGATTACAGTTTCCAGAATATCGCTAGTCCTTGAGTCAATTGACAATAAAACAGCCTTTACTCAGGACAACATGTCCTGTATATATGAAATTGTCAGAAACAGGCTTCTGTTTTTATGTAACTTTCGGCATAGGTGAAAATGTGACGAGCGTGTTAATCATATGTGGCTCTGGTTCAATAAGTAAGAACTACTTTAATGCTGCCAAAAAAGTTTTTGTTTGGTTCGCTTCCATTGACTCATGCTTTTCATTGAAATTCATTATTAGACTTATTTGGTGATTAATATTGGGCATAAGCCCAATATTAGAATGGTTAATGAACCTGTGATTATGACTAAAATACAAGCATCTTGCGTATAGTTGTTGCATTATCACATCACTGGCAGAAAGCAGCTCTCACAGAGAGTGAAGGGAAATTAAATCAGAACATATACAATGGACACTGCTTCAAAACATTTTTGCAGGACAAAAGACCCCACTATAAAACATTTCATTTCTAATTGTCACTTAGACATTAAACTTTAATTACTAAAGACAGTATAATGTTTAGAGATTATAGTTTTCTGAATTTAAATTAATGATATTAGCTTGTTAAACTAATGGTACAACTTTATACCTTCTTTGGGTCACAATCTTAAATAATTTACACAGCCTGAGGCCCTCCTTGTTTTGCAGCAACATATAATATAAACCATAACTACTGTTAGAGATAAATGAAGTTATTCAAGGTACAGTGCTTCATCTATCTATTCAGTAATAGGCAAGGATGCAGCAACTTGCTGTTTTGGCTGCAGATTCATGAACAGAATCCTGTATGAATAATTGGGTGCATTTGCGTCTGCCTGCCACAGCACATCAAACGTGCGGCAGGAATGCCCACATGCATATCTGTTGGACATACATTGGAACATGTGTGTACCATCTGTAACATGTTATGTTGTATGTGCCATGGTGAGTGTGTATGCTACCACCAGACCATCTTGCATAAAGTGTTTGTCTTTGGCTGACTCAACTGGCACAAAGTATGCCACTAGGACCTCTTTTATACATTATCTAGTAACAAATCCAGGATTGCCATGAGATGTACACTTGACAGGGTGCTGAAACCAATCCCAGCTCACTGATAAATGCACCTAGGATGTATGTGTTTCCAAACACTTAGGAGGGAAAAGGGAGCTATTCATCTTCATAAGTAGTTCTGGAAGATTGTAGGTAAACCACAATATGGCATACACTAAACTACAATTTCAGTTTGTAGCCACTAGCTGCTATCTAGTCATGATTCTGTATCTAAGTACTACTAGTGTAAATACAATATTCACATCTGTAGCTGGCAAAGGCTTATCTTGTCTAAAAAAGATGAAAACTTACTAAAATCTGATTTACCTTTCATAAATCTGCCTGCTTACACCTGCATCCCATTCCACTAAATAAGGCTGAAGCACTGGAGACTGTGTTTCTCATGCATTAATTAAAGATAGTTTTTCTTTACATTGCCTTAGATGCTTTTTAACTGGAGAGATGATTAATACATTTTTTTAAAAAATACTGTATTTATATGAAACTATCCAGAAACATTCCAGTTACTCTTTTTTACGATTACTTTACAGCTAAGTTGTCTTTTTCAAAATTATTTTTAATTGAAATAGCTGACTTCATGTTCACTGGTAGATGGAAGAATCCTTAAAATGCTATATAAATGGCCTAAATTTTGTTAATTCGTGAATGAAAAAATACTTCTTAAAAAAAATCTCTTTTCTTTCTCCCTACAAAGCTTCTCTGTCCTTGCCTGTGTAAAAGTGTCTGACATTTTTATATCTGTCTCCAGTGTTGTATCTGATTTTCCTAATAATAAATATTCTAGAATAGCTGTTGGCTAAATTCTAGTATATGATGTGTAGTACTGCATGCTATATATTGCTATGAAAATTCCCCTGATGGTGCCTGCATGGACTAACACTTTTAGTGGGTTTAAGTCATCTTTTTTTTCAGCCATTTACCTAACCTAGGTTGTTCATTATTGAAGTTTAAAATATCAGTTAGCCTTAGGCACCGAGTACTGAAGGATTGCACAGCGTTGGGCACATAGTGTTGCAGAACAGATTACTTAGCCAATGCTGTTCTGTGAAAGGGCTCTTGGAGATCACATACTCAGGTGATTTCCATCTTTCCTTTTCTGCAGAATGCTCTGTGCAAGGTTGCTGGTATTTGATTGGGGAATCCTGCTATATGTGCCGGGGTCAACATGTGATGCTTTTGGGAAGTCAGATGCCTGACCACTACTGGAGTGAAACCAGTTAAGAAGCAGATGCACCATTCATGTTTGGATCATTGGGCCAGATGCCAATAATTCTTGTGACAAAAGGCCTGCAGGAAGTGGCTTGCTGAAAATGAAGGTTCAAAGGCAAAAAATTGCTACAGGAGAACATTTATTTAGAGCTGTTTTCCATTAAGCAAAAATCTGGCACCCTTACTGGGCTTTCTTCTTCCAGAGCCTTTCCAGTTTTAGGCTGGGCTCTTTTAGATGGTGAACATGTGATTTAGAATTGAAAGCTTCCTTTCTCGGCAGTGCTCTGTATGCTCAATGAAACTGCACAATCTAGTAGGTGTATTATAGGGCTACACCAGCAATGCACACCGCCGCTATGGTGCCATTAACTGATCTTTTGGAAAGCGGGATGAAGGGGAAATGTGTGGGAAACGTCCTAGTTGTTGACGACATGTGAAGGACCTGCAAACTTCTGTGAGTGAACTATCATGAGTGAAATAAATCACTCATATAAGGATGCTCTTCAAGCACTACTGTATGTTTAGTGAAAACCAAGTTGTTGCACTACTTGTTTGGGATCGCCCTAGCCATGCAGCTTTATTAAAGGATTCAAATGGTCCGATGCTTTTATGAACCGCCCAGAGAGCTTCGGCTATTGGGCGGTATAAAAATGTAATAAATAAATAAATAAATTTGGGATGCATTTGGTGATCTGCTGTCTCTCCCTGCTGCTTGGTGTTAAGAGGCATGGGGAGGCAGACTAAGTAGTTATGATTATGCCCACAATAAACTGTGCTGCTTGCACAAAAGGAAACCACACCACAAAGGCTTTTTTTAACACATTAAAAGCCATTTGTAACATACCTATGGTTGTTTGCAGGTATACTATGAGAACAACAAAGCCTGGTAAGCAAATCATGAAACCACAACAAGGAGAAGATATTACAGACTACTGCATGTAGAGAAACATGCAGTTTTCAAAAGAAACTTTAATCTGGCACCAGAATGATGAAACCTTTAAGCTTTTAATAGAGGTGTCAGATGTTTCTGCCTGTTCAGTGTTTCTCTCCTGCCACTGCCCCACCGCCGTGCGTGCCCATATCCTTCACCCATCGAAGAAGCTGCAGTCCTGTTAAACGATTCTTTGATGTGTAGTTGGTATGAAAGTGTCACATGCCAAGATCAGCTGCTTGACAGGATTCTGTGAACCGTGTTGTTATGCTATGCAAAGTGGAAAGGTGATGAGTGGGGCTGTGAGGTAGAATAAAGTAAGCCCAACAAATGTTCATCACAGATACCATTTCAGGTTTGTGAGAATTATTACCACAAGGTTCAAAGGCCTAGAAAAAAGTAGTGTATATGAAGGGCGTCTATTGTGGTTGCTCTTTTATAAGAGAGTGCACAAGAGAGAGAAAGAGAGGTGCTCCCAAAAAACCAACTGTGGTTTGAAATAGGAAGAGAGAAGCATGCAGGACTGCCCCTACCATACTGGTGCCTCCAATGCTCTTGAAATAAAATGCCTTTTGAGCAATGTATTATTATATTTAAAATTGGGCCTTTCAATCTTGCTGTGAATCTTTCCCCACTCCTATTGGCATCACTAGTAATGGGTTATTTTTCCCCAGCCTTGGTGTGGATTGGTGCTTTGCTACAAGGAAAGTTAATCTCATTGATTTAGGGTGCATGCTGGCTGTGGAATGCTGGGAAATACAGACCTTTTTTCTGTCTAAACATGCATAAGATTGCTTCTTTAGTTCCCTTTAGAAATCAAGGTCTAAGATACTTTGCTATAAAAAAACCCACGATTGAGATGCTCTTCTCCTTTATGTAGAGCCTACCTGTCTTAGGTACCACAGGTACTTAAGTACTACAGGCTTATATTTGTTGAATAGACATTCCCTCTCCACCGAAGAACTCTGGGGTCTAGTAGGTTTAGGGCCAGGGATGTTGAGTAACTTTTTCTCACAGAATTCCCATCATCTTCACTAACCCCACAATTCCCAGGATTCTTTTTCTTTTTTTAGGTGGTGTTGAGAAGCGATAACAGTTAAACTGATGTCATGTTGACATAGCTTTGGAGATTTCTTATTGCAAGTGTATTGCTTTTATAAACGTCTTATGTTCTCCTGGGTCCAGGCCTATATTGGGTCAGAGCCATATTTTCTTGGCAAAGTAATTAAATACGTAGTCACAGATGGTTTCTGGGACCCAAAGGCACATGCCACTGAGACAAGGGCCTCATTTGAATGTAGCCTTTGGTGATCTAGCTGCACTGTTTAAGAAAGCTGCTGCAGTTCCTCAGAATGCACATTCCGTTTATAACCTCTGGCTAACTGGATCAACATCTGCTTTGTACTACTCATGGCCAGATAAAAGGTGCTAAAGCCCAATATTGAGCCACAGCTACAGAAGTTCATTGTGACACATATATTTGCCAAAGCCCCACCTATTTCCCAAGCATTGTAATGCTGATTGAGTAGAAAGGAAGGAGCAGAAGAACGTTGAAAGTACACTGAGGGAGAGGCAGGAAGTAGGTGATTCATACAGGCGCATGTACATGTATCTCTATGTGTGGAGTGGCAGAGGCGTGTGTGAATACTGTGTCCACTGAAAAAGCACTGCGAGTCAGGTAATACGAACAAAGGAAGCTGCTTTATACTGAATCAAATAGCTGGTCCATCTTAGCTCAGTATCGAGTTAGTTTGCACATAAAAAGAAGCCACCATGGGTGAATTTCCCCATTGGGTTTCTCGTCTTGATGCTGGCTGCCATTTTGAAAATTTAAGCCTCAGCAGGGGGCTTATTATATGCAAGCCTAGAAAGTATGGGCAGTTGGGGTAGTTAACAAGCTATCCACAGCCCTAAAACAGTCCATGGGTCGCTTTATTAACCAACCCAACAAAATTCTAGTTCCCACAACCCACAATGGGTTGGCAGTGCCAAGTTTGGACAACACGCCAATCCATTGTGGGTTGAACAATCGCAAGAACAAGCCATGGGTTGTTAGGGTGGGCCCATGCACAAGCCATCTTGCAGGAATCAGTCTGAGTTCAAATGACACGACAACCCATTGTGGCTTGTCACCAACAATGTGTGGTTGTGTTGTGTGAACCCAGTCTGTGTACCTACTTTGATAGCTAAAGTTAAGATTTAAGTTGCTTACGTCACAATCCTATGCATGTTTAGACCTACAACTCCCAGAAACCCCCAGCCAGCCATACAGAGTTACATCAGTGGTTCACATAGCCCATTATTGTACAATGACTGGGACAGGCTTTCATTGTTCTTAGGCAGAAATCTTTAGGGATCATTTACCTGGAATCAAGCTGGGACCTTAATATAGGCAAAACAAAAGCTCTTCCACATCCTTCTTCAAATTCTTGAGACTCCCCTCACTCATCCAGGGAGTTTGTTCTCCTTTCCATCTTGGTCTGATGTTTTCAATTTTTATTGATTAAAACATTTCCATACAACCCTCTCTCACACACATATTATAAAAACAGCAGTTCTTGTGGCACCTTAAAGACTAACAAATTTATTCTGACATAAGCATTTGTGGACACTGTCCATTTCATCAGGTGCATGAAATGTTAACCTCAGATGAGCAGACTTTTATACACATGTTGCAGTGGGGGTGGTTGGTGAGAGAGGATATGTGAATTGTATTGCCAGAGGGAACTGAAATGCAAAAAGTAGAGACAATGATGATTACCTTCATAGTTGCCATTCACAAAAAGTTGTTGAGACATCATTGCAATGCTGAGCTGATTAACATATGCAATGTGCTGTTAAAAAAATAGTTTCATTTTGCTAACATATGAGCCACCATCTTTAAGAAAAATAATAAAGGGAGAAATAATAGCTGTGTACAAAATCTTGCATGGTGTGGAGAAAGGTGATAGGATTTCTTTCCCTCTTTCTTATTAAAAGGACGCAGGGTCATCGCTAAGAAGCTGAATGGTGGGAGATTCAGGACAGATAAAAGGAAGCACTGGAATTCCCTTCCACGAGATGCAGGGACGGCCAGTTGGCCACCACTTTGGATGGCTTTATAAGGGAATTGAACTAATTCATGGAGGAAAAGGCTATCAGTGGCTACTAGTCCTGATGGCTATATGCTACCTCCAGTATGCCTATATACATCAGTTGTTGGGGAACATGGGAAGGAAGGTGCTGTTGCATTCATGTCCAACTTGTTGGCCACTGTATGAACAGAATAATGATCCAACATGGATCTTATAATGTTCTTATCTTAACCCATAATTTTTTTTGAAAGCCTCTTTACTGTCATAATTGTCAATCTTTTTTGTCTTGGGAGACTCCCCATTTTGTCTCCAATAAACTTAAAGACACCCCTCCCCTTCATTCCACCTTCCTTAGAGGCACAACACTAAGTTCCAACCAGACCTTCATGGAGACATCCTGGGGGAGAGTGGGTGGGATCTATCTACCGTACTCTTCCATTCTCCCACTTGCAGAAGATCCTCATAGTAGCACATGGTGTGTAAGAAGACAAGGAGTCAACTGTATGAGAGCTGAGTGTGCCTGTCAAGATTTAGGAATGGAAGAGTTCTGGTGAAAGGGACACTACCTTGCAGACCTTTAGCACAGTCTCTGGACCCTAAAAGCTTGAAGATGTCTGCTTTTAGAGGAGCGTGGATCTAAGTGGTGGCAGGCCAAGGAACAGCGACTTCTGGATGCACTGCTGATATATGCATGTAAAATACCACCTCTGTTATTTAGAGATTCAGTAGGAGCTGAAGTCTGCCATGTATACAACGGAGGATGCCTGAAACCTGACAGCATTTCAGCGACTCAGAGCATTTCTTGACAAGTGAGCAAAGTCCATTGCTAAGACAAGGCTGACAAGGACCGTGCCCCCCGCCACGCCACGCCAGTGTGGAAAGAGGTGGGGGGTGGGGGAGGCAGCTTTTTATAAATAGCTCTGCTCCTGCTGTATGTGTAAATTCTGTGCTTTTTGTGCTAATGACATCATCCCCTTCCCCATGGCAACTTCCTACGAGATCAAAATTACCAGGCAACATTTAAGAAATGTAATGCTCTAAAACGAACAAGTTGATTCATGATTTAATTGAGAAATAATATTGGGGGGGGGAGGAGAGGAGAGTGTGGGAGGAGCCTGGCCATGGGCTCCTGTCAGCTTTGGAAAGGTTGGTTCTATTATTACATTAAAAACCCCCACTAATTTTCTAATCCCCCTCTCTCACTCACTCTTTTTTCTTTTAAATAACCATCCTTGTCAAAATGTGGAAGTGGGTGGTGCATCTGCACTAACTTCAGGCTGCCTGGAGAGAAGATGTACAGGTGACTAAGCAAGAGGCTCAAGAATGACTCATTCCTGACTTATTTCTCTCTCCCTTCTTCTTTTCTCCCTCTTCTCCCCCCACCCCCACTCTCTCTCTCCATAACTAATTTGTTGACCTGCAATTTCACACACACCCTCCCTCTAAAGACCCTGATGAACATAAAACTTAATTTATGATTTCCGACTACTCAGGAAAATATGCAGGTGTGGAAATTAAACGAAAGCTTCAGTGGCATCCTTCTCCTGGAGCGGACATTTTCTTTTCATATAGTTTTTGCATTTAAAAGTCTAAAATTTTAGTTGGCTTTGTTGTAAATATTGGTGGGGGGAGGGGGATCACAGTTTGTTTCTTTGGATGCTCTACTTGTTTTCATTTGAATGGGAGAGCAAATTCTTCAAGTGGAAAGCTTTTTGTTTCTTTAAGGCACAATCCTGTGCCCTAAAGAAACAATCCCAGGGGCATACTGGGAGTTGTAGGACTTTTTCTGTCTAAACAGGCATAGGATGGTAACCTTAGTTTCATATTTTACCTGGGGAGAACTTAGATTGTGTTGGGACTGGAGTCAACAATACTTTGTCAGAAATATTCTTTGCTGAAATGTAGTACTGCATGAGCCCTTGGCTTCAGAGTGTAAATTGGTATGGCTTCATAGACTTCAATCAAGAAGGAAGTGTATTTTCAATTGCCTCAGTTCTCCTCCTTTATGTTTGTGATAGAAGTTGCTTCAGGCAGGAGATTCAGTTGGTGCAGCTCAGTAATTTTAGACCATGAATTCAATGGTGTTATGCCCACCCCACCCGCTCTAGTTGGCCATGCTATATTACTTCAGTTGTGAATCACACGATGATCATTTCTCTTTACCTCCTAAACACCATTTTGTGCTTTACAACTGCTTCTACATTCCTGATATATTATAACAATAACAACAAATTTGTTTGCTAATGTTAAAAACAACACAAAACACCTCTGTCCATGTGCAGTTCTGCATTTTAAACTCACTGAAGTCCTAGCACCCCATGGCTACAGGAATATAAAATGGAATTTCTGCTGCCCAGAATCACCTGCCATTTTCTGGGTCACCACTTTGGGTTCCCTGGTCTGCTCAACTCTGGAATTTGGATCCAAGGTTCAGCCCTATCTCCACAGTGTGTATTGTGTAGGATGGCCATTTGGAAAGGAGGACAGGGCTCCTGTATCTTTAACAGGTGTATAGAAAAGGGAATTTCAGCAAGTGTCATTTGTATGCATGCAGCACCTGGTGAAATTCCCTCTTCATCACAACAGGTAAAACTGCAAAAGCCCTGCCTAGCGTGACCAAACACAAAAGGGGGCAGGGCTCCTACAGCTTTAACTGTTGTGATGAAGAGGGAATTTCACCATGTGCTGCATGCATACAAATGACACCAGCTGAAATTCCCTTTTCTATACACTTGTTAAAGATACAGAAGCCCTGTCCTCCTTTCCTTATGGTCACCCTAGTATTGGGGGCTTAGTGGTCATGAGGAGGGTGATGTCCTCCAGATATGTTGGACTACAAATCCAACAATATTGGCTTGAACCTTGAGGGAGTTGTGGGCCAACGCATTTGGATGACACTGGGTTGAGGAAGGCTGTTCTAAGCTTAATATTTTTCTGTCATTAAGGGCTGGGGAATGCTGGGAGATGTAGGACCTTTTTCTGTCTGAACATGCATAGGATTGCGCCCTCAAAGGAGCAGAGGAGATTGGCTATCTGACACTTTGCTTCAGGCACCGGCAGAGATCTCCAAGACCACCCTGTTGAAGAAAAGCCGTATCAAAGAGTTACGTGACATGGTCCCATAGCTCTTTACTGACAACAGTACAGAGGTGACATGGCCCTTGCTTGTGTGAGTGAGTGTGTGTTTCCACATGTTCTCTGCTAGATGTAAGACCATACAAGGGGAATCTTTCAGGAAGATAAGAATGCTTCTTATCTTGTGTCACACAAACCAACGTGTATTCTTGCCCCAAAAAACTAGCAACCATTTTGCCAGAGTTGTTTACCTTGGTGATTTGCAAAGTGGGTGACCCTATTGCTTCAGATCTCAAAGTTTACTCACCTAATTAGGTCCTAATTCTTCACCTAGGGCAGCTGGCCCATAAAAGCCAGCAGCAACCTTGTCATTTCAAGATTTTGTTGTCAAGGTTGTCACAGAGAGGGGGAAAGGATGACAGTGCAGGCACAGAGCTTAGGGCTGCCTTCTCCCAACGGCCTGGAAATGATGGGTGTTGCAGTCCAGCACATCTCGAGGGCGCAAAGTTGGGGAAGGGAAATCTCTTTGCTTCTGAAATAGGCATTGCCTTTTCAGCACCTGATCTTATCCTTTCTGGTTGTTGACATTACAGTATTGGCAGACAATAAATAAGGGTTTACTGGGGAGGTGGTGGTGGAGAGGAACTCAATCTACTGCCATGCAGAGTCTAGGGCAAAAGTGCACTTGTTTGATGAGATTTAGTTGCCACGAGCTGTCAGAACTGAAGTGTTAGTTGGCCTGATCTTTCATGTAGCCTAAGTATACTTCCTTGTACCCCCCACCCCCAACACCTGCCTGGGCGAGGGGGCGTTTGGTATTTTCGTATGCTCCTCCACGGCAGCTGGCAAGTTGGCACAAGGGGAGTGCCGGTAAGGAAGCAGCTGCCAGGAGGATCTCTCTCTCTCTCTCTCTCTGCGTAATGCTGAACCAGAATCTTCCTGTAGCTCAAGAGCTGAAATTGTGGGGAATTTTTGCCTGAAGCAAGGGATGTTTCCCTCCTCCTCAGACAAGCATCAGCCTGCAGTCAGAGAGGGAGCGGGGACTGAACTCAAATCTCCAGAAGAGGAAGAACAACTCACGGCACCACATCTTCAAGGTAAGCCCCCTTCTCCAGTTTCACCTAGGGGTGCGCTCTCTCAACTTTATGGCCTTACTGGGGGGGGGGGGCATTTTTTCCATGGTCATCTGCAGTGGAGGCTGGTGGCTCCAATGTCAGTGAGGTGGTGAATCCGCTCCGGGTTTCAGTCAGAACCAGTTAGAACGCTAAAGGAACTGTCCAAGGTATGGATCGCTCCTTTAGAGTTCTGACTGAAACCCAGAGTGGATTCACCACCCCACTGACATCAGAGCCACCAGCCTCCACTGTTAAGCTGCATAACTGAACTGGCTTTTAAATGTGGTAAAGCAGCCGTGCTGCTTTTGGGGGGCCCACCTGCTCATTCTGCTGAGAGAGTCCCTGGACTACTGCCCCAAAGACCTGTCCTGATGGCACCACAGACATTGGCTGGCTCTGGTGTGAACTTTGCCTTCATTTCACTATGGTATCTAAAGAGATATGGGTTTCTTTTGAGGTGGTGGTGGGAATCTGGGAAGCGTGGAAGTTGTCAAGTCTGAGACCTATCTGCGCTATTGTCTGACACTCCCTTCTTAGACGAAGAATTTAAATCAACCAATGGGAGTCATCATTTCAAGCCTAAAACCACCAATGAGGGGAGGAAAGAGGTAAGACTTTTAACCCTAGAAAACTTAACCAAAACACAAGAGATATGAGACAGTTGGTTTATGCCCTTAACTAAAGTGTTCAGAAGCTACATGTATGAATAGCATGGGAAGATAGGAAATGAGATTCAGATAAATGGAAGCTGTAATGTGTGGATTTATAGTTAATAGGGCTTTTCTATCCAATTAAGTTGTGAAATGAAGATGCTCCCTACATTGTCCTTGTGGGCTTGACAGTTCTTGCTGTTCCTTTTTGGTTTTAAGGGATTGGAAACCTCAAACAATGTTAGACAAGTCTTAATCTTTGTAAAACACCCAGAGAACTTTTGCTATTAGGAAGTATTAAACTCTAACAAATGAAATGAATGAATGAGTCTACTAAACATCCTCTCTATTATTCTGGACTATTAATTGTCACTGACCTGGGTTCCGGGTTCCGAAAGGTGCTATTTGATTTTGGGGATCTCTGCTTATAAATACTCAATTGAAGGGGGAGTTGTTCTAAATTCCTGAGATTAATCAGTAATGCATCAAACTGGTCAAATGAATAGAAAACAAACTACAGAGAGCGTGTCCCATTTTACCGAAATAGAATAATTTCTATTTCTGTAAAATGATGTTATTACAATTAAATTTCTGCTAACATATGCCCCACCTGTTAGAATATATGTGCTTTTTGGTCTCAGTAGAATGGATTATAGGTGAGATCCATTCTGATCACAACCACCCATATTTCTTTGATTTGTGCACGTACTTAACTTTTGAGCTGGTAGTGCCTACAAACACATTCCATTTTACTCTCTGACAAGTAGGCAAAAACGTGTGCTTTCAAAAGCAAGATCTACTGAGATTAGGGAAACTGGTCTGGTTAGTACAGGCACAAAATGGAAGTATCCCAAAGAATTTAATATCCTGCCTACTGCCACACAGGTATCCTCCTTGCACCTAGTTAGTTCCACTTTCCTATGTATCCATTCCTGAGGTACCTTGATTTGAGGGGTTGTTGTACCTATTTGGCTTGCACAAAAATCTGATGTACTTAAGATCTGAACCTCATACCTTTGCTAGTTTGTGCACTGAATTCTGAAATCTGAAAAAAGTTAGTATTTAAGCATTGAAATGTTGAATGGCCACATTTATGGCATCTAAGGGCACAATCCTATGTATGTTTAGACAGAAAAAAAGTCCCACAACTCCCAACATTATACTTGGAGTTGTAGGACTCCCACCCCTACCTAAACATGCATAGCAAAGCACCTAATACATGAAGATGTGCTTTCAATGCTTGTCTATCCCGAGGTTCATAGCATAAAATGTTATTTTATGAAATTATGCCTCCCATCCCCCACCCTGAAAGTTAGCTGATGAGTTTGTTTTATTTATTAAGATATTGTGATCATCTTGACGTAAAAGAGGTGTACTTATTTTCTTTTCCAGGTATTGGGGTGGGGTGGGGATATACTTAATATTATCCTGGAGTCAATTGTCACTGTCTTCCATTGTTTTCATTTTCTGGGGTGAGAGTGAAAAGATAGATGGTGACTATTGGGAGGGAATATTGCCAATAGTGAAAGCCTGGAGCACACTCTGTGATATGTAGTTGGGTGGGCAAAGTAGGAATCTTGTCTGCTTGGAGACAAAGTTCAGTGCATATAGTTGTTGGTTAAACCACTGCTGCCAGAAAAAAATACAGTACATTCCTCTTAACATTGAACATGATGCAAAGCTCCTTTTGATGCACGTAATACAAATATATGAGGTAGATGCTGTGGAAAGTAGTTACTCATCTTCATTTTGGACATCTGGGAATTCTGAACAAATGCATATACAACAGCCTTCTCCAACTTGGTGCCTCCAGAAATTTTGGAATAATTATTATTATTATTATTATTATTATTATTATTATTATTATTTATTTATATAGCACCATCGATGTACATGGTGCTGCACAGACCACACAGTAAATAGCAAGACCCTGCCGCATAGGCTTACAATCTAATAACTCCTTCCAACTCCTATCAGTCTTCCAACTCCTATCAGTCCCAGCCAGCATGGCCAGGAATGCTGGGAGTTGTAGTCCCAAACATCTGGAGGGGGCCAGGTTGGGGGAAGTTGGTGCACAGCATAAATGTGTTCTAACCCAACTAGGCTGCAGAAGTTGCCACCATAATGCTACTTGCTCAAAAATGGTAATTACTGTCAGGTTCACTACTGAAAAATTATCTTCCCCTTCCCTCCCTCCCTCTGATATTTGATTAGATTCAATTTCACCTGGCTAACAATCAATCAGTGTGATCTTCTCTGCACCAGCCACTCAGTAGAAAAAACTGTCCTGTTTAGGGTGTGTTTCAAGTAATTAGGGTAATAACTTAGAGTGGGGTTCCAGGGAGGGGGGAGAAATATTTAATGTGAGTCCCCATTCTCTATACATAGGGTGACCATGTGGAAAGGAGTACAGGGCTCCTGTATCTTTAATAGTTGTATAGAAAAGGGGATTTCAGCAGGTGTCACTTGTATGCATGTAGCACCTGGTGAAATTCTCTCTTCATAAGAACAGTTAAAGCTGCAGGAGCCCTGCCCTCTTGACCAGTTACAAAAGAGGGCAGAGCTCCTGCAGCTTTAACTGTTCTGATGAAGCAGAAATTTCTTCAGGTGCTGCATGCATACAAATGACACCTGCTGAAATTCCCTTTTCTATACAACTGTTAAAGATACAGGAGCCCTGTCTTCCTCTCCATATGGTCACCCTATAGTCTAAAAACACCTAGAGGAAAGCAAGCTCCATTGATTTTCAATTGAACTTTCTTTATACTTAAATGTGCTTGGCGCTGGGCTGCAAATGATATTTGGACATCATTGCTGGTCCATGGGAAGAAGGCATAAGTAATAGCCAAAAGTTACAACGAGGATGGACAAGCAGCCGACAATAGTAATTAGGCTGACCAGCTGCAAAAGAGGACAGGAAAAGGCTCTTGTGCCTTTAATAGTTGTGAGAAGAGGGAAGACTCACAGCTTATCATTCAGGCAAAAGAGAAACTGTGCCTCTTGCCATCCGTACTTCTGCCATAGCTATTGAAGGTACAGGAGCCCTCTGTGTCCTCTTTTGCAGCTGGTTGCCTTCCCACTAATAGCCAGAGATTTAAGAGAAGTCAGCAAAACATTGATGGAACAATAGCACCTTTTGCACTGTTTTTCTTTTGTCTTGTTCCTTTATTCCAGTAATTTCCATGTTTATTTCCTTTGCTAATGCTGTGTGGCATTTTGCCCTCTGGGGAGAGCTGGGTAATTATGCGGAACAGCATTAATATTCCTTTGGGATGCAGACGCTTAATCAGCAAAACTTGGTTGTTTGTAATTAATATTGATCAACACTCTCTCTGTTAAAGATACCAGTGAAATCCAGGGAATTAGAGCACAGGTTATTAAAGGCCATTTGTATCAACGAGCAATTGTTAGCAACACGTCTTGAACCAGTCATGATGAATAATAACTCTCTGGGGGACATGTGAGAGACAGTTACATAAATGTAACAAAAAGGGTGTGTGCAAAGACTTGGTGGTGGAACTGAAGTGGAACTCTTGTGGTGCGAAGTTCAGACGCAGTTCAGAGTGGAAGTCATTGATGTTTGTGGAATATTTCAGGCGCTCTCTGGTTATCTCTTCGCATGTCTGACTGAACTTGTGAGACTTCTTGAAGGGCTGTTACCAAGCCTGCACCGTCAATATAAAAGTCCAACAAAAAGGGAAGACTTGGGATAATTTAGCATCCAGGTAGACTTTCAGGTAATTCCATCCCTAAAACAAAAATCCTCCTAGGGGCTCACCTGTCTCTTTCCCATCTTGTTCTTTTGTTTGGCCTCTGCTGTGATGTCAGATTCGGAGAGCTGAGAATGGAGACTGCCATTTAGTTATTCTAGGGTGACCATATGAAAAGGCGGACAGGGCTCCTGTATCTTTAACAGTGATATTGAAAAGGAAATTTCAGCAGGTGTCATTTATATATATGGAGAAACTGGTGAAATTTCCTCTTCATCTCAACAATTAAAGCTGCAGGAGCCCTGCCCTCTTTTAAATCTGGTCACTCAAGTATAGCTCCTGCAGCTTCAACTGCTGTGATGAAGAGGGAATTTCACCAGGATCTCCATATACACAAATGACACCTGCTGAAATTCCCTTTCCTATGCAACTGTTAAAGATACAGGAGCCCTGTCCTCCTTTCCTTATGGTCACCCTAGTATTGGAGGCTTAGTGGTCATGAGGAGGGTGGTCACCCTAATAAGTTATTCAGTGTTCACCATGCACTACTCAGCTCCGACCATGTGGCTAGAATGCTGCTAAACAGCCAATGCCAACCTGTCCACAGGTCTGCAAGCTCTGGCATGGGCTGGTCCATGAAGTTACGAAGAGTCGGAAGCAACTGAACGAATAAACAACAAACAACCCTTTAAACAATACCCACAGAAGCCATGGAAAAAGCCCAAGTAGTAGGGTTGCTTGGTCACCGAAACATTTATCTTAAGAAGAGTGCCTATCTTTTAAATAATAATAATGATAATAATAATAATAATAATAATAATAATAATAATAATAATAATAATGCAGCATTCTTGCTGCTATCATTATTAATATTATATGATTTATTTGGTTTGTCTTATCACAGTCACTCCCTTTTTTATCATGATCAATTTTGGGTCACTTAAAACCACTGTTGCCCCATTGCCAGCCTCTTTGCTCATATCCACTCCTCTTGCAGCTCACAGACTGAGCAGAATTCTACTTTAGACACACGGCAAGTGTGAGAGAAGTGAAGAGAGAGGGAAGAATAATCTTCAGTAGATGAATAATCTCTCTGGAGAATGTGCCCTGTGATGTTTAAAGAGACAGGAATAACCTTCCTGGATGAAGAAGACCTGGCAACCTTAAGTCAAACCAGTCATGCTCAAAGGAGTATCCTGAGAGAGACTCTTGCCTTGCAGAGCCCCAGTTCAGGCATGGTGGGAATTGGAGGCGGACCAGTGGCTTGTACTTTTGTTGTCCCACATCTGCTGCAGCGAGATTCATGAGTTCTGGAGCTCTTCTTTGTCCAATTTCTCATAATATCTGAGCTTGCTTTGGGTAGTGCTGATGTTTCTCAGCTCAGTACACCAATGACATGGTACAGCTGATGGGCAGAGGCCTGGCTAGCTGATTGCTGCTGTTTTGTGCTACCTAAATGCTCTCTGGCAATTACTAGACATGAGAGCTTACACCAAGTCATGGACAACAACCAGAGCAACCCATTACTTTACTAGAACTGACTGAGAAGGGGTCAATACTGCCCATTTACCACAGGTCCAAATACTTCTTTCCAGTGGAGGTTGGTGTCTTCGATGTCAGTGGGGCAGTGAGTGCCTTCCGGGTTTAAGTCAGAACCACTCAGAACTCTAAAGGAACTATCCCAGGTGCTGAACCTATTTGGGAGCTAGGGTTCAGCACTTTGGATAGCTCCTTAGAGTTCAGGCTGGTTCTGACTGAAACCCAGAGCAGATTCACCGCCCCACTGACATCGGAGACACCAGCCTCCACTCCTTCTTTCAGATACTTAGAGCATTTCTACATGATGTCATCAACCTCCAGAGCGTCTTCCACACTTTTTGAGCTTTATTTCACTTTTTAAAAAATCAGAGATAAAACAATAAGAAAGATTTATGTGAGATATCAGCAACATGAAATGACAGTGTTGTGCTATAATTCAGCCACTAGATGGTGCTGTGTAAAGAAAGAGAGAGAACATTGCAGAGAAAGGAAGTTATCAATTCAAATCATATGCCTGTCCATTGTAGTCCTGCAAAGAAATGGGAAGCAGAAAGCCCTTGTAAGAATGTGGGATTTCAGCCTCCTGTGATGAAGCCCTTAGTTCCACCTCCTCTACTAGGCTAATCAATCTTCATCACCACCCACAGGGACTTTATCACATTCATGCAATCAGCTAATTCATTTCTGACTGCCAATGAAAAGTGAACCGAAAGTTCTCGAGCAGAGAATATCATTCTGAAGCTCAGTTACTGAACATGATTCTAAGCAGAATGCCCAAAAATATTTATTCAGAAAACAAAATGTTCAGTTTCAGTTATTCTATGGCATTTACTTCCAGAGTAGTCTGTTTCCAAGCTGTTTTATGCTCTTTCCACCTAAAACTTTGATTTCCTTCTGTTTCCAGTGAATTAATTTTCTGTGGGCTGTTCCCTCCAAGGCCCAATAAAACTCCATCTTCTGCTGAGGTACTAGCTTTCTCTCATGCAAAGCCCTATTCTTACAAAGTTGTGGAGAGGCCCATGTATGTCAACATTATCTTTAGAACCCTCGGGTTCTGATTAGGGCTGTCTTTATTATACCATATTTATGTCTATATCTTTGTTAGCATAGAATATATCACAGATACTGGGTGTAAGGAAAGTACAAAGTGTTTGCCCCCCGCCCCAAAATCATTATATTATCATTGTTTTTTTGCTTGTTGCTGAGCCGTTATCTGGAGTTTATTAAAAGCTATTTTGAAAAGTGCTCTATCATCTGCACTGTCTTCCTTTGATCTTTTCTAGCACTATGCTCTTAGACCATAAAGCCATAATGGCTTGGGCCCTAAATAGGTATTGCCTCCTCCTGGGCCTCTTCTTCACACATTTTTTCAGGTGTATAACTAAAATGTAAAGCATGAATGTCACAAACAGATAATTGAAAACATATAGATCATACATGTGCACTCAGAGCAGTGGATTGATTGAACATACATTGGAAGGTAAACTGGGATTGGATACTGGGTAATATGTGAACAGCCCTCCAACATCAACTGCAGCATATTTGTATAGCAAGGGCACATAGAGAGGAATTTCCAGTCACGGTCCACAAATAATAATAATAATAATAATAATAATAATAATAATAATAATAATAATAATAATAATAATAATACCCCACCTTTCCCCCAAAACTGGGACTCAAGGCAGCTTTACAAATTAAAACATGTACAGTTAAAAAAAAGTGATATACAATAATTAAAACAATAATTAAGCTACAATATTAAAACATTTTAAAAACATTTAAAAACATTTAAAAAACATTTAAAATGTGAATAATATATATATACACAATATATATATATATATATATATATATATATATATATATATGTGCATCAACAGAGGACTATCTTTCAGATGTTTTAGAGACCCTATCTGTTGGAACTGGCTTTTTGAAATTTGAGAATTAAATTGGGGAGATAAGCACTTATGTTTTCTCAGCCTTTAAATTTGGGTTTCAGTTGCAATTTTAATGGGATATTTTATATTTGTTTTATAATTTTTAACCAACCTGTCGGAATGAATAGTTTAAAATCTCTATTTGGAGAGATATCTTAATAGGTCTCTCATCCTTGCAGAGGGAAAAAGCAGCCATAAGTCTAAACTTCAGCAGGTGATGAGCTGACCACAGCAAAGGCACCAATTCAAAGTCCCCCACCTTCAGATCACTATCTCCATGCGCAGCTGAAAAAATAAAACAAATCTAGAGTATGCCCTGCTACATGTGTTGGGCTAATGACATATTGGGACAGTCTCATAGTTGTCATGGAAACCATGAAATCCTGCGCTACCCCAGACAAAGGGTCCTCTGCATGAATGTTGACACCCCCCAGAACCAACAGTCTGAGGAACCTCAACAACACATCCAAGACCACCTCCATCAGCTCAGGTAGGGAGACTGTTGAGCAGTTGGACAGAATCCCTGATCTGCCCCACTAGCCCAGCATAAGGTGCAAACACTGCAGATCTGTAGTCAGATGGATGGGGAGCCTGTAGAGGGAGGTGGAATTCCTATAGATCACAGTAACCTCCCCATCCCCTGCCCTCAAATCTACCCTGATGTTGAACCAAGTACACCTGAGGCTCAGCTGGGAGAGACGAACTCCTCTCTGTTTACCTACTCAGGTCTCTCAGTTATATATACCTGATCAGCCACCCCATCCACTATTAAACCATGGATAAGGGAGGAATATTTTGAACTGATCTGGCATTTAAGAGCAGTACCTGGAGGCCTGAGGGAAGGCTGATAGGGCAATCACCAAACCTGCAGGTGCGGGGAGGGCCGGAACACGGCACAGCCATGAACTGTCTGTGCCGTGTTCCCCTTCCCTGGCTACCTCTCCTTCCAATGACATACCTCCCTCTACCCATCACCGTACTAATTGGAGGCCCCTCAGTTCTCCCCACGTGGCCTCATATCCTCTGTATCAGGGCACACGGCCAGGTTTTAAGAGAAAAAGCAGCTCCACACGTAAGACCTGCCAAGCCAATCAAACCAATGTTAGGGGAATGCCCCCGAAATGGCTCCCCCTAAAGGGGTGACCGCTTTGACATCTCCCTCTTCAGTGTCATCAAAGTAGTAGTAGTTGTTTAATTAGATGGTGAGACCTCAGTGTTTTTATAAGTTAATAATGGCAGCATGATTACTGTAGGCTAAGTAAATTTCCCCCAGAGATTCTGGCTCATTAAGTAGCATCTGTGTTGTCTTACTGACAATCTCCTAGTGTTCGTTACTTCCCATGAATGCTTTGTAAGAGCCAGGTTCTCCATTTTGATTCCTCTGTATTTCCTTTTAATCATGAAAGAACAAATTCAAAGTATTTTAATCTATACAGTAGATTAGAGAGTCTAGCACTATGGATTAACAGATTAAAATTATTCTCATTTGTAATTTGCATAATTACAGGCTCTGCTAATAGTTCTAGGTATTTAGAAAGAAGATTTGAATGGGGAGACATGTGCACATTTTCTTTTCTTTTTGCAGACGTAGCTTTCTAAGGGCAGTCACAGTGGGGTTTTTGACCATGGTATGAATCGAACTTCGCAGCTTGCATTACAGACATACATATCAGCAAGTGAAAATACTAGGTCTGTGAGATCTTTCCAATGGCAAGAAGGTATGTTAGCTCTCAAACATGCTTCATTCTTCATGCATCAGAAGGATCATCTAAAAAAAAAAAAGTTACAGCTGCATATGTGTTTCATAAAGTGAGGAAAATGTCTCAAGAGCCGTATATGTCCCATTTTGTCTGATTAACAGCACTGAATCCACCCCCTTGCATATATTTTGATGTTTATTTTTCTTCCTTTTGTGACATCACAAATTGTCCTGGAAGGGGGCAGGGGCATCTCATGGCTCCCTGTAAGTTCCATCACACCTACACATTTGTCCTGGTTTTCCCTTGAAGTATCCCGCTTCGTTTCCATAGCGTATGAAAGATTGCAAACTTACACTTGTACTCTTGTAAGTCCCAAGCCTCTTTACACGTCTCCTGTAGTGCATTGTTGTTATCCTGCTGAGGTTCACTTTCACACCTTGGTGTTTTCACCATCGCCTCCACCCATTGATCTCCTTTGTACCTCCCCCTACAGTTTATTGGTTGTTGGAAGTTGGACAATTCCCCCTCCCAACCAGGTGTTGCACTGGGAGTAGTTTCTCTTGTTATTGTTGCCCAGGCTACGCCCATTCTCCTCACCCTGTCTGGAGACTTTGAGTAAACCCCATTGAACAGAGAGACTTACTTCTTAGTAAACAGAAATAAGAACTCAGAAGTAAGCGTGGGGTTGCAAAGCACTTCTTTCCAGTTTGCTGTTTTAAGACTTTAAAAAGAAAGCTTCTGAGTGACCACTATTAAAAATCAGTTCTATATGTGTTTCCTCAGAAGTAAGACTCTCTCTGTTCAATGGGGTTTCCTCAAAGGTAAGTCAGCATGTGATGTCAGCAGTGAAAATCAGTGGGATTTACTTTTGAGTAAGGGAACAGCACATCTGTAGTTCATGAACTTGAAGATGCACAACTTCCCATGATCAAAGGAATGGAAGAGTGCCCCTATGTTCCTAAGCTCCTAAATTCCTTCGCACTAGTGGACTATAAGCTCCAAAGGGCTTGAGGGAGGAAATTTAAAAAATCATAAAAAATCAACAAATGATCCAATCGGATTCAAATTTGATATGCTGAAAGCTCTCCTTAAGACCTTCCACTGTGCCAATTTGGATCTCTTTATCTTTAAAAATGAGGGTGCTGCTGGCAAGGAGGGTGAGTTTTCCACATTTCTTTTAAGGTGAAAATGCCTACCCAGGAGGAAGCAGGAGGAGGAAAGGATTTGAATTGGCATTTAAAAACACCTTCTGGAGAAAAGGCACCCTCCTCTCTTTCATCAGCAATATCACCTCTTGAACACACTTTCATCAGCCATACCACCCCTTGAAAACACGCCCACAGAACATTGGATTGAAAACGATGGATGAAAATATATGTTGAAGTTTGAGCAGTGTGCTTTTGCATTACCAGA
Source organism: Elgaria multicarinata webbii (assembly GCF_023053635.1). NCBI lineage: Eukaryota > Metazoa > Chordata > Lepidosauria > Squamata > Anguidae > Elgaria > Elgaria multicarinata. The sequence goes on along the minus strand of NC_086172.1, from coordinate 132,390,238 downwards.
AGAACTGGACTTTCCGCACACCAAAATATGTCGCTAAGAGGTGGGGAACAACCGTAATCATAGCAGGGCATGGTTGGCGTCATTGGAGTCTTTTGCATGCAAATTGCCTCGACAGCAGACTATAAGGCTGGTGTGATAAAGCTCTGTGAAGGCTCAATGGACAATGCAATGCTTTGATTTCTTAACCATCAGCTTGACTGGCAATATGGGGGTATGGAGATGAGTTTGAGCATGTGCAATGGTTTCCATGTTTGAGCCAGCCCCAGATTTGTTTACTGAATGAGTGTAAAACTCGTGTCAGTGTCAACCTTGCTCACCCAAAGTCTGTGCTTTCCTCTATGTTTTGGGCTGATCTGTTAAGAGGTGCTCTGTGTGTGGATCATGCCTCAGTGCAGGTATTTGATCTTTTTCAGCCCTGCAGTTTTATGAGATCAGTTGTTCTATCAGCTTCAGCAGAATTTGTTTTAATGCCTAATTTTGGACTCAGGCCTGTAGAATTTGGTACATGTCTCTAGGCAACCTAAAAAATCATTTAAACTGGTTATTCAAGCGCATAAAGAATTCTATAGAGTTTCCAAGGGCAGGTAACCTTTCCTTAGTTCCAGGCCAGGACACATCCATGATTGGAATGCCATGTTGGCTCCAGGGTTTTGAGAGCAAAGCTAGGGTGACCATATTTTGGAAACCAAAAAGGAGGATAACATGGTCGCCATGTTAACATTATTTTAAAAATAATAATTTTGAAACCTCAAACTTTTTAAAAAAATCCTACAACTCAATGGATGGACAGATCTGTTTCAAACTTGGCATAGCTAAAGTCCTTGTTAAGGGCAATCATGCTGCCAAGTTTCATCTCTTTATCTTTAAAAATAACATTAAAAAAATTAAATCCTCAAATTTAAAAAAAATCCTAAAAAATCAATGGATGAACAGATCTGTTTCAAATTTGGTATGGCTAAAGCTCTACCTAAAAGCTATTATGGCACCAACTTTCATCTCTTTATCTTTAAAAATGACAATTTTAAAAATAATAATTTTAAAACCTCAATTTTAAAAAAATTCCTAAAAAATCAATGGATAAACGGATCCGTTTCAAATTTGGTATGACTAAAGCCCTTCCTAAGAGCTACCATTGTGTCAAGCTTCATGTCTTTATCTTAAAAAATGACAGAGTTATAAGCATTTTTGTTAATTCCCATTAGAGCTGCTCTTTGGAAAAAATCCGGATTTTCCCTCCCCTCCCGGATTTGTCATAAAAACCCCGGGCAAATCCGGGCAAATCTGGTCATATGGTCACCCTAGCAAAGCACCCTCATCAATAGGCCTCTTCCTCAGCAAGTTTACCTTCTCAGTGCCATTGATACCAAGTCCTTTTGTTCCTCATCCTCGTTTTCCTCATTGGTACCATTTGCTTGCTTGACAGGCAGAGAACCAGTGAGCAAGGAGGCCATGACATCTACTGCTCCTCCTTCTCACCACCACCTTTGCCTGGGCCAGAGAGAGAGAGAGAGGCAGGTGAACACGCAGGCTGCAAGGGTGAAAAGGAGGAACAAGTCCAGGAGGCTCTTTTCAGTGGGGCCCTGCTGAGATGTAGGCCCTTGGCAGGTGCCCAAACATGCCTAACTGTGATGCCAGCCCTGAAAAAGCTATTCCTGAACTGGCCCCTTTTAGTCCTGAGGATCAGCAAGAGGAGGGCGCTGAACAGTACAGGATGAAACCTCACAAAGGCCTACTGAATCAGTAAGCCTAATCCCCAGAATTGGAACTACCTCTAACAAACATTGAATGAAAACAACAGCAACATACCCTTTGGTTTTAGTGGCTTGAGACCCACTGTGGCCTCGCTTTGGATACTTCCTTGTCCAAAGGTCTGCAGCAGTTGCAGGAAGTTCTTTTTGGAGCAGGGGAAGAGATGTTGCTGTGCCATTTTCTTGAGTGCACGTCTTCTTTAATATGTTTTTGTAAAATGGAAAAGTACAGCTCTCCTGCTGTAGCAAGGCTATCTTCCCTTGCATAAGGTAAGCGTATAATAGTGCACTATTAGTGCTGGTACAAGCATAGCATTCTGAGAAAAGTATGCCATTGTAAATTACCTGGAAATGTTCCTCATTGTCCCAAGTTTCAAAGTGAGCTTTGAAACAGGTAAACGTTTGAAGGAAGTGGTATCAATGCTACTGGGAGATGGATTACATAAATTGGAATACTTCTGTGACTGAATGGTTGTATCTGCACTAATTCAATACCCCAAGTGCCATATTTATTTTAGCAATACACTGAAAGACAGCATAGAATTGGTTTTTGTTCAAGGATGGACAATAATGTCTGCAGAAAACAATGGCAAATGTTTGGAGAGTTTCCACTGCAACTGTGGAATAGCTTTTGTTTCAGTGCCTCCCCGAAGTTAGGACACACTTTAAGTCAGCCTTCCCCAACCTGGTCCCCTCCAGATTTGTTTGCCCACAACTCCCATCATTCCTAACCAAGCTGGGAATGCTCCTAAGAACATGTCTTGCAGTGCTGGTTTCTTTAATGAATTATGTCTGCAGGTGTACAATTTGATTGTGAAAGGCTAGCTTGAACCACCCTGCATCTGCAGAGGGCCTGCAGCTGTTTCTGTCCAGTAGCTGGAACTAACATAATGATGTGATTATTGATGTACCCATTGCCCCATGTGTACAGCCCAGTGTGAATTGGCCTCTGGGAATTGTATATTAAATTTCTGATAATTTGACTGTGGCCAACCCCACGCCTACTGAAATCAGTGATCGTTTCCCTAAGCCATTTTAAAATTGGTATTTGCATTTCTCACATCTGTACCTGCAAATGAAGGAATATCCATGCGAACAAATGTTCCAATGTTCCATTTCTTTTTAAAAGAAAGAGGTGAACTTAGAAATGTCACTTCTCAGAGTAAATGGTGTTTTCAGGTCCCCTAAAAGCAACATGTGTCAATGGCTCTTGAATCAGGTCTCCCATGAATATGATGACTCAAGTCTGGTCCAGTATCACTAACACTGAATTTATTTTATTTTATTATTTATTTATTACATTTCCATTCACCACAGTAGCTGAAACTTCATGACATTAAGGGATAGCTTAGCCCAACAGCTGTCTTTAATTGTATTTATGTATGATGTGGAAAGCTGTGCTGTGCTGGGGAAAGAAGGGTGTGTGTTTTATTTGTACCCCATGCCAAGTTCCACCTAGGAGTGTAGAGCACTGTTTCAGTCTCACATCATCCCTGTGAAAGAGGTTAGGTTGAGAGATAGTGTCTTGTTCATGGCCACCCATTAAACTTCATGTATGGAGTCCATGTGCCCTACTTTACAGGTTCTCCATATATACAAATGACCCCTGCTGAAATTCCCTTTTCTATGCAACTGTTAAAGATACAGGAGCCCTGTCCTCCTTTTCATATGGTCACACTATAACTAACTAACTAACTAACTAACTAACTAACTAACTAACTCTCTCTCTCTCTCTCTCTCTCTCTCTCTCTCTCTCTCTCTCTCACACACACACACACACACACACACACACACTTGTTTTTAAATGGATTCTGTTGTTTTTATACTGTTTTTATGTTTTTAAATTTTGTATACTTTTAATGTTTACTGCTTTTAGCTTTTGTAAACCGCCCAGAGAGCTTCGGCTATTGGGGGGGGGGGTATATAAATGTAACAAATAAATAAATAAGTTTTAATCCCATCATATTCTAAACCCAAACAAAATGCAAAAAGTCGCTTAGCAAACACCATGGCAAAATGGTCTTCCCTTGGGTCCTCTGTGCCTTCACACTTATGGGCATTGTGGCTACGCAAGTTAGAAACTTCTGGGGGCTGTCATCACAGCGCCAGGTTGGTGCTGCTCCACCGCCAAGCCCCGCACAATCGCTGGTGCATGGCGGTGGCCAATTGTCTTTACAAGGGGAGGAGGCACCATAGGCTTTCCAGCGGCCATTAGGCTTGCTGGGCCACCTCCTCCCCCTCCCAGGGTTTCCGGCAACCAGTAGAAGATTGTCTTCTGCCAGGGAATGACCCTGGAGTGGCTCCGAGCAAGGACAGACTGGCAGAAAAGCTGGGCTGACCTCACTCTTGCTGGAAAAGTTGGGGTAATTCCCTGACTTTTCAGTCGCGCATCTTAGCCTCTTTGCCCTGGGCTGGCTTTGAAACTGTGGCTGTGTCCTATTACCAATGCAGCGCGGATTCGGACCCACCCCGAGACAAAGACGACGTCAAGACAGCCCCCTGGAAAGACTAAAATGCTTTTAATGGTGCCACAAAATGAACAGAGGCTGTTTCAGTTAGCTACTCACCTGAGAGATTTAGAATGCAAAGACTTCTTTGTTTTGTGTTTGGAATATGCACTTTAAAACACACACCAACCAACTCCATAAAGCTCCTACTTCATGTACACAGAATAGTTTGTACAGAGGCAGATGGTGGGCTCAAGTAACTCTCACAAGGTTCCTTGGCAAAGAACAGAGCCTGGAAGAAAAGCAAGTCCTGGATTCTTTTCTTTTTAAAAAAAGTATGTGTGTGTGCTAAAAGTGTAACTCTGCTTTTCGAAAAAAGCAGGATGTCTTAACTGAACAGATGAATGTGTTGTTTCTGTAACAACTTAGACAGACAATGTGTACTGTGAGGTTCTTATCTTAGCTCTTTGGACTTAAATGCTTTAGTGTTCAGTGTCCACTGTTTATATCAGACTTTTGCAAATAAACTAAAAGCCCCATTACAGCTAGGTCGAAATGTGTGGCTCCCGTTGCTTCTTTGTCGTTGCTCCGACGTTGCTTCTTGAAAACAGGAAGTAATAGGCCCATTCAGTCTGATAGGAGAGAGCAGCAACTAGACTTTTTTGGGGGGGGGGGGGCGGTTGGCGGTTTTGGCAGTGCAATGAAGGCCAGAAGGGGTGGAAGGGGCGCGAGACGCAGATGACATCTTGTGAGCAATCTGTGAGTGCCCAGTAATGAGTGTGCAGTAAAACGCACGTTGGATGGACATCTAAGTCCCTTGTTGTATTTGCTGATGGCTTTGGAAGACATAAACTCTGTCCTAATTATTCCCTCAGAAATGTTCCTACTACCAATATCTTACATCTCTCTCCAGCTGGCTGGAAGGGGAGCAAATGCATTTCTAGGATGCCTTGAGCTTTTAGCACAGTTGTAGCAATAGGACTGTGTAGCAATACAAAGGCCTTCTCCAACCTGGTGCCCTCCAGATGTGTTGGACTGCAGCTCTCATCATTCTCATGGCCCATGCTGGCTGGGAATGATGGAACTTGCAATCCAGCACATCTGGAGAGTGCCTGCTTTGGGAAGGCAGCAGAACTAGTTGTGTTGATCCTCACTGCACTGACTAACAAATACATTATGACAGAGGGACAGCACCAAATCATGCGCCGGGCATCTGCAATGCAAATCCATTCATTAACTATCATCTCTCTTCCTAATATATATTTATATTGATGAGCAAAACTGCTTCCGCCAAGCCTAATGAAGAATTCAGGTCTGGTCCTGAAATGTGCAAGCTGGGTGACACAATGAAAGGATGTCAAGATCCATTAGGAATAGCAGTAACTCCAGGCCCTGAGGTGATCAGACTGGTTGAGAAGGGCTAATCATGATCATGGCCAAGTTTAATAGGTCAGCCAGCGAAGACAGGCTGTGCACAGTAGAGGCTGGTGGCTACAATGTCAGAGGGGTGGAGAATCTGGTCTGGGTTTTAGTCAGAACTTTAAAAGAGCTATTCAAGGCACAGAGCTCCTTTTGAGTTCTGACTGAAACCCAGAGCAGACCCACTGACATTGGAACCACCAGCTTCCACTGGCCGTGCACCCACACTGAAGTGGGTGCCCCACACATCTCAGCACCTTTGTCAAATGCTGACCCTCTCCCTGTCTAACCACCGCAGAGGCGAACATCGGAATGGAGAACCCAGGGCCCGCGAAGCCCTAGTGTCAGCATTATTCTGTTCGCTGAAATTCAAATCTGCACCTTCCCAGCGCGGGTGCTCCTGTGTGTCTGCCGCACCACGCCCTGAAGTCAAACTCACAGCTAGGTGAACAGAGCACTGTACAAACATGTCAGGTCAGCCTCCGCCCCCTTTTTGCTCTCCCCTGCTGTTGTTCCCTCCTAAGTTTCCTTTGGAGAGCCAGCATCTTCGCAGGAGCGTCTTCCCGCTTCCTTCCAAAGCAGTGACAGCAGGCTGGTAAGCAACCTTAGCCTAGCAGGGCTGGGGAGCGCAGCCAGGTTTGCTTCTTTATGAGACCGGCTCCTGTTTGCTGCGCTCTCTCCCTCTCTCCTGCCATTTGTTTGCTGCTTACGGAGGACTGGATTTGTCAGTTTCAACTAACATCTTAGCTTTCCAGTTGCTTTGCTGCTGAAGATTAACTCTTTCCTTCGCGGAGTTGCATTAAAAATAAAACAGCTAATGCCAAGGATGAATATGCTGAGTACTAATGTGCTCGCATGGTGAGGGGCAGCCGTTTGTGAGGGTTGTGCAGCTTTTTCCCCTTCAGGGATTATTCTAGGGGGGAAAAGAGAAAGAAAATTGAAAGCTGAACTCCTTTGGGAAGGCCTTTACTCCATCTTCACTCCTGTAACCCAGCAACAACCGTCCACCAATCAGCTTTGTTCAATGGCAGAAGTAGAGTTTGCTTGCAGTCCTTTCTTCCTTCTCCTTTGGAACTGTCCTCCTCAGCATCATTACCGCCAGCCAGATCTCCTTTCCTCCCCCTGTCATCCTCAAGACCTGTAGGAGGTGGACCTGCAAGTATATCTGTTATGGGGTGACCTGGTGTCTGGTGTGTGTGTGTGTGTGTGTGTGTGTGTGTGTGTGTGTGTGTGTTGTGAGAAGGGGGGCTGACTCTGTAAGCTGTCAGATGATGCAGAGTGTTGAATGAAAATTGCACAGCTGAAAACTGACAGGGCAGAGAGGAAGGAGTTAAAGATGGCCCAACTGATGCTTCAGAAAGCAGGCAGCATGTAAGAAACATGTCTGCCTTCTGCCTGTATGTATGCAAAATATAACCATCTGTCTACTCAGGACCTTCTACCTATGGGGTAATCCCTATCCACACCTATTCCAGATTTACTGTGTACTCCCGAGGTGCTCTTGTCCCATCTGCTGGAATTTTGTGCAACCCAGTTGTATTTTTAAACTGTCAAGCAATTGACAAATGTCATTTAAACTTCTGTATAATTTCAGAGCAAATGCAAACCAACATCTCTCTGAATCAAAAGACAAATTGTCCTATGGTGAGTGTGTGTGTGTGTGTATGCATGCTATATATAATTACTTGTCCCGTGTGGGAATTGTCTACTACCATTTGCTGACTGTTGTATGTTCTTCTTTGCCAGGCTATTAAGGATTTAGTGTGCTCCGAGACCAAACAGTGAAGAGAGAGCAGACTAAACAGCTGGTGAGTGAGAACTTCAAAGTGTAATGGAGCAGAGGGAGTTGAGCAGAATAAAGGTGGTGGTGGTGGTGGTGGTGGGGAAACAAGCTTAAAACCTTGGGCCAGTTGCACCCTTACCTAGACTGCGGATCCTATTTATGTGGTGGAGGAGTGTGGTGTACACCTCTTGCAGTAATGTGCAGAAGCTGAGGTCTGATTCCAAAGCTCAGATAGGTCTGATGATCATGATTCTTTCCCATCCGAAGAAAGAGAGGGAAAGTCATACAAACTGGGCTCTGCAGGTCTTTGGCTCTGCAGACATGTCCTCTATTGCTCCAGAGGGTAGGACTAAATGGGTGGAAATGGCAAGGAAGCAGCTTTGGGCTAAATGTTAAGAGCAGCTTCTTAATGGTAAGAGCTGTTTGACAGTGGCACAGAGATGGACTCAAAACGTGGCAGGCTGCCTTACACTGGAGGTATTTCAGCAGAGGCTGGGTGGCCGTCTGTCAGGGATGCTACAGTGGAAGATCCCTGCATTGAGCAGGGGCTTGGTCTAGATCAGGGGTGGGGAGCTCTTTTTCTGCCTAGGGCTGCGCATTCCCTTGTGGGTAACCTGTTGGAGGCCAAAGCCAGAAGCGAGCAGAGCCAGAGTCAAAAGTGGGTGGGTCACTCCTTGTCTCTTTCTGCCACTCACTTTTCTCTCTCTTTCCGCTACCCCCTTTTCTCTCCCTCCCTTTTCCTCCCCATGCAATGGGCTTCCAGGGAAGAGGCAGATCGCTCTTGTCACCTTTTTGAACTGATCACATGCAGGGGGCTTTTGAAATAAGGGCCGAGGGCCACATGAAATGAGGCCAAGGGCTGCAGGTTGTTCACCCCTGGTGTAAGTGACCTCCAAGGTCTCTTCCAAGCCTCAAATTTTATGGTTCTACACCTAGGCATATTACTGTGGATCAGTACTGTGGATCTTCTTTGCACAACGGTGCAGACTCACAACCACAACTAAACTAATTGTGGTTGTGAGTCTGCCCCGTTGTGCAAAGAAGATCCATAGCCCAAGCTGGAGTATGAACCAGGCATAAATATAGTGCATCTCTTAACCCAGCTTAATTCAGACAGTCCCTTAGCCCAGTGGAAGTTGAACTTCCTACCCTCAAAATCTTGGTTGGTCTTTTTTGGTTTTGGTTTAAACTCTTATCTGCCTGCTGAGGAACTTCTGGCATCTACCATGGACTTCCTGCATGTTGCAGAGGATTTGAGGATGCATTGACAGCACACTTGCAGTTTGCAATGGCCAGTCCCTGTTTGGTCTAGCTGTCACTGCTTGCAAACTGAAAGTATGCCTTTGAACATATTTCACTGGTGCAGAGGACGCAGGCTGCACATTATAGAGGAAGGTGAGTAATGGCCAACAAGCTGTCAAGTGGGGTGGGCTTGGAGTAGTAGTTTTGTCTTCTATTTCAAACCAAAGCCTCCTGAAAAACTTCTGAGGAGTCTCAGGATTCCTAGGAACAGTTTGGAAATCACTGGTTTAGCCTGTGTGAAAGTCAAAAGATGTTTTCTTTGGAATCAGTTAAAAAGAGACATTAAAAAGTGATCTGCTTGAATTCTAGAAATCTTTCTGCTCAGTGATAATTGATTCACATCCCCCCCACCCATTTTACTTTCTATTGTGTGAGTGTGACCCTGAAAACTGCTGATTAGATCTCAAGGCTTGTTCACAATTTTAACTTTTCTTGTGTTTGTTCAGATTGGACAAGCATTTACTTCAGCAATAAAACTGCCTAAGCAAGGGGTAAATGCCCGGAGGAGCAAGATGTGGGATTGATTCGCAGAACTGTAGCCCACCCCCAAATGAAAAATAATTGTGTGTGTGTGGCAAAATCAGTGGTGAACCCTGCCTTGTGACAGAATCCTGGCTGTGAGATGAATGGTAAACCTCAAAAAGTTGGCGTTGAACATAATTGCCAGGTATCTGCTCAGATGTTGAACTTTTCAGACATTGTTTCACATGGTTCTCATCCGCAGATGAGGGGGTTGGGGGGAAGAAATCCATTCAGGGTTGTGATCAAGCCGCTACATGATCCCTTTGCAATGAACTCATCACACATCACATGGCCAATAACATCAGTTTCACCACACTTAAACGGCTGCATGAATTTCTGTAACTTTTTGTATAATTGGCAGCAAAATCCTATGCCCTTTTATTCCAAAATACATCCCACTGTATTCAATGGTATTTACTGCCAGGTAAGTGTGCATAGGATTGAATCTCAAATGTTAATTTAGCTTGGTGGTGGTGTTTTTTACTATAGTCCAGATAAACTTTTGATTATAGTAAAAATAAGAGTGGTGGAATAGCCTCTTGTGGTGCAGAGTGGTAAAGCAGCAGTTTCTGCAATTGAAACTCTCCCCACGGCCTGAGTTCGATCCCAGCGGAATCTGGTTTCAGGCAGCCGGCTCGGGTCGACTCAGCCTTCCATCCTCCCGAGGTTGGTGAAATGATTACCCAGTTAGCTGGGGGAAAGGTAATCATGGCCGGGGAAGGCAACGGCAAACCACCCCGCTATAAGGCCTGCCAAGAAAACGTCAGCGAAAGCTGGCATCCCTCCAAGAGTCAGTAATGACTCAGTGCTTGCACGAGAGGTTCCTTTCCTTTCCTTTTCAAGAGTGGTGGAACATCAGATTCCTGGCTGGATGATGAGTGTTGAGTCCATGCCAAATTGGTAATGTAATGGATTCATCGCATTGCAGTTCTTGGCCGATTGACCTCGACTGCCAGCAAGCAATTTTTGGAAGCTGCGTGGTAAATGTGTGGCAAGCTGAACTCCTCCACAATGGAGCAGTCATGTGGCTGGAGCCACATGGAGGAAGCGACATATGGCTATGTTCTATCTCCAGTATCTGAGGCAGTAAGCTTGTGTGCATCAGTTGCTGGGGAACATGGGTGGGAGGGTGTTGTTGCACTGTGTCCTGGTTGTGGGTCCCTGGTCGACAGCTGGCTGGTCACTTTGTGAACAGAGTGCTGGACTAGTTGGACCCTTTGTCTGATTCAGCATGTCTATGTTCTTATGTTCATATGTGTTGACAGAACCATATTTTTCCAGTGTAGCGTGTCAAAATATGCCAGTGTGCTCATGTGAATTGATGCAGGGAGCCATGTAATCCAGAGGAAAAATATCTGTGGGCCACATGCGGCCTGCCAAACCATTTCTGGTGGCCCACCAGACCTCCCTGTATCTATCACCCGATGATGAAAATATTGCCATGGCACTATTAGTTAGTGTTAGCAAGGTTAGTGTTAGAGAAGAGATCGCAGATAAGAAAGGGATTCCCTTGCTAGTGCTAGCAAGAGAAATCACAGGTTTTCCATAACTCGTGAGGAAATCACCTCCCTTATCTCCAATCTCTCATCAGAGATCAGAGGTAAGAGAAGGGTTGAGAGATAATAGAAAGGATGGGTTGAGAATTGAGAGTTCAGAGATGAGGGCTTTTTCTTGCTAGTGCTGGCTCTAGCAAGGCTGGTGTCTTTGCATTTACGTGGGTGCATTTGTATGTGTGTCCACATGAGTGTGTAATGTCTTAGTCCCCCAGGCCTTTTCTGACTGTCCCCACACCTTTTATTCCTATCGATTTTATTGAGCTTTCTGTCTCACGGACTTAGTTCTCACAGAATGAGAAACCCTGTGGGGATTTTCCTTGTGGCAGCAGTGGCCATTTTGAATATTTGGGGCATGGTGTGTGTGTGTGTGTGTGCCAGACCTTATGTGTGAATCTGGTTGGGGTAGCCACCTGCAACCCTAAAAAAGTCCAAGGGTTCTGGGTGGCTTTCCAACCACCCCAACAACCCATCCTCTCTGGGTTTGCATGTAACAACAAACTACAGTGTACCCCCACTGCATTCTAAATATTCAAAATGGTGGCAGCCACCATAATGAGAAACTCCACAGAGAAATTCACCCATGATGGCTTCTGGTTACATGTGAATCAGGCCTCTGTCCCTTCCATTTCTACTTCCTGTGTAATATCTTTTAGATGGTAGCCTGGTTTACATGATCGCAGGGTGGATAAAAAGCCACCATGGTTTGTTAACCAACTGGGCATGCTGGTTGCATGCTGTACAAATTTGCATAATTACCCTTGCTGGCACAGCTTCATGTGTTGTCTGAACCCAGTGGGGGTGGCTTATTGGGATGGGTAGCAAACTATTCCACAACCCTACAACAGCGCATGGATTCTGAGTGGTTTATTACCCACCCCAACAATCCACTCTTGCGGGGTTCAGATGACAGGAAAAGTTTCACCGGTGACTGGCACACCCAGAGTAGTTAACAAGCCACAGTGGCTTGTTAACTACCCACTTGTTAAGTACCCTGTGATCATGCGAACCAGCCCAGTGAGACTTTGGACACAGCTCTTTGTATCCCCTCACCCACCCACCCATTTCATTGTGCCTAGTTATAGGAATTGATAATAAGTGAAGCAGCCAAAGAACAAAATCTTGTAACTGTGACTTCAACTGTCCTCACACTAGCTGGGTATATTCAGATTTCAAAAGCAGCAAAATATCTAGATAGGACAAACATGGCTTAGAATGGTTAAGACATGGCATTGTGTAGACATTGTAGGCCAATTTGCTCATGTTTTACTTTCTTCATTTGGCTATGGCCATGGGATTGAAGCTATCCCATGGCCCCTTTCCTATGGGGTTTATTGGACAGGATCTACACTACTGCTTTATAATAGTATTGGTGCACTGACAACCGTTGGGGCCCATTGACACATACCATGTACTGTACTGCTTTCATACCACTTTCATAGTGTTATATCCTGCTTGGTGTAGATCTGGCCTGCTAAGCATCCGACAACTCAAATTTTACCATGAATAAATTTAGTATGAATTGGCTGCCGTTCACATTGTAGGCCTGTACAAGTTAGTGGATTAAGTGGATTACACACACAAATAATCCCCTCCTGCCCCAATGCAATTTTGGAATAGTTTTGATGTTGGCCTTCTGAGAACAATTCTTAAGCAAATGCTTGTAGCGGGGCATGTTGCTACAGGAAGGAAATTTACTATTTAGCTTTCTTATCTTCCAAAATCCCCCTGCATACTGCCAATGACTAAGCCTTAGGAGACACATTTCAATCTTTTAGAATGGGGGGGCAGGAACTGCACAAATGCCAGGCTACTATCAGTTGATTGGTGGCTGGGGAAAAGTGGGTATGGGCCAGGAGAAGGGGGTGGGGCCATCTGGAGAACCCCTGGTGGGCCAGATCCGGCCCCTGGGCAGGTTGGATTTGGCCCCTGGAACTGAAGTTTCCCACCGCTGCATTTTCATGTATTAGTTCAAGATTTCTCTCTTTTGCCTTCGCTCCTCCTTTTCCAAAGAAAAGAGCTATTTAATGAACATTTTGGCTCAGCTTTATTCTGAGTTAACCCAAGATGAGCTTGGGAGAGTTTGCGACCCTGCTTTTGCATCCAGAGCCGTCCTGTCTTTCAAGCAACATCCCATTTGTCTTCACTATAAGGTTCTAGCTGTAGAACCACCCTAACTTACTGAATGGCATCCACCATTCATAGTCTTTGGAAAATAAATGCCAAAGAGTTGGAGGTGGACTTAATCCTACTTAGAGTAGACCCATTGAAATCAATGTGATAAAAGTTAGTCTTAGTCATGACTAAATTAAGTCCCATTGATTTCAATGAGTCTCTTACGTCTGGATCCAAGTCAGGCTATATCTGGATCCAACCCAATGATTTTGTTATGGGTCAGATATTAGTTATTTAAAAATAAGAAAAGAGAAAGGGAATAAAAGCAAAATGCAGGAACGGCTTCATTTTTATTTATTTTTACTCTTTCCATCCTTTGCATAAAACATTGGGAACTTGCAGCTTCTTTCTCATCTGTCCCCAAATACACCCAGCAATATAATAAATAGTCTCTCTGTATCTCAAGCTTGTTTCTAATGGCATGATAATCTGTGTTCACAAAAGGATTTAGAGCATCACATCAGTCTGCAGTGCTGTTAGTGCTGTTGAAATGCTCATCTTGCCAGTAGCAACACTTTATACTGAAACTGACTGTACAATGGGGCAGTGAGGGTGGGGGGATGATTTTCCCACCCCACCTCGGTAAGGAGGCAAAATAATGCTGTGGTTCTTTGATGGAGTAAGGAATAGACTCATCTTAGCAGTAGGGCTGGCCCACTCATGAAGCATAGTGAGCAGCTCACATGAGGTGGCGGAACTGGAAGAGTAGTGAATTGTGCCGCCCACAGCCCCAGCCCCAGCCTGGAGAGCCTACCACCACCTCCACTGGGTGCTCTAGAGAGCCCTGCCAGCTTCTTTCCTTCCATGCGAGACCTTGACTGAACCCTGCAACATCTCAGCCATGTACCTAGATCTTTTATTAGAACCTCCCTGTGTGGCAGCAAAAGGGAAGGGGTGGCACCCGCGGTGTCAGCAGCTCAGGGAGGGAGGAAAGGGGGTTGTGCTGAGTCAGTGGCAGTGCAAGATCTGCTCTAGACATCAAGAGAGCTCACACCAGCCCTCTTTTGCCACCACCAAGGCTTTCACATCCATCTTCTAATATCAAACCCTTCTCCCATCACCCCCAGCTTGCCTACTTTTAGCCTTCAAGCCCAGGCTAGGTAAAATTTCATTTACGTGGTTAAGTTCCTCTGGGGGGAAGAACGATCCATCTTCGCTTGTTTGCAAAGTGCTATAAACCTCTGTGTTTACGGATAAAGAATAAGGATGGTAAAGAATGGTATAAGCAGAGTAAAAACTAGCTTTCCACAGGGTTTGGCATTAATATACAATATTGGCCCGCTGTTGCTGTGGGGCTTGATATGGTTTAGTGAACCACATGTTTGCTTGATCCTTGCCCTCATAGCTGATTTCATCTAAGGTGGTGATAGTTGGCTGGGTCAAGGAGGTAAGTCTAGCCCTCTTTAAGACAGAGTCTGGTTCAAGCCTCCTTAAATAAGGCAGTAGTGTGAGTAGTACTCCCGAGGAAATCATTGCTGGATGCAGAATATCGTAACAATTAAAGGCCGGTGGCAAATGTACTTGAGCATGTAGTGGATGACCAGATCTCTTGGATGAGACTGATCTTCTGAATCCATTTCAATTGGGGTTTGGGCGTAGTTACAACGCTGTTGGATGACCTCTGTTGGGGAAAAGATAGGGGGAGTGCAACCTTATTCATTCTCCTTGGCAGCTTTTGACACTAGTGACCGCTGGAATGGCTGTCAGAGTTGTGTATGGGCAGGATGGACTTACAGTGGTTCTGTGCTTACCTGGTGTAGAAGGTGGTGCTGAGGGATTTCTGCTCAACTTCTGTAACATTTTTGCTTTAGGGCTCCACTCATTCTATCTTATCCTCCATGCTTGTTTAACATCTACATGAAACCACTGAGTGAGTTCAGTTGGGGATTTGATGGGAAATTGATTCTAGTGGAGGCAATTCACCCTCCAAAGCAAAGGCCAGTTTCAAAGGAGGAATGCAGCAGGGGATGAAAGGGTGACATTCCGTCTCCATTCCAGATAAGACCCTATTAATTATCAGCTTGCCCCCAGACTAATGGCCCCAAAGCTACTCCCACATTTCAAAATCCGATTTAACTCCCCCAACGACAGATAACTATGATGAGGTGTAAAACCGAAGCATGATTCAAAAGCTGCGGTAAATCGTGAATGTGAAGATGCGCATTATCGCGTTAAAAACGTGGCGCTGCAGCAAATGTGCAGCTGCATCATGTGTCCTAAAATGCGAAATTGTGCATTTAAGGTGGGGTAAAGATGCCATATAGACATCCCCAAGGATTCTGAAGGTAAGATGCAGAGACACCTTTAAATTAGGCTGAATTTGACCCTAATGCTTCACAACATCTGCTGCCTTTGCAGTTTTGTTATTCATACTCTTCTTGATCTGTAACAAAGATTGTCAAAAGTAGAAAGAAGGGTTAGTGTACATTATAGTAGCCTGGTTCAGACAACACGCTAAACCATGCTGCTTAACTAAGCAGCATGGTTTAGCGTGTTGTCTGAACCAGGCCAGTGTAGAGAGAACAGACGTCACCTTGCTCCAAGAAGCTTACAACCAGAATTTCAATAGTGGGGGAGGCAACAGAGGGAGGGGAGGGAGAATAAAAGAGGCAAAGGCAATATAGAACAAATAGAAGCAAAGGCAGTTACTAATACTTTGGCTTTCTTTCAGTTGGAGATGAGGACCAGTGGGATAAGCTAGGGTGACCATATAGAAAGGAGTACGGGGCTCCTGTATCTTTAAGAGTTGTACTGAAAAGGGAATTTCAGCAAGTGTCATTGGTATGCATGCAGCACCTGGTGAAATTCCCTCTGCATGACTACAGTTAAAGCTACAGGAGCCCTGTGCTCTTTTTTATCTGGTCAAGAGGGCAGGGCCCATGCAGTTTTAACTGTTGTGATGGAGAGGGAATTTCACCAGGTGTTGCATGCATACAAATGACACCTGTTGAAATTCCCTGTTCTGTACAGTTTTTAACAGTACAGGAGCCCTGTCCTCCTTTCCATATGGTCACCATAGATAAGCAAAAGGGTTCATTGAAACAAGTTACATCGAGTAACTAGACTGCAAAAGAAGCAAGCAGTTGGGGGATATATGCCTAAGTTGTATATCTCTTCACTTACTACATTTGGTATTCTGCTAGCTGCAAAGTTAAAAACAGCTTAAATTTTAATTACTTGCACAATGGCATGAATGCTCATGCTTGCTATACTATACTACAAACTTACCTGGGAGTAAGCACCATTGAACTTACTATTATTTACTTCTGAATAGGCATGCATAGGATTGTGCTGTAAATTTCAAGTTACTTTGACATCACTAGAATTTAAAAATAATGCATTTAAGACTTTTTTTTGGGGGGGTGACCATCCAATTTATTATCATTTTTGCTTAACAACGCAACTAACAGTGCAATCCTATGCATGTTGACTCAAAAGTAAGTTCCTCTGAGTTCAGTGCGGCTCACTCCCAAGCAAGTGTGCATAGGATTGTCACTCCAGTCAATCCCATTTCCCCAACTATGAGACCAACTAAGGGTCAATTCCCCCCAGCATACACACAGCACATGGTTAAACTACCACGAGATGTGGTGATGGTCCCCAATTTGGATGGCTTTAAAAGTGGGGTGGATAAATTCCTGGAGGTGAAGGCTATCAATGGCTACTAATCCTGATAACTATGTGCTACCTCCAGTAACAGAGGCAGTAAGCCTATATACACCAGTTGCTGGGGAACATGGGCAGGAGGGTGCTGCTGTACCCATGCCCTGTTTGTGAGTTCCTGTTCCAGTGGTGTACATAGGCTTACTGCCTCTGCTACATTAACGGCACTAGCTAACTACTATGACAGTCTGAAACTCACCAGTTTCCCTCATAAAAGGAACAGGGAGTACCTCGCCTTTTGCATTAGTAAGAATCATGTCAGTCCTGTGACTGGTGGCACTGTCACTTTTTGCCTGTCGTGCCTGCACAGCCGCTGCGCCCAGTGGAGGCTGGTGGCTCCAATTCTGATGGGGCTGTGAATATTTGCTGGGTTTCAGTCACAACCAGCCGGACCGCTAAAGGAACTATCCAACGTGCTGAATCCTATCCCCCAAATGGTCTCGGCACCTTGGCTCGCTCCTTAAGAGTGCCGGCTGGTTCTGACTGGGTCCTGCCCGTCTGCTTGGGCTTGAGCGACCCGTCGAGGGGTTGGGGATAAGGACGGATTGCCCGACCTGCCTGTTCAGCGGCAGCTCCTCCGTGTAGGAGCCGATTTCTCTTAAGGTTGGAAACCCAGCGTGCACGCCAAGAAGAGTTCTTTGTTCCACGGGCTGCCCTTTCTCTGGGGTGCTGCCGGCGCCCTGGAAATCACGCTCTGAATAGCACCCCCCCCCCCGACTTGTTCTCCCTTCCTCTGCCTGTCCTCTTCTTCGCCTTCCACACAACCATGTCCCCTTTTCCCTCCTCATCTCGGCCTGACCCTTTTCCTTGTCTCGCCCCTCCTTCCCAGTTGATCCCGCCCCTTGCTCTGAATCTGCCGGCTGTGGGTTCTTTGCCTCCGCCCCCCCCCCCCCCCCGTGCCTCCTTCCATGCTCACTGGGAGATGTGACAACCTTTGGAATTGTATTATCTAGGAAAAAGCTATATCCGGAGTTGAAAAATCTGATGTGGTTCCCCAGGCAGCCGGGGATTGATCGCGGTGGAGAGAATTCCAGTCTCCAACGGCTTTTCTTTTATGGCAGTGACTGATTATTTATGCTCGTGGCATTTCTCTCAGTGCAGATGTGAGCACTGAACTGAAAAGACTAAAGACTCTAGTAGGATACTGAAATATCAGTGTCTTGGGGTACAGACTATCTGTCAAAAAAGAGAGGACCATCTCTAATTGCTTAAGCCTCAGGTATGCATTTTACATTTACTTACCTGGTCCAAATCCAATTATGAATTAAAATGGTTCTTCTTGGGTATTTCCTTCTTTGTTTTTTACTAGATAAAAAAACATGTTTGATTTAGGATTTTTGTAAGAAAAGTGGGGTGGGGGAGATGCAAATATACTCCCAACAGTGTGTTGGAGGTTGATACTTAATGCATGAGAATAACAAAATATTATTGTCTGGTTTAGTGGTGCTACCCAAGCTTCATTGAAATGCAAAATCTGAGCTGGGTATTAAAACGAAAACAGGATTTTAAAAATCTGCATTTTATGCATGATTTTTTTTTTAATATATAAAAGCTGGGTGTTTTGCCCCACCTGCCTGGTATTGGGCTCTCATGTATCTTAACATGTGGGAATATGAAGCAAATGCCACTAGACAACCTGAAGTATTGTGAGTACAACACTGGATCACACCCTCACTACTCGTGAATAAATATCCGGCTGTCATGTATGACTTGGAAGTTGGCACTAGTGGATTCCTCTGTGTGGACAAGTGAAAGGTGTGCTTGTCTCTCTGAGCCAGGTAACTGCTGTCTCTGCAGGTGCAATTGCCTTCTTTGGGAATCCGCAACATCCGTGGTTTGGTTCTGGCAGCCTTTGTGGATGAATGCTTGAAAGACAGCCAAGAGTTCCAACCCACAACTGAAATGTAGGAATGTTTAGTCCATCGCTCAATATGTCACAGAGAAAGGCTGCTGCTAATTACCACTAATAACAACAGTGGTGCTTTCATTAATTAATTTTCAAAGCATAGCATCCAAAATTGCACAAGTGTTTATGTGTGTGCATGTAGAATGGAGGAGAGGAGAAACAAATGGGCCAGGATCCAAAGAGCCATGAAACTAATTACATGAGCCCGAGGGAGCTTTAGTCTTGGAGAAACAATATCAGCGCCCGTTTCCAGAGCCGCACACCACGCTGCTTTCAGGAGCAATTTGGGAACATGGCCTGGCAGGGATTTGGACAAGGAAAAAAAGTTTTCAAAACTTAACTGGGCTAGTGCAACCCATTGTGGATTAGCCTTACAATCCTATGCATGTTTACTCAGAGGTAAATCGCACTGTGTTCAAAGGGGCTTACTCCAAGGTAATTGGGTATAAGACTGCAACCTCAGTAGTTCTTGGGATCCTGACCCTGAATATCTGAAGGCTGCCTTGAGTGCCTAATGCATCATCCAACCTGTAGCAAAATAGGTGCACGTGCATTCATCGCATGTGGCTGACTGCATGTGGGACTCACATCATTTCCAACACCAAGGTGACAACACCTGTGTAGGAAATTTCACCTTGAGTGAAGGGGGCCCTCAATATGGGAGTGATTCCAATACACAAAGGAACAGTCAGCAAAGGAGGAAGGGCAAAGTTTAAAGCAACAAAATTACAGAGTCCGTTAATGTTGTTGCTGCTGTTTTCTCGTGATGGGGTGGGACTTCTCATTCATGGCTGAAGGGCACATTTGGTCAGCCTGCTGCTAGGTTTTCAAAGCCCAAGGTCTTGAAAATAATTAGGACTATGTTCAAAACAGCTTTGAGGACCATGACTGACCAATCATTTGGGAGAATGTAGATGACAATATTTTTCAGTACTTCCTGGATCACACCATTTGTTAAAATAATAAGGCGGATTACTCATACTCCGTACAGCTGATATACTTGTTTAATACCCAGGGTATGGTTTGAAGGAACATGAGGCATCCACCTTGTTGAAGGTAAGCAGGTCTGGGTCTGGTCAGGGCTTGGAGGAGAGACCACCTAGGAACTGCATGCAGCCACCTTGAGTTCCATGATGGAAGAAACTTGGGGGATATAAATGAAATAAATACAAAATACCTAAGGCAGGACTTCCGGATTTCTTCCTATTAATTCTGGCTAACTTTCATACAGCAGTTCTTTCGTATCTATAAAATCAACATGCTGCTGTTGAGGTCCTTTTCTTACTACTACAAGCAATGCCACTGTGCATATTTAGTCCATAGACATGGTAGTGTAAATTCATATTTTGTTTTTTTAAAGAGGTAAGAATAGACTTGAGCCCAGTCGTCCACATCCTGATGCCCTCCAGATGTGTTGTAACTACAGCTCTCATTAGGGGATGATGGGAGCTTTGGAGGGCACCAGGTTGTGGGGGAAGCTGCTAGTCTTTTTCATTCATTTATTTATTTATTTATTACATTTATATCCCACATGTTTCTTCCATTGTGGAACTCAAGGTGACTACATGCGGTTCCCAGGCAGTCTCCCCAACAAGCACTGACCATGCCCAGACCTGCTTAGCTTCAGCAGGTGGGTGCATCATGTGCCTTCACACCATGCTTTATTCTAAAGCAAATTAGTTACCAATGTTTGTCCAATATAAACTGCTGGTGATAGTCAACAAGGCTCTTTGAACAAATCCCTACTTCATGGTTTGCCTTCCTACTTAGAAATGACAGCGATCTTTTTAAGAGCATTGCTGCAACCTACTTATGGAGCAGCTTTCAATACTGTTGACCATGGTATCCTTCTGGAATGCCTGGGAAGTTTGGGGCACTGTGCTTCAGTGGTTCTGGTCCTATCTCTCAGGAAGGTTCCAGATGGTGATGCTTGGGGATAGCTGCTCCTCAAAGGAGGAGCTGTTGTATGGTGTACCACAAGGCACCATCTTGTGGTACACCATCTACATTTGACATCTACATGTAACCACTGGGAGAGACCATCTGGAGGCATCAGGTGGGGTGCTATCAGTATAGCAATGGCACCCAAATATACTTCTCTATGTCTTCGACAGCAGCGTCAGCTAAGGATAGTGTGTCTCCTCTGGATGAAAGCTTGGAGGTGGTAATGGGCTGGATGAGGAAAAACAAACTGAAGCTGAATCCAGACAAGACGGAGGTGCTTACTGTCAAAGGCCCCAACCTGGGTTTGGAAGTGTGTCAACCAGTTCTGGATGGGGTTACATTCCCCCTGAAAGACTGTGTTCATGTCTTGGGGGTGCTTCTGGATCCGTTGCTCAAAATGACAGCCCAGATAGATGCGATGGCTAGGAGTGCCTACTATCAGTTTTGTCTGATACGCCAGCTGCACCCCTTCCTAGAGTTGGAAGACCTAAAGACGGTAGTGCATGTGCTGGTAACTTCGAGGTTCGACTTCTGCAATGAGCTATACATAGGGCTATCTTTGTGTCTAGTCCAGAAACTGCAACTAGTTCAAAATATGGCAGCCAGGTTGGTAACTGGTACACTTAGGGGTGACCATATTACTCCAACTTTAAAATCACTTCACTGGCTGCCAATTAGTTTCTGGGCAAAATATAAAGTGTTGCTTATTACCTTTAAAGCCCTACATGGTTTGGGTCCAGATTACCTGCGGGATCGCCTTCTCCTGTACAATCCGCCCCACACACTCAGGTCCTCTGGGAAAATTTTACTTCAGTCAACAAAATCAAGGTTGACAACCATTACCCAGAGGACCTTTTCTTCTGCCACTCCCAGATTGTGGAATGGGCTGCCGGGAGAGATTCGTCAACTTAACTGTCTTCCGAAATTTAAGAAAGCCATAAAGACTGATCTCTTCCGGCAGGGCTACCCAGTTGAATTTTATGATGCCTTTTAATAATGTGCTACTTTGAATAATGTATTAGTTTTATATGTTTTAATTAATTATATGTATTTTATGGTTCCCACCTCAATCCAGAGGGAGAGGCAGGTAACGAATAAATATATTATTATTATTATTATTATTATTATTATTATTATTATTATTATTAAATTCATATCCTCAATTGTGTCTCATTAATGGGGCTGAGAAGTCATACAGACAGTATTGTGAAACAGGGAACTCATTCAAAATATGTTGGAAACCTATGTAGGAATTGCATCTCTCCTGAGCCTCCACAGTTGGTTAATTGTGGCAACTCTGAGTCAACTATTATGATTCATATAGCACCGGTTGTTGTATTATTAGAATCCTAGGGTGGCTTCGGCCTCTGTGGTTGTGTCTGGGGGTGTCTCAAGCAGAACCATACTAGGCTTTCCAAACCTCATGCGTTGGACTGCAACTCCCATCTTTCCCAGATACCATGGAGTTACAGTCCAACATATCTGGAGGGCTCCAGGTTGAGGAAGGCTGGATATATATAACCATAACATAACCTGATGGTTTAAGAATTAATACTGTGATGTGGGATAACCCTGTGCTCCAGTAGTGTCAACGCTGTGCCTTGACACTCTCCAAAGTGTAGATGAATGTAGACTTGGTCAAGTGCATGCCATGGTATAGATGTTATGTAGTTTGAGGACATCAGATAGGTACAGCGATGACTTAGAACACGGCTGGGGAATCTGTGGCCCACCAGATGTTATTAGACTACAATTCCCATGTGTGATGTACTTCATCAACTTCTGGGGGGACCAGAGGTTCTCTATTCCTGACATAGAATCACTCATCTGGGCTTCTTTCTGGTTTGCCAGCCAGCTCATTTCTCACATGCTGTTTGTCAGTTCATCAGTTTCCTTTGAAGGGAAACTGATGGAGTTTGGTGGTTTCTTAACAACATAAGAAGTGCCCTGCTGGATCATACCGAAGGTCCATCTAGTCCAGCACTCCATTCACACAGTGGCCAAGCAGCTGTCGACCAGGGACCAACACAGCAGGACATGGTGCAACAGCACCCTCCCACCCATGTGCCCCAGCAACTGGTGCACACAGGCTTACTGCCTCAGATACTGGAGGTAGCACATAACCATTGGGGCTAGTACCCATTGATAGCCTTCTTCTCCAGGAATTTATCCAATCCCCTTTTAAAGCCATCCAAATTGGTGGCCATCACTACATCTTGTGGTAGTGAGTTCCATCATTTAACTATGCGCTGTGTGAAGAAGTAGTTCCTTTTATTTGTCCTGGATCTCCCACCAATCAGCTTCACGGGATGACCCCAGGTTCTAATATTTTGAGAGTGGGAGAAAAATCTTTCCCTATCCACATTCTCCATACCATGCATAATTTTGTACACCTCCATCATGTCTCCGCTTAGCCTCCTCTTTTCCAAGCTAAACAATCTCAGCTCTTGTAACCTTCCCTCACAGGGGAGATGCTCCAGCCCCATAATCATTTTAGTTGCCCTTTTCTGCACTGTTTCCAACTCTATAATATCCTTTTTTAGGTGTGGTGACCAACAGCCATGCCCAACAGTATCCATAATCTTTATAATTTGGGTAATTTGTGCTTTGGTTTCCTTTTGCCTGTCCTCAAAGTAGGGAGGTTGCACACCACTCCTGAACAATATTTGAATTGTGACAATTTTTTCTTTCATTTCTTCGGATGCAATCCCATGCATGTTTAGACAGAAAAAAGTCCTACAACTCCCAGCATGCCCCAATCAGCATGCTGGGAGTTGCAGGGCTTTTCCCCCTGTCTAATCATGCATAGGATTGCGCCCTTAACTGCTTATTAAATCTGGACTGTCTTGTGGGTATATAACTGTTATGGGCTCCGCTGGCCCCAAGTAAACAGGGCACCGTCACAAAGGACGCCATTCAGCATGTCCAGTATATTTTGCTTGAAGCTACAGTACTAGCAGCTAGCTCTGACTACATGAACAATATAGAATATGATCGCGTTAGTCAGCGTGACGCTGAAGTGTGATGTGTAATGCAAATATTGCCAGAGAAGTCTGTGACTGCTGCAGTACAAATTATTCCTACTAAATTCACGCTCTGCCTCTGACCCAAATTTAGAGCAAAAATATCCGAACGGTGGTAGTGAGCAGGCTCAAGAGAGCTCCTTGTGAAGTTGAAAAGCTGTGCAGGCAGCTGAAATCTGCTGAATGGGGGAAAGAGCTGCGAAAAGCTGAAGCTGCCCATAGTTGAGAGGACAAACCGGCAAATGTTTGTGGAGCACCAGGTTGGCCTTTGGTTGTGCTGTGTGCAAAGCCTATTTTCTAGCTAGCTAATATGTTGTTAACGGAGGGTTAAGGTACTCTCCAGATGTTTTGAACCACAGCCCCCATAATTCCTGACCATTGGCCATGCTGGCTACTGGCAAAGCCTGATGGGAGTTGCAGGCCAAAACATCTGGAGGGTCACATGTTGCCTACCTCAAATCTGGTGCCTGCAGAAGTTTTGGACTACAACTCCCACCAGCCCCAACCAACAGGAATTCAAAATGAACAGGAATTCAAAACATCTGGAAGCCCCCAAATTGTCCACTGCTGCCCTAGATGATCACCTAGTAGAGTAACAAATGTGAAGTTTGTGCAATCAAGACATCTTCCCTCAAAAAAGGAGTTCTGTATCAGGCAAGATCGCATTTCCTCAGCACTGAAGCTGCAGTACATTGTCTCTGTGGAAATGTGTTTCTTTGCTAAGTGGAGGCACGGCCATTTAGATTGTCGTGTCAATGTGGTTGCGTGAGTATCTAGGGCCGGACCTAGACTAGCTACTGGCAAACCATCCAATCGGTGTCCCCACCACCAAACGCCAAGAGCAGATCTAGGTGAGGGTTTTTGGTAAACGAGGAAACATTTTGCCCCTGTTTTCTGCTTAATGGAAGCAGAAATATTGTCATTTATAATAAACCAGGCCCCCAAAGGTTTTTGTTTTTGTTTTTTCTAAGCACTGTATCAGCACAGAGCATCTGTTGAAAACAACAAAGGATATGAGTACAACCAAGTTGCAGCCTTGGGGTGCCATGGCTAACAAGGCAGCTCCTGGGGCCAGGGCTTGTCTGTGGTGCATTTGGGACCTGCGTGAACTTCTGTTGCGCTCCTATACCGTGCAGTGTCCTTCTGAGTGCATGGCTCCTTTGCGTTCCTCCACAGCCTCGGTCATATTCTCTCTGTACGAGAATTGAAATAATGACAAAATTTGTTATTGTATTTGTTTTTGTATTTATATTTCCCTCCCTTGAATTTGGTGCCCCACTTAATTTAGCTCCTAAGCAACCGACCTGTTCACCTATATGGATGGGCCACCCCTGTGTGTAGTGCAAAGTGCCAGCAACATCAGTAGTAATGATAATGGGCAAAACCCCTCCCGTACCACTTTCTGAATGTAACCTGCTTCTCTTCTAAATCCTAGTTTTCTAACGGCCAGGCTGTGTTCAGAAGACACCTTAAACCATGGGTTTAACCACAGTGAATAAGGCTTTTTGCTTTATTTGCCATGGTTAAAGCCGTGGTTTAAGGTGTCTTCTGAATGGGGCCATTATAACTTTAAAAATGCTCTGCATGCATCAGTCTCAAGTTCGATCCCTGGCTTCTCCAGGTAGGACAAAGAAAAGAATCTCACCTGAAACCCCGGGTTGTGTTGACAATACTGGGCTAGAAATAGTCTCATTTAATATAATGCAGATTCCTCTGTTCCTACTACTGTAAAGCCATTGACATGATCCAGCAAGGGAAAGCACATGTAGACATCTCCCTTGTTCATAGCCTATGCAGATATAGATGCATATCTGAATGTACATCCCTGTCTGCTTTGTGATGTTCATCTGCTCCCTACTGAACTGACCAAATGTTGTTTTTTTGTAGGCTTGGGGATGTGGATCACAAATTGGGTCCACCAGTTGCTACCTGTAACTTGTTGCTTGCAAACTTAGCTGTATAACAGCCCAAACCAATCCAATGCATTTAATCTTTCTCATCCAGGCACAATGTTCCGCAAGAAGAAGAAGAAACGCCCTGAGATCTCTGCTCCACAGAACTTTGAGCATCGTGTCCACACCTCATTCGACCCAAAGGAGGGGAAATTTATTGGCCTCCCTCCTCAATGGCAGAATATCTTGGACACTCTGAAACGGCCCAAACCTGTTGTAGACCCATCGAGGATCACCCGGGTTCAGCTTCAGCCTATGAAGGTGAGAAGGAAATATGAGCAGTCCTCTGAACACTCTGATCAACTGGTACTTGAATTAAGTAGTTACTCTGGTACATTTCAGTTTGTTAATATTCTGTTTGTGGTGAAAAGGTGCACAAGTGGAGAGCTATGGAGTACTTGAAAAACATTGTTGAATATGACAACATCATCAACCTTCATTGCTAATCATAGAGAACAATGTTACGGGAGTTTCTAGCAAAACATTTCCAGTGGCAGGAGTTAGTCTGTTACTGCAAACAAACAAACACCCAGAAAGAGTCTCTTGTGGCACCTTAATAGCTAACAAATTTATAATGGCCGAAGTGTTTGTGGACAAACACGGCCTATTGTCAGGAATGCTAGGCGTTGACGTCCAAGACATCTGACACTCTACTTTCTGCCCAGCTGTGGACTACAGTCCACCTCATCAGATGCAAAAGATGTATTTCACTTTCAGTATTGATTCTTCCGCTTGTCATATGACCTACAGTAGTGAATCTCGATGACAAGAGAAAAAAGGAAGTTAAGAAATAGGCCTCAAGCAAGTTTGGTCTTTTGTGTACATTTCCCAATATTACAGCCAGGAAAAGGACTGGCAGTACTAAAATTATGTTGCTGCAGTGAAAAGAAACAGTAATTAGAGTGCTTCCAGATGGCCACTTCCTTCAGTGATACTAGCATTAAATGGGGAACAGAGAGGTGGTGGAGGAGGAAGGGCTAACACTGCCTAGCTTGGGGGCTTGGCAATATGATGTGCCACCTGTACTCATTTTATGTACTTGTAAAAGCATGTTTATACTGCTTTTCAGTCCCATGAAGGGCCGCCAAAGTTGTATACATTTTTTAAAAAGCATGTTAAGTAACAAAAATGAAAACTAAAATCCTAACATCAAAAGGAGCAGAGTTAAACCTTCAAATATATATTCAAACCCAAATGGCTGCCTAAACACCATCGAGGATGAGACTAGTCTCACTTCCTTTCAGGGGGAATTCCATAGCCAGGGTGCTGCCACAGAAAAGGCCCTCTCTTGCGTTCTCACCAACTGAAGTTCTTGGATTAACAGGCATCAGGTCAGACTAGCAGGCACCAGGTATCGCAGTGCCCATATGTGTGGGGTTGCAGGCAGTGATGAATTTTGAAGCACAGCTGTTCTTCATGATGGTACCCATAGCCACGTCTGCAAAGAGAGTCCAAAAATTCTGGTGGCTGTGCTGATTCATACCAACAAACCAGTTCTAGCAGTTTTACCTCTACCAGGAGCAGATCTTTTGTTAGGCTAAGGGTGCAATCCTAGACAGAAAACAAACAAACACCTACAACCCCCAGGATTCCACAGACAGCTATTAAGGGTCTTAAGAGAATATTCAAGACTAAGACCATATATTATTGTTGGGAAAATTCATCTCCCTGCCTACAGTTAACTGTGGCAATTGCAGCTAAGCTCAGAGGGAACAGGAAATTCTGAATCAGGTAGCAAATGATGTCAGCATCCCTGCTAATAAAGAAAAGTGCTGGTGTTGCATCCCTGCGAGTCCTGCAGGTGTGAAGTATGCTGGCATTGTATCCCTGCAGGTGTGAAGCATGCTGATTCAGCCATCTAGAAGTGCCCTTGAATTGCTTTCCCCCCAAAACTGGAGAGCTCCCCTGTCTTAACACACTTCAGATGCAAGCCTATGCACATTTGGACACAGAGAAAAAAAAACCTTCAACTCCCAGCATCCCTCCGGGCAGCTGTGCTGCCTGGGGAACACTGGGAATTGTAGGACTTTTTTCTATCTAAACATGCATAGGATGGCACTGTCAGCCAGTTTCCCAGGCGTGGCTCCTATCCTAAACTATTCCATCGCAAAAAGAAAAAGACTCACACATCTCACTTCAGAAGTGATGGTGAAGCTTTTCTCTCTCTTAGATATTACCTCAATCCGAGTAGTGAAAACGTAATGTGCAAAGCAACTCTAAACTACGTTCAAACTTGTTCTGTTGCAGTAACCCAGAAATGGTCACTATCTTGAAGATTATGACTTTGAGTGAAACTGACCAGGTCAAGTTATCCATATTGAATGGTCTCCTCAACAGCCATGTTCCTCCTGTTTTGTAATTTTTAATTTTCCCCACATACACAGCAAGAACCCAGCCTGTGTGCCAGGGCCTGTCTCGCATGCCAGCTGGGTGGTTGACAGAGCGAGCCAGAACGTTGACAAAAAAGCAAAAGAGCCCAGGGTGCATGTCGACACACGTCAATTGGTATGATTCCACAGTAGAAATGAAGAGAAGAACTCCTGATTCACATGTTCCTAATGGGTTTTTGAGCCCTCCACCTCCTGACAGCTTGTTTAAGTATTGCCACAATCTGTGTGGCATCTCTCCCACAAGGCAGAGAGAGGTGGAAAAGCTCTTTAGAGTGGGCTACAGCTGGGCTCGGGGGTGTACGTGTGTGTGCGTACGTATGTGCATGCAGTGGAGGCTGTTGGTTCCCATATCGGTGGGGCTGTGAATCCATTCTGGGTTTGGAGGATGGCTTGGTGTGTGGGAATGCAGGGGGAAGCCAGCCTGGAGAGCCCCTTTGCCTGCTATTATGGCTGGTGAGAGAGTTCACCTCCATCATCATCATCATCATCATCATCATCATTATTATTATTAATAATAATAATATTTTTTGCATTTGTATACAGCCCCATAGCTGAAGCTCTCTGGGTGGTTTACATAATATTTATTTATGTATTTATTTATTTATTTATTTAAAACATCTGTATCCCGCCCTATATCACTAGGATGTCAGGGTGGCTTTTGTTTTTAGACACTAAAAACAACATACAAAAATTAAAACCCACAAAAACATACAATATACACATACATTTAAAACCACTGTAACAACTTAAAAAAACTATGAGCCTAAAAAACCAGACCCACGCTCATTTCATATTGCTAAATGCCTGGTCACAAGTCCTCATTAGAAGGGCACATGTGAATCAGCCTCAAGATTTAGAGTACAACATCAAATGAGTTTGACTGCCCTTAGATCATCAGTTCCTAATGTCCACATAGGGCAGGGCTGGACAAATGACGAGCTACCAACCCAAACAGGGCCAGCCCAAACTAGGCTCAGCACCATGGCTAGGTCTTTTAGAATTCTGCCTGGTTCTCACTGAAACCAGAATGGATTCACAATCCCACCGAAAAGAGCCAACAGCCTTCACTGGCTGTGAGCCATTGAGTGATGAGACTTCTAGCTTTGTGCCAGAGGGATGCACATTCCCACCTTCCTTGTGAGGTAGGATAAGCTTGTGAGTGGCTTCCTTCTTAAATAATCAACAGCTGTCACCACCCATGCATTTTTTTACCTTAGTCTGAACATAAGTATCTAAAGGTGCAGTCCTATGCATGTTTAAACAGAAACAGACCTACAACTCCCTTGCTGGCTGGGGAATGCTGGGGGCTGCAGGACCTTTTTCTTCATAGGATTGCATCCCAAGCAGCATTAGGCCTGAGCAGCCAACGCATGGGCGAAACGGATCCTGTGAGCGAGCAAAAGCTTATTCAACCAACCCCAGGCTTCTAACTCCAGGTTGGATTAAATGATTCAAGATCAATGAGTAGAAGAAATAAAGAACTGCATGAAAAGAAAATAATGTCTAACTGTACATTGATACAGCTTCCTAAATAAGTCCAGCACTTACATAAAGCACACAGCATAAAGCACAGCACATGCAGGAACGCACGAGACTTCTTTGAAGGTGGAAGCAAACTAGCAGACCAGCAACAATTCCCGGAACAAAAGAGACAAGGCCTGGCTCAAGCCCCTTCCTTTCTTATGTGGAGTTCCAGGAGGGGCTGTGATGGACAGGGGAGAAAACAAGCATCCAGTCAGATACGTTTCTGGGCCTTTTCAGGTCCAACGCATACATGGGATGGCCTTGCTTAGCAGCCAGCTTCCCCAGCCTGGTGTTGAGACTACAGTTCCCATCATCCATAGCCAGCATGGCTTTAGGAGATGTAAATTGAGATGCCCCTCTTTCCTGTCTGCCAGATGCTCCTTGCTGTAAAGCTCAGGGCTACGGGAGTTTGTCACCATGACTGTTATGGAAGGAGGAGACATAAGGATTCTTAAAGTGACAGAAGGTTGGGGCTTTATTTTTGTCACAAGGTTCCATTGACACAGTGCATCAGCAACATGGTAGCCAGTGAAAAGTCAGCTTGGTGGCCTTAGCTTTCCACATGGCAAAGCAATTGTACAAAATGCCCTTTCACACCCGCATGCTTATTACAATTTTAGCTATGCCACTGCAGGACTGGAATTGCTACAAACACATGGGGTGGGGGGTGGGGAACTGCTTTACGCCCACAGCTTGCCACGTGGAGCTGTGCTTCATGCCACTGAATTTAAAGCAGCAACATCCACCACACTGCTAATCACATGGTTCAACCGGCCCTTCTTGCAATATTATCAAACAAATAACACACATGCATGGGTGTGAATGGGAGATTCAGGACAGATAAAATGAAGCATTTTTTCTAACCGCACGTAGTCAAACTGGAATTTGCTACCACCAGACGTAGTGATGGGCACCAATTTGGATGACTTTAAAAGGGGGCTAGATAAATTCTTGGAGCAGAAGGCTATCAATAGCTACTAGTCCTGAAAACTATGGGCTACCTCCATTATCAGAGGCAGTAAGCCTAGTTGCTGGGGAACATGGGTGGGAGGGTGCTCTTGCACTTATGTCTTGATTATGGGTTTCCTGTTAACAGCTGGTTGGTCACTATGTGAACAGAGTATTGGACTAGATGGACCCTTGGTCTGATCCAGCATGGCTCTTCTAATGTTCCCATGTTCTTAATCTACCCTGGTACTCTACCATACCTATGCTAGCTTTCAGTGAGTCGCATCCTCACATGGCACGAGTCAAGATCCTGCCCATTTTCACCTCTGCAGTTAATCCAACTTATCTTTTACGAGAGTTGCTGAGTTGTTAGTGTACACAATACATTCTTCCACTCTAGGGAAAGCTTCCTCCCCCCGCCCCTCCATACCAATTGGGAAAACTGCCAGGGGAAGGCCTGGGCATTGAATTGTGCTTCCCTGTGGAGAAATAGATGATGTCAGTTAATAGATTCTTAAGCTTCTCACTTCCAAAGTAAATGAGTTGGCTAAGCTGCAAGTCAGGTAAGGGATACTGAGGAAAGAGATTGGGATGGATAAATGTGGATACTGCATTCCAGAATCAACACTATTTGTACATGGTCAAAGTATGATTTGGCTCAGAATGGGGCCAAGTTCCTACTGGGGCTGAGTTTGTCTGGTGAGTTAACATGTGAGAACTTAAAGCTATCCATTATCATAGATTTAGTAGTGCAGATTATTTTCCCTGCAGCATTTCAATATATCACTCAGTAAGGGGCAGCAGGCAGATTGAAAAAGACTGTAGATTGTATCGAATGGCTTCCTCAGCAAGCCTACATTTACTAGGGGCTAAATCCCAAAGTCTTCCTTTTCTGTATTGTCTACATAGATGAAAAGAAACCTCGTGTGTGGCTGTATGAATTGGATCTCAGATAATGAATTAAAAACAGTGGCAGAGGGCAGAAGTCAGTATGCTGTATGTCTGCTGCATTCAAAGGTTTAGCAGGACACAAATTTCAATGCACTTGTTCCTGTACAAGTGCAGACCAAGTTCCAGTGCTGTTAAGCCAGCCTTTCCTAACCTAGTGCCTTCCAGATGTTTTGGACTCAAACTCCTATCAGCCCCAGTCAACACGGTCAAGGATGATGGGAGTTGGGGGGTCCGAAAGATCTCGAAGACGCTAAGTTTGGGAATGCTAAGTTAAGCATTGTTCAGTATGTATAAAGCAAAATGTGATTCTTCCCATAACTCTCTAATCCCTGTGAGATGTAGGGCCAATTATTTTCCCTGCAGCATTTCAATGTATCACTCAGTAAGGGGCAGCAGGCCGGTTGAAAAACACTGCGGATTGTATCGAATGGTTTCTTCATGTGCACATTTACTAGGGGCTAAATCCCAAAGTCTTCCTTTCCTATATTGGCTGCACAGATGAAAAGAAGCTTCGTGTGTGTAGGTCCATGCTCCAGTCTACTTACCTCCAGCTTTCCCCTAACTCGCCCCACTCCCAGATGTGTTGGACTATAAGTTGTGCTGGACTACCAGGCAAAGAGCCTTCTCTGTAGTGCCCCACATCTATAGAATGCTTTTCCCTAGGAGATCTGCCTGGCGTCTTCATACACATTTAGACACCAGGGTAAGATCTCAGGGGCACTAGTTTGGGGAATGCTGAGCTAGGCATTGTGCAGGAAGTATAAAGTAAAATCAATTCTTGCCATAAATGCCTAAACCCTGTGAGATGCAGGGCCTTCTCACCTCTTCTGGCAGGTGTTTAACCTTTAATTTGTGGTCATTATTATCAGTTTTCCTACTGGTTCTTTAATATTTTTGATAGTTTTATATCTGAATATTTCAATGTTTTTATTGGCTGTATGATTGTTTTGGGGTTTTAAGACTATAAACTGCCAAGATGGCATTTATCACTTGGGTGGCATATAAATTTAACAAATTAATAAGTAGTCCAACACTTCTGGAAGATGGGGAAGACTGACCTGGGGAATCCCTGTTTCAATGGATGTCTGAACAAGTGGCTGTTGACACACTAACGTTGCTTCTTCTTCTTTTATTCAAACTGTGCTGTAGACCGTTGTGAGGGCCAGCACCTTTGAAGTGGAAGGATATATCTCTGGGATACTCAATGACATCCAGAAGCTCTCCCTCATCAGTTCTAACACCCTGAGGGGGAAAAGCCCCACTAGCAGGAGAAGAGCCCAATCACTGGGTCTTCTGGGAGAGGATGGACCCACTGACCTGTACCTACACTGCACCGAGCCGGACTGGGCAGACAAATATGGAAACTACCTCAACTGCAATGGTGGAACCAATTCGTCTAGAAGGCAAACCTTATGGCCGGATTATAAGCCCATGATGGAAGGCCACATTTACGCGAACGGCCTTGTGATGAAAGCCCAGTCCCTTGGCCCTTCTGAATTCCAAGGTGCAAATAGCCGCTTCGTCCCCCTCTCCTCAGGTTTTCAGCACCAGCAGTGCTTCCCAGTTCCTGAGGTAAACCGAGAGAATGCTGAGAGGAGAAGGAGCTCAGAAGAGCGTTACCCTCAGCATTGCCAGGGGACCCAAGCGAACTCAAGGCCACCTGGGGAAGGCAGCCCTGGCTCCAAATCAAGGGAAAACAGCTTGAAGCGGAGACTGTTGAGAAGTATGTTCCCTCTCTCCGGCGCCTCCAACAAGACCGGAAACAACCAACAGGTAAAGGTATGTTTGCTTGTAGCCCAAGAGTCGGATATGTTGGGACCTTTCCAGCTTTAGAGTCCTCTTCCAAGTTCTTATACTGTTCTGAAGGCAAAGCTTCCATCAGATTAAGGCTAATATCAGGCACTTACGTTTGCAGTATGAATATGAAGTAGCTATTGGCCTAAATGTGCATTTGTGTTGAACCATCAACACAAATTTAAGCATACACACAATATATGCTGCTGTATGCTTTGCCGCACCTATATTTCCTTTCATCGCCGGTAAGATCACTGTCAAGAGAGCCAAAGCAAACAAAGCTATGTCTGCAGCCCACAGTAATCTGCTTGTCAATTTTATTGTCTTTGGATGCTTAGCGTTTGTTTGAAAACTTAAGTTTCTAACCCTCATGGTTGTGCAGATCAAACATGCCCTTTACGTTCTAGAGGCCCAGAAGTTTCTGAATTTGAGAGAGGTTTCCCATTACCATTTTCCCCCTCATGGGGAGAGAACACATAAACTGGGGGAGTATTTTGAGTGGGAAAATAGCTGGAGGGAAAAAGGTTAATGCAGCTTCTCCCCCACCCACCCACCCCCGCCTGCCCTGTGGTGTCCTACTTTACAGAGGATAGTCCTTTATTTTGGACAGGTGCTCTATTTGAAAAATATCCAAATCTGGTTTACAGTCAAAGAACCAGACGGAAGCAGAGCAGCTGGGGCCTTGGAGTTGCCCATCAACAGTTAGCACCTAGACAGCAGACTGAGCAGGCACCCAGGGCGTAATCTCATGCATGTCTAGACAGAAAAAAGTCCTTGAACTCCCAACATTCCTCCAGCCAGCATACTGAGAATTATATGACTTTTCCCCTGTCTGAACAGGCATAGGATTGCACCTCTAGTCAGTCTTCTCCACTATGGGGAGGTAGATTATATTTCTATTTAAATTGTAGTTATTATTTTTAAATCTGCACCCATACATATAAATTTGCATATGCAAATAGTATCTTCTTTTGTCCTCTTTTTTGATGATGCATTTCCTCTTTGGGAGTGATGGGTATGGGACCACCCTACCTGATCCCCTTTCCTCCATGCAAAATCAGTCTCTCAAGATTGCTTTTTGTTAAAGAGAAAAGAAAAGAAGGGAAGTGTTAGGGGGAAGATTCACGTGACCGTGTTCAGCACTGGGTTTGCCCCTCAAGCACCCCCTTGGCCTCCCTGATGCCTCCCGCCCCACACTGACTCTGCTCTGCGCCATGCATTTATTACTTTGACTAAAGCTGCTTTTAAGAAATGAAATGCCTTCGTTAAAATCCTAGTTCCATCTCTTCTGATTAAATCAACCCAGTGTCCAACTTATGAGTACTTGATTTACAAGTATTTCCAATAACCACCTTCTCTTCATCTTGACTGATGCCAGAGCAAATGGAGAACAGCATCTCTCATTGGCTAAGAGGTGGTTTGATAAAGACATTTATTGTGTGCTCATAGGGCGTAGGACCAAACTATACCATCTGTTGAATGTGTGATGGTGTTTAATGTGACTGTTGTTGTTGTTGTTTTAAAGAAAGGAATAGTCATGCTGGGGAAGGGTGATCAGAGCTGATGAGGAGGGTGCATTTAACCCTTTCTGTCTTTGCTGTCATCCCAGTGAAAATCATTCCCTGAACAAGCTATTTGTATTGGGAGAAAAGGTTCCATTGGTGCCAATAGATTCAGCCTATGGTGGTGGTGGTGGGGTGGGGCGCAAAATACCAGCATATTGGCATAACTTGATTTTAAATATTTTCATTCTGCATTTTATTCTTTATTACTCTTATCATTGTCCACCACTCAAGACTCTTGCTAGGCAGAGGGCAGTCTATACAATTTGTAATATGTAAATAATAAATAGATGGTTTAGCTTAACACTCTTACCGCCAGTAACTAAGCCATGGGGAAAGCATTTCAGCCTTTTAGGATGAAGGGAAAGACTGCACAAAAGCCAGGAAATCACCACACAGTCAGTGGTTCAGGGAAAGGGGGCGTGGCCTTCAGGGAACTCCAGAGGGCTGGATTGGGACCCCAGGCCTGTGGTCCTGGATCCATGCAATAGAAGGTTCCTTCCTCTGGTGTGCAATCATTTTCAGCCTCAAAAGTGACACTGGTTTTGGAAATGGCTCTGAACCACAGCATTAAAAATATCATCCAGTGCAAAGTGGGGAACAGTGGGGTTTTAAAATATCATCATCATCATCATCATCTTCACTCAGCTTACATCTGGCATACATCTGAATCTTCTGTCACATCCAGAAATATTGTTAGTGCAAGCCATGGTACAACCTAAAATGCTAATAAGTACACAAATGCATCAAGAGCTTTTGTTTGATGTTAGCACAGTGAAGAAGACAAGCTACTGATCTGTACTGCTGAAGAGACAAGCTGCTGACCTGGGTTGCACAACACGGCTGGTCATCATGGGTTATTTAATCCATAATGAGATGCAGTGCATATCAGGCAGGTGTGGCTGCCGTTTTCAATGTTTCATTGTGCCATGTCATGTGACCCAGTCATTATGGGGTATTTGAGGGTTAGACAACCCTTAACCCTTGACTAGTAGTAGGATTCTGCAAGGATTGCATATTCAAAATGGCACTGCACACACCCATCCCATCCCGTGGCTCATTGTGAGTTAAATAAACCACAGTGTGCTGACAGTGTCATGCACACTGGCCCACTGTATCTTCAGTAGCGAGCTAAGGCCTGGCTGTGCTTGTGGCTCCATACTAAGTGTTCATAGAATTTCTTTAGTTGTATGCCATGTAGGAATAACCTTCCATCAAATATTTTCTCATACACATCTGCTCCTCGCCCCCCAGGCAGAAGGTGGAAACCTGTGAGCTGGTTCACACAGGTAGTCATTAGAGATGCTGCCGATTTTGTATGACTGGACTTGAAGTAAGTATAAGTTCAGTGGGGCTCATAACGTTCACCTTATCTACAACACCGGTATTATTTCACCCACATTCTTTTCTAGCTTAGATTTTAATCTGACCTAGAGAAGAATTCCACTGCAACCATCCATAAGACCTACCCAGACACCAAACCCTTCCTTCTTACCCCTTTCCTCCAACCCCACTTACAGTCAAAAGCAACAGCAAGCCATGGGAAGAGAGAACTTTGAGGTGGGGATTGGGGAGGTCTCTGCCCTCTCTCCTTCCTTCTTCGTTCGAGCTGTGTGTGCCAGACTGCAAGGCCCTGCTAGGCCTTGGAGCAATGTAGCTTTCCCAAGGGGAGAGAAGTGAGAAAAAAACTCCTTCCCTGCAATTTGCTTCTGCCAATAATTGGGCTGGAGCAGGGGGGACTTGTGGGGAGGATAGAGGGAAAGGAGCTTGGTTGGTGTTTGGAAAAGTGGGAGTTCTGGGGTTCATGTGAGGGGAAGTCAGTCTATTTCCCAAGTTGGTTTGGCTCAGAAATAAGTTGAGCTGTTTCCCAGTTGTTATGGGAAGTCACTTGGCTTGTTTCTGACCCAATTCAACATGTGCTGGCAGGAAATTGCCATCTCTGGTGGCAGTCACCATGCAGTTGGCTCAGCTGGGGTCATGTGAGGGTCCCATTGAGCATGTATCATTGTTTCCAAGAGGACAGTGTATCCTTAGCTAGGATGGTGGCAACACTTTCTCCACAAGTTGACATAATTATGGGAATTGGGGAATTCTTGCATATGGTTCCCTTCTCCATGTTTCCTTACAGTGGCTCATCAGATTGTCAGAGGTGATCACGGGGCTACCATGTCTATCATGCTCATGTGAAATTAGGTACACAGTTTCTGTCAACTTGGAGAAGCATGAAGATTCTGGACTAGCTTAGGGTGGTCACATATCTGGCCTGCACTCTTTTTAAGCTTGTGCCTGGACAGATGTCCGGTATCATGCTCATCCAGTAAAAATCTGGGATTGTGGCTTGGATGCTGTGTGCCAGTGAAGTTTGATTAGTTGCTGTTGGCTCTGCGGGTGGCCAATTAAATAAGGCACAGCTCTTACTGAAAATATTGGTATCAATACATTCTCGTATAATTTTTAAAACACCCTCCTGCCCTTCCATTCCTCTATCTGATTCTGGGTTGAGATCTATTTTGAGATCCATTATTAAAAAAACAAAGAAGCCTTTAATACCACAAAATCGTCAGAAGTCCTGCAGGAATCCTGCAGTGCCAGCTGGTTGCTGGTAATGACTAACCGAGTTTCTTCTGGGCCAGCTGAGTGGAGGACACCCACTTGGAAGTGTATTGAGCCTTGGCTGATTCATAAATAGAAGAGGATGACATGCTGTGGGAGCACACAAGCAGCAGATTGTGAGCTGTGGGCAAGAAATGCTGCAGCAATGTGGGCCAACTTGACCTAGATTGCAGCGTTGTTCATCCATCCCCCTGCCCCCAAAGGCATCTGCAAAGTACCCCGAGGCTACGCTGGTAACTCATTCTGTGTTTGTCCTTGGAGAGAAAAACAAAACACACAACTGTAGGGATTGCAAGCCAACTTACTTCAAGAAAGCCATGATGACTTTACAGCAATTGATTAATTGGCCCTCTTTTCTCCGCGAAGTATAGTACCTCGAAGAAGAAAAAGGAAAGTAGTTTCTACACTCAGGAAAGGTGTAGCTACAGATA
Source organism: Elgaria multicarinata webbii (assembly GCF_023053635.1). Taxonomy (NCBI): domain Eukaryota; kingdom Metazoa; phylum Chordata; class Lepidosauria; order Squamata; family Anguidae; genus Elgaria; species Elgaria multicarinata. Next base: position 132,352,588 of record NC_086172.1, on the reverse strand, counting down.
AAAATGGCTGGGGAATAAGTACAAACTGTGGAGCATTCATATCCATCTGGGCATGTATCTGTTCATTCAGGGTTTTTTTTTTTCCTTTTTAGAAAACGTAGCACATAGAGAGTGTGTTGGATCTATGGACTAATAGGGAGGAACCTGTTTTGGGTGCTCTAGGTTACATAAAACAAGTTTGAAAAACAAAGCTAGAGGTTTGGAAACATCTTTCCACCAGGAACATGTCTGAACTGGAAACGGAAGGGTGGTGCAAGAAAAAGGGGAAGTAAATTCCAAGAGGTAGTTAGTTACTTGTAACTTTTTGTGTGTATATGTGTGTGTGTGTGTGTGTGTGTGTGTGTGTGTGTGTGTGTGTGTGTATTATGCAATAAATTTACAGTTCCCTATGTGTGCCCACAGGGGTCAATAGGGTGTGAGTGGAATACAGTAGAGATGCTAGGAATACAGGAAACATTCCTTCCCTTTATTTGATCAGCTTTTCAAAGCCATACCTCCGTCCTATAGATATGCCACCAACTTCCAACTCTTTAACAGGGACGCTTGTAAAGGGGATGTACAGTATACTCTTGGCCAGAGTAACTGTGTTTTCCCTTAATCCGCAATCCTTTCCATGTTTAGTGACCCAAAGTTTGCTTTCCAATATTTGCTGCAGGGCTTAGGACAGTGATGCTGATATGTATACCAAGAAATAGATGTGAATGAGCACAATAATAATGATTAATAAAATTACAACAATAATATTCATTTTGTACTATTTATATAAGTGTTGGGTATTTTAGGCCATGCTGTCATAAACGGACAATCTTTTAAAGATCTGTAAACTCTTTTAAAAAGAAACACTATTTTTCTTCCTCTGCGTCAGTTCTTAAGTTGGGCTTCTATTGTGTTGTACCATAAAGCAGGGCTAAATCTGTTCAGTTGTGGTGCGGGAGGTGCTTACATTCTGCAGGAAGGAATCCTGGTTCCTTTTGAATTCAGCCCAGACCAATGTGACAGCAGCATTGATTCTGTAGTATTGAAAGCCACTAGGATCACTTACACTTATTGAAACTTTCTGGGCATTTTTTCCTTAGGCAGAACTGGTATAATGGCCAATGTTCCAATTTGAGTAATTACATTTTCTCCCACTTAAATCTTTCACTGCAGCCTTGGTTAGATTCCTAGCATAGCACTTTCTTATCCCTTTCCCTCACAGAGATACTCTGCCATTTCAAGAACCTTTTCTTTTTCTTTTTTTTTACAAGCTTCCTCCCCCACTCTGAACACAAGACTATCCCAAGGGCAGTAATCTATTATTTGTGGTGTAATTCAATTACTGTTGCAGGATTAGGGCTAGGCCAAGAGGTTGGGATGGGGCGTGGGGAGGTTGTGTCGGAAATCACCCTGTCCTGTTGCTCTCCACAATCATCAGGTTTAAGCCATGAAAGTACCCTTGAGCCTTTTTAGCACATGTAAACGTTGTTAATGCATGACAGAAAGTGATAGAGAGCTATTCTTAAATCAAATGTGCATTTGTGGCTGATGTGGTTTCATGTTCCCATTAAAGATGCAGGAAACGCAAAAAAGAAGAAAAAAAAGAATTGAAAAATCCCTATGTCAGCTTTTTTGTGTTTCACAAACATAACGTAGTTCATCCTGTGCCTAGGGTTGGGATCATTCCAATTTTGGAGATGAAGGAAAAGTGTTGAGAGACTCTGGCTTCAGCAGGATCCACCACATCATACCAGAACAAGGATCTAAATCCAGTGGAGGCCCTGATTTCGGTGGGGCTGTGATTCCATTCTGGGTTTCAGTCAGAACCAGCCAGAACTTGAAAGATACTATCCAAGGTGCTGAACCCATCTTGGGGATAGAGTTCAGCATTTTGGACAGCTCTGTTAAAGTTCTGCTTGGTTCTGACTAAAACCTAGAATGGAATCACAGCCTCACCGAAATTGGAGCTACCAGCTTCCACTGCTGAAATCGCACTGGTCCAAACCCAGTACAGAATTTGTTGGATTATCTGGCTCTGTTCAGAAGACACCTTAAATCATGGTGGTTAAGGCTTTTTTGTTATTAAAAAAAAGCCTTAACCACCACGATTTACAGTGTCTTCTGAACAGGACCAGTGATTCTTGAATTGTTGAAAGCAAAATTTCCTTTCCTTCCATTTCCTTTTAGTCTAATACAGCCTTCTTCAACCTGATCCCTCCAGTTGTGTAGAACTGCAATTCTCATCTTCCCCCACCAGCATGGCCAATAGCATTAAGACTACCATACTAGCTGGGGAGAATAGAAATTGCAGTGTCACACAACTGGAGGGCACCAGGTTAGGGAAGGGTGGTCCAATACTTAGGGCTGCAACTCTTTCCCAAAGCAATCCCAAAGAAGTCCCCAATTAATCAGGGGCACATTTTTCACACAATGCAAAGTTGTTGTTTTTAAATATCTGTACTTATTCTTTTTTAAAAAAAACCTGCAGATTGCAGGCACCCTCTTGGAAGAATCATGCTCCCTTCACTCTTCCATGGGAGGAGATGCCTCTTCTAAAATGGCAGCTGCTGTGGCATAGCCATGAAAAACGAAGAAAGCGTGCTCCTCCCCTCCAAAACAATTGTTTGGGTCATATGCCAATTTACGTGGATTAAAGGCGCTATCCTATTTATGTTTAGACAGAAAGAAAGCCTACACTCCCAGCATGCCCCAGCGAGCATGGGTGGCCTGGGCATGCAGGGAGTTGTGGGCCTTTTTTCTGTCTAAAAGTAAATAGGACTGCGCCTTTAATCAATGAATGAATGAATGAATTTAGATTCATTTGATTAACTTATCAAGATTTCTTTCATCGGCTTCTCAGCCCTACTAATCCTACCATTCTTCTCCTCTTCCAAGCCCAATCCTTTCTTCAAGCCACCTCAGCACTGGGGTTCACCACACAGCCCTACCGTCAAATCCCAGTCGCTTCCCTCTGACCAGCCGGTGCCAGATTACGCGAGGATTTCAGAAGCTGGTACCCCTCAGAAATCCCCAGCCGTGGAGCAGGCGTCAGCCTTGCCACAAGGCAGACCGTCGCCAGCCGGGTCCCCCCGGAATAGACACACCCAAACCAGCTCCAGCAACCTTCACCTTCCCTTGGACTCGAAAGCACAGCCGGCCAACGAGGATCCGGCCGTTGTAACCCACGAGCAATTCAAAGCCGCACTGAGGATGGTGGTGGACCAAGGCGATCCCAGGACAATGCTGGAAAACTACGTTAAGATTGGGGAGGGCTCAACGGGCATCGTTTGCATCGCTCGCGAGAAGCATTCTGGGCGGCAGGTGGCCGTGAAGATGATGGACTTACGTAAGCAGCAGCGACGAGAGCTCCTTTTTAACGAGGTGACTAAATGCAGCGAGATGATGGTTAGGGTCTTTGGACAAATGCGGAGAGCTAGGAACACTGTGGGTTGGATCCAGACTAAGTTAGTCACAGGTTAGTCCCATTAAAATCAATGGGACTTAGGTTAGTCGTGGTTATGACTAACTTGTCCCATTGATTCTCAGTGGGGCTAAAGGATAACTACAGGCATTGCCAAACTGGGTCCTTAGGGCCGCAGCTCTGAATCTATTTCCTAGGGGCCCAGATCTATTACACAGAGCCCTGAGTGCCCATTGGTGCTAATATAGGTTTTTCTCTCTCTGTTTAATTGCCGTGCATGGAACAGTGTTCAAGGGGGATTCCAGCTGGGGAGGAAAGGGTTAACTCCACCTTTCCCACATGCTGCAACCTCTCTCTGCTAATCTTGCTTTGCGAGGCAATTAATCCTAGGGTGGTGCAGAAACCCTTTTACTTTGGTTTGAGACGATTAGGGTCAGGGTGCAAATTAATTGAAGCATATATTTTTTCTGAGAGGACTTGAATGAGTGAGTAATTGGCTGCTTTTGCCACCTGTGAAATTTAAACAAATCCTCGTCATTATTTTTAAATGTGCATTTACAGGTATAAATTAGCTTATGCGGTTTTTATGCCGATTTGTGTCCTATGGGCTTGGGCCTTGCATCTTATAAGTGCCTTGTAATGCCTCTGAATGTGACTAAATTAGGGCACAATCCCTATGCATGTTTAGGTAGAAAAATGTCCTATAGCTCCCAGCGCTCCCCAGCCAGCTAGCTTGGGAATGCTGGAAATTGTAAGATATTTTTGTGTCGAAACATGCAGAGGATTGCACCCTAAATCTGGATCCAGTCCTATATTTCTATGAAGACAGTCACTGAAGCAAAAGGAAATAGGCCAGTTAATGAACAAGGGTGGTGGAAGCTGCTATGTGATCTTAAATATACAGCAGAGAGACAAATGAAGGGAGCATGTTGTCTGGGCAGGTAACTGATCTGCGATTCTTGTGGGTGATTCATATGGCCGTTTGGGGCTTATTTTTGATGTCTTCATGTGATTGTTTCATTCAACATTTCTCCTGATGGGATTTTGGGTTGGACAAGGACATAGTGACCCCGTTCAGAAGACGCCTTAAACCATGGCTTTAACCATGGTGAACCTTATTCACCATGGTTAAACCCATGGTTTAAGGTGTCTTCTGAACACAGCCCGGCTTTCTGGCTTAACCACCATGGTTAAAGCCATGGTTCAAGGTGTCTTCTGAATGGGCCCAAAGAATTGCAAATGTGTCAGATCAGCTAAAGAGGGCTGTGTGCAGTATCAGTCATTTGCCTTCCTATGTCTTTTCTCAGGTTGTGATCATGAGAGACTACCAGCATGACAACGTGGTGGAGATGTATAAAAGCTACCTTGTGGGCGATGAGCTGTGGGTGCTGATGGAATTTCTCCAGGGAGGAGCCCTCACTGATATTCTCTCCCAAATCAGGTAGGAAGAAGAACAGAGCAGGAAGATGACCTTAATCTCTTTCATCTGATTCAAAGCAACCACCTGCTTCTGGTGTCCGTCTGGTGTGAGATTGTGATGGCATATTAAAAAAAAATCTGTCACAAACCAGCAAACATTTATGTGGCCAGTCTGTAGCCTATAGATTGCATGCTCCTGAGCATCATTCTTTACAGTATGCCATGTCATGTTATAATCCACTATGGCTATTTGCATGTAATGACAGAAAATCATGAATTAATTAATCCCAGATTTACCCACAATTTGTTGTATCACATGTCAGGTGTATTCCACAGCTATTTTGAATATTCAAACCACAATTGGGCTGATTGGAGGTTGCCACATGATGTCGAACCCACACACTACAGGCTAATTGTGGGTTAAACAAGTTACAGTTAATCTAATTACTAATTGAAAGTTAGCTGTGGATTGGTTAACACATGATTAACCTATAGTGTCCGTGTTTGGACGTCACACAGCAACCCTAGGGTGAACATATGGAAAGGAGGACAGGGCTCCTGTATCTTTAACAGTTGTATAGAACTGGGATTTCAGTGGGTGTCATTTGTATGCATGCAGCACCTGGTGAAATTTCCTCCTCGTCACAACAGTTAAAGCTGCAGTGCTAGAGTGACCAGATACAAAAGAGGGCAGGGCTCCTGCAGCTTTAACTGTTGTGATGAAGAGGGGATGTCACCAGGTGTTGCATGCATAGAAATGGCACCTGCTGAAATTCCCTTTTCTACACAACTGCTAAAGATACAGGAGCCCTGTCCTCCTTCCCATATGGTCACCCTAAGCAACCCCCAATCACCCCACTTGGGGTTTGAATATTCAAAAGGGTGGTGGAATGCATCTGGCGTGCACCACAGCAAATTGTGGGTGAATTAACCCATGATTTGCCACCATTATGTGTAAACTGGGTCATACAAAGAGTATGTACCCTTATAGAGAAAATATTTAAAAACAAAATGATTCTAAAAGATCATGTAAAAGCAAACAAAGCAGAAGGTGTGTTATGCAAAGCACAAATAAAATCTAGAATCCAGTCAAATAAACACAAGATCCCTAAATAAAGCATATATGATTTATTTTCAACTAGCAGCCACTTGTAGTGTAAATAAAAACATAAACAGGGACAATTACATTTTGGAGTGAGCTACTCACTCCCAGGATTTGCTGAGGCCAATTCCTACAGTGTCTAATTAGCTACTGCATTCCAATTCGCAGATTCCTATTGCTGCAGGGCAGAGGGGTGATGGCAGAGGCACATTCTGCCCCTGTATAGGAAGGCTTGATTTAGGTGTCCCGGTCCTTGGTAGACCCCGTCCTCCACGCATTTGTCTAACTATTTTCTCAAGCCATCTGTGGTAAGCGGCTACCACCACTCCATTACTCTCAGTGGTACAGGAACGTGCAATGTAAGCGCATGGGTAATGGTTTGTGCTGTATGAAACAAAATGACTCCAGCTTACAATTCTGGCTGTTGTGTTTCAGACTGAATGAAGAGCAAATTGCTACCGTGTGTGAGTCAGTCCTGCAGGCACTTGCCTACCTGCATTCCCAAGGTGTGATTCACAGAGACATTAAGAGTGACTCCATTCTCCTGACCCTTGATGGGAGGGTAATTTTTTCTTTTCTTTTTGCTGTTTTCGTCTTCCCCACTTCCCATCCTTCTCTTTTGATTGTCCTCTGCTGCAGCTCAGTGGTAGAGCAGGTTTTGCACGCAGGAAGTCCCAGATTCACTCCTGACATTGCCAGGTTAAAACAGATCTCTGCACCGAACTAGGCCTAAGGCTCTTCAGGCAAGGAAGAATTGCGTGAATAGCTTTTACAAACTTAACTGATTTGGAGTGAGACCCTAGTATGGAAAGTAGGGGGTTTTTTTAACCCGTTGTCCCCTTCTCATTGTGGTCTTGGATCCAGATTAAGCCCTTAGAAACTGCTCCTTGCATTAGACAGAAGAAAAGAAAAGAAAAGAAAAGCTAGCATTGGAACAGTTGGGAGCTCCCCCCACCCGGCCTTTTGAATAGCAGGTACTCCTCCACACATGAGGATCAGGCTACAACAGGGGGAAAACATGACCCCCACACAGCAGGGTCCTGATTCAGATCAGACCTCCCACACCCACAGTTTTACTTTTAAGAATCCATTCATCCAATTGGTTAATTGTATAAATCCATTGGAGGCTGGTGGCTCCGATGTTGGTGGGGCAGAGAATCTGCTCCGGGTTCCAGTCAGAACTAGTCAGACCTCTACAGGATCTATCCAAGGTACTTCAGCACAACCAAGTTCTGACTGAAACTTGGAGGGGGTTCACTACCCCACTGACATCAGAGCCACCAGGCACCACTGTATGAATGTCTAGTTTGGCCCTCAGATAGCTGATCTGGGAAAGACCTTTGCCTGTGGACTTGGTGAACCACTTAGCTCAGGACAGGCAGTAGTGAGCTAGATGGACTAATAGTTTGACTCCGAATAAAGCGGCTCCATAATTTCATTCCCTTGGTCCTGCTTAACTCCTTCTGCTCTTGCAACCCAGGTTTACCTCCATGTTTTCCTGCAACTTGCTTTATTTGTCCCCATTCCCCCATCCCGGCCCTTTGCTTAGGACATCTGGTGATTTCTCCTTTCCTCTTTTGTGCAGGTGAAACTCTCTGACTTTGGCTTCTGTGCTCAAATCAGTAAGGATGTACCCAAGAGGAAGTCCTTAGTAGGAACGCCTTATTGGATGGCTCCAGAGGTTATTTCGAGGTCCCCATACACCACTGAGGTAAGTAGAACTCAGAAAGGATTGCAGAAAGGTCAAGGTCAACTCGGCATGTCTTAGGCACCTAAGCCCCCGGAGGAACCCCAAGAGGCTGTGTGGGTGTCCCACAGGCCGGACTTTCTGTACCCCTGGTTCAGGTCCTGAGATGTTTTACTAAACCCATTCCTTGGTCTTTATAGCGGCTTCTCACCTGGTGTGCCTTCTGCTCTCTGCTACATTAGTATTTGTGAGGAATGTGGAGTAGCACATAGGGAGCTCTGCTTGACTCTAGAAGCCTTCCCTAACCTGGTGTCCTCCAGAAATACTGGGCTACGACTCCCAGCATCCCACAGCCAATATGGCCATGTAGTCCAACATACCTGGAGGACACCAGGTTGGGAAAGCCTGGACTACAGGATGCAAGAGATTGCATTATGTGGCTTTCAGAGCTTTCCCAGAAGCCCTGCAACTTGACCCCAATGAAGAGTTAGCATCCATATAAATTACAGAAGTGTGATCTAGGCAGTCACCTACAGTGTCAAGTTAAGTGGGGTGCCAAACTTGAGGATGTTTTGTGCATATAGTGGGAATTTGATCGAGGCCGTGGAGGTAAACCAGGCAACATGGGATGCCCTGCTCAGCTGCTGCTCCCATACAGAGGCAGGGAGCGAGAAGCTCCCCTGAGAGCAGCCTCTTCCTTTGTCCTTGGAGGGCTGAGCCCTAGGTACTGGCAGCACCTTGTCTGCCTTGAAGCCCCGAGGATGCAACTTCCCTTGGGCATTGTGGATGGAACTTCTGTTCCCTCGCAGGGCAGACTGCTGTGCTTGCCTTCTTTGTTGTTTTATTAAACCCTCTCTGCTGATACAGAACTCCATGGCTCTCTCAGCACCAGAAAGGCAAAATGGACAGAGAGGGGGTCATGACTGAGCCTGCGGAGGACTTGGTGGGGGATAATTGGGTCCCTACCATAAAATAGTTCTCCGCCCCGACCCACACTGATGCAGTATTTTGCTTCTGCAGGTGGATATCTGGTCTTTGGGAATCATGGTGATAGAGATGGTGGATGGAGAACCCCCTTATTTCAGTGACTCTCCAGTCCAAGCAATGAAGAGGCTCCGTGACAGCCCTCCTCCCAAAATAAAGAATTCTCATAAGGTCAGTATGTTTGAAATGAATTCCACAGCCAAGTCATTTGGAGCAGCTGAATAATGTTACAAATGCTGATGGGCAGAAGGTAGATCTCCAGATGTTTGGGACTTCAACTCCCAGAAGCCCCTGCCAGCATGGCAAATGGTCAGGAATGTTGGGAGCTGACGTCCTAAACATCTGGAGAACTAATTTCTGCTGAAAACAGAACACATTTATTCGGAAAAACCATGACAAACATGTAGGCGGTCACTTATGATGGTCACGCAAGCAGCTAGTGTTGTGTTTGTACACTATTGAGAAGCTGAACACAGCCATATATCCCCACCATTATGTATGTTGCATAATCATACAGTGAAACAAAATCACAAGGTAATACCCATGCAAAGTTCATATGTTTTTCATGCGTGGAAGTGCTTTCCCTGTGGGAGATTTGTAATATCTGAAGCATGTCTGGGGGGGGACCAACATCTGTTCATCTAAAATTGGGCCATGGAACCCAAGTACAATTCAGATGTTGTTAAATGGTAGCTGTTTATATATTCCACTAGTTAATACATTACTTGGGGTTCTGAGATCTGTTCAGAAGCTAAGAATTGCAGTGTGTCAATCCTGCAGACTGATGCTGGCATCTAGTGGCGAGCGCAAGAAATATCTCTTCCAAAACAGGAGCTTGCATGAACACCATTTAATTATAAATCAAATCCTGGACCTGACAAGGCCAATGGTAAAATGCTTACTGCTTATCTTCATTCTGGTTTTTATTCAGATTATGCCCTCATGCACTATTTTGGTCCAGCACCAAAGGGACAATGAGTTCTACATAATCATCAGAAACAGAAGAGGAGGTATTAACTTGTTGACTAACAAGAAGCATACTATCATCCAGCATGAAGCCTCATAACTATCATATTTCTGTGAACTGTCCGGAGAGCTCCAGCTATTGGGTGGTATAGACATGAAATGAAATAAAAAATATAATAATAATATGTTTCAGAAGGATAGCCACAGATTACACCCAGCAACAACCATTCCCCAAATTTGTAATTAAATAAAAAACAAAATACTTCCTGGTGTTCCATACCCCACCACCAGATGTCTTAATCTGACTGGTTCTGTTTCCACAGACCTCTCCAGTTTTAAGAGATTTCTTGGAACGGATGTTAACACGAGACCCCTTAGAGCGAGCAACAGCACAAGAACTCCTGGATCATCCCTTTTTGCTTCAGACTGGACTTCCGGAGTGCTTGGTGCCCCTTATCCAGCGGTACAGGAAACGCACCTCCACCTGCTGACCCTGAACTTATGGAATACCTAGTTTCATAGTATTAAACTGCAACCTTTCTCCTGGAAATAAGAATCAGATCAAGGGCATCCCAGCTAGGCAAACATTGCTTTGAACTTGTCAGTGTTCTTTTCCAAGATGTGAATGTGTGAGAGAATTTTCACCATCTTTAGCTGCTTTTTAACGTTTACCTTTTTTGTTTTTGGCTGAAGACAATCAAAACCTGGATTCCTACAAACCCTAACTGTAATATATTGCAAAGTTTCTGGATTATTTTCACGAGGATGTATGCGTAGCATTTGTAAGACGATGCTTCAATGTGGGTTGTATATATATGGAAACTTCCAGAGACTGAACTGAACTGAAGCAACATTCTTGCACAGAATGATCTTGGTTCTTTAATACTGACTCTAAGGAAGGCACCCTCACTTTCTAACCTAGACGGCAGTGCATGGGGAAAAGACCTTGAACCTGATTTCTTTTCGAATAATTTCTCCGGTAACTTTATTTCTTTCCGCCAGTGTGAATAATATTGGACTGAAGGCTTTTCAAAAGAGTGGTCTGTCATTTCACAACCTTGCCCCATCTGGAGAATGGCATTCCAGGGCAGACACATCTCCAAAGATACTGGGGCCAGATCTACACCATGCAGGATATAACACTTTGAAAACGGTTTAAAAACTGTATATAGAGTGTGTTGTGGGCCCCAACAGTTGTCAAAACCATTACAAACCATTTTAAAGCAGTAGTGTAGATCCTGCCTGGGCCCTTATTCTTGAAACTCCACAGCATGTAAACACAGTGCCTTCTCTAGCAATGACTGAAACAGAAGGCAACACAGGGGTTGTTCAAATAAGAACTCATTGTATTTGCAAGTGTCAGGGCTTCTCGAACTACACTGGACTAGTCCGAGACATGGTTGTGAGGCAGCTATCGGGTGGTGTTTTATACCAGCTTTGAATTCTGCAATGAGGTCAATAAAGTCTCCACTGAAAGACGGTTTGTTTTGCCAGTGGGAATATGTCGTCTCTACCTCCCATGTTTTTAAGAGCAAGGGGAATGCATGGAACAGAGTTTAACTGCGTGCTCACGGTTCTGTAACATTCTGGATGTAGGTGGAGCATTTTTAATATTCTTTTCTAAAGTCAATGCAGACATTTTGTATGGCAAGTCTTACTGGTATGAGGTCAAGATCACTTGACACTTAGTTTAGGTTGTATCGTGTGCATTACTGTGTGGAGTGTAATTGTGACATATCTGGAGTTCAGTCTTGTGAAACAGATGTTTTGCATTTGTGGACTACAAAGGTTATAGAAAGTGGGCAGGGGTTTGGAGGGGTTCAGGTTTCACTTTTACTGCCTCAAAATCTGCCCTCACATTATAGGTTACCCATCCACCCAGTAGTAGATGTGTGATGACAGTAAACAAACTTGAAATATTGGGGAAATGTTTGTTGTAAAATATTTCTGTATGTTCCAGGATTCTGTGCAAAAAACAAACGAAGCAAAAACAGATTTCTTTTCTTTCAAAAACAATCCAATTACTTTAAACAAAGTTTTCTTTTTTGTGAGTTGTTTGCATTGGTTGTTTTAAATTAAAATGAATTTTTGACTATTCATAAATCCATTGCAATGTTGAAATTGTTTTTAAAAATGCATTTGTGCCTCATTTTGGGGTAAGAAAGAAAGAGAACAACTTGACATAGACAAGTTCAGACCCAGAGACTCAGCAGAAGGATCAGCGGTCAAGTGGGTTCAATACCATTTCAATAGAACATGACCCAAAAGGTCATAGTGAGGATGAACTCCTTAAGGCCCAATAATGTCCTCTTTATAGGCATGGCAGCAATGAGGCACAGCTGGAGCACTGCCACAGGCAAGGCCTGCCCCATTCATTTCAGCAGGGAGAGGTTGCACATGTAGAAGATCCATGGGCATAGAAAGGTGCCCACAGGACCATGGACTGTGATCCAATCCTGTTGCAGCCTTGTAATTAACAACCTGCCTGGTTGCCATAGGTAACCAGGAATTCCATGCAGGCAACTAGTATATGCTAGTGCATGGAGACTTTTCACCCTTCCTTCACAACCAGCATAGAAACCAAGTGGGCTGGAAAGCATAGTTAAACTATGGAATTCACTTCCACAAGATGTGGTGATGGCCACCAATTTGGGTGGCTTTAAAAGGGGGTTGGATAAATTCCTGGAGGCGAAGGCTATCAATGGCTACTAGTCCTGATGGCTAGGTGTTGCCTCCAGTGTCAGAGGCAGTAAGCCTGGGTGCACCAGTTGCTGGGAAACATGGGTGGAAGGGTGCTGTTGCACTCTGTCCTACTTGTGGTTCCCTGGCTGACAGCTGGTTGGCCACTGTGGGAACGGAGTGCTGGACTAGATGGACCCTCGGTCTGCTCCATCGTGGCACTTCTTATGTGCTTATGAGATGGAAAAGAGTGATCTGTTCCTCCTCTGCCAATCCACTTGGTAGAAGGCATTTTGTAAAACTAGCCTGCTGAGTGACTCCGAACCGTTGTTTCCATGCTGGCTGTGTTTCCCCTGCATCCAACGTGAAAATTCATCCTACTTGCCCCTTATTTATTTATTATTATTTATAGAATAAATAAACTAAATAAGAGTCTAGTAGCATGAATTTTCAGACTTACTTAGCAGGCTAGTAACTTTTGTGGGCTTACATACAAGACTGTTCTATTGTATCACGGCAGGAGTCAAGGGGAACAGAGTCATTGGGGGGCTCATACCAACTATTACTGTCTCCTAAGACTTTTTTGGGCTACATGTTTGCTTTGTAGTTGGGACAATACCTGGATGTAGCATGATTTAAACAAACAAACAACAAAGCAAGCACAGAAGCCTTTAAAAATAATAATACACAAACGCCAAGAGGAACAATCCCAACAAAATGTTTACACATCTCCATGACCTTTTTTTCTTTTCTTATTAAGGTGGTGAAAATGTCTAGGAGCTAGCGATTCTAAAAATAACCCCAAACCAGCTGAAATGTTCGTTTCTGGAACAGGACAGGTCAGGGTAGATTGAAGAAGGAAGTTCCGTTGAACTGTCTCAATCCAGAAACAAGTGTCTCTGCTTCTTTCTGGGTTTGCTTTTTGAACTGTTGCATGAGTGATAGATCCCCCTTGCACATCAGATCAACTGGGAGTGCATGCTTGGATACTGCCCAAAGTGTGGGTAGCGACTTCCATGCTTTGCCTACTTCGGGTAGTAGATAGATAGATCATCTTTCTCCCAGAAAAAAATATTTATTTATTTAAAACATTTCTATCCCACCCTATATCACTAGGATCATGAATTAGCATCTTTCTCCTCCCATTGCCTCCAGTGGGAGGGAATTTACTAGGTCAGCTCTCCAGTTGGTATAGATTCTTGCTCTCTCTGGAGGTTGTGTCTGTGTGAGGGGAATGAGGGGGCCTAGGATGCCGACCTGCCCCAATACACCCTGTTTTTAGCCCCACTGCCGGCCAAGTACCACCAACGGGACAGTTATATTGGCAGAGCTTTCTGCCACTCTTCCTAAGAGGACCGTCGCAAAAGGGCCTCCTTCTCTGTGGTTCAACCACCCACCCCGCTGGCAGAGAGGGAGGTCCAGCACATCCAATGGCCCCCCAGCCCTGCCTTCCAGGGAGTGTGAAGCGCTCCCTTATCGGGCGATCCTGTAGATGGTGTCAGAGCACTCCGAGCCTGGAGTGTCCAAGGCATCCAGTGCCCTGCTGGGTACCTTCTGTCAGAGCAAAAGGGAAGGACGGGTGGCATTTGCTGCTCTTCCTCTCATTCCACAACCTCCAAAACAACACATTTAGACCAACTCCAAGGCTGGTCTAAATTGTTGATCTGGTCAGGGACTTAATTGAGGATTGAGAGAGCTTTGGATCTTGCGGATCGAGAGCCTCCCCCTCCATCCACACCACGCCCCAATCCTCACTCTTTCCCCCTCTCCAATAATGGCATTCCAATGGTGTGAAGCAGTGTGTGTGTGTGTGTGTGTGTGTGTGTCAATCTGAGATCAGATCTTCTCCTCTGAGACCGGAGCTCTGTCTCCAACCTTGGAGGGGGATTTGCAATCTACCCTATGACCACTGGGACCCTAAGATTGCAACCTCAGTTGTGAACATATTCCCTTGTTTTCAGTGGCCCTGGTCACACAACAGACTGATTGGATTGCGCTCACTTATCCTTTGTACGGAAAGGAAAGGAGAGAATGAGAACAACAAAAATTCTTAGGAGCCAAACTTCAGCCCAAATAGCAGAGACAGGCTGTCATCACCTTCTGAAGTTCAACAGATTAGGCCTGTGGTTATGGATGCAAAAAGAAAAGATTCCAAAATGTCCAGCTCCTTATGGATGATACTAGCGGAGGCTGGTGGCTCTGATGTCAGTGGAGCAGTGAGTCCGCTCCAGATTTGTCATAACTTTAAAGGAACTATCCAAAGTGCTTGCACCTTGGATAGCTCCTTTAGAGTTTTGATTGAAACTCAGAGGAGATTCACCACCCCACTGATATTGGAGCCATCAGCTTCCACAGAATGGTCTTCTCTACAACTGAATCCCTAAGAAGTGAGTGGGAGATAGGACAGGTATCCTTTCTGGGGACGCAAGTGGATAAAGAAATATGCTTGCTTAATTGGAGGGTTCATTAGAAGGCAGAGCCATACAATTAACAGAAAAGGCACAATATAGAAGCCACTTTTATTGCATTCTGTAGAGGGTAAAGTTTGTAAGTCACATAAACCACTGCCACAACAAATCATCTTTCAACAGATCAAAATTCAGACCCTCTCCGGCTGGAAAGGCAATGTGCTTTCAACAACAATAAAAACGTAGAACAGGTCGCATTTGAGCCGCAGTGGGCAAACACTTTACTTCGTAGACAATTCAAGCCCAAAGATGAACGAGCAGGAATTACGACAAGAAACATCAACAAGTGAGGGGGTGTCTGTATTAACGGAGACCATGACATTGGACAAGAATTTGACATTGTGTCATTGCCGAAACCCTGGAAAGAATTCATTGCCACTCTGACATCGCAGCCACCAGTCCACTGCATGATTCTCTCTGGATCAGCTGTGGAGATGCCATGGCTCAGTGGCAGAGGGTGTGCTTCACTTGCAGAAGGTCCCAGGTTTGATCCCCGGCATCTCCAGATAGGGCTGGAAAAAAAAAACCTTGCCTGAAACACTAGGCAGCTGCTTCCAATCAGTGCTGCCAATATTGAGCTAGATGGACCAATGGTCTGATTTGGTACAAGGCAGCTTCCTGTATTCCTATTGCCGCACAACGTATTTTTGCACTGTGCTCTTTTATGGCCTGGATCGGAGAACAACTACATGTTATCGCAAGACCTTGGTTGGTTTTTCAGCCAACACTACGCCAAACTCAGCTGATGGCATTGTGGACCTAGGACTTTGGTGGAGAACGTCTGGCCCGTTCTTGGTTTGCCACACCCATTAGCCTTCGCCAGCGGCACCAGTGGGGAAGGATAATGGGAATTGCCTGGGATCCCAATCCAGCTGCGTTCTCTTTCCCTTTCTCCCGAGGGAAGTTTGTTTTGTGGTTACCTGGATTTTGAGCTGTTTCCCAGATTTTGTGCTATTTTCTACCCGTTCTAAAAGGATGAAATGTCTGTCCTAAGGCTCAGTTACTGGCAGTAAGAGCTTTAAGCTCCAACGTGCTTTTGATTGGGGCCTTTGCCTCTGTCTCACCCACCACGAAGGCAAAGGCCCCTGAGAGTTCTTTGAAACTGAATTTGGCCCCCAGGCCGAAAGAGCCCCCCCCCCACCTGGCACAGGCAAAATCCCAATCAGCTGTAGGCTCATCCGGTTGCCATCAATGCAGCTTCAGCTCCCTCTTCCTAAAGTCGGAATACTAATCCAATTTACAAATAGGCAAATGAAACAGAGCTGTCAACCCCTTTGCCCATTAAAAGTGCTACCTAAGCCACTAATAATTTCTAAAATGGGAGCTTTTTCTTACTGCGCCTTTCAAATAGACTGCCCTGCCTCCTGCTTTTTGCATTTAATTTTGACATCACACGTGTTTAGAAAGTTCTCAACAAATAAGAAAATCAGAATTCCAGAACTCTGACAGCAGTCTGGGCCCTTAATGTACACAACTCAGCAGCGGCACCTTGCCAGTGACAGGGGTGCTGGGTGCTGCCCATCACTGCACTATTCAGGGAGAGGCCATAGCTCTCGGGCAGACCACATGCTTTCCATGCAGACGGTCCATTACCCCTTGGCATCTCCAGTTTTAAGAAGGATCAGGTCATGTGGACGACTCCTGCTAGAGGGCCTAGAAAGCCCCTGGGCCACGCAGAGACAACATTGGGCCATGGGGCAAAACAAGAGAGGGCGGGGGAGATCCAGAATTAGTTCTTTCAGTGCCGTTTTCTTTGGTTAAATCCACTTTTCTGGGAGGAGAATTTAGATGAGGGTTGTGGCACTAACTCTGCCCCCTGCACCATTTCCCCAACATAAATCACACCTCTGAACCAGTCATGGAAGGACCGACAGTGTGGTGTAGCGGTTAGAGTGTTGGACGGGGACTCAGGAGAAACGGGTTCTAGACTCCACTTGGTCATGAAGCTCACTGGGTGGTGACTTTGGGCCGGTCACTGATGCTCAACTTAACCTACCTCACAGGGTTGTTGTGAGGATAAAATGGAGGGGATGAGAACTATGTAGGCCGTCTGGGGTTCCTTGCAAGTGGAAGAAAGACAGGCTAGCAATGAAATGAAATAAATAAAAGCCATGTATAATATTGGTACACCTTTCTTTCTACTCCTGCTGCCAAATATCAGGCTCAACTGGGTGCTTTAAGTTGAGGAAATAGTATAGAGAGGGCACGGCTAAGCCCCAGCCCAGCCCCAGAATCCAACCCAAAGCCCCCCCCCCTCCACAACTGCTTTTAACCAAAGAAAAGGACTTCAAACAATCCATTCACACATTTCCCGCTTCACACCTAATTTGCCCGTCACTGGCAATCTCTGAGTTCACATATATCGTTTCAGACATAAATCAATAAAATGGAAAGATAAGGGGGAAATGCCACCAAAAAATCGCAAACATTTCAGGTAAATGAGTTAAGCCTAAATGAAAGATTAATTTACACCTTATTAAGGCTGGTTAGTATGTGCAATTCAATGACCACTTACACTGATGCAATTCCATTTTGGTCAGTAAGCCTACACAGCACTGAAGCACCCCCTAAGAATCAAACACAAGTAGCACCAGCACATCTGAAGACTACAAAGTCTTCACAAACCCTATAAAAACTGGCTTGCAAATGCACCAAGCTAGACCTCTTACGGACCTGCCTACTCTTTACCAGAATAACTGATAATCACAGAAAAAAGAACATGCAGTGCAATTTTAAATATGTCTACTCAGAAGTAAGCTCCATGAGTTCATTGGGCTTTACTCCCAGGTAAGTGAATACAGGATTGCAGTCTAAAATTATTTTCACTCATCAGAAAAGTTACATTAATTAATTTAGCTACAGTGATCTTAGTTGATCTTTCAGTGTTTTTT
The DNA here is from genome assembly GCF_023053635.1 of Elgaria multicarinata webbii. Taxonomy (NCBI): domain Eukaryota; kingdom Metazoa; phylum Chordata; class Lepidosauria; order Squamata; family Anguidae; genus Elgaria; species Elgaria multicarinata. The sequence continues at coordinate 132,334,995 of NC_086172.1, read as the reverse complement.
TCCTCACTGGAACCGGCAGAGTGGTAAATGATGCTCATGTTATTTTTCCACTATTCTTTGTTTACCAGACAGTGATGGATTTACCAATGCAATTTTATTTTTGCAAGTGGAAGGCTGACAGAAAGAAGTCAAAACAAGGAGGTCTCTTTGACATCTTACAGTGATTCTTCCACTGAGGAGATCCCTAAGAGGGATTTTCCACCTCCACAATTTGCAATAGGAAAACAGATACACAGAGGACTATTCTTGAGATGGGGGAGGAGAGCTCTGTCAACAATCCTTGGGCCAATGAATGAAAAAGAAGTGATAATGGGCATGAACCAAACAACATACTGAGCACTTTTAGGTCTTTTGATTTCAAAGGAAAAGTATGCTTTAACTCACTGAAATCAACAAGACCGGAAAGAGCTTTATATTTGGATAGATTGTGCCCAATAATTATCTAACGTTCTCACTCTTTCCAGTGGGTATATAGAAACAAAAATATTCTATAGTTATAATATAAAAATACATAGAAATTGATTGCACGTATTACACTTACGTAAGGAGGCCATTTCTATTTGCCCAATTAAAAAACAAACCGGCAGCTATTCTGTCTTTGGCCACTTCCAGAGGAGGCTTTTCCTGCACCACAGGCCTTGCTGGGCTTAGGATGTTTAGATCTGAAAATGCCCTACAATTCCTAGCATTCCCCAGCCAGCCATGAGAATTGCAGAGCATTTTTTCTATTTAAACACGCATAGGATTGCATCCTTACAGAATTTTACTAGGGATACAGCCCGTGGGGTCTTCTGCTTGTAACCTTCCCATGTTTTTCTAGGGCTCCCTACATCATTTTTCTTACTGCAGAAAATCCAGAGGAAAATATGCAATAGCTGCATACTGCTTTTTAAGTAGTGTTAGGAGCCCCCTGTATGGAAGCGCCCTTTCCCGCCTGAACAGGATCTTAATCTTTTTCTTGGTATGAAAAAAAATCTGCAAGCAGCAGTGGGAAAACATGGGAAGGCTGAAGCCGACGACGTCTGGAAACCCCTCCACCCCCACCCGAAACACTTTCTGCGACTGAAGCCCGCGATTGCACAATAAAAGCCTCGCCTGGAAGCAACCATGAAAAGTACCCTAAGACTTGCATTTCCTGGATGCAATTACATTCAACACGGTCCGTCGCGGAGGAGTGGTGGCGGTGATGGTTCTTTGGGCAACAACATCCACGATTTCAGAGGACGTGATCGCTGACGAAGCGGCGGCCACGAAATCGGGCAGCCGGGATGGATCGGGGTCCTCACGCCTCCGAGATGAACCGGGAAGGGCCGGGCCCGCCTCCAGCCACGACGCGCGGCGCCTGCCTGCTGCAGGGCGCCAGGGTCGCTGGCCGCCGCCGCCGCCGCCCCCGCTCAGCAGCCGATCAAGTTCTGGCAGTCCGGCGCCGTGGCCCTGCGGATCAGCGGGCGGCCTCGCGGCGCCGCGGCCTCCTGCGCCGCTTCGGAGCCGGCCCTGACTTGCCACCGCCGCTGCTGCGAGCACTCCGCCTGCAGCAGCTGCGGCTCCACGTGGACCGAGAGCGCGGCGGGAGGAGCAGCCGCAGCAGCAGCGGCGTCGGCGGCCTCGCCGTCTGGGCCCGGCTGGGCGAGGAGCAGCGCGCCGGCGGCTCGCAGCGCCCGCACGCACTGCCCGTGGCCCCCGGCCGAGGCCAGCAGGAGCGCCGTGCGCCCGGAGCGGTCGGCGCGCTCCAGGTACAGCCCGAGGCGGCGGAAGACGCGCAGCAGCCACTCGATGACGGCCGTCTGGCCCTGCGACGCGGCGTACATGAGCGGGCTCCAGCCTCGCGAGTCCACCGCGTCCGGGTCGGCGCCGAACTGGACCAGCAGCTCCGTGACCTCCAGGTAGCCGCGCTCGCAGGCCAGGCTGAGGGCGCTGCGCCCGGCGTCGTCGCGCATGTTGACGGCGGCGCGGCGCTCCAGCAGCAGGCGCGCGAAGGCCAGGCGCCACGCCGGGTCCTTCAGCAGCACGGCGTACATGAGCGGCGTGCGGCCCCGGTCCGCCCGGCAGTCCACGATCTCGCCGTCCAGGGCGTCCAGCACGAAGCGCGCCAGGTGCAGCCGGCCCGCCTTCATCGCCTCCAGGAAGGTCCGCGTCGACTCTCCCGGGCCAAGGTCCCGCGGCTTCAGCATGATGGGCCGCCGCCGCCGCCGCTGCTGCTACTGCTGCTGCTCCCGCCGGTGGTGGTTCGGTACCCGATGGCGACTCGAGGCGGCGGCTCCCCAGAGCCGCTTTATAACCTCGCCTCGAGTCTCCATGGCGATCCCTGCCTTGCGACTCCGGGAGGGAGAGAGCGGAGGCACCTTCGCCACCCGGCTCCCATGCGGAGAGTGGCGGAGTGGGGTCGCCGGAGGAGTTCCGGCGCTCAGGAGCTGCCCGCCCACCTGGAAAGCCCCTGGAATAAATAAATCGGGGCACTGGCTTAGTACATCCCAAGATGACTGAATTGCTGGCGTGTTTTGAAAGGGGACGCCCATGTGCTGTTCTGGGGAGGAGTGGAAGTTCCTGAATAGGGGGATACTCACATGATTAGGTTATATTATTATTGGGGGACAATGTGGTTCAGTGGGTAGAATGCAACTGCACATCACTTGATACTTTTCCTCAGGTGAATGTCCGAATTGTGCCCCTTGACCGGTATTTTGAAAGTGATGTCTAGTGGTTTTGCTTTGTTTTTGAGAGAGAGAGAGAGAGAGAGAGAGAGAGAACGATCTATGATGGCTGTGGTCACACACATAGTAGCAATCGCTTGAGGTTACAGCCATGACATCAGTTGGTGACTATGCATGTGTGAATTCCCCCTTAGTGCCTGCATGGATCTGTTAAGAGGTGCCAGGGCTGGTGTCAAGGGTAGGCATGGCCAGGCACCTACCAAGGGCCCACATGCCCTCAGGGCCCATTGACAAGAGGCCCTTGGATATGCTCCTCTACACTTTTGCCACTTGCTTGTTCACCTGCCTCTTACCCGGTGGTGGTGAGGAGGAAGAGCAGCAGATGGCACGACCCACTTACTCGCTGGCTCTCTGCCTGTCAAGCAAGACGTGGTAGCCACAATGAGAAAGAGGATGAGGAGTCATAGCTGCCAATGACCATGGCGGTGATAAGGTGGGCTCACTGAGGGAGATGGGCCTTAGAGGGTGCCTTCTTGCTGGTGCTGAGAGGATCAGATACGCATCCGGTCCCTTTAGCCCACCCATCTGTGGGTGTTTCCCCCCCTTGCTTGCCTACAGTTGACAGAGGGTGGCAGTAATGGGACCAGGACTACAGGTGCTGTCTCTGTGGTGTTGATCTGAGATGCCGTTGGTGACTGCACTGCATCTCCTTCCCCCTCTGCCCCATAGGAACTCCCAAACAGTAGGCCTTTTATTTAATTATTTATTTTATCAGTTATTTTTGAATTCTGTTTATTGATTTAGTTTATATTTATTTCCAGGATGGTTTATAGAAATCCCACTAAAGCACCGATAAAGTTTAGGAAGTTGTGTATGGGCAAGTGACCAGTGTTGGGGAATAGTGGTCAAGGTCAACAGCATGGGCCATGCCGTCCCAATGAGCACACCAGCAGCATGGGCCATGAGACCCCACCCCAGCCTGAATATCCAAATCTTTTACAGAATCTGCCAGCTATGTTTCTAGTGGCAAACCTATCAATGAGGGCTAGAAACCTTTAGATTTTAAATGAAAACAAAATTTTAAAGCTTCTTTGTCTCTTCTCATACCCATAGAATACCTGTACATTTTTAATGCTGCATTTTGCTCTAAAATATTCATTTCAGGGGGCCAAGATTTGTTCTGGCACTAGAATCTAATCTACTAATTTGTAAAGTTTGGCTGAAGATGCGAACATACATGGCCCCGCCCGCCCCCACCAGCGCACAGCTGTTGCAACACTGCTGCCAGAAAACATTAATCCTGCACTGAGGTTCAGCTCCAGCAGTACACACTGACGGAAGCTGCATGATTCCAACCAGTGCATATTCAGCTATGTGTGCCAATCGGCTTTCAGTGCACCAGTGCAACCAGATGCAATGGGGTGCTTGTGGAAGTGTGTCAGTGGGCACCAGTGTGTATCACATGACTCCCCTCAACATGCACTAATAGAGCTCAAATTAAGTGTGGGCTGAGTGTTTACTGGCAGCAGCCTCTTGCTGACAGCTGTCTGCTTCCTTAGAAGCCATTATATTACCATTGGAAAAGCATTCTGGTTATTGAAGATTTTATTTATTTATTACATTTCTATACCAATAGCCGAAGCTCTCTGGGAGGTTTGTCCATTATGTTATCCAGTGTCCTCTTTATAAGGATCCATGTGAAAAAACAATTGTCTGCATGTAGACTGGGGAAGAATTTTGTTACACCAACTGAATTTGTATATTTTCTGTAGTTTGATAATAAACATTATTTTACTTTGTGTATTTCCTTGTTTGCCCTTGTGGCCAGGAAATTGAGCGCTTAATTTGTTGCTCAGCTCTGAATGTCCCTCTTTTTGTAATGGCCTATAGCTAAACAATCAAATTATTACTACTGCTACACATGCTGACAGGGTCATATGACTCAGGCCAATGTACTGGAGATGCCAACATTTTAAAAGCAGTGTTCTGGGTTTTGGGGGGTTTCAGTTATTGGGTGCCTAGAGAAGGGGTGGGCAGCTTGTGGTCCTCCAGACAAATTTGGCCTACAACTCCCAACAGCCAGCATAGCCACTGGTGAGGGATCTTGGGAGTTGTAGGCCAAAACATCTGGAAGGCCACAAGTTGCCCACACCTGGCCTAGAGCTTGAGAACAGAAGTGGCAGTGCCACTTCTGTTTCAATGGGTTTCTGGGTGACATTTGTTTGATTGACTCCTCAGTGCTCACACTGTTTGAATCTCTTTTGCCCAGCACTAATCCCTGTTTTTAAGGGATCTGCTCCTGGTTCTTCACTGACATTTGTAAAGCACTTCGAAAATGTGTCATGGAAATAATTAGATTATATTAATAATCCCACAATCAAGCATTGCCAAAGGGCTGTGAGCTGCGTTCAACGTCTTTCCAGGTTGTTCTTCCATACTGTCGGTAAAAGGTCGGCTTTACTGGTAGGTTGCTCACTGATTTGCAAGAGGTTTCTGACCTCCATTTGTTTAATTTTAGCAATAACAAACAGATTTACCCTCCCCACAGTATTTGGCTCTTAGATTCTCTGTAGTAATTCAGGTGTAGATTTGTACTTGTATACACAGGTGCCAGAGTGTATGGCTTACAGGACACAGAAGGTTAGCCAATTCCCAACAGCCCCAGCCAGCACAGGCAATGGGTGGTATGATATGAGTTGTAGTCCAACACATCGGGAAGATTCCAGGTTGGGAAAAGCTGCAGTAGAGTAACTGGTTCTGCCACTGAGCCACCATTTTGCACCTGGATATGGTTGGTTCTAGGAAATAAAAATATTAAGTAGGTCGCACCAGCTTGAGGTTTGCACACCCCTGCTCTATAGCAGCTTTTCTTTGTGTGTGTGTACCCTCTTGTGCAAGCACTGAGTCATTACTGACTCTTGGAGGGACAGCAGCTTTCGCTGACGTTTTCTTGGCAGGCCTTATAGCAGGGTGGTTTGCCGTTGCCTTCCCCAGCTGTTATTACCTTTCCCCCAGCTAACTGGGTACTCATTTTACCGACCTCGGGAGGATGGAAGGCTGAGTCGACCCGAGCCGGCTGCCTGAAACCAGCTTCCGCTGGGATCGAACTCAGGCCGTGGGGAGAGTTTCAGAAGAGCCAAGTTTCCAGATTTCTTCTGCCACTAGAGTCTGATCTATTAATTTGTAACGTCATAAGAACATAAGAAGCACCATGCTGGATCAGACTGAGGGTCCATCTAGTCCAGCACTCTATTCACACAGTGGCCAAGCAGCTGTCCTGTGATTAGTTCAGCAACGCTTGCCTCAGCTCTTCCATCTTAATTAACCTAGACTAAATACTACTCTTTCAGCCTTCGTTAATAGGGCGGAATCCCAGTCTTACACTTTGGAGAAAGTGTGGGTTGGCTTATTAATGTTTAAAGCACACTTATTCTGAATTTTGCACATCAGGCGCAGTATCCAATGCTGCCCACATGCTAACAGGCCCCACCAAAAGCACAAGGGACCAGTGATTCTAAAAATGACCCCCAAAACTAGCTGAAATGTTTGATTCTGGAACAAGACAGGTCCCCCTTGTGCATGAGATCAAGTGGGAGTGCATGCTTGGATAGTGCCCAAAGAGTGGGTAGTGGCTTCCAGACTTTGCCTAGTTCAGGTGATAGACAGACAGACAGACAGATAATCTTTCTCACAGAAAATCTCATGGATTAGCATCATCACACCACCTTTTCAAATGTATAGAAAAGTTGGAAAAGTCCATCACTTTGCTGCTTGTTCATTATCATGAACACAAGGATGGTTTCAGTATGTTACGGAGGAAGCAATCTGTATCAACTGATTTTGTGGAGGCTTTCTAGAAAAGGGACCAAAGGCTTTCACAGAACAACAGGGGTTCTCCAAAAGTACTGTGCATTCTCCTGGCATCCCTAAACAGGTGAGCTTCTAAATTCTGGCATTCAGAGAGTGGCAAATATTTGGCTGTGTGTTCACCTTCATACTAGTGAACCCAACAAACAGGCAGATTCCTTGCTGCTTTAAGGGGGCATGTTTTTTTTTTTTTTCATGAAAATGTTGTGTGTCTTAGCTTGAAAAATGGATCAATCTTTCATGCATTGTAAGCATGATTGCAATAAGTCTGGGGAAAAGCCAGAAAGAAGTGCTTGAACTGCAGTCCGACACCAGCTGCAGTTCACATCAACAATTCAGCAACCCATCGTCCATCAACAGACACAATCTTTATAGGACACACAATTCAATGCTTTCTCTCTGCCTGCTGTTGGAGAGACTGTGAAAATGCATGTTTTGATAGTAATAAAATCCGGATGCTCTTTGGAGAAGGCAGTGCCCAGTGATTAGCCCAGCCTCCCCTCCCCATGCGTGATTATTGTTCTTCCAGTTGCATTTGTTATTGTCGGTCCCTTTGGGTGAAGTTGTTTTCCCTCTGGTGACTTTCCATGTGGTTCAAGCTTCCCCAGACCCAGATACAGACAGTAAAGGATTAATTAACATTCAATCTCCTTGCCGAGCATGCGATACCCTAAGGAGGAACAGATTATTTGAAGTGAAAACAGAAACTGTTAACAGGCTTTTCAACAACAGAGTTTAGGATTACACAGGAGGGAAATGGTGCCATTCAAGCAGGGGTGCAGAACCACCTGCAGCCCGAGAGCCAAATTCCATTTCGGAGAAGCTTTTTGGGCCTAAATTCCAATGGTGGGTGAAGCTGAAGGCAAAAGGCATGAGGCCAAAGTACCAGAAATGCCCCAAATGCCAGCATATGTCATCTTTAAGCTCTTCTTGCCAGTCACTAAGCCTTAGAAGAGCTATCTGGAAAATACATGTGGCCCCCAAGCCTGATGTTCTGCATTCTTGCATTAAAGCAAAGGGATTGGCCAGACTGGATAGGGATGGGATTGCATCTCTGTTGTCAGATTTCTGGTGGGAAACCAGGCGGGACAGGCGCCCATACCTCCTGCGCTTTACCCCTGGGAAAACTCATGCCCCCTGCCCCCAGGAGTCCTTGTGTGTCATTTGGACGCACAGGGACTCAGCCGTGACCATCCCGGACTATCAGGCTGGTGTAGAAATGGCCCCAGTGTCTTCAATGGGGTGTACTCCCTAGTAAGTATGTTTAAGATTGCAACCTAACAATTAGTGGCAAAGGGGCAATTTTGCTTGAAAACAAGGCACAGAGGGAGTGCATGCCTGGTTTGGGAGCAGAATCAGGCTTCCAGGAATGTGATCCTACTTCCAAGCAAGGTGTGTGCCTCTCCATGTGCTCTTCCAAGCAAAATCATCACTCCCCCCCCCCCCCCGGAGAATGCAGCAAATTTTGCAGCAGGGAGGGCTGCAAAAAAGGGCTACCAGGGCCGGCTTGCAGTGCACAGGCCTTATGTTGCCCACCCTTGCTTTAAACAGTTAATAAATGTTGGTGTGATGCTTCCAAAAATATAAAAGGCAGGCAGTTCTCCTGAAGCTTGGGTGGAGTGGAAAGGCTGAGAGTTTAGCCCATGATGTTACTGTTGTTATTATTATTTATTGCATTTGTATACCGCCCCATAGCTGGAGCTCTCTGGGTGGTTTACATAAGATGGATTCATTGGTATGCATGTCTGCCATTTCAGTCACGAAGCCAGGAGGAAACTGGGCTCATCCCCAAGCTGAAGGGTGCACCATGAACTCGTGAAGGGAATGGAAGGACCAGCGTTTTTTGCACAGTACATGCAGAACTCTTTCACATTTGCAGCACAGATTTCTTAACGTCTCCTCACGTGATAGTGCTGCTGTTGTATTTCCCCAGCATTCAAACATTTCCTTCCAGAGAAAATGTAATCTACTGTGAAGGATGACAAGTGACACGTATGCACTTCTATTATTACTGCACCCAAAGAGCAGAAAATCCTGTATATTGTATTGTAGTCGCTTGAGGGAATGTACTGCAACGGATTAAACGTGTTCAGTTAGTGTTATTGAGAAGAAAACGTTCTATTGCAATTTCTCTCAATAGACTCCTATCTTTAGATTTGCTTGCTTATATATCATAACCCAGCCTTAACCAACCAGGGCCATAGCTAGACCTAAGGTTTATCCCTGGATCGTCCAGGGGTCAAACCTGTTCATCTAGGTGACACACAGGGGATTCAGTGCTCAGGCAGAGGCGAACCCTGGATGATCCCAGGATAAACCTTAGGTCTAGCTGTGGCCCAGGTGTCCTTCAGCTGTGCTGGACTACATCTCCCAGCATACCCCAGCCAGCAGAGCTGGAAGGCACTGGGTTGGGGAAGGCTGTCATAACCTGTTTTTGTGTAGGCTCGGCAAAACATAGACCGCCATTTTGTTGTCTTCAGAAATAGACAGGAAGAGGGCAGTTGTGTGATGTGAGTATGTGGCTGGAGAGTGACGAGCACTGGCAGAAAAACCGCTGCCTACAAATTTCAATGTTTCTTTTCTTTCTGGCATTGGCAGGAAGAAATGAAGTCACACTAGGTGATGAACATCCTATGGTCACATTCCATTCTACCACTTTGTTACAAATGGCCTATAATGTTGCAGCTGCTCGCATGTGTCTGAGTTTATAGCTTGCTTGGATGGAAGATGAAGACTGATCATGAAGAGAAGCAATCTGGGGTTGTTCTACTTGCATGTGTGTAATTTAAGGGAGACAACTGCCTCTACTTCCTTCTCTTTACCATCTCTTCACCCTAAAGATCTTAAGTAAGCCAATGTGTACTATGTCACACTGAAATCCCAGTTGCTTTGCTAAAAAAAGAGCCAAACCCAGAAAAATAATCTTCGCTTCCCTGGGGTTTAGTGGCTGAAGTGTTGGACTTGGGATCCAGGTTCTAGTCCCCATTCGGCCATAGAAACCCACAGACTCTCAGCCCAACCTTCCACACAGGGTTGTTGTTGTTGTGAGGATAAAATAGAGAGGAGGAGGATTATGTACGCTGCCTTGTGTTCCTTGGAGGCAAAAGGCGGGATATAAATGCAATAATAAATAAAACTAAAATATATAGAACACCAAGTGAAGATGGTTCAGTCTAGATCAGGAGTGGATAAATTGAGAGGCCTGGGGGTCATGTCTGCCTTGGAGTTCACACTCCATGGGGTACAGGCGAGAATTTTGAAGGGTGCAGGAGGCAGCCCTCCCCCAAAGCCTGAATGTTGCAGTGGCCAAATTTACCTTTAAATTTGGCCATTGTAGCATTCTGTAGCTTTTGTTTGCTCTTTGCCTCTGCCATGGACTTTTGCAATGTGGCTGGGGCCACATGTGCTCCCCAGGTTGCATGTTGTTTACCCCTCTTCTAGAGAAATGTGCATTTTGAGTCATTCCCATTGTTTTTGTCTGGGCCACAAATCTGCTTCAGAGCTGGCAAATTGAAAAGAGTTTCCTTCGCTGATTTTCTGCAATGTCTTGATGTTGGCCCTTTTAAGGTCTCTGCTCTACTTAGATAACCTATTAAATAGAACAAGCTGGCAGCAACCAGCAGCCCCTTGCACTCTCAAGGGAGAGTCATAGCAGCCTAAAAGACACTTGGTGACAGCAGGCCCATTTGTATAAACCTGGGTCAGCCCAACTACTCACCTATAACTAAGTGAGAAACGAGTGAGAAATTTGTTCAGTTTGTATTTCAGTTTTGAACTTTCAAAATTTGTACTTCTTAAATTGTTATGCAATTAAATGTATGGAAATCCATACATTTCCGAAGCTTGTGACGTAGTTCAGAAAACAGAATGCATGCATTTTTTAAAAAAAATATGCACAAAAATGCATATCTTTGCAAAAAAAGAGTGCACACAAAAAAATTATTAAATGGGGAAGATCCATACATTATTCACACAAAAATGCACACGTTTGGAAAATGTGTACCAAAAATGCAGATTTTTTTTTTAAAAAAAAGTATGCACAAAAATGCATACTAATTTTCATGGAGAGTAAAAAAATAAAATAAAATACCCCTATTGCGGAAACAGGATGGAATAAACTTAGCATTGGAAAAATGAGACTCTGAACTAAATTGAGCTTGGCAGATTCACCTATTCCTTGTTTTAAGCACAAAATTTCTTGTGCTGATGGGGAGCTGAAGGCTCCCGTGCTCACCTCCCCACGGAACTTTTCTTTGCTCTGGGCTCCCGGTATCAGAGCACATGGGGGCATTCTGGCAATGAAGTTGGGGCAAGGTAAGTCATACAGGGGTCTTCAGCTTCCCCCACTCATGTGCCCCATTTGTTTTAAAATCAGCCCCCGCCCCCCACCCCACTTTATAGTTTATATGTGGATTTGTGTGTCACTGTCACAAATAGCTTGAGCCTGAGAGAGAAATAGGATGGCCTGGTACATTCTAATGTAGGGAGGGAGGGGGTATTGCTTTCCCCCCTCCCCCCAATTCAATAACAATTGCAAAGTGATTGGCTGGGTGAATTTCTGCATTCTGCTGATAATCGCCTGGTGTCCTCTCACAATCCTTCACGTTAGAACTAAGTTCAGTTCAGATCTATTTCTGTCCTGTTCATTTTGATGAATGCTTCTGTCTTATGTAATGATGTTATAGAACCAGTAACCTAAGGTGAAAATGTTTCTAATGACTTAGTGCTAGCATCTGATCAGATAACCTTTTTTCCTTCTTCATCCAGCTCTTCTATTGACAATACCGTTATTCAAACCCAGAAATTCTTTCATTAAGGGCGCAATCCTATGCATGTTTAGACAGAAAAAAAGGCCTATGACTCTCAACGTTCCCCAGCCAGCCTTGAGGAATGCTGGGTGTTGTAAGGCTTTTTTCTGTCTAAACAACCATGGGATTGCATCCCTTGGACTCCTATTCTTGGATGAGGATAGGGGATCCTACTCTTGATTGAGTAAAATGCCTCTTCCTCCTCTGAGAGAGGGCTACTCCCTTCATGCCCTGCAACTGTCTAGTAGGGGTGTGTTTTCTGCCCCAGAATTGCCTGGTAACTGTAAACATCCGCAGAGCATTTGATCTTCCAGAGCAGAGATTGTCAGTTTCCAAACCCATCGATTAATATCAGAGCAGAGATGTGCCCAATCAGAGCTTCTAATGTCTCTGAAATTATCCGACTGTTTTTCAGGTGTCAGTGCTCTGTGTGTGTGTGTACACATGTGTGTCTCAACTGAATATCTCCATATCTGGAAGACACTGAGTGGGGTGAGGGGTAGCTTTGATATGGACATCTGTGGCTAACCAATTAGGAATTGCTACAGTGCTGTTCGTGACTGTGTTCTCCAATCACAGTGTTTGGGGGAGTGGGAAACACTAACGCTCCTGGTTCTGTCCATGGCGGGGAGAGGGAGCGCATTTCTGCTCAGACATACAGAAGTCAATCATCCACAGCTGAGCTGGCTGGCATTGTGAGTGAGTAAGCTTCTATACCTGAGTCAGGCAGGCTCTGTTAAACTATTACTCCTATTGGCTGGCTGGGCTTCCAGTGTGTGTGTGTGTGGGGGGGGAGGGGGCTCCGTCCAATAGTTCTGGAGGGCACCAGGTTTGAGAAGGCTGGAGTAGAAACTTCCACCACCAGCAGTGGAGCTCTGCATCAGCAAATTAAAGGATAAAAGCTCCCTCCATAAATGTGCAGGGGTGGATTAACGTGTGCGTGCATGCATGCCTGTTTAAGGGGGATAATGGTTTTAAGGGGGGAATAAAAAATCCTAAAAAAACAAGGCATGCTACAAACTTGGCATGCCTAAAGCACTCCTAAAGAGCTATCATTATGCCAAGTTTCATCTCTTTATCTTTAGAAATGATAGCGGTTTTTAAAAATAATAATTTTAAAACCACAAACTTAAAAAAAATCCTAAAAAAGAAAGACTTAAAGGGAGCTGCTCCAATCTTGGCATGTCTAAAGACCTACTTAAGAGCTATCACTATCTCAAGTTTTATCTTTATCTTTAAAAATGAGGGACCTGTAAGCATTTGATTAATTTCCATTGACCAGAGAGGTTCTCTGAAAACGGGCGGTTCTCCGACATGTAATCCAACGGGGGTGGAGTAAGGGGAGCCACTCTGAAATCGGGGCAGAAAATTGCTTTAATGGAGCTCTGGCTTGAATTTCGAGGTGGAGAAGACCCACTTTGCACACCCCTACTGGCTAGCCACTAAGGGGAACCGGATGCTGCACTACTTGACCCGTTCTTGTGATCCCGCAGGGCTCGTCTGATGACAGCAACGAGTCTGTTTCAGCGCTATATCTTTGCTACAGAACCTGTTGATCACCGAGAGTAAGAAACTTCCATGGAGATGCAAAGTGATCTAAATTGTCAGATAAAAATTTCCAAGCGTTCAGGGAGACTGTGAAACTGCAATAGGAGGCACCCCATCAAGTTCTATGGAGCTGCAACATCGGAAACAAAATGAGTCATTTAAGAGATCCTTAAAGAGTCATGTGGAGACTCACAATCTGCTCTCCTGGGTATCCGTGGATATTTCATCCTCTACGGCATTCTCAGCCATCTGAGTTTCACACCCAACAGCCTCGGGCCTCAGGGTGTTTTTTTGCAGCTTTTGGTCCAGGCCCTGGTCTCCCTCACTGGCAGTGCTTCGGGCCTCTTCCTTTGTCTTGTCAGCTTCCAGAGGGAAACAGACTTTTGCACAGTCGTTCACTAAATCTTGCACCTCTGCGCCGAGAGCTTTCACCTTCTCTTCATACTCTGCAAATGCCTCCTGCTGCAGCTGCGCAAAAAGAGAGGACAAGTGGTGGACACCTGAGAAACACCTCTTGCTGCGATGCTCATTCAGAAAAAGCTGGGCTGCTGCTGCTTGATGATGGGATTCTTAGGGCTTAATATACACGCTCAGGGCCGGCGCCAGACTATATTGCGCCCTAGGCAGGCACGTTCTGAAGCTGTCCCCCCCGCTCACTCACTCCCTCACCACCCCCTCACTTGCCTGCCCACTCCCTCCCGCTCCCGGCTTTGAAGCCAGGACGCTGGGGTTGTGGGGCGGGGCAGAGGCTTTGAAGCGGCGCGCCTGGGTCGCGGAGCCGGAGCTCGTCGTGGGCGAGAGCTGGGCCGAGGCGGGGTGGGGCGGGGCAGGACGGGAGCCGAGGCACGGCGGCAGCGGCAACGACACAGGGTGGGGCCGCTGCCACCGCGGGCTGGCCCACCGATCCCCTCACAGCCGCCGCCGCCACCTCTGGGATGTGAGGAGCTGCCACCGCCTCCGCCGCTGCTGAGGGGCCGCCGAGGCCGCCCCCCGCCCGGCTGCCCCTGCTGCTGCTGCTCCCCCCCGCGGGCCGGTCAGCTGGTTAAAAAAAGAAAAAAAAATGAAGCGGCGTGCCTGGAAGTACGAAGCCTCCGCCTCCAACCCCAGCATCCTGGCTTCGAAGGAGCCAGAACGCTGGGGTTGGGCGGAGGCTGGGGCGGCGGCTTTGGAACAGCACACTCGGAAGCCGCTCTAGGAGAGCAGCTTCCGGGTACGCTGTTCAGCGCCCTCGTTTGCTTGGCGCTGTAGGCGGCCGCCTGAGTTGCCTCTATGGCAGTTCCGGGCCTGCACACGCTGTGTTAATTGCATGGCTTGCAGGCATGCCCCCCCCTTATTTAAAAATAATTATCCTAGGTGCAGGGAGGTGAGATTACCATTGGGACCACAGCACACAGGGTGAAGAGCTTTAACCCTTCCCGCCCCAGTCATGATCCCAACAAATATCCTCCACCTCCCCTCTGCAATTCATGATTTTAAAAAAGCTTCCATTGTTGCCAATGGGACCTTTTTCCTATCACTAATTGCAGTTTGTGTGTATGTGGGTATGGTTTTCGTGGTGATCATAGTTTCAGAGGAAAGAGTTAAACTTCCCTGGTGCTCTGATAGAAATCACCCCTGCACTTTAAGATTATTCTTTTTTTCCTCTTCACTGTTCACCACTCTGGAATCTTATACAGTTTATACATTTTGTAAAATCAATCAATCAATTTTAATTGCCTGCCACATAATTAATGTAATGTACTTAGGCCTTTAATCTCATAAATGGAGCTGGAACAGGTGAAAAGGCTTAATTCAAAGAAGATTAGATCTTTGGAGCCAAACCAGATGTGCTGTGGAAGTTCTGTGATTGGAGTTCTCAACATCATTTTTTTATCTGAAAAAAACAAAACCAACCAGCTGCCCCAATTGGATTAGAGGGAAGGGTTACTTCACTTGTGTGCTGATTCTTCCATGTAAAGAAGCACCTGTATGTTTACTTTCTACAGGTAACAGCTTTGGGAAAAGCTATTTGCATGATAGAATTGCTGGAGTACAGGGTCAACCTCACCCTGACTCTCCTGAGTGTTTTGGGGACAAGAAAAAACGCCAACTCTATTTAATGTGCTTTTCTTTTCTGCTTGTGACACAGAACAACTAGGATGACCTGGGCCCTGTCTACACGCTGCACTGAAGGCGCATGCATGTGCCCCCAGTACGACCCCAAAACGATGGTGTAGACGGCAGCCCAGAAGAGACGGAGGAGGCGGCAGCTGGGGAACCGGATGCGTCCTTGCTGCCGCCGCCTCCCCACCGGCCTCCTGCTGCCGGAGTAAGAGCGACCCAGGTCGGAGAGCTCGGCGGAAGCGGAAGCCGAGCTCTCAGACCCGGGTCGCTCTTACCCCAGCAGCAGGAGGCTGGCGGGGAGGCGGCAAGGACGCAGCCGGTTCCCCAGCTGCCTCCTCCTCCATCTCTTCTGGGCTGCCATCTACACCATCGTTTTGGGGTCGTACTGGGGGCGCATGCCTGTGCCTTCAGTACAGCGTGTAGACAAGGCCATGATGGAATCTGTGGGGCAGGGGCGGCCCATCCATATAGGCAAACTAGGCGGTTGCCTAGGGCACCAAGTTAAGTGGGACAGCAAATTCAAGGGAAATAAATATACTTTTTTTAAAAAAAAAATCCTCGGTTTTCTAAGAGTTTTTTTTTCTATATTGTATGTGGTGGTGATGGCAGCTAAAGCAGAATAGCATAACAGATGATTTTGGATGTGTAGTAATAAAAAATATAATTGACATTTCTAATGCATTTTTATTTGAAATCGGACTGAAATATCGTCCAGCTGTCATGTACAAATCTATTCTGAAAAAATCATATCTCTTTCTTTATCTGATCTCAGAAACATTGGTTGGATGGATGGACGGACAGATGGTAAAAAATGAATAATTATGCTTGTTTAAATAAAAATCCTTAAAAACATTAGGCAGTATCTAATGGTAGTCCTATGTAAATGAGGCCCAATTCACTTTAGTGGGTCTACTTTGTGTAGGATTCCCATTGGATACTGCCTATTAAACAGAAAATAGGAACAAAATGTTCCCAGTTTACCAAGAACCTCAGCATAAACCTGCCTTCAGATTTGGGGGCGCCTATTGCATGGCTTGCCCAGGGCACTGTCTGCTGGCAGCTGGTCTGTGGCTGTCCTTGATGAGAGGAAGTTAATCAATTTGATGTGTGTGGTGTAGATGTTACTTAATGTGCGCAGGACATGACAGGGCAGGGGTTGGACTAAATGTTCTTTTTGTTCGTTGTAAGACCTTTTGATTCTCCTGTTGTATCCTGGCCCACTAAATAACCACACAAAGCATTTGGTGTGAATTTATTATGGGATACCTGGTTTTCTTTTTCCTTGATCTTTTCTAGGGAGTTCGTCTGCTTTTCTTCCAGTATTTCTTGATACTTTGCCTGCTTTTCATTCACCTTGAAGGGGGAAAAACATGCACATTTATGTTAAAAATCATAATCTTCACTATGCTGGTATAAATTCAATGATAAAACTAACCCATCTGCCAACCCTGCCTCACCCACCAAAACCAGTTTGATTAAGAATTGCCATAAATACCACATATATAGCAAGTGCATACCTGTTATTACAAATCTATTTGTATACTAACACCAATATTAAATCCTGGTGACTAGCAAGAGTTGGGTTGAGTGTCATTAAAAAAATGACCATTAGTATAGCTAGAGTAACCAGACACAAAAGAGGGCAGGGCTCCTGCAGTTTTAACTGTTGTGATGGAAGGAATTTCACCAGCTGCATGCATGCATACAAATGACACTTTCTACAATTCCATTTTCTATACAACTGTTAAAGATACAGGAGCCTTGTACTCCTTTCTATATGGTCACCCTACACAGTACCATAATAAACTACTCACAATAACTTCTTAGCCTGCTTGTGTGGCGGGAGATCGTGGGCTATTTAAAAACTAAGCTACTATGAGTAGCTTATTAACCCATCATGGCTATCGTGACGTTCAAATGCAGCCTATGTGTTTTAAATTGATAAAGAAAAAACTACCTACTCAAGATCTCTTAACAGCTAAGGGTGCAATCCGAATTCCCTGGGGTTGCCCAGAGGAAGGGAGTAGGATATGGCAGAGCTCGCCTTTCACTGGCAGAATGTCTCTGTGATGGCCAGCTTCTCCCCCCCACCCTGGCCCCCGTTATGGAGGGCCACACTCTGCCCACCAAGAGCTTGATGACCAAAGAAAACTACCTGTGGTGGTAATCCTGCCATAAGGCTCCCTCAAAAAGCTGTTGTGGGGCAGAGACACACCATTCCCCTGAGGTGGGCCTGATTCGGGCGTATCAACTATGCCAGCCTGGAGCTGGTCCAGCTAACTCCTCCCTTCATTGCTTTGCATGGGGAAAAATATAAAATGCAACAATCCGTCTGGCTGAAAAGTCCAGCCAAACTGCCCCTCCCATGCCTTCCACCCAGGCCAGGTTAGGATGGCTCTGCCCAGCATAACTAAATGGAGTTAAATGTTGCTTAAGAACATAAGAAATGCCTATTGGGATCAGACGAAGATCCATCATTTCGCAAGACACCCAAGAACCAGCATGAACTAGGTTGGCCCCCAGAAACTGGCCAGCGGCCCACCAGAGGATCCTTATTTCCCTTCTGCCCAGCCCTGCTCTATAAAGCAGTTCTTGGTCCCCTTCTGGATGAACAGGCTTCACAGTGCCACCCCATCATGCTCTGTTTTCACAGCTAGCATCAGTCTGTGGAGCAGCAAATTACAGCAGGACAGTCCTGTACACTGGGAAGTTGGTTTACAAGTGTGGCAGCGCAAGAACACCGACAGCCTGTGTTCAAATGAAATCTGCCATGCAGTAAGGGCAATAGGATAGCCATTGCCTGGGGTGAAGGGATGAAAGACTGCAATCTCTCTGTGTCCATCACTGAAAAGCTTTTAAACTAGCAGCAGCTGGTGCAGCTGTACCAGGAGAAGCCAAGTACAATGTACTAGCAGTTAAACAGGGCCGAGTTCCTTATTATCTTTCGATACTTATCCCTCTTATGAAAGCAAATAGACAAAATTTACTGTCTATAGGCAAAGGAGACACTTGGCTCAGGTACACTGCATTGGCTGATCATCGTAAGCAGAAAAGTGGGGAAATGTTTTTAAATAAATACATCTCCAGCTGACAAGTTTTAAGGCATTGTGAATCTGTCTAGAATAGCTTTTCTTCTGCGTAGGGATGTACGGGTTTTGTTAAATCCCGTTCCATCTGTGTTTCACAGATTGCCAGGTGTCTTTCATTCTGTTGTCAGCACATTGATGGAATCGGGTCTTTGTGTAGGGATTTATGAGAGTTTCACTCCTGTTTGTAAATGCGCATTTGTGCTAACGCCCACTTTATTTATCCCACTTTCAGCCTGTTCATTTGTTATGAATGTTGTTTTATTCTATTTATATTTGGTGTGAATGGTTTTACTCATGCTCATGGTACCCTGCCCTGGAATCCAACTGGGTGAAGGAGAGTTTAGAAATATTCTAAATAAAGGGGGGAAATGGAAGTGTGGATGTGGGAGAGGAGAGGGAAATAGGGAGGGAGAAAGCATAGACTTAGCATAGCCGTGATACTGTCATTGACAGGGCCAGCCTCAACGAAGGGTTCATGCATCTACGTAATATATACTCATTTTAAAGAGCATTTTAGATTGTGTACCAACTTATGTCAGAAGCCTCAGGCCTTCAGTGGGCTTCTTCTAATGTCTCTCCAGGCACCCTACAGAAAGCACTGTACCTGGGATATAGCTTCAAAGAAACTGGCCCTTAATGCCAGAGGAAAGAAGAGAAGGACACTCGCCCTGCTAAAAACTTTGCCAGGTGACAATTTTTTTCCTTGCTCTCTATGAGTAGGTAAATGCCTTCAGAATGATGGAATCCTATAGTTCGGATTAGAGCTAAGGGTTTTCCTTGACACAAAAAAATCCTCTGTAAATCAGTCACCCCAGTTGTCTTTCAAGGCAGTGGAGGCATGCCTAATGATTCTATTACTAGGAGGCTACACAGAAGTTCCAGAAAGGCACTTACCAGCATGATTGTCTGTACTACTTCTTGAATGTGTGTATTATTGATTTCTCTCTTCAATCTTTAGAGACAGAAAAACACCTTATCAGGAATTAAAATTTACAGATTTTAGCTATAATCTACAATTTGACAAGATTGGCAAGTTTATTGTCATAGGTAGCGAGTTAAGAATTAAAATGGCAGAATTTTCATATACATAAACCCTGATCAGGCATTCAGTTGAACATAGGAGGCCTAAATGTCTGTAGATGAACAGGGTCATGCATGCAATTATGTTTTATGGCTTCTAACAATGCATTTTACATTCCTTTTTCTAATTATTATTTTTTCCTATTGGTAATGGTCTATGAACAATAAATTTAACGTCCTGATTTATAGGTAATGAGCATAAAATTGAAAGTCTCTAATGGAAATGTTGGGTCTCAAGTAAGCTGAAGTGAAAAAGAAGCACATGGAAAAATCAAGAGAGCCAAATGCATGTACATCTGTTTGCCACCCAGGACAAGCTAGACATAGATGGTGTTCAGACATCATACTAAACTGCTGTTTAGCATAACAAGGACAAGAAACTTTCACTTTTGTTTTCCATTAACCATAGGTTAGCATATCATCAAACCATAAACTGTGATTCTGTTTCAGCTTCATAACACATGGCTTGAAGTTGACTTATTTCAAACAAATCATAGTTAACACTGACCACAGTTTATTGGTCTGGACAACCCCATAAGTTACAGTTAAGCATAACTGGAAACAAAAGCTTCCAAACTCCTCCTCATGGCCTCATTGGAGGGAAAAAGGGGACCATGTGGACCTGAGGCTTGCTGCAGCTCATTCCCATCATGCTATACTATGGTATAGCATGACCTTCAAACTTTTCCACACTTTTTGAGCTTCAAGCTCTTCTCAAGTTATGAGGGTGGTTTCCAGCTAATTCCTTGCTCTGTGAAAGAGTTGTTCAGTGTAGACCAAGGATGGGCAACCTTCTTGGGTCTGTGGGCATATTTGAAAATTTGAGATACTGTCATGGGCACTAGCACAAAATGGCTGACACAGGAGGCATGGCTAGTTACAAAGGCTAGTCACCATGTAGCCCAGAAATGAAGGAGGCCATTTCTGCCATTCTGCTTTGAAGTTATCCCAGTTGCCAGTAAGAAAATGTGTTGTTGTTTTGAAGCGGGAAAGGTAGGGCAACTGGATAGGTGCCAAGAAGGTGTCTGAAGAACATTAGTTCCCATGGGCACCATGCTGCCTACCCCTGGTGCAGGCAAACACTAGTATGCTCAGCCTGTCTGTCAAAGTACCTTTCTTGGGCACACTTGTCAGTTGTGTTCTTAGCCATGGTCTGGATTTTGTCCAGTCTTTTCGCCTCTAGTTTCTTTTTCATTTCCTTAGTGTCACTGTAGAGAAAGATATTATCAGCTGGAGTTCACGAATTTCAACAAGAACACTTTTTTTATCACGGCAAAAATATCAAGTCCTTCTCTACCTAATGTCTTGAAAGGTTTCAGTCATGAAGCGCAGATTAGAAAAAAACAAAGGCATGGCATAAAGGTCTTTGTTTACTGGGCTGAAAATGTTCCTTGCCTGAGGTAAAAGATCCCAGTGGGACGAGAGAAAATATGTATGTATTATATGCAGGTTACATCATGCAAATCCCTTCTGATAACTGCCGAACAGTTTACGTTTTGGGCTTCCTTAGAGCAACGATTGAGCAAACTTGCCATCTCGGCCCAGCCAAATGAGAGATTTAGAGATTTAGAACTCCAATTCAAAGGAGCAACCAGGACGGCGCACATGGAGCGCTTTCAAAACAGCCACACCCTCCCTATCAGCAACAATCCAGCCTGAACAGTTGATAAGCGGATTTCTAACACTTTTGGGGAAAATAGAGTGCACTCCTAGATGTTCAGAGGAGTAACACATGCAATACTACGTGTGTGCAGTTTCCCATTGGCATGCCCCTAGCGGTTCTCAACCTGTGGGTCGCGACCCCTTTGGGGGTCGAACGACCCTTTCACAGGGGTCACCTGAGACCATCGGAAAACACATATTTCCGATGGTCTTAGGAACCGAGACACCGCTCCTCTATCCGTCTCCAGGAGGGTCCGCCCACATGCAGATACGCCCACATACGAGTGCCCAGCGTGATGACATCATCGCGCCAACCCTATCACATACACCCCGTACAAATACAGGTGAATATGACAGGGTTGGTGCCATAATGTACTTATGCGGACCAGTCACACATGTGTATAGAGCAGCTACTGTGTAGAAAGCAGCTGCTGTGTTGAATCTTTGTGAAACAGGGTTTTCCAGCTTGTTGGTTATCAAGTCTAAATACAGAAGTAGACTTGTTGTGGAAGATGATCTTCGTTGTGCTCTTGCAAAGACTGCCCCGAGAATTTCTGATTTGGTGAGAAAAAAGCAATCCCAACCTTCGCACTGACATTGGCTTTTTACGCATCCTGTCGCAAAATGTGGCAATGTAGTTTACTGTTGTTACCCATGCTACACCATGCTTCAAGACAAAATTTCATTTATTTGTAATTAGATATAAATATTTCACAATATATAATTACATATTGTTTTTGTGATTAATCACTATGCTTTAATTATGTTCAATTTGTAACAATGAAAATACATCCTGCATATCAGATATTTACATTACGATTCATAACAGTAGCAAAATTACAGTTATGAAGTAGCAACAAAAATAATTTTATGGTTGGGGGTCACCACAACATGAGGAACTGTATTAAAGGGTCGCGGCATTAGGAAGGTTGAGAACCACTGCCGCCTAGCTCAACCTACCTGAACCTGATGCCCTACAGATGTGTTGGATTACCCCAGCCAGCGTGGGCAAAGGATGTGCTGGCTGGCGATAGTGGATGGCTCCATTCAGAAGACATCTTAATTAGCCATGGTGGTTAAGCCAGAAAGCCAGGCTGTGTTCAGAAGACACCTTAAACCACAGCTTAAACCACAGTGAATAAAGCAAAAAGCCTTATTAACCATGGTTAAAGCCATGGTTTAAGGTGTCTTCTGAACATGACCTGGCTTTCTGGCTTAACCACCATGGTTAAAGGTGTCTTCTGAACAGGCCCTATGTTGTAATCTAACACATCTGGGGGCCAGCAGGTTCAGGAAGGTTGCCCTAGTTGAATCAAAGTGTAAGTTAAAACCTACTCTTGGATAAAGTTTTTCAAATGTTTTATAGCCTTTTGAACTTAAGTTTTTTAGGCCACCAATCAGATAATAGATGTAGTATAATATTAAAACAAGACTGATGGTCTAGGTTTGTGAATCAAAGAGATGTCTGGATAGATTAAGCTGATTCAATTCATAGTTCAGTTGGTCCTGTCTAGAGAGACAGCATGAGATTTCACTGCAAAGGTGATCCTTGCGTTTTACATAGATCTTGTGTCTTGCTGGAGACATGGATCACACAACATTCTTTGGTCTTCTGCATGGAGTAGATTCATGGCGTAGATTGCATGCATCAAGGCATGTTCCCTCCCTACCCCTGCCATGCAGGAGAACGTACATATGTGGTCTAAGAAAGTGTGGTAAGAGATTAATGGATCAGGGTAGAAAACAGTGACAAACAACAGCAAAATGGTAGAAGGGAAGTATATGCTATTCTACCATTTAAACAGTGAAGAAAAAAGGGAGGGAGTTGACTAGAAATATTCAATAGAAGACCAGGAGAAAAAAATGGAAAGCTAGCCCATGCAAAATTAGTAGATGAAATGCTGTAAAAATGGTTATGTATTATTTTGTTACTTACCTTTCCCATGTCTCCTTTAGTGCTTTCAGCTCAGATGCTTGCTTTTCTCTTGCAAGTTCTATTATTTTAGCAATTTGCTGTTTAAAAAAATTAAAACACTGGTGGTTACTGTGTTAGGATTTAATTTTACTCTTTGCTTTTCTTTTTCAAATAATGAGTCAGATCCTGATTTGCTCTTCCATTTACAGAAGTGACTGAGGTCCAGCAGAGGCTCCTGCTGGAAGGATGGATGCTGTTCTCCCTTCCCCTTGCAGCCCCTTGCAACACCTCCCCCACATTGTCCCGGAGCGTCCCCCAATCCTCTGGAGCAGATATTCAGGGGCTGCGAGGCAAAGGAAGAATAAGCAAAAAATCTTCCAGTTGGAGCATCCTATGAGTAGAGTTTTGGTTATGAGAACTTTGGACCCAAACTATATTTCTAACCTGTCATTCAGGCACAAAATGGCCTCCTCCCACCAAAGAGGCTTTCCCACCTAACCACCTCCAGACCTTACATCAGCTAACTAATCCAGTTGTGTTGTATGTTGCGTTGGAGACATGTAGACCTATCATGACCCCATGTGGCAGTGTGCAGGTGAATGGACACTGGGGATCTCGGAGGAATCCACAACTGATTCAAATGAGTTCAGGTTTCTATGAGTCCGATATGTGAATTCTGCAGTGGACTGGCTTTTTCCGAGTCACATGAATTCTGGAGACCAATTTTTTTTACTTGGAATTTGTAGAAATGTACATTTGCGCAAGGGCGCTAATAATGTGCAAATGGACATTTATTTAAAGAGAGCAAAAATGTCATACAGCCCTAAGGAAATCTGATTCCATCAATAAGTGGATGACAAAAA
This sequence comes from Elgaria multicarinata webbii, assembly GCF_023053635.1. Taxonomy (NCBI): domain Eukaryota; kingdom Metazoa; phylum Chordata; class Lepidosauria; order Squamata; family Anguidae; genus Elgaria; species Elgaria multicarinata. Next base: position 132,311,409 of record NC_086172.1, on the reverse strand, counting down.
ATGCATAACAATCTGGGAAACGCAGGCAGAACGGATTCAACAAAATCTGTACATCCCTCGTGGGCACTGTTCTTTTATATAAACCTACACAATAAGTATGTGAAGCCTTTTGCCTGTTGTTCTTGTCTGGTAAGCTTCCTTGTGAAAGTGCCACAGTGTGGCAGATTGATATTTTATTCAGTTTGGAATGACCTACTTACTGGAGCGCACACAAAATGTGATGAAATTTAAACTTGATCACATGGGGAGCTGCACTGACACATGGCAATCTCCTTTTGCCAATGATAATACGAACTGATGCGTGAGCTCTGGGCTGACTAAAGTCATGAATGTTGACAGCCAGATTACAGCCAGTTTCAAGCTATCTGACAAGTCGAGACTTGTCCAATCTGTGATCAAAGATAACAGCGGGGATTCCTCTGTGTGCCACTTGGGTGCATGAGGTGCACAGCTACCATTTCCAATCACAGTTCAGAGATAACAGGATGTGGCTGGCTGAATCTGTTTGTGCACCACGTTCCAGCCCCATAGAGATGACTTGCACCACTGGAAGTGAAATGCAATGGGTGGCTACAGGAAAGGGCCTTTTCAGTGGTGGTACCATGCTTGTGGGATTCCCCATTCTCCAAGAGACTGACCTGGCACCTACTTTGGCATCATTTCAATGCCTAGAGAAGGCAATTTAATTTCCCCAGTCTTTTAACCTGTCTTGGCTTTAAGCTGTTTTTTCTCTGTATTTTGAAGTTTTAACCTGTTTCCTTTCTTGTGAGCTGCCCTAAGAACTTTGTTATACGATGGCCTGTAAATGCTGTATGTAAGCAAGCAAGCAGGCAAATAAATGAATGAATGGCAACACCCATGCAGTCTATACCTCTGTGGCCTGCTGCTCTTTCTTCTTCCGAATCCCATCATACTGCTCTTCCCCTAGCTGGAATAGTTCTTCCTCCAGCTTCTCTTTCAGCTCCAAGACTTTGTGGTCCGGGCTCTCTGCCATCTCCACAGGAAGTAAAGCTGCACTGCTGACATCCAAAGGTAACCTTTTGCAACTACAAGACACAGTGGAACAATTCTCACAGTATAGAAGAGGTGACCATTGACTACACTCTGCCATGCCATCGAAGAGGCATTTTGCGTGATATGCTTGTGTAGTATTGCCGTTATATTGTAAAGGGCCCTTTCCTCTATGCCTTATAAGCAGGGCAGTGAATTATGGAGTCATCATTCACAGATCTGCTTTTTTAATAATCTGCAATTGTCCCACATCAAAGAATGCTATACTACAAAATGACAATATTATTGCTCCCTGCTTAACCTTAAACATCCTCTTACTCTCTTCCCTTGATGAAGAGGCATTTCCTCAAAATGCATTGGGATTTTGGAACTTTTGTGATTAAAATAACTACATAAAATACATATATAATTGGATTTTCTCCAGTGCATTGATTTGCACCTTTAGTCCTGCTGTTTTCTTCCTTGTCACAGTGACGCTCCCTTTCTGTTTCCTTGCACACTTGTGTGACAGTTATGAATACTACTGGGAATAAACCACTCCTTTCCAGGGCTGCTCCACATACTCTCTTTTCTAGCACTGAGATTAGCACAGTTATGCAGTATTAACACAAATGGCAACACAGCCCCATGGCCCACTTCATCTCTGCATTGGAAAAAACATAAGCTCCATAACGTCTGGATGGTAGCCATATATACTGCCTTGCATATATGCACCTACCCAGATCCCACTGGAAAGCAATATTGGCCCTGTTCAGATGCAACTTCGGGAAGCGTGGTCAATGCTAACCAAGTCGTGTGCTCCCACCACACGATCATGGAACCACGGCCTGCAACGTAGTTATCCAAACTACCTTCCACCCTGCCTAACTATCCTCCACTCTAACCACCCTTCTTGAGCGTAGGTAGTTTCTTTCTGCGCAGCTGCAGGGTGTGGGAGTAACCACTCTTCTGCAGCTGCTTGGAGGACCATAGGAAGAGGTTTTCATGCTCACTGGTGCTGATGATGCCCTGGGCCTTGGGGCTTTCCCAAAGTGTGATAGGGATGGATGGACTCACTTGTGCTCAGTTTTGCCAGGCGCTCGCCAAGCACGCTTGTCAAATTAAATTCTGCAGGTGCAGAGAAAGAGCGAGGGGTTGGGCTTTCAGTTGCTGCATCATGTGTTGCTAGGCAGCTTTCAACCACGGCAATCTCGCATGATGGCAGGAGCTGCATTGGCTTTTTGGGATGCTGTTGCCACAGACCTTTATGTCAGTGCTTGACTAACCACAGGGACCTTACAGATAACACATTAAGCCATGGTTAGGACTGCTAACCCTTTTGCAGCATTTGGTTAGTGAGTGTGGTTAAACTGTGGTTAGGTAGTCACCACGGTTAGGAAAAAGACTTAACCATCGTGTCTTAGTGTGTTGTCTGAAGAGGGCCATTGGTTTCCATCAGGGTAACATGGAATCACATATATAAATAAAAGCCAATTCTTGGCTTTGGCTTTCTTGGAGGGAAACATCCTTACTCTTCTCCCTATCTTTCAGTCCATAATAGAGGGTGCAGATGCAGTGCAAGCAACAGTTTCTAGTCTTTGCACCACAGCAGCAACTGGCATGGCAGATGGGATGAAGGGCAAGAGGCCAGGAAAGTGAGCCCAAGAATATGCCAGGTACTCTGGGTGTATTCTCAGTTTCTGCTTGGCAGTGCCAGGCCCTTCTGGCATGGTCTGCCAACATCTCTCCTTTGCGTTTCGCCTTTGCCCCAGTGAGTCCTCCCTCTTGTGGCTGAGCAAATACCTGGATGAAGGCATGGTCACAGCACAAGTGCCCCCACTCGGACCCCATGCATCGACTCATCCAGCTGCAGCCATGTTGCTGAATCTAAGCAGGCCTGGGTCTGGTCAGTGTTTGAATGGGAGACACACCCACCCACCCATGTATGCCACCATGATGGAAGAAAGGCAGGAGATAAATGTAATGAATAAGTATGAAAAAAACCCAAAGTTTTTGACTGCCAACAAGGATCTCATCGTTTTTCTCGCTTCTGATCTGACTTCTACCTTTTCTTTTTGGTGGCTTTTGGTGGGTACAGCGCTTTCTTTTTGCCAGCCTGGGCCACCAGCTCCGTGAAAAGCACAGCATATTTCTGCAATAAGTCTTCTCTGCGCTTGGTAGTCTTCCGCTCCAGTTCCTTCAGTTCCTTCTCTTGCTTTTTCAACAGCTTTCCAAAAGTCTTCATCTGCTGCAGCTCTTCAATGCTAGCCGTCTGTGGTTCTAAAACACAGCATGAAAAAGAAACCCATCTGTTTCGATAAGATGCTAAATTGCCTCTTACTTTCTTCATCCACTTGAGGGACCTTTCTACGCAGTCAGTTTATTACGCAGATCTTCTCTCAAGGTTGCCCTCTTGTGGCACACATATCACATTTCCCCAGCACTCAAACTACAATAATGGATAACTGGGAGAATGGCATGTTTGTCCCACCAGAGAGTGCTGTGTGGGGTGTGATTGTGCAAATGTTACAGTCACCCAGTTGGATATTTTTCTCCCTCTCTCATAATACTAGACCATGGGGGTCATCCTATGAGCTGATTGGTGGGAGATTTAAGACAGATGACTGGAAGTGGGGGTGCTCTTTAAAAATGTGCAGACAAATAGTGGTGAACATCTGCATCGTCACTACTTTTCTGCAGTGATATCTCTTGGCCAGAGGGCTGGAAAACTCTCCAAGCAGCTAGACAGACTCAGGTGTTCAAGTGAGGATTAGCCTTTGGTGGCAGCCTATCAGTAATTATTCTTGGGGGGACCTTTGTAAAGAAGGGGTTCATCACTAGGGAAAGTCATTCCTTCACCACAATCCGTAACAATGGGTATAGTGCTAAACTGTGAAGGAGTTGTGGGAGGAACATTCAAAAATAAAATATGCTGTTAGGGTGAGTTTTGCAGGGTTCTGTAGATAAGCGGAGCGGTTGCTAGAATTCTGTGCAGGACAAAAGGAGAAGGTGAAGAAGGTGAATCATTGACTCACCACATATTTTGTAATGAGTTCAGTTCCAGCATGGAGTTACAATATCAGGATGGAGGTTAATTCATTCACTTTTGACATGGTATAAGATCCCTAAAAAGTATAAGATCAGAGTTACCTGTAGTTCCTTTTGCAGGTTCTTTCATTGTTTCTTCTTTCCCTGTAGCCAAGGCTCCTGGAGGGTGAAAAACAGATAAATGTGTCTATTTTGCTTCATGAAAGATAATAACAATTGATCAGAAGAGCCATGCTGGACCAGACCTATCTAGACCAGCCCCCTGTTTCCCACAGTGGCCAGCCAGCTGCTCATGAGAAGCCCACAAGCAAAGCTGCTCCTGCTTCTCTTGACCTGAGCACAACCACACCCTTCCGCTCATTGCTCCCCAGTAACTGGTACTGAGATGCACACTGCCTGTGATACTGGAGGTTATGTACAACCTTCATGCCTAGAAGTCATTGATACTGACCAGGGCCAGAATGTTAAGTTAGACCCAATGAAACAATTCTACTTCCTGTCTCCTGGAGCAACACCAACTCCTTTAAGAATCTGAATAATGCAGTGGACAGCGGTAGCCCCGATGTCAATAGGGTGGTGAATCTAGTCCAGATTTCAGTCAGAACTCGAAGGGAGCTGTGCAAGGGAGCCCCTTCAGCGTTCTGACTGGTTCTGACTGAAACCTGGAGCAGATTTACTGCTCCACTGACATCGCCCTCAACCAGCCTCCACTGGAAAAGTGTATATTCCCATGTTCCTGTACTGCTGCACCTCTAACCACGTTGACAGTAGTACCTGCAGGTCCATTTGAAGGAGGAATACTATAGGTTCCTGCGGCATAAGGGGTCCCGTTGGTATTTTGAGCAGTTGAAAGACTCTTTTGCAAGTCGGGCCTCTATAAAACAAAGATCAGTCGTGGATCAGAGTCATAGCAAAAATGGATCCCTGGTAACAATTGGCTACTTTTTCAGTTTTGTTTTTGGACTGTGTTTTGGCACCTTAAGTTGCCTTTTGTGTCTGTGGACCTTCCTCCTCTGGAAAGTAGGCAAGGTATTTTCAGTATGACAACATGTACATTTAAACCGGCACTGTATAGGTTGGCGTGACGCCATTGCACAGATGCAAGAAACCTAAAATAAAACCATTCCAGTCAACTTAGGTCTCTCTTGAAAAAACTCGTCCTTGTAGTTCTTCTAGCCCATCTCTGCAATATCCAGGATATATGGGTAGAATTCTGGATCTTAATAAAGATTATTCATATGAATGAAACTTTATTCCAAAATGCTATTTGTATGATTCAGGAGCTACAGCCAACTTCTACCTCATAGTACGTCTTAGAAACAGACTCCTTTAAATAAAAAAAAACACGATTTCTTTTCCTGCTCCTTGAGGTCTGCACTATCTCTGCATTTCTCTGACTGCTAATAAAGCAAAGAAATCTCAGACAGTACCCACTTCCATCCTATCCATCTTTTCAGAGTAGACATGCAAAACATTCGTTTTAACCGTTCAAATTTTTAATTGTGTTTTATTTCTGTTGTTAGCCACCTTGAACTGTACAAGGAAAGGTGGGCTGTTTGTTTATTTTAAATTATTTTAAATAAACAAACAAACAGCTAAAACCAAACTATCTGCAGGACTCACCTCAGAATTAGCCTCTTGGCTTTTCACTGACTTTTTGTCATGTGCATTGAAAAACTTTATTGGGTTGGAGAGGGCCATGGTGAGATCTAGAATAATAATGCAAGACTTTCAACAAAACCATCACATTTCCTCCTATTTATTCTATGCCCCTTCAATTACTATGAATATAGTAGAATTCACATACCTGAACTTTAATGTCTCTCAGTTGTCCACATTCTTCATGCATAATGATCCAGACTAACTGACCTGGTTCACACATCACACTAACCCATGGTTTATTTTACCCATGGTTTGTTGTCCTACCCATGGCTTGTCTGGCATATTACTGAATAAACCACGGTTTGTTTTCTCAAACCCTGAGTTGTTTGTTTCGTTTTTCCTTCACGCTCTCCCTCCCTGTATTCCAAATACCTTTGTGGCACTGTAGTACTGGCTAGAGTGGCTGTAGTTGATTTTACCACTCTTGCCTGCCACCTCTGTAGCCAGGCAAAACTATTCATGAACACTGGACCACTGAGTAGAGATCTCTCTGTTTCAGGCTTTTGGAATAAAGTACCTGCCCACGAGTCAGGAACATAGTCTTTCATCTCCACGTAGACAAAGAGTGAGGGCATCGTAAGTGGCATGTTGCTGTCACTACGAAGGCAAACATGGTGATAGCCTAAAACAGAAAGCACATATTCCCCAATAAGACAACACAACAACAGTTTATTGCAGTCAATAGACCATTCCAACAAAAATTACATACAAAAGGACTGAGCATACAATTAGCTATTAAAAAGACAAGTAATCATAGAGGATCTAATAGAAATGGCCAAGTTCAAAAACTTGGCCACTTGCTCGGTGATTGATTTGTCTGAGTTCCGAAGTAAAAGGGACATTAAGAATTCAGTTGGGTGACCAGGAAAAGTTTGTAAAATGGGGTTCAGAAGATCATTCCTAGCCCCTTGGTAAAATCTACAGAACAATAGATTGCAAACATGTGGCAAAAAGAATGCTACTGAGGAACGGTTTAGGAAAATGGCAAAGGCAATCAGAAATGCACCTAGCATGATGCAAAGTGTAGTAAGTCATCTGAAATGGTAGATTTTGCATATCAGAAAGGATATGCATTCATCAGTTATATTTATTAGATGCCAATAAAGCAAGTTCCCCAGGCATTTATATAAAATAAATCCAAACCAGAATCATGCGATTTTAAAAATCCAACTATCTTTAAAAAATAATAATAAAAAAACAACAACAGCTAAAGACAACCAGTAAATAAAGGAACTAAATACTCGATAATAATCTTTCAAAAGGCACAGCAAAGGAGTCGAAGCCTGGTTCCAAAAGGAAAGCAATGTGAAATTCCCTAGGGAGAGCTTTCCATAACTGGGGAGTTGCTTTTCAAAAGCCCCTACCCCACCCTCTCATGGCCCTGCTCCAAACTTCAGATTGTGGGGACATGGTGGAGGAGGGTTTCCGTAAATTACCTTGGCCCTGCTTTAAAGCGCTATAAAACTGTTATAAAGCGCTTTAAAGCAATAGTGTAGATCCGGCCCTTAAAGCACTTATGGGAGGAATCACCTTGTCATTGGGCCTGGAAATGAACCTGGAGCCAGCACAGGCATGAAAGGACAGGCAGGTAATAGTGTGGGAGGCAGACAGGCTGACTTGTGAAATCCAATTCACCAGTAAGTTCTCCTGCACAAAGCCCACTGAAATTAACAGCAGGTGTGGAAGAGATGTGCTTTTAAGTTACAGTGAATCCTCAAAAGCAACAAAATGCATTAATCCTCAGTCCATGCTGTCATCCCCATTTTCTCTTCTCCCCAATGCGCGCGCGCACACACATACACACACACACAACACAGAGCCAGTCTGTAGTGCGTATGTAGAGATGCTGAGAATTAGAATGCCAGCATGACAACTACAGCCTGCATGTGAGCGTCATCAGACGAGTGTTTTATTGCACGCTCGCTACTGCCCACTTTAGACGACGATGCCCGCCTCCCATGCACCTCCTGCGCATTTCAATTGCAAAATAGACCCCCCCAAAATCCAACTTTTTTTAAAAAAAAATGGACTGTGCCATGATCTTCTGTGTGCAGGAAAAGCAGCACGATAAAACAGCCCCTGAATGGGCCACATTGTCTCTGTTTACTTCCTCTTTTCCGGTCGGGAAGAATGAGGAAGTAATGAGGGACAGAAGTGGGGGCGGAGAAGTGGCAGTAAGGAAACGTGATTTCCCTCCGTGCGATGATGCTCTGTACCGAAGGAATAGTGTACGTTCGTGTTCTTCAGTATTTATTTATTACATTTATGTCCTGTCTTTTTTCCTCCAAGGAACTCATAATCCTCTTCCTCTCCATTTTATCCTAACAACAACCCTATGAGGTAGGTTGGGCTAAGTGTCTGTGAGTGGCCCAAAATCTCCCAGTGAGGTTCATGGCCAAAGTGGGGACTAGAACCTGGATCTCCTGACTTCCAGTCCAACACATTAGCCACTATACCACACTGGATTTCATATTGTTGCTGCTTTAGTAAGGACTGTACTACTTTTGGACCAAAGGAGTGTGGAAATCACCAATGAAGAGACATTCTAAGCCTCAGGAAGCTGGAGACTGAGCTCCATCAGATAAGCATTTTATTGCACGCTCATTACTGGGCACCCATGGATTTTTGTGGGTCCCTCTCATTTATTTATTTATTTATTACATTTATATACCACTAGGGTGACCAACTGTCAGGATTTCCCCGGATTTGTCCTGGTTTTTGTTCTTTCCATGGTGTCAGGGGGGATTTTCTATAATTTTCAATAATGTCCTGGAATGACACACCTTCCTCTTTAAGGCTGCCATTAGCATGGCAGGAGGGAATGACATGCTTTCTTGAGGCACATCATTCCCCCACCCCGAGCTCCAATTGAGGTCTTAAAGGGGAAAGTGGGTCATTTGTGGACATTATAGAAAAGGCCCCAATTGGAGTGGATGGTGGTGGTGCAGAATGAAATCCTTTCCCCTCCTCCACTCCAATCGGGTTCTTTAAGGTGGCGGGGGAATAACGTACTTTCTGCAGGACTCAGAAAGCTGCTTCCCTACACACACAATAGGTGTCCTCTTTTTTGGTTTCCCAAATATGGTCACCCTATATACCACCCCATAGCCTAAGTTCTCTGCGGTCTGCCTCCAACATGCCTCCCGCCCTTTCTAGCCTTCTTTGCGTGACAACCCCCTCCCCCGTAAGTCTGACTTATTTTTAAAGATGGAAGTTGCTGCTATCTCCTGGTGTGTGGGAGGCCACATGCAAGTTTTTTACTTCCTCTTTCAAAAGAGAAAATAATGAGGGACAAACGCACGGGCAGAGAAGCGAAGGCAAGCAAACACGATTTTCCCCTGCGTGATGACGCTCTGAGAGGATATGAGTGAGTGAAGAAAGTACTCTAGTATTTCTTCATCGCTCATACATACTTCCCCCATAGTACACAATTCAAATAAGATCCTAACCTCAATGTTCCATTGGTTTGACCTTTTCCTTATGATTACATGAAGGGCATAAGGATTCATGTGAAGAAATGACTAACCAACCAAAATGCTCTAGTGAAGAAGTCCCTCAAATCTCAGTTGCCAAAAAAATGTCCAGCCCTCACCTGAGTGCACAGCAGTGACGGGAATGATGCGGTGACCTATGAACTTTCCTCCTTCCTCCAAAGCCACAATCCTGAGAGAAGCCAGCTCAGGCATCAAAATCTGGCAAGAAAGAATAATATGATGGAAAGTTCAGGGGCTTATCTTAAATTGCTTGTCTTAAATTTAACCCCACAATTTTCTGTCATGTTGAGCAGCTAATCTGAAGCAGCACATTTTAGAAAATGGAACTCACAAGAATCAAGAGTCCCTCAATTCTCTGAGCATTGAACTTTGGTTCCTTCTGTCTAAGGACAACTTATCTTTTTATATTATTTTATATCATTTCCATATCAAATACTTTTGCCTGCTCTCTGTTCCCTGTGTTCCCAGTACAGTATTGTGGATTATAATTGGCCCATGTTCAGTTCTTTGAGTCTGAATATATGCTCTTGAGAGGTCCTCTCATACCTTTCCAATTTCTTTACAATAAAGAAGTGTGGATGGGGGAGCAGGGAAACTGTCTTAGCTCCGTTCAGTAATCAGAGATTTTAGATAAGGCAGGAAGCTGGTGGGATGTATGGGGACCTCCCATGGACTATGTCAGGCCCACAAACCAGAGTTTTCCTATCCCTGCTTTACTGGGCGTCGCATGTAAATAGGGTCACTGGCTCCTGCACATGCAGCATGAACATGCCAGAGTGGCATGCAAGCCGGCCATGTATCATTGGCATGCCAATGCTGTATGCAAAGGTACATGCAATGACAGTATTCAGTAGTGACACCAGCAACATGGAATCTCACACAGGCCCAGCATCACTTTTAAATTAGCAGGGTAACAAAAGGGAGGGACCTGTAGTGGGCTCAGAACAAAGAGCCAAGGAGATTGGATATCTGCCTGCCAACAGTAATTGGGGTTGGGAGCAGCCAGGACTACAAAAATTGTTACCTTTAGCCCACCTGAACACCTGAGTCACCCAGATTTTATGTCTGGGTCAGAAATCTAAACCCATGTGGGCTTCAACATCTCAACATGCCTGGTCCTACCCTCCCTGTTCTTGACTGCAGGGTCTTAAGGGGGTTTGGATCTGCTTGAATGTGAATAGAACCCAAGCAGATGTGCAGAAGGCTGAACTTGCATTCAAGCAAACCTGAGTGGCAGCCCCCCTTCAGACCCTGTCCCTTGATATAGGGCCCCATGCTCCCTACATGGCCCCATATTTCCTGGTGAGGCACAATCTCTGAACAGGGCTGATATAATTAAGAAATGTCTGCAATAAACTGATCATGTCTTGTGTTAGTTAGGTGGGTGGGAGAGGAGAACACACACACTTTGCATGCAGATGGTCCCGGGATACCCCATTTCCCCATCTCTAACCCCCCCCCCGCAAAGTATTCTTAAAAGTGAAACTGGAGGGTCATAATGTCATCTAAAGAACCCGTAAACAATCACAAGTAAGTAATGATGAGCCCACAATAAATGCCTCATATAGAAAAGCTGTTAGACTAGACCCATTGAAACGAAGAGGACTTGTTAGTCATGACTAACTTTATTTCAGTGGGTCTACTTTAGTAGGACTAACACTGGATCCACCCTATGATTACATACTCTCCAGAAATTTACTGTTGATGGTTTGTAGAGGAAGCTGATTCCAGTCCCTGGAAGCCTGGAACCAACAGAGAAGCTTATCTTTGGAATAAGCTCATCCTCTTTTTTCTTTTCTTTTTTACATTAGGTGCAGTTACCTTTTCAAATACAAAAGCATCCTCCTTCCAGACAGGGTTGATTGAATTGGCATTCGGTGTCAGCTTGGTTCTGTATCTGCGCTTTGGGTCACCAGGCAGCCCAAATAACTCCACTTCTACATATGCCCTCACACTACGTTCTGAGAGGAACTGGCCAGAAATTATCTAAGATCAGATGGAAAAAAGATCACCTCATAGAATTGTAGAATAGTAGAGTTGGAAGGGGCCTATAAGGCCATTGAGTCAAACCCCCTGCTCAATGCAGGAATCCCCCTTAAAGCATCCCTGACAGATGGCTGCCCACCTGCCTCTTGAAGGCCTCTAGTAAACAAACAAGTTTCAATGTCTGGTTCTCATTTCTTTAGATCAGTACATGTCAAGTCAGAAGTAAGCCCCATTGAATTCAGTGGGACTTCGTATATCTGTACGCCGCCCTGAGATCTTAATGATATAGGCAGGATACAAATGTTTTAAATAAATAAATAAACTCAGTGTTTCTTGTGTTAATAGTACTTATATCAAACTCTTTCTTTCTACTGCTGCTGCAGTCAGAGTGATTCAACAAGGCAGATGTTAATTTTTCCATTTTTTCTGATTCATTAAGTACTTTTAAATACTAAAAAAACCCTAGAATTTTCCATAATAACACCATCCTGTGGGACACTATAGAATCATTTTGCCATGAAGAGCCCTGCTGGATGGTAAATACATTTGTGACTTAGTACTACACCCCTGATGAAAGGGGCAGTTAGTCCCAAATTAACCTGGTGGTTGTTACTTACTGTGATTGACAGAGTGCTTGCCACAACCACATCAATGCGGTCCACAGAGAAAGGGTCAAATTGCTTATCTGGGCGACGCATGAAGTCATGTTTGAGGAGATAGCCACTCTGCCCATTGAATTCAAAGACAGCCATGTTCTGCTGCATAGCAGCATCTGTGAGGGGAATAGGCCAGCAGGGATAAGCAAAGATAAGAGCGTCCATGTTCAGGTATGCATGTGTGAGAAACAGATGAAATTGTGATCAAAGTCCTCAATGTGCTCTACAAAAATAACTTTTAACCACAGAACCAAGTCCCACATCAAATTCAAAATGCTGTGACACCTTTATGGAATGAGAGTGCAACCCTATACATGTCAACTCAGAAGTAAGCCCCATTGAATTCAGTGGGACTTACTCCCAAGTAAAAGTGTATAGATGGCAGATTAACTGATTTCTTGTGACATTAACTTTTTTCAGGCAATGGCCTACTTCATCAGATGCATGGATTCAGGAATGAAAGAAGAATAATGATTTTCCTACACGGATACCACTTTGCATAGGAAAAAGTATGGGCACCATTATGTAACTTCACACAGGGACATGTGGTGGAAGAAACACATCTGTATTTCACATATGTGATGGTGCACATGCCTTTTCCTAAATGGAAATGATATCAATGTAGGGAAACACTTAATTGCAAAGAGCCTCTGAGAAGTTGATTGATGTAATGATGCACATGCTGACAGACACAGGAAAATAAATCAAGCTAATAAGGGAGAACTGAAGACAACATGGAAACAGCATCCTCCCATCATGTTTTCTTTTCTAACTAATGACAGATAGTTCTGATCAAATTGTAGGCCACAAAATAAAATAAAATTGTTAGTCTTTAAGGTGCCACAAGATTCTGTGAGCTTTTCTACACGAGGCTGTTAATCAGCTGTATCTACTTTCGGTTTTGTCACAGAACTGAGATCCATGCACTACACAAGAAGTGTTTACTTCCCTGCTTTTCCACTACATAATCTCTAGGTGGCACTGTAGTATAGCACACTAGTAGAAATACCCCAAAAGAAATAGCACTTTCTTTCGCTTTCAGAATTAAATGCTGCATTTTCCTGCTCTAAAAAAAACTCACTGAAAGTGCTGGTTAGACACAGAAGTGAAAGTGCAGTGGCACGACTAAAGAATCCATAAGTAACCATAAGTAGGGAATGACATGATAAATGCCTCGTGTAGAAAAGCCCTTTGTTGGTTTTGATGCAACAGACTAACATGGCCACCCCTTTGAAAATGGTTTAAAATGTATGCGGATGAACACCTTGGTCAACCTTTCTCATGACATCCCTCATTCCATCCCTTCTAGTGTCCCACTTGCACCTTGATTTTCTCATTTGTTTTGTTTTTCTCTATCACCTTTCATTCATTCTAGCATCCCAATCCTCTTTCCACAATATTCCACTTTCACTGGACCTCTCCTTGCTCTTTTCCACCTGTTCACTTTATCCCTTTCTTTACTTCTCACTTTCCCCCTCCCTGCACAAGTCTGCTCTTTCAGACATGGGCGGAAGGCAGAAAGGGAAATCATGGCAGAAAAGAGGTTAACAGAAAGCGGAAGTCATAGTGGCCATAATGTCGCAAGGGAGAGTGATGGACTAGGCCCTATATTTTCCTAAATGAGACTAGGCACAGCTACAGAGAGCTGCAGCTATGGAGGGAGGGTCACAATTATTGCACTGTACAACTAAGGACTTCTCCTTTTCCACAGATTGTGCTGGTTGAAAGCATTTGTAATTTTCTCTGACTTGATAGGTCAGTACTGTAACAAACAGCTGCCAATATCATCAGCACCAGCAACATGTAGAAACCGCCGTAGTCAGGATAAAAGTGCAGCATCAGTACTGCAATTGCAGCAGGCTCCACTTCCCTATTACAAAAATATATTTGAGTAGAAAATCCTGTGAATTGCACTTCCACATGATTGTGTCCTTCTCTCCCTTGTTATATCAGGAGAGGTTTGTGTCTAGTGCTCCCCACTTCTTCCCAATTTATATTGTGGACCCTATTTACTCGTCCAAATATGCTGTCTGCTGTCCCTGTATTCTGTATCCAGCCTCCGCACTCCTCACCCTGAAATGGGATCCCCTGCCTGTCTCCCGTACTGTCTGGAAGTTCCTGATTTGTCTTATCTGTTTCCCAAAGTTCCTGGGCTCCTCTCTGCTTCCCCTTTATTCCCAACCCTAAGACATACTGAGTCCTATAATGAATCCATACAGCCATTTATATCATGGGGAGAAATCACCATGTGGTGATTTATTCTTATCAATTGTATCAATTCTTACCAATCTTGGGGGCTGCCTAGATAGTCTGAAAGCCCTGCAGCGACTGCGAGGTGGTGCTGTTCCAATTATACAATGCAGCAGCCACCTCACAGCCATCACTTTCCCATGAAGCTGCAACTTTAAAAAGTCGGGGACTTACCCTGACTTTTTCCCCTAGAGCGAGGCGAGTACAGCGCATGTGCCGTCTATCCACAGAGTCATGGTGCAGGCGTTCCTGGGCATATGGTGACCCCTGATTGGTCATTCTCCACACGGGCAAAGGGCAGGGGAAAGGAACCAGCATGCTAGTGGCTACCAGAAAACCCGCACCCTCCCTCTGCATCGGGATTAGCGCCGCCACCCCACTGCAGAGAAAGCTTAAGGCTGTCATGTCTAACTCTACTGCCCCTGTTTTGGGAGAAGATGTTTCAGGTAATCAAACAGAATCAGATTCAGAACTAGAAGACACAGCGGCAGACACCAGCCAGCCTGTACCAGTGGGGGAGGAAGCTCTCACGGGCAATTCCCTAGCTGGGAGTCAGCCCTCTCCAGAGCTTATTTCCTCAAGGCCAAATCCTACACACTCAGTGGGAAGTGAGCTTTCTTCTAGAGGTAAGCATCCCGACAAGCTAGCTGATGCTAGGGTCCGCCGGAAGCTCAAACGAATGGGACGGAAGGAAGGCGTGAGAAAGTCAGTTCGATTATGCCAGAACCTGCCTCTGCACCAGGCTCTCTGAAGTTACGGGGCATTTGGGAAGTGGCTTCTGGCTTCCTAGTCTTCTTGAGCGGACAATTGTCTTGCTTAGTTTGCATAGTTTTGCCTAGGGGGACATTTCCAAGTGGTTAGACTCTATTCAGGTAGAAGAGACGTTTGTTGCTTAATAAAAACTTTGTGGATTACTTAGCAAGCCTCGTCATTTGCCTCCCATCGAAAGCAGGAGTTTTCTGAGAAACACGACAAAGGCGTTGGCAACACGCCACCGTACAGGCAGCCCTTTGGTTGGTGTTGTCAGATGTATATTTAAGAGTGGCTTGAAAAGGGGGGAAGTTACTTTCATATCTGATGACATGGGTGCACATTCATTAGAAAGTTTCACCCTGGGTAGATAAGAGAGAGAAGTCACCGTGCGGTGATTTGCTCCAGTCCAATTTTCTTCGATCTGCCAGCCTTCCCTGGACTGATCCTTGAATCTCCCTGAAACACTTGCACAAGATGGGGCACCCAGTTTTCACCACTCTCTCCCCCCCACACCTATTGCAGCCCTCAGAACCATATCTCGTTGTGTACCAGAAGTTCCAGAGGGGGTGAGGGTCTTAAGGGCGATTGGCAAAAGCCAGGTATGCCAAATGGCAGGGAAGCTTTCTGCTAGGCCACCATAGTTTACAACTTTCAGCACATGTGGAGGCTAGGCAATTAAAAGTAGCAGATTTGGGCAACTGCTTGGATTATGGGATGACCCTAAACTATCCAATTCAGAAAAATCAATGAAAAGTAAAAGAATGACAACATACAAGGGATACGGATTGCAAAAGAAGAAAAGGCAGGGAGAAAAACAAACACAGCCAAATAGCAGGAGAGCTCTGGAAAATGTATGCAAAAAATACAAGAGTAAAAAAATTAATGCTACTACATGAGCACAAACCCAGACAGGAAGAGACTATGGGTGTTTCACAACTCACCTGTTGTCTGGAAGTTAAGGGCCACCATTTGACAGCCAACATTCCAGAACATCTGAGGCATGTAGTTAGAAGAGTCCATCCGAGTGCCCTTGGGATAAATTCGGCTCATCTGCCTCTTGTTATAGCTGAATTTCCTTAATAGGAGATCAGTCTCCAAAGATTATTGCAACAGACATGCCCTGAGAGCAGTTGGATTGTTTTGGGGTGAGAGCAATGATTTGCAGATTTCCTCTGTGGAAGTCACTTCCCTGGGGGAAACTACCTGAAGATTATCACATCTGATGGTCATGCACGAATGTATTTAGCTATGACTGGATGTGGTTTCACAGCAAATGCGTACCCTTAGTCAAGATACCTGTCTTAAAAATCATTAATTCATCAGCCTCCCACCACACACCTGTCTTCAATCCTTGTAATCCAGACCTCAGTGTACTACTAAAAGGAGAGAGCAGAACCTCCACAGTTAGATGTCTGCAGAGAAATAGCTTCATATAACATTGGAGAAAGCAGCCCTGGATTAAACTTTAAGCAACATAAGCACACGCTTAGGGCACCAAGGGAAAGGGGGCACCACATTGCATTTGCATTTTTCCCTTATAACAGTTTTATTTTTAAAAAAGTATAAAACAGTGATGAAAAATTGTAATTTTTTTCTGTTGCCCTAGTTATAAGTAATTGGCATATATTGCTTACTTAGTGTATATTTAAACAGTTTATATTTAATAAAGTTGTGTGTTCTGGCATGGGGGATGGCCTTGAAGAATACTGAGTTTTTAATGTCTTATTTCACCTTCAGCACTTATTGAGTCTTAGGCTATAGCTAGACAGGGCTTTATCCCAGGGTGATCTCTGGAATCGTCCCTGTGCGTCCACATGACACACAGGGGATCCTGGGATCAGGGAGGGATGATCCCGCCCTTGCCCCAGGATCGCGCCCTCCACTTTGGCCTTGGTTTCCCCCCGGTACCGGACTGAGCCCAAGACCACAGAACGTGTGGCTGGGTGCTGGGGCTTGACCCAGCTCCGCGCAATTCCTCGCGAGCGCTGTGCCCGTTGGGGGTGAGGTGGGGGAAGTGGCAAAAGTAATTTAAATTTTAAAAAATCCTTACCATTTGCACACGAGCGTTCATGAGCTGCTGCCCCTTAAAGTTTTTTTTAAAAAATGGCAGGCACGCCACCTCTCCTTCTGAGGTCATCGCATCGCATGTAAACAGAGGAGGGATCTCACATTAAACACAATGCGAGATCTTCCTTCCTCCGTCGCAGGCTAACCAGAAGGTCTAGTTAAGGCCTTAATGTCTTGCCAGCTAAGCAATGGAAGGGCCTAGGGGGCACAATTATTGGGCTGTGTTTAGGGCATCAGCTGGTCTTAATCTGGCCCTGGGAGAAAGCAAAGACACAACCCACTGCTCAGACACAGCCTGCCCAAATTGAAGGAAATAATTACAGAAGTAAACTTTATGCAATGCATATTTTGAACGTAAGATACAGAAAGAAAGGCTGAGGCCTTTCTCAAAATCAAGTTCTATTTTTTGATTCTGTGGGTAAAGGAATACAGGTAAGTGAAGCCAGTAATATGCAGTAAATACATGAGATTGCTGTCATTATATTTTAAATAAATATTTGTAATTAAATAAATAAATATTTTCTCTTCTCTCAGGCAGTTAACAACATATGCTGAATTTTTAATTGACCCCAGAATAGTTGTTTTAAATCGATATTGTTTTTATGCTTTTGATGGTTTTAAATTTTTGTATATCCGTTTTTAATGTTCATTGTTTTTAACTTTTGTAAACCATCCAGAGAGCTTCGGCTATCAGGCAGTATATAAATGTAATTAAATAAAAATAAATAAATAAAATAAATAAGAAAGCCATAAAGATTGATCTCTTCCAGCAGGCATACCCAGATGAATTTTAAGATGTCTGATCATTAATATAGTATCAGTTTTATATGTTTTTAATCAGTTTTATGCATTTTATGGAATTTTTGTATTTAATGTTATTCCTTGCCTTGATCCAAAGGGAGGGGTGAGTAAGAAATAATAATAATAATAATAATAATAATAATAATAATAATAATAATTATTATTCTGCTTTTAAAAAAGAAAAACGATAGCAAGCGTTTTGCTGGGACAATCCCCAACAGAAGCTTATCCAACCATAGCATCTCCAAGTGAAGTGACCTCCTGCTCTTTAGGCAACTTAGTCCATTGCTGAACTGCTTGTAAACGTTTCCCCAACATTTCATGTCATCCTGCTACACAACTATTTATTATTTATTTATTACACTTATATACCACCCCCGTAGCCAGAGCAATCTGGGCAGTTTACAGAAATTCTAAAATTGAGATAAAAACAAGTATACAAAATTTTAAATTTTAAAACACAGAACATACACACATAAAGCATAATAACCACCTCTGTTGGAATCCTATAGGTAGCAACTTGTACACCATATATGTGACATTACTGGGGAAAGTCTATTTTGTGAACTGGCCTTAGGTCATGGAAAGCACAATTAGGATCACATTTCTACTTCCAGAGAGCAAAATTCAGATTGACTATATGTAGATGTGACTGCACCAGAATGAACTTTTCTGTATGCAAGGATTCTTATCACCGGGCATGGGCTCTTAAAAAGGATACTCTACAAACTGGATGGGCGATTTGCTCAAGAGCTCGTATGCCTTCAGCTCGGTGAAGGAGGAAACGACGTAACTTCGATTCTTCTCTGGAAAAACAAGCAGAGTAAATGTAGAGTATGCCCAGTATTCCACCTCCAGACCCTTCCATTCTGCCATTTGTTCTCCAATATCAATATCAATTCATTAAAAAAGAAAGGAAAAAAATACCTATACATGCTTCTCTGACCCAGAGCTAAAAGAAGATCTTTAAAGGTAAATCTGAGTTCTAGCGGAGGTTAATTTACGACTTTTCTTGGCATGATAATTTCTCCAGGGGCCTAGGACTGCATATGGCAGCAATGAAGCCCCTATGTTTAAATATGGCCAGTGGTATATAAATTTAATGAACAATTATATTAACTGCATTTCTTGCCCTAGCAATCATGAGTCTGCACATTTTTTAACCTAGTGGTTGGTGCCCAAAACAACACTGCAACATGTTTCCATAGTGCCCCTTCTGCCCCTGCCCCTGCCATGTCTTTCTTCTTCAGAAGTGATGCATTTAACCTGTTCATCTACCAGTCTTGCTTCTGGAGGCTGGTGGCTATCAGGCCTTGCTGCACATGTGCAGAGGCCTCCTGAAGTCATGTGACAGGAAGCCTCGGCTTATGTGCAGTGAGGCCCTCCACAGTGCTTCTGGAGCTCGAACCTACTATGCTTTGAAGGTGGAACAGCGGACACTAGTTTTAGGAAGGGGACAGAAGTCTTGGAGGTCATTAGGATGAGGAATCTGGATCTGCTAGGCCTTTTCCCATTTGTTGGGGGCATGGAATCACCTGGTTTTGGCCATCGCTTATATTTTTGGAAGGGTCTGTTCTTTGATAGAAACTACTTTTCTGCTAATTAGCTCTCTCTTCCATTTCTAGCCTGTAGCATTATTATTTCTTCTCCTGGAGTTCTATGTGGCTTGGATCAAACCATTTTTGAGGTTGATTCACTGGGAGATAAGACCTTGAGGGACAAAGCCTGCATTTAATTGTTGCTGTTTTTTTCCACATCAGTCCATAAATCCTCCTAAGGCCACTCAATAATTGGCCCAAGTTCATGATTTTTTTAAATAAATTTTGTCAGGTGGAATGAAATCACAGATCATGATACATGGTTTCAGGTACACAATCTTCTAGCTCTCTGCTCTCAGTCATACCAGTATAGAGGCCACAGTAACACTACCAGCAGAAGAACAGAATAAAAGAATCTGATTCATGGACTGCGAATACCTACTGAGCATCAGTCCTGCCCTGCTATAGCAAGTAGGCTCACCAGAGGTCACTAGAGCTTCCCCAAATCTAGCCGCCGAGCACCCCCCTTTAAAAAGGAAGCAGGAAGTGCCTGCTAAGAGGCTGGTCAACAGCTTCAGTCAGAGCTCCCAGTTTGTGCCCCAAACCTGTTCTGTTTTCTGCTGCCCCTTGCTTTGCTCTCCTTACACCTTCCTAAACCCAGGCCTCTTCCGGGTCTCACTTGGTTTGTTTACCATCCCACCCTTATCTGGTTACATGGCTGGAAAGCTTGAGCAACGTCTTACTTTGACAACCTTCCCCAACCTAACATCATCCAGATGTTTTGTACTACAATGCCCATCATCACCCCAACCATTGGACTTGAACTGATGTGGCTTGCAGTCCAAAATATCTGGAGGGCACCAGGGTTCATGTATTTTTGCTAGTGAATCACCACCATCCTCTAGCCCTGTGAGGAACAATGAAGATCCACTTCAAACATGTAAAAATTCCTGCATGGAAAGTGTTTCCATGTAGGCATCAGTCTGGTGGGGGCCATCACACTGGCTCTGATTTTACCATCATACAGATGTGAACTTTGCTGTATATCAACTTATACATTGATTGTCAAACCTTCTGCAGAACTGACTTCAGTGCATACGATTTGTCATGTTTCAAGTGGCCTTTAATGGCTTAGTTCATGTTACTAACTACATGTTACACAGAAATGGGTGTAGCAAAGCCTTAACACAGGGGTAGGCAACCTGGTGCCCTCCAGATGTTGTGGATGACAATTCCCATCAGTTCTAGCCAGCATGGCCAATGGTGAGGAACTATGGGAGTTGTAGTCCAAACATCTGGAAAGGACTAGGTTACCTAATAGCTGGGTTCCCCCCCCTCCCCGGTTTTAAGTGAATGCACTTCCAGAGTGGGTAATTTGAAGCAGAGAAGCAGCAGGGAGTGGATTACTTAACACCTTTCCCTAGCTGCCATTTCTCTGCTCCATTTTGCCATTGCAGGCTACGTTTGCCATATATGGTTCTATGAGCCCTTAGAAGAGAGCAGATGACATCCAAGCCAATGACATGCAAACACTTGTAAATACAGACACAGCATATCTTGTTCTACCTCCTTGGAAACACTTTATTTAAATGGAGGGGACAAAAATATCCTTACGTGCTGAGGTTTCAAAACTTTCAAATTTGATGGGTTGGATGTAATTAACCAGGCTGGACATTTCTTCATAAGCTGTCACTTCCAGACCTGCAGTGCCCTAAGCAAAATTAACAGAATGAGAGGGAAAATAATCTGTTTATATATAAACCCCAGTGGTAGGCTGAGTCCTAAAGAATAATTAGAAAGTACTGGGTAGAATTCAAAGGAACAGTCAAGGAGAACCACATATCTGTCTCACTGAATATTATTTATGACTCTGCACTTTTATGCTGACTCAACACCCTAATCCAGCTAGGGAAGCATGCACACACAGAAATAATCTTCTGTGAGCATATCCCTAGGCACATGATGACCAGAATGCACAAGTGGGTGCTGTGGGTGCAGTTCCTTCCCCGGCTCAAGTGCTGGAGAGCCACGTGTGTGCTTGGCCCTCTGGGAAAACTAAGAGTAGTATTGATCAGCTGTTTGTGCCAGGGGGAGCAGGGCATGGATTTTTATTGTATTTTATTATTTTATTTTGTTTCATTTATTTACTTACCAACTGCCCTTCTTCCCAAGCGAGACTGGAGGAGGGGTGATTACAGCAATTAAAAATACATCTATCAGAAGACGCTGGTGGCTTCGATTTCAGTGTAGCTGTGAATCCATTCTAGGTTTCAGTCAGAACCAGCCAGAACTTTATAGTAGCTGCTCAAGGTGCTGAACCCCAACCCCAAACTATTTTCAGCACCATGGACAGTTCCTTTACAGCTTATTCTGACTGAAGCTCAGAATGGATTCACAGCCCCACCAAAATTGGAACCATCAGCCTCCACTGACATCAACATACCAATAATTATTTCCCCACCCCCCAACCAGATCTCTAAATACAACACAGCACAATGCACACAGACTCAAGCCATAAGGTTCTGGGGCTAGACTATATCCCCAGAGCTTGGGTGATGGATTCCTTGCCCCTTCACACTGAGCACCTGATTGGCCTGATTGCCTCATTGGATAGGACAGGGTCTAGCAGCTGCAAGCACACACAGACTAAATGCAATAAAAACAATAAAGGCTATAATTTAATCTCTGAGCTACTCCACTGGAGCATTTCCCAGCCATTTCTGCTGGACTTTGACAACAGTACTGTTAGGACAGGTTCTTAAATTTCCCAGCAGATCCATAAAGAAGATGAAGAAAGAAATGAAGAACATTGACTTTTTACTAAGAAAAGGAAAGCAAAGCAAATTAAAATAATGTGTGAAGTCTGCCAGTAGCAGAATCAGTTAAAGACTTCCCCCCAAAAAATCCTGCCTCCAGGTCAAGTCACTTTATCCCATAAATCCAGTTTAGCAGAAAACTGGGTTAAGTAATTGTCCCATAAAAAGAGCAATACATTGTAGTGCATTTTCACACCCCGTTGCCTTGAAGGAGGGGTGGTGCAATCACTACTGAAAAAGGCCCTCCCATGATCCACAGATTTATACTAACCATCGCTCAGTCAAAAATACTCCCCCCCCCCTTTTGAGTAAGGTACTTGAGAGAATGGTTGTGTCTCAGCTGCAGCTGGTCTTGGATGAAGCTGCAGCTGGTCTTGATCCATTTCAGTCTGAGTTTAGGCCTGATTCTGGGACAGAATTGGCCTTGTTCACCCTAGTGAATGACCCTCTTCAGGACAGGGACAGGGGAAATGTGACCCTGTTAATTCTTCATGATCTCTCAGTGGCTTTTGATACCATTTACTACAGAATCCTCCTAGATTGGCTCTGTGAATTGGAGGCACCATTTTAGGGTGGTTCTGCAATTCCAAATCTCCTTACTTCCCTTTTTTTCTAAGCTGAACAACCTCAAACTTTTCCTCATGGGGAAGTTGCTCCAGCCCCTTGATTATTTTGGTTGCTTTTCCCAGATCAACACTGTCCTTTTTTTAGGCATGGCGACCAGAACTATACACAGCATTCGAAGTGTGCTAACACTACATATTTGTATCAGGGCAGTATGCTATTGGCTGTTTTATTTTCAATTCCTGAGCAGTAATCATAGAATCATAGAATAGTATAAGGCCATTGAGTCCAACCCCCTGCTCAGTTCAGGAATCCACCTTAAAGTATACCGGACAGATGGTTGTTGAATGCCTCTAGTGTGGGAGAGCCCATGACCTCTCTAGGTAATTGGTTCCATTGTCATACTGCTCTTACAGTCAGGATTTTTTTCCTGATGTCCAGCTGGAATTTGACTTCCTGTAACTTGAGCCCATTATTCCGTGTCCTGCACTCTGGGAGGATCGAGAAGAGATCCTGGGTCTCCTTTGTGTGACAACCTTTCAAGTACTTGAAGAGTGCTATCATGTTTCCCCTCAGCCTTCTCTTCTCCAGGCTAAACATGCCCAGTTCATACCTCATCAGACTGCAGTTTTTTAATCTCTTCTTCATCCAGGTTTCCAAGGTCTCCTTCCACTTCAGGTACCTCTTCAGTCGACTCATCTGACCTGTCTGATTATTCAAAACACACATCAGTGTATTCATATAGGCTGTCATGAAGACTTCCCGGCAATTTATCCAGAAGCTCCTTTGTATGTGAAAACCAGTGGAGGCTGATGACTCCTATTTCAGTAGGACTGGGTTTCTGTCAGCACCAGTAAGAATTCAAAAGGAGCTATCCAAGGTGCTGAAACCATTAGGCTAGGGTTCAGCACTCTGAATAGCTCCTTTAGAGTTCTGACTGGTGCTGACTGAAACCCAGAGCGGATTCACTGCCCCACTCAAATTGGAGCCACTAGCCTCCACTGCATCATAGCAATATCATCCCAGTGGAAGCAGATGAGTAGGTAATAGATTACTTTGGGGAGGCCTTTGAAACCACTGAGAAAATTATAGTAAGTGCAGTTCTTTTCTGTTCCAACAGTGTTATCCTTGTTCCCACACCATGGCATTTATTAGAGTCCTAAAAAACTAAGTCCAGTTTTATTGAAATTGTCCCCCAAAAGCAAGGCCCATAACATCCATCTGCAATCTTGCACCTTTCAGATTATGGGACTACAACACCCACTATCCCCAGTGGTCATGCTGGCTCAGGATGGTGGGTGTTGTAGTCTCTACATGTTTGGAGGGCCCCAGGTTGAGGAAGGCTGCCTTATAATATGGTACCTGGGCTATCACTGTCTATTGGTGTGGCTTGGTCAGTTACTTCATCCTCTAGACTTTTCCTTTTCTTCAGAGCATCTTGGTTCTCCCCAGGGGTAAACTGGTTCTTCTTGTTCTTAATCAGAATTTTCCCCAGGAGATCCTGTGGGCTTGGCAGTGGAACTCCTGGTTTTAGCTGCCAAAAAAGAAGTTCACATTGATGCAAAGTTTCTGCATCCCAAAGAACTGTTTCTGCATAGCCATCACCCCTTATAATGAGCTAGCATCCTTGTCCACTTACAGGATTTTTTTCCAGTGGTTCTGTCAGCAGCATATCCCCAAATACGGTTCTGCAGTACTCAGCCATCTTAGCCTGCTGCTTGGGCCTAAAAAAAAATATATCAGAAAGGAGTAAGACAGAAGTGGGCAGACTTTAGGTTGGTGGGATCTACTTTGCTTTTCACCAGAACCTTGAGATCCACCAATTGGAGCCAAGTGGAAAATAATGCCAAGGGAAGGCAGATACAGAATGGTAGAGCAAGATACATCTGCTCAACCAAGGAATTTATTTCCAGTACCAGAACTGGAACTTGCACAGAGATCTTTTCACAAACAGATCTGCTCCTGTTCCCCTGTCTCCAAGATTTATGGATTTCAAAAGCCCAATTTAAGAGAAAAATTTAAGAGGCTTTTTGTTTTCATTGTTGTTAAACAACTGAGAGTTAGAAAGTCTTGCTGATCTATTTCAGATCACCTAGAGATCTAACAGGAGATCCCGATCTACCTTTTACGCAGCCCTGGAATAAGGCACAAACAAGTTGAGGCTAGCTATCAGCAGTAAAGATTGGCATCATCCATGCTCCACACCCAAAAGACCCTGTCTGTCTCTTAGCAGGTGCAGGGGTCGTCCAAGTTTGCTGCTCCATGCAAATTAATCTATCCCCTTCTCAAATGTGTATGCCATTGAGTGCTAAGTAACTTAACCATACACATTAAATTATCAAGAGTTAACACAGGATACTGTTTTCATCTCTTTTTTGTTAATTTTAGTAACTTAAATATCACACAAATGTGATGTTGTGAATGTTCCCCATGACAAGCATTTAACATAGATTAGAATCTTTATTTCATCTAAAGGATGCATTGAAAAAAAGGTGGTAGGTCTAGCTTGCTACTATCCCATAACAATTTTGGTTGTGGATAAACTATGTATTGGAAAGCTCTTTATTATTTTATGATGCACATGTTCTCTTAAATTATGTACCTGCTTCTTGAAAATGACACATTGGTCAGTGTAAATGGATTTTTCGCGCCCTCTTGACTTCTAAAAGACTGATACTACAACATTGGAAAGATAAACACTCACCAGCTATAATGCAATGGATTGAAGACATAACAACATTAGCAACATTTGAAAGAGTGGTATGGACTTATATTTGGATGTTTGCTCTGCCTCTGCTGAAGCTTATGTGTGATTTTTTTCTTTTTTCTTTTTCATTTTTTTAGAATGTTGTAATATTTGAAACTGAGGCTTTTAAAGTATGGAGTTACACTTGCCTTTTTATTTTTACTTTGTTTTGTTTTATTGTTTTTGTTTTGTTGAAAAACAATCTTGACTTTGAATATGATTTATCCTACTAAGATCTGATGGAGAATCAAAATGAAATAACAGATTCAGGAAGCAAATAGCAGCCTCGGAGGCAGGGAGTAATTTTGGCTACAAGCCAGCATGAGTAAAGGGTTAAAACCCCTCCTTCACCATGCACAAGATTAGGGTACGTCATGGCTACTTTTTCCTTGAAGTAGTAAGTGGCTAGTGTTAAGTATGATTTTGTAAAACAAACAAACACATGCTTAACATGACATGTAAGAACATAGGAAGTGCCATGCTGGATCAGACCGAGAATCCATCTATTCCAGCACTCTGTTCACACAGTGGCCAACCAGCTGTCGACCAAGGACCAACAAAGCAGGACACGGTGCAACAGCAACCTTTCACCCATGTTCCCCAGCAACTGGTGCACACAGGCTTACTGCCTCGGATACTGGTGGTAGCACGTAACCACCAGGGCTAGTAGCCATTGATAGCCTTCTCCAGGAATTTATCCCACCCCCTTTTAAAACCATCCAAGTTGGTAGACATCGCTACTTCTTGTGGTAGTGAATCCCATAATTTAACTATCCACTGTGTGAAGAAGTATTTCCCTTAATTTGTCCTGGATCTCCCACCAATCAGCTTCATGGGATGACCCCGAGTTCTAGTATTTTGAGACAGGGAGAAAAATGTCTCCCTATCCACATTCTCCACACCGTGCATAATTTTGTACACCTCTATCATGTCTCCCCTGAGCCTCCTTTTTGCCAAGTTTGTAGATTGTCTAGTATCCATGCAGTGGTCCCTCTCAAATTTTGCCTTCACTTTTCCCATCATAAATGTTTGCCTCCAGAAGGCTGCTAACAGTACAACAAGAAGGCTTCACTTTATAATGACTGAATGCACTGTTCACCCCTCCCACCCTCCAGTTCTCTAGAGTGCAAAGTCAACCTTTTTGCCAATCAGCAAACACTTAGTACTCACGAGTCCACATGGTTCTCAAAGGACAAAATCAGTGGGTAGGGAGAGGTTTTGAAAGCACTTTCTGCAATAGCCTCAACTGCATCCTGGAGACAGAGAGAGAGAGAGAGACTTTGTAACCTAAGTGCTGTTCTTGGGTGTTAATACAGTTTTCAAAATCTGCAGAGTGGCCATTTCTGTAGGAACTCCATGATTGCACAGGGTTCCAGATTCTGTGATGAACTGTAACCATGTTCAGCCAAATGTAGTGGCATTACCTCTTCAGACCTTCCCAATCACCATGGAGAAGTCAGGGATGGAGCCAGTGCACAAGTCTTCCCTCATTGTATTACTACCTGAAGAGGACTTTTCTTCCCCTGATAACATCTACTTCTGCAGGGGTGGAGCTGTAGCTTAGTGGTAGAGCCCATGCTTGGCAGGCAGAAGGTCCCAGGCTCAGTCCCTGGTGGCATTTCCAATTAGGGACAGGAAAGCTCCACTTTGAAATGCTGGAGAGCTGCTGCCATTCAGTGACCCAGTTCATGTGACATGTGGGGCTCACTGGGGGTTACTCAACCCTCAAGGAGGCGTGATGTGTGCCAGGTGCCATTTTGAATATGCAACCCCAATCAGGGCAAGGTGATGTGAGGGTTGCTTCACTGTCAAATAAACCACCACACGGCAACCCCCAATTGCTCTGATGGGGCTTGGATATTAAAAATGGCGCCTGGCATGCACTGCAGCTCATCAGAAATTAAACAACTCATGGTGAGCCCAGCATGTTGTGTGAACCTCACCAGTGTTGACAGTACTGGGCTAGATGCACCAATGGTCAGTACAGGGCAGCTTTCTATATTCCTATGCCTTTAATGTACACTCAACAGACAATTGTAGTCTATTATTATTATTATTATTAATTATTATTATTATTCCACCTTTTCCCCAATACTGGGACTCAAGACGGCTTTACAAATCAAAACATGTACAGTTAAAACCTATGAATAGACATATACAAAAAATAAAAATATAATTAAAGATGTTACAATATTAAAACATTTTAAACTTTAAAAACATTTAAAATACAAATAATATTTTTTAAAAAATAAATTCCAATACATAAACAATGCATAAGCAGAGGTCCAGACTACTCCCCAAAGGCCTACCGGAACAAAAAGGTTTTTTGCCTGCCTCCGGAAGCACACCAAGGAGGGAGCCAGTCTAGCTTCCCTGAGAAGGGAGTTCCAGAGCCCTGGGGCAGCCACCGAGAAGGCCCTCTCCTGTGTTCCAACCATGCATGCAATGGACCAAATACATCTGTATGCATGTATTTGTTGAACTCACACTTTGCATTTTCCTGCAAACATTTAGGCTGAGTTCACTCAACGCACTAACCCACCATGGGTTATCTTGTTGTCTGAACGCGACACGTTTTCTACAGGATGGTTTGTTAAACATGCAGAGTGGTTTATTTTTCACAAACAAGCCACCTTGAAAACCCATGCCTTCTTCTCGGGTTGTTCACGGTGGCTGACAAGCCACACTACATGGTTAACAGCACACCCTGTAGTAAACGTGCTGCGTTCAGACAACACGATAACCCACAGTTCAACAACACCCCTCACTGGGTGGGTTAGCGAGTTGTGTGAACCCAGCCTTAAAATCCCTTGTGTGCAAGATGCCCTTCAGAGAGTAACAGTTTGGAACATTCAGGAACAGCCACGAGCTCTAACTTTCCCAAAAGAAATCCAACAGATGCTTTCTTGGCATTATTTATTTATTTAGAAACAACCTCTTTTGCAGAACCTCTATTCATCTGCCATTAAGTTTCTTTTATTTCCCTCCGCCTCCAGCCCTGGAAATCATTAGGTTACAGCTGCATTGCTTTCCCTATAATTATCCACCTTCTCTTTCTCTTGCTCAGTTTGTTCTATGACACCGTGCAACTGTATACCATATTATTTTATAACGGCACATAACTTTTCTGTGGCAAACGGAGCCTTGGGTATCTCATGCAGCATCAGTAAAGTCAAATGAATTGAACCAGGGATTAATGAGGTCCAGGCCTTCAGATTGCCTCTTGGAAAGCAAGTCTTCCTGATCAAAGGAGGAATGGATGGCTGGGGGAGGCTGTGTTGCTGTGCCTCTCTACCTGATCTGCATTTCAAAGCAGAGTGTTACAGGTTCAAAGCAGGAGAGAGGTGCCTCCCCAACCCACAGCTATTTCAGAGAGGAAGACAGCCATAGGAAGGAACAGGAGAGGGGAGGACCCGTATCTGTTATGTAAGTTGGAATGAAAGCTGCACGCTGTGCTCATGACCTGCAATTCCTTGGCAGGGTTCATTATTGTGGTGCAGAGCAGCCCTTCCATGCAATTATAGCTCCAGTGTAACACAATAGGCTCTATTTGCTCTGCAGATTGTGTGGTGCTGTGCAAAAGGAAACTGTGATGTCATAAGATCTAGAATGTGAAATTATGAACACTAAAACCTACGAGCATATTAGAGAAGTTAATCGCTAGATAAGGGAAAAAGAGACCTTTTATTCTTGTTTATGCCCTGCTGAAAATATGACTGAAGGCACTAGTAAGGTGGCTGCTTATACATCCCCCCACAAAAGAGGACATTGACTTGCACGACGATTTGCATATGATAATGTACATGTATAGATGCACATTTGGAAAGAATTGCTATAAATTAAATAGAACTACAATACATTTCACCAGAGTGGGGAAGTCTGAGACCATGTGACCTAAACTCCTGCTCAGACTACTGCCCAGGTACTGAATGCTGATGGACAATTTCAAGGCCCCTGCTGTCCTCCGTTCTTATGGCTCTTTATCTTTAAACCAGGCTTGGACTGGACAACCCTTCAAATAGAGGACTGTCCTCTGACAGCCCTTCAAATAGGGTAGTGTCCTCTGTAAAGTAATGCCCTCTGCAGAGAAGTGTCCTCTGTAAAGTACGACACATGGCTACACTGGTCTACTCGTCTGGCTGGATGCCTTCCGTTGGGCATGCCTGTATCTAGGGTCTTCAAAGGGGAAGTGATAGGCTTGCGGTGGTGGGGTGGGGAAACTTGGGGAGGCCTCAGGACTCTTGGCCATTTAACAGGTAGTTTCATCACTTATGAGATACACATTACCAGTATGATACATGTGTATCTAAGTACCCATGTTTTGAAATTGTTATATCACTGTATGTTATTTAGTGCCAAATTAAAACCATTGATATGGAAAACTGGGCCAAAACTAAAAAGAAAAGCAACAGTGATAAATGTGAAGTTCTGCATTTAGGAAAAACAACAACCCAAAATCAAATACACAGGTATAGGATGGGGAGCGCATAGTTTGGCTGTAGTACATATTAAAAGGACCTCGGGATGTGATTTTTAGGGTGCAACAATGGAATCACAATTTTAAAGTCATGGAAGTAAGAATTCCACTAGTCAGACCTCCTATGCAGTACAATATCCAGTTTTGGGTGCTACACTTTTAAGAATTATACAGGCAAAGTGGAGTAGATTGTGATGTGTTGTTTCATTTGTCTTTTGAAAATTTATAAGCCACTTTTGGAATTTACCCTCAAGTGACGAAACGAACAAACAAGAAAAATAAATAACCCCCAACGTGTTTTGTACCTTGAACAGTATTTCCGTAGTCATGGTGAACCCATGAGTGATGATGGGCTCCTCATCCGGAGGACGTCCCTTCCAGCAATCCAGTTCCACACAGCGGCAGCCAGCCAACAGGGTCTGGCGATACATTTCAGGAGATGAGATGCCTGAAAATTGCCCAGCTGCAAAGACATGCAGGAGGAGGAAAAAGACGTCTGGTGTCAGAAAGGCAGCCATCTTTTTTGAATGTGGAAGTTCTGTGCACGCAGGTATTCTAGGTAAGCAGCATTTAGGGATATAGGAAGCTGCCTTGGGTCAGCTCGGACTATTAGTTCGTTTAGCCCAGCCTGTCTACTCTGACAAGCACCAGCACTCCAGGGCCTTTCATACCACCTGCTCCCTGCTCCTCTTCAAAAATGGAGTTGCCAGGGAGTGAACTGGGGACCTTCTACATCATGCAAAGCAGGGGCTCTATCACTGAAGCATGGTCCCCCTGCCTCTTCACTTAGACATGACACTTTGTGAACCGCCCAGAGAGCTCCGGCTATTGGGCGGTATAGAAATGAAATAAATAAATAGATAGATAAATAGATAGATAGATAGATAGATAGATAACTGGAGCTCTTGTTTTCAACAAGAGACAGTACAGTCTCTTATGGGCACCTACGTATTTTCCTCCCAGTTATGCAAAAGCCACATCATATGGAGTTGCAACATCACCAACCGAGTCTTGAAGGTTGCTACCATAGTTCCTTGCATTTCTTGCAAGCTGTCTTTCAGCCAGTAGATTTGGTCTTGATAACTCTCATCGCCAATCACTCCCCTGCTACAACACTGTACCAGTAGGGCTAGAATGAGAAATGCTCAGGGTAGAGCCAGAGGGACCATCAGAAGCCCCATGCTTATCTCTGCAGCACTGTTCAATGCATATACAAGAAGTACCATGGTTTCCATGTCTGGGCAGTGTGCAGTGGGCCAATGGTCACCCTCTTGCAATACAATAACTGCTAGAAATGGACATGTCTCCATATGGAGGCATACCTGTCAGGTAGGTGTTGTGAGATGAGTTGATGAAATAGTGAGAGAGTGGCTGGCTCATATCCTGATATAGCAACAGTTTGTCCTGTGATACTATACTGTTTTCCGGCCCACACAGAAACCAGACCATTCCCTCTGGAGACAGCTGTCCTATAAGATAAAACAATATTTTTACTGGTAGTGGAGTACAAGGCCTGAGGGTCCTTCCTGCCACAAGGCGTTATTTCAGGTGTGCTGAACCTCAGGGCCATGGGCCAGATCTGGCCCAATGAAAATCCTAATCCAGCCATCTGGGGTTCTCCACATGGCCCCATCACCTTCACCTGGCCTTGCACCCTTGGCCTGACCACTGATTGTTCAGTGGCTTTTGCATACCTCCCCACACCATTCTAAAAGGTTGAAATGATTCTCTTAAGGGTTAGTTACTGGCAATAAGAACTTAATCTAAAATATGCTGGTGTTTTTGGCCCTGCCCCTTTTGTCCTGTTTTTAGAATGGCAAGTGCCCTGGTCAATGCTCAGATAGTCCCAGGTGTAAACAAAGAGAGAAGCTCGTCCAGTCCAAGATCATACACAGGAATCTGAGTAGCATAGTAGGAGAAGGCAGGGGCGAGATGAAAAGCAGTCCAGAGATCGATCCACAGAAGTCAGTTATGCCAAACATCGAAGCCAAGCCAGGGAGTGTCCAAGTGGTTGTTGAGAATCCAAGAGTCAGCAAGGTCCAGAGAAGCAAGGCAACACACTGAGGTTAACTCAAAGTTGACTGTAGCAGAGATCTAGTTCTGGCTGTGCTGATTTATAGCTGGTCATTAATCAACACAGCTGGCTAATTAGGCCAGCGTGTTGGTTTTAAGGGAGGCCCCACGCTGTGGCCTCTTCATGTTTGAGCCTACACCATTCAGTAGGATGAATTGTCTCTGGCTCTGGCTCCTGCATTTGGGGGAGTCCATGAATGACACTGGAGGGGCCAGGCTGCTCTTCCAATGGTTCCAGGGGAGTGCTGTCAGCTGGTGCCTCCAGCTCTCCATCTAGGGCTCATTGTGCTGGGTCTCTCCTGCCTCTTCTTCACCTGATGAATCCTCCTCCAGGTAAGACATGACACCTTTTGCCTTTGGCCCCACTCCTTTTGCTTTCAGCCCTACACCCCCAATAGCTTCTCAGAAGTTGAATACTGCCCTTGAGCCAAAAGAGGTTTGACACTCCTACTTTATTGTGCCACAGAAGTGTGGTGGATGTCATTTAGACCCCTACTACCACAACGCCAGGGTTTTGAGGGACAATTTGCAGCCTTTCCCCACCCTGCTCATGAATATTTAGCTTCCCTCTGTCACAAAAAGGTTCAAGGTTCAGTGAATATGGTGGGCACCTCCATGTATCTGTCAGGGCCTATGCCCAACTTTTTCTCTCATCTTTCAGGGTTCAGGGATGTTGGGGAAATCCTCAATGGATTCAAATGAGCTCATATTTCTGAATTTGACTTTTGGATTCCACAACAGACCAGCTTCTTCCGAGTCACGTGAATTCTATGGATGTGTGAACCATTTTTTTAAAAAAAACTTTTTGGGTGGGGGGTTGTGCAAGTGTGCATTTCCAGACAGGAATGAAATTCTCATACAAGAATCCAATTTTGTCAATGAGCAGATGACGGAATGAATGACACCTGATAATCCACAAACCACAGACAACAAAATCCATTCATCCCTATTAATACCACCCTCCATAGGGTACTTCCAACCCATTACTACCAATGCAGTTCTAGTATTGTAAAACTGACCACCTTCTGCTCCCAACCGTTCCATGTAAATGGAAGAGGAGAGCGGGATATTAGTAAATATATTTATAAAATGGATAGCACTTTCCCACTGAAAAGCCTGAATTGATTGACAACATTTAAAAGAAAATAAGATAAAGCAAATAATATAAAAACAAGAGCAACCAGTCTTTAAAAACAGCTGAGTTTACTAAACTTAAAGACTGTCAGGTTGTTGTTGTTGTTGTTATTTAAAATGACATTACTTGCTGCGTGCAAACCATGTGCTCCATCACTGATTGATGGCCCCTCCTCAAATTTGACAGTAAGAATTGCCTTTTTAATGGCTGTATGTGTTGTCTTCCTAGACTTGGAATGACTCACCTCTCTGAATGTTCATCCCACTGGGCTCATATTTCTCTATGAGACCCTGCACTTGCTCTGGCTTAGCAGGAGGGTAAAGCATGTCATTGAGGTGGGAATCTCGTTGTTTCTTGTTGATAAATGTTGTCAGGTGGTGCTTGGTCATGTACGGCTTGGCTTTTGAATGGCTAAGGAGAGACAATGGAAGAAGGACAAAGAGAAGGTGTCTTTAGGTGCCCCTGGAAAATCCCTCTTTAGAGTGAGGCAATTTTTCCAACACATATTTGTGTGGATTTAAAACTGGCTAGCTTCTTCATATACCTTCCTTGTCCAACATACTTTATGTGGGGTGACTGCTATTTTATCATACCGGAACTGAAGAGGCATATAAGGGTCTGGGTGTGTGCATGAGTGGGTGCCCACTGCTGGCATGCAACTTCTGATGTGCTTTCTCAAACCCCTTGGGGCAAAAACATTGCCCAAGATGTGTCCCCTTAGCCCTGAATATTGGACATCGGACATTATTAAAGAATGTCCTTTGCAAACAAACAAACAAACAAACAAACAAACAAACAAAAAGACAGAATGGAAAGGCAGGAGCTAAAGCATTCTGGAGTTATGCTGCTTAGGGAGCCAATCTCATATACCACCAAGGCTAGCTCTATCCATGATAGAACTCGAGTCTGATCCACACCCAGTTAAGCTAAAGTACTGGCATTTCAACTATTTCCCCTACAAATTCTTTATCAATGACAATGGCATGATATCCTCTTCACGTGAAATGGGGAGTTCAATACTTTTTTTTGTAAACATGGTTAGATGTGCACATCAACAGCAGGATCATATGGGAAAATGAAGTATTTCAAATAGCCTGGTCCCAAGTCAGATTGGTCATTATAGATAGGCACTGAAGCTGTTGTAACAAGGGAGTCACATGCCCCCTGTAACTGGCCCCAGTCAACAGCCTAGCTGCAGCATTCTGGACCAGTGAAAGTTTCTGAACATTTTTCAAAGGCAGACCCAAATAGAGCTCAATACAGTAGTCCGAATAGGATGTAACTAAGGCATGCATCACTGTGGCCAGATGAGACATCTCCAGGAATGGGCATAATTGGAGCACTAGCTTCAGCTATGCACATACACTCCCGGCCATTGCCAAATCTGGGCTTTCAGGTTTGGGGCTGAACTCTTCAAGAGTCTTCAAGGTGTGACTCCTTCCAACACAGGTGGACTATCTATTCTCTTAATTGCCTTTTGACTGGCCAGGTGCACCTCTGTCCTGTCCTGTCTGGTTTAATTTGTTCACCATCAGTTTGTTCACCTTCAATTTGTTCACCATCATAGAATCATAGAACAGCAGAGTTGGAAGGGGCCTACAAGGCCATCGAGTCCAACCCCCTGCTCAATGCAGGAATCCACCCTAAAGCATCCCTGACAAATGGTTGTCCAGCTGCCTCTTGAAGGCCTCTAGTGTGGGAGAGCCCACAACCTCCCTAGGTAAACATCCCTAGGTAAACATCCAGTCCAGCAGACACTGATTTAGAACTAGAACAGTTTCCTTGGATTTAGATGGAAAGGAGAGATAGAGTTGGATGTCATCAACATACTGGTGGCACCAAACCCCAAAACTCCAAACAATCACGTAGGGGTCATGTATATGTTAAATAGCATAGGGGACAATCTGGAATCATGAGGAACACCATAGTCCAATGGCTACAATGTTGAACAGGAGTCTCCAGCACCAACTTCTGAAGTTGTACCTCCAAGAAGGATGGGAGCCACCTTAAAACACTGCCTTGAAGTCCCATTCCTGACAGATGCCTCAGAAGGATACCATGGCCAATGGTACAGAAAGCCTAAAGTTCAAACTAGATGTTGCAGTGAGTGGAAGAGGAACTTGGTGCATTGCTGCTATTTTAAACTGCAAGCTCACATTTCTTGTAACATCTAGTTTGAGTATAAACACACATAACTCTGTTCTGGATTGTAACCAAAGTTAACAAAATGGTGTGAAGGAATGGGGATAATCTTGCCACCTGTCCCTACTCTACAAAAATGTATTTTCCTGGGTGAGCATACTCACAGTGGATTTGTGCAGCACATAAGTACAATGTGAAATTAATAGTGACTGCAAGATGTGCCAAAATAAAAAGAGACCTAGGAACAGAGTATCCCTTCCCTTGTCCTGTTACACAAAGGAAGCTTACTGTGAGGTAAATATCTCATCAATCTCTGGCCGAGGGCATAGGTTCATCAGGAATGTTTTGAACACTGCTTCAGGAAAGTCCTCTGGATTGATGCCATCATTCTGGAAACAAAAGATCAACTCATGATGAGTGTTATCAACACTTTCAGTGAGCTCCATTTTCAAAATGAAAGAGGCAAAAGGCAGCTTGCCTTGGAAATTGTCCCCTCTGAGCTGAAAGTCCTTCCCCTATTTATTTATTTATTACATTTCCGCCCAATAGCCGGAGCTCTCTGGGCGGTTCACAAAAATTAAAACCATTCAAAGTATAAAACAACAGTATAAAACCATAATATAAAATACAATTTAAAAGCTCAACCAGATAAAAACAGCAGCAGTGCAAAATTACAAATTTTGCATGGTGAAGACATGGTGAAGAAACACACACACACACACACACACACACACACACACACACACACGTCTATATCTTGCATAGGACTGTGCCTTAAATTGGTTTATCAACCATTCCCTCTCCCCCAAGGAACCAGGAGCTCTAGTTAGGGATCTGCAACAGAGAATTCTCAACAGCCTTACCAACTTACAATTCCCAGAATTCTTCATAGGATTGGAACCAGACTTAGTTAAGCTTAGAGTAAGTCCATTGGAATCAATGGAACTTACATCACTCACAACTAAGGTAAGTCCCTGATCTGAAGGGATCTGCTCTAAGCATGTCTGGATC
Organism: Elgaria multicarinata webbii; assembly: GCF_023053635.1. Taxonomy (NCBI): domain Eukaryota; kingdom Metazoa; phylum Chordata; class Lepidosauria; order Squamata; family Anguidae; genus Elgaria; species Elgaria multicarinata. The sequence goes on along the minus strand of NC_086172.1, from coordinate 132,275,200 downwards.
TAACCCATCAGCTGGTATAACAGCAATATAAATTTGTAGTGAAAATACGTTTAATGACTATGATAAATTGGCAATGTTGAACCAAGGTTATACTCACCTTCCCCTTCGGAAGGTGACAAGCACTTAACGCTGCTTCTACCCTTTTTCGGTCTGCAGGAAACATTTGAAAAATACTGAGAGAGAGAGAGAGAGAGAGAGAGAGAGAGAGGCAAATTAGAGGCAGAGCTATAGGGGAAGAACTACCTGGCAGTGGGGCAGAGAAAGAATGTAATGCTTGCCAATGCAATCTCTACAAATAAAATATTAGGATGCAATTGAGGTTACCAAATCAAAATCTGATATTTTTTAGCATTCCAGAATGTCTTTCTTTCTGAAAGAAAAAAATATCCATTCTGTTCCATTATTAGAGTACATCATTCATCTATAGATTGTGCAAAATCCATTCTGTCTCTGTTTCGCGGATTGTCAGGCACCTTTCGTTCCATCATCTGCCCATTGATGGAATTGGCTTTTTTTTTTGCAGGTTGCAAATAGAATTTACACAAATTCACAAGTGCACAAATCTGCAAATTCCCCCAAATGCATATTTTCATGCTTTAGCCTATAAGAAAAATGTGCATTTTTGGCCACTTTTTATTTATGCATATTTTCTACGACGAAATCTGAACAAAATTTCCAAATGTTAGGAAAACAGTCCACAAATCCATGGACTATGCCAGATAGAGGAAAATCTGGTCCACTGTGGAATCCGAACTCATTTGGTTCCATTGTGGATTTCTCTGACATTCCCAAGAAATAGTGTGATGTAGTGGTTAGAGTGCTGGACTGGGATTTGGGGAGATCTGGGTTCTAGTCCCCATTTAGCTCGGAAGCTCATTGGGTGACTTTGGACCAGCCACTGACTCTCAGCCTAACCTACTTCCCAAGATTATTGTGAGGAAATGGCTGACTGGGCACTAGAACCCAGGCCACCAATGTCACAGTCCAACACTCTAACTGCAATACCGCACTTGCTCTCTAGAAGGACTAATATTGGATACAACCCATTTTCCTTTATTTCTGTTCAATCAAAGGAAAGGAAGAGGGCCATTTCTGTCAGCTGAACTGTACTATAGGTTTTCTTTTTCCTGTCAAGGAACCAGAAGTGAAGGGTAAGACTCGGGAATATTTCTTTTCGTTTAATAATGCGAGGAGAACCAGGAGAAAGGGGGAGAGGCTCACTTGGGTTGAGAGCTTTTCTACATGAAGCTGTTAATCCACTGTATCTACTTCTGGGTTTGTCACAGAATTGAGATCAGAGCACTACACGAGAAGTGTTTCCTTTCCTGTTTTCTCCTACATAACCCCTAGGTGGCACTGTGGTAACTGACCAAAAGATACAGAAGTGAAACTGGAGGGTCACAACATCATCTAAAGCACCTGCAAAGAACTGTGAATAAGTAATGATAAGTGCACGACAAATACCGTATTTCTTGAATTGTAATCTGCCATTGATTTCAGTACCACCAACAGAAAAAAAAACCTAAGACACACCTGCAACTCTAAGATGCACCCCATTTTTAGAGATGTTTATATGGGGGAAAAACTACGTCTTAGAATCAAAGAAATAGGGTACCTCATGTAGAAAAGCCACAGAGCAACGCAAATCCCCACTCAGCCCTGAAGCTCACTTGGTGACCTTGGGCCACACCTTCTCTCTCAGCCTAATCTATCTCCATCCCTTGTGTAGTTTGGGAGGCATAAAATGTAACATCCTTCAAACGCCTCCTGAAAATATATCTTTTTAGACAAGCTTTTCCTGGACTATAAGTTATCCTGGTGTTATATAATATTTTTTTAATTTTTAAATCTTGTCTTCCTGTATATTATCGTTTTAATTGAAAACTGCCTAGAGAACCTCAACTGTTGGGCAGTATAAAATAATAATAATAATAATAATAATAATAATAATAATAATAATAATAATAATAATAATTTCATGGTCTCCCAGGATTATTGGAAGGAAAAACCTGGGAGGGGGAACAGTATATGTCACCTTGAACTCCTTCGAGGAAACGAAGTTCACATATTGCAAAACATTCTCCCTGCTGTGGCCTGCCTGGTACCAATATTGTCATCTTTTCAGCACCAAGTTAAGACTTTCCTCTGCTCCCAGGTATTTGACAGTTTATGATAGGCTTTTTAATGTCAGTTGTTTTATTGGATTCTGGTATTGTATCGTTAAATATTTTTAGGTGTTTCACATTGTTTTAATTGTGGTATATGTTCACGATTTTGTTATGTTTTATTTGGGGTTTTAATTTGGGTGAACTGCTCAGGGAGCTTTGGATATTGGGTGGCATAGAATTGAAATAAATTAAAATGAATAAATAAAACATGCAGTGTGAATGCTGTAGAACATAGCTGAACTTGCCATGGCATTTGAAACCTGACACATTTTACCTCAGCCTTGCACACATCAGACTGGACAAGTGGAGGCTGGTGGCTCAGATTTCGGTGGGGCTGTGAATCCATTCTGGGCTTTAGCAAGAACCAGCCAACAGAGCTGAACCCTAGCCTCAAAATAGGTTCAGCAGTTTGGATAGCTCTTTTAGAGTTCTGGCCGGATCTGACTGAAATCCACTGAAATTGGAGCTCCCAGTCCCCACTGGACTGGACCTCTCTCTCTCTCTCTCTCTCTCTCTCTCTCTCTCTCTCCTCTCAAAATAAATAATGGGAATAAGGATTGTTTGGGCAGTTCTTTGCCCAAGGGGATCCCTTGCCACTGCAATTACTCAGGTTTGCCACATAGTGCATTATTGGTCTAAACATGCACGAATGCCATACTCACTTCCTAACAGGAATTTTCCCCTCAGAATTCAGCTGCATCTTCAGCTTCACCAATCTGTGAAAAGATCAAAAGAGGCAATCCTTTGTTGACCTTGGTACCCACAAAGGGGAGAGGGAAAAAGAAATGAAAGAAGTACATAATGAGGGAAGCATGGTAGGGAAACGTGAAACAAGCATTAAAATCGGTGCATGGCCCAGTGGCAGATATTTCTGAAAAGCCTAAGATGAATTATTATTGTTAGATGTGATGCTGAAATTAAATTTCACACTGATTGGAAGAAAAAAAACCCATTACATTTCACAATGTCATAGCATTTGCAATTACTGGAAATTATTATTTTTATAAACTGCTTTATGAATTTCAGGCATTTTGCTGGTGTATTATCACTCCTGGCTAAATGTAAAGGCATCAGGATAGGTGAGGATTCTTCACTGTGGTGATTAATAAAAGCCTGCAGGGGAAGGATTTGCCAGACAGCAATATAATAGCAAAGAGAAACTTCTTTTAATATCATACTTTGGGTTTCTGGATATAATTGTTTACATCTATACTCTGCTCATCTCAACACAATTTTGGTTGCAGCCACTGTCACCAGGTGACCCAATGGAAGAAATTCTCTACTAGTACTGGGTAGTTGCAATGACACACATTTCTTGTTGACCTATTGCAGTCACTGGAATTTATGATTTCCATAAATTATGAAATTCAAGCATTGTGCCTGTGATTTCTAAGGATTTAGCCTTCATTGTCATCTTATAAAATGGAGACAGAGAAAAACAAGGGGACCTGCAACAAAATAATGCAGTGTAACTTCATCCTTAATAGATCTATTCCTGTTCAGGATTCCAGACAGCAATGTCCTCCTCCAGAATACTGTAAAGTGTAAGCAGGACATTTCACTCCCTTGCCAAGTTTTCCTATTTTGACTGATGCTCAATATTCCATACTTACTGAGCATGCCCTATCCTCCTTGGGCTGGGTTTCTTTGGCTATCTCCAGTATTTGAGGCAGTAAGCCTGTGTGCACCAGCTGCTGGGGAACATGGGTGGGAGGGTGCTGTGGCACCATGTCCTGCTTTGTTGGTCCTTGGCCGACAGCTGGTTGGCCACTGTGTGAACAGAGTGTTGGACTAGATGGACCTTTGGTCTGATCCAGCATGGTGCTTCTTATGTTCTTATGGGGCGGGGAGGATGCCCTCTTTTTCAAAAAAAGGTTTGTTGTACTTCTGGAAACCTTGGGGTATTCTTAGGCTTGCTGATACATCCTTCTAGTTTTTCAGTGGCTCCATGTTGACTCTATTTCTGTTGTCACTCGCCACATGAGTTTGTTGCTAGAAAGAGTGATATGAAAGGCTTGGAAATACAAACTTAACTGATGGCTACTTACATTTTTTCCAGGAAGCTGTAGCGGCAGGCATTATATGCAAAGGGATTCCTAACAATGCCCATGATATCATCTGCCCAACTCTGAAAAAAAACAACACCAAGCTAAGTGTACAAGTGGAAAGTGGAAAACTGCTGTGCAGCACCCACACTTTCAATGCTATTGAACAACTGTGTCATGACCTAGTTCCACATGGGATGCATGCTTATTCCGTGTCCCTCTTATCTTTGTTGAAGTCATGATCCTAATTATAGCACCACTGAAATCAATGACATTAAATGCCAGTAAAAGTGTTTAGAATCAGGTTGTTAGTATCACCTTCCTCTTTTCATCCACATGTCCAAAATGAAAAAAGGACACTTCAGTACATCTTACAGGAACCTGTCTATAATAAATCCAGGATAGGAAGATAAAGAATTCAAGTTTATTACATTTATATGCCACCTTTCCTCCAAGGAATTAAGAAATCATGCCTGGTTTTCCCTGCCCCCATAGTTCTGTGAGGTAAGTGAGGCTGAGAGACAATGAACGGCTTAAACCTATGCAGTGAGCTTCCTGGCTAAGTGGGGACTTGTAGCTGAGTCTCCCCAGGCCTAGTCTAACTACTGCACCACACTAGTTAATGTGTGTCTATCCAGACTATCACCCTCCATAATAGGTCCCACCAGTCTTATTGTTGTGATTTGGCGCAGAGCGGTAAAGCAGCAGTTTCTGCAGCTGAAACTCTCCCCACGGCCTGAGTTCGATCCCAGCGGAAGCTGGTTTCAGGCAGCCGGCTCGGGTCGACTCAGCCTTCCATCCTCCCGAGGTCGGTAAAATGAGTACCCAGTTAGCTGGGGGAAAGGTAATAATGGCCGGGGAAGGCAATGGCAAACCATCCCGCTATAAGGCCTGCCAAGAAAACGTCAGCGAAAGCTGGCGTCCCTCCAAGAGTCAGTAATGACTCAGTGCTTGCACAAGAGGTTCCTTTCCCTTTCCTTTCTTCACAGCCAGACTGTGAGATAAAGTAGGGTGGAAGACATATTGAAAACCATCCAGCAAGCCTCATGGCTGAGCAAGAATTAAAACCTAAGAATCTCATATCCAAATCCAAATGTTTAGCATGATAGCACAATAGTGACTCTGCCTGGCTGCTAGGATAGTTGAGAACAGAGCAAAATAAACTACCACTGCTGTGAATGATGATGTGTGATCACACGTTGAAAAATAAAGCCGCAATACTATGTAACACTCATCTTCCCTTCCTTTTGGGTTGTTTCCAGGACACTTCATAGTTCTCCACCTGACCCTGTCTAGTTTTCCAATACCTTTCCAACATTTTCTTTATAGGAGACAAAATTGTGAAAGGTGAGGTCCACCATATCAGGACCAGAAACTACTGTCAATGTCTTGAGTAAGAAGTTATTGTCTGGGAAATCCAGATTGAAAACCTCTCGGAGCTTCTGGCTCTGCAAAGGAAAAAGAAACATGAGCAACCTAAGTAAGTAGAGGACAAGGAACCACCCTAAAGCCACAAAACCTGAGCCAATCTTCTGCTTTAAATTCAAAGTGGGATTTGGCTTTTTGAAGAACAGAAAACATTGTTATGTGTTTTTTTTAATACAAAAAAGTCATTATCTTTACTCAATGAATATTGTTTCTGTTTTTATATAGAAAAGAAAAGCAAGTTGTTTTCCTCTCCCCTCTCCAACATAGATTAATGTACTTCTTACAGAAATGCTAAAATGCTCTGTTGTGGCACCCCGGCTGTGGAACAAGCTCCCCAGAGAGGTCCGCCTGGCACCTATACTGTATTCTTTTCATCGCCAGCTGAAGACCTTTTTATTTTCTCAGTATTTTAACACCTAATTTAACTTAAATTTAAATTTTGCTGTTTTAATTCCATATTTCAACCTATATCAATTTCTGCTGTGTGGTTTTGTCCTGGTTGTGCTTTTTATATTGTATTTTGTATTTGGGTTTTTAGATTGTCGGTTGTTTTATTATGTTCCTCATGGTTTTAATTTTTGTGAACCGCCCAGAGAGCTTCAGCTATTGGGCGGTATAAAAATGTAATAAATAAATAAATAAGTATGAAATTAGGTGCTACAAAAACATGGGCCTGGGTTAAGGGACCCTCTCTAGCAGATTTGTGGGGGACTCAGAGGGAGGGAAGGAAATGGAAGTCCTGTTGAGTGAGTGGAAATCTGCTTGTGTCATGTTAGATGTCACCCAAACACCTTCTCAAAGTCCAGCGTTGCCATGAAAAAAAGTAAGCCACACAGTAAAATAAAAGATAAGAGACATGGTGAAATCAAAGCATTGCTCTCATTGTAGATTGCAAAAAACTAGAGCGCTAGGAATCTACATGGTGAGAAAGACTAGCTTTAATCTGGCTCACTTGCTATACATGATTGTAGGATGATGATGACGACAATGATGATGATGATAATAGATGTACAAACTACATGTTCAGGATCTCCTGAAAAAAGAACAACAGCATCCCTCCACCATCAACCCCTGCCCCTCCCCTGCTGCTGTAGTGCAGTTAGATAATTTTAGCCTCTGGACTAAATGATACAAGGCCCCCTCTTTAGATGATAATATGCAGCATAGTCTGGTGGCTCCGATGACCAAGATAGGTCCTTTAGCGTTCTGACTGAAACCTGGAGAGGAGTCATTGCCCCACTAGCATCAGAGCCACCAGCCTCCACTGGTAATATGTATTACTACACTTACTTCAAAATGTGCTCAGCCATCCCTGCTGTGTTTGGAGTTCCTCCTGCTCATTCTGCTGAGTGGACCCTGGACTTCTCCTCTAAAGTCTTGCCGTGCCCTTATGGCACCATTGCCGCCCCCACCCCAGATATGGAAGAGATTTAGATTGGGAAAGGGGTGATTTGAAGGGAGGTATGGAGGGGAAGGGAATGACAGTCTTGTGTATGTAAGTTAACTAGACCACATTTGGAGGACATGTTTAGAAATCATTCCCAAATTGAGATGAATTTTTCCTTTGGTATGCAATTCACCATTTAGTGGATAAAACCAAAAAGTCCTCAGCCCAATCTTCTATGGTTGGCAAAAATCTAGACTTCCAAAACTACAGCAAATTTTATTTGCCCCTAGTGACATTCTAACAACCCAAAGCACAACAACTTCTGGAAATGCCCAAATTACTAGGATGTGTCTTATAATAATGTTAGGGTGATATTTTTCTCCCCTCTCATGATACTAGAACCGGGGTCATCCCATGAAGCTGATTGGTGAGAGATTCAGTACAGTTAAAAGGAAGTACTTCTTCACACAGCACATAGTTAAACTAAGGAATTCACTTCCACAAGATGTAGTGATGGCCACTAATTTGGGTGGTTTGAAAGGGGTTGGATAAATTCCTGGAGGTGAAGGCTATCAATGGCCACGTCCTAGAGTATCAGATGCAGTAAGCCTATATACATCAGTTGCTGGGGAACTTGGTCAGTAGGGTTCTGTTGCACCCGTATTCTGCTTGTGGGTTCCTGGTCAACAGCTGGTTGGCCACTGTGTGAACAGAGTGCTGGATTAGATGGATCTTCTTATGTTCTTAAGGTTAAAGGTAAATACTAAAGACCAAACTAGATGTGATGTGGAAGACCTGTGATTAGGATCTCCCCCTTCCCTGAAGCTGCTATTAGTTCTGAGGGAGAAAAAAGGTGTGTGGGGGGGGGGTCCAAAGCCTACTCACAGCTTTCGGTGGGGAGATTTAGATTGGGTAAGGGGTGATGGAGAAAAGGGTTAGAAACCTCTCCCAAAGTGCCACTTCCCCAGTGTTCAAAGCAACTGAAAAATAGTAAAAAGAAAGAAAGCAAAGGAAAAGGAGGAGGAGAGAGGTACTAATCATAGACCAACCATGTCATGTCTACATAGGCCCTAATAATCCACAAAACCTAGTGTGACTTTACGAAGACTAATAATCCACAAAACCTAGTGTGAATATAGCCCAGACCTCTGGGTAGATGGCCTTGCCTCCTCACCCTGTGCATAATCTATTTGTGCCACGCAGAGGAGATGGAGGAGGAATGAATTATAGCAGAATTATATTCTTGTGCTTCTGTTGCTAAAGTGACCTCAGAGCTGTGTTAGACCTGTGTGCATGAGCAGTTTTGGGGTGCTTCCAGATGGACAGCTTCTAGTGCTACCAATCAAAAGGCATTATATGCAGCTATTCCATCTTTCCCTCCTGAACAAATTTCTTGTGGTAAAAATAAAGTTGGAAGAAGCAGGTGGAAAACATGGGAGACAATGACATTTGGACTCTTAGTGAAATCTGTGTTTGGAGGCACAGTGATTGCACAATAAAAACCTCATCTAGAAGGACCCTTGAATTCAGCACATACGACGCTACACATTATGCCACAAACTCACCTTCGGCATCTTGGCAAACTTCCCTATTCTAGTGTCTCGAATGCTTGTTATCTCCAAAAATTCCATTTCCTGCAAAATAATAAAAAATAGTCTTCAGGACATGAGTAATTTGGAAGGGAAGTGGGAGCACTTGCATTAACAAATACGTTCCTCTCTGCAGCCTAATCGTGTCTGGGATCTTCTAATACACAAAGAGTATGCTCAAAGAGAATGCATTTGCATAAATGTTACTGACTTTTCTATGTGGCAAAGTCCAATAGGTTCTATTAGGAACATGCCCAAAGCAATTCTGTATTCAACCTGTGCAGAGCAGGAAAATCAGATAGCTAACCAAATATCAGGTTGTTGATCAGAGGCAGTATTATATAAAAGCTATGTATACAACACATATCCTGCTAAAATTTGAGTTCTTGTTAACTTTAAGTATCACAGCTGCTCCCACATAATATTATGCAAAATATTAGGGACTATATAGAGATTTCCCCAATATTACTGCATTAAATCTAAATGTCAATCTGATTTTTCACCAGCTGTCTTGTGAATATCACAAATGGTCCTAGCAAATGTCTCCCAGAAAACCAAACTTAATTGGTCGTAACACTGCACAGGGAATCTTAATGAAGGTTTGAAAAAGAAAAGAAAAGAAGATTCAAAGAAATGCAGTGCTGGGAGATCAAATTTCAAAGCTGGTGAGGAGAATCACAGTACAAACATGCCAATTTCCCCACTTTAAAGCCAACCTCTCTCACACTCCCATATAACAAGATGCGGCCATTTAACAAGATGGGGCCATCCCAGGAAACATACAGCAAATAAGGATAGCTACTCTTGTGGGTGGGGGGATGGGAATCCCTTTTCTTTCTCATTCATTCTGCATGGTGCAAATCAGGGTGGCTCAGAGGGTTTGTGTCCCTGGGGAAGGTGTGATGTTGGGGGCCTTGCAGCTGCCCCCCTACAAAGACTCATGCATGCATGCACAAAGCCAAGGAACCCTAAGCAAGAATTCTTAGTCAGGTATGGGCCCCATCTCAGCCCAAGACATCTTGCTGCCTGAGATGGAGGATAAAATGGGGTGTTTTGTAGGACAAAACCTACAAAACACCCCATTCCACATACAGAAGTTGACCTGAGTAATAATTGAATCTTACTTCAACACTGCAGATGGGTCATCATTCCTCACCATAACCTGAGGACAACAAGGTAGATTAGGAGGCAAAGGGCAGACTGACTAGCATCCATAGGTCTTATCCACCAACACCTTATTATTATTATTATTATTATTATTATTATTATTATTATTATTATTTATTTATATAGCACCATCAATGTACATGGTGCTGTACAGATTACACAGTAAATAGCAAGACCCTGCCGCATAGGCTTACAATCTAATAAAGTTGTAGTAAACAATAAGGAGGGAAAGATAATGCAAACAGGCACAGGGAAGTGTAAACAGGCACCGGGTAGGGTGAAGCTAACAGTATAGAGTCAGAACAAACTCAATATTTAAAAGCTATAGGGAAAAGAAAAGTTTTTAGCTGAGTTTTAAAAGCTGTGATTGAGTTTGTAGTTCTCAAGTGTTCTGGAAGAGTGTTCCAGGCGTAAGGGGCAGCAGAAGAAAAAGGACGAAGCCGAGTAAGGGAAGTGGAGGTCCTTCCCCAGCATCTGCCACCTGAGTTGGCTGCCTCACTTTACCTAATGCCAGGGCCGGTCCTGTTGGGAATCAGTGTGAACTCATACTCCAATACACAATTTCCGTTTTTTAATGAAAACTTGGAACAACTTACCAAGAATTCTGGTGACCATTGTGGCAGGGCCAGAACAAGGTGAACGGTATAAATGGGAGCTGACGTCTCTCTCTCTCTCTCTCTCTCTCTCTCTCTCTCTCTCTCTCACTCTCTCTCTCTCTCTCTCTCTCTCTCTCACACACACACACACACACACACACACACACACACCAGCTCCAGTGCAAGTGGTTAACTAAATCAGTTTTGACTTTGCTACAGAGGTCTGTGCCAGGGACTGAATTACTTTGAAATGTTATCTCCCAGCACTATCTTTATCAGGGTCCTTTTAAAACCTTCACTGAGTTCTCTTATGCAGTGTCATGACCAATTAAGTTTGTTGAGAGAGGAGTTTGCTAGGGCAATGGCCTTGGGGGGAAAGGTCTTCAGAAGAAACCATTGGGGATACAGTCCAATAACATCATTGGTTCACGCTGCTTTGGAAAGACTCCTGCTCAAGCTCACTGTACAATATCATTTGCAGTTTCTGTCTTTTACAGAAACCGTTTAGGTATGGTATACTTTCCATTGTTATCAACAACAATGACAACAACATTGTTTTCCAACTCCAATTTTTTTTAAAAAAAACCAAAACAAAACCTGAGCATGTGCATTTTTGTATTTTAAACTAACTTAGGGCACAATCTTATGCATGTTTAGGCAAGTTCTACAATTCCCAGCATGCCCCAGCCAGCAATGCAACTAGAGGTATGGAATTCTAATCACCACCTCCCACTATCACTTATCCACTGAAAATGTCTCCCCCTGCATAACCCTGCCTGCTTTTCAACAAAGAAACAATGGCTGATTCTCAGAGGATGACTTTTGAAAGATCCCAAGGAATCCCATGACATATACATGTAAATCGTGTGTGTGTGTGTGTGTGTGTGTGTGTATACAGTTTCCATGTAAACACTTCTGCCAACAATCTTATATAAGAATATGGTAGTGTAAGGCTTATTACTAGATATCTACCAGACTAATTTAGCTTTTTTTTTTTTTAAATGAAGCTTGAGCAGTGTAGACATGCAGAAAATTTTGAAACTGTGAAAAAGTTCAAAGCTCGAGCTTTAATAGCAGAACACGGTATTTCTTGGCTCCGTACGAAATAGTCACCTATTCCTCTGGCAACAGAAACCTCGTGATACACTTTGCCGCTACTCATAACTGACATGGTGGCTCTGATGAGGCCCACCCAGGGTTCTCTCCAGCTGCTGAGGCCAGCCAGCAGCAACGTGGTGCTTAAGTGGAGAGCCAGTGAGCCCGCTGAGGAGGAGACCCATCTGTGTGCTGCACTTGCATGAGCAACAACGCATTCTCCCCAGCCCTGCTCAGGTACATCCTGGGCTACCCTGAAACCAGCTCAGCTTGGAGAGGAAGGCCTGCAAGAATGCGATCGCCACAGACAATCCGCAGCTGGGGGTGAATCTGGAGCTGTGCTATGAGTTTTCAGTGGGTGGTGATGACAAGAGGCTTATCAGATGGGAAAAGAAGCTTCAACCACCCCCCTCCCAAATCATTTGCATTGTTGATGGTGGGGAGTGATCCTCTGCCAAGGGACATGCAAAGAATCCTGGGAATTATCCTTCTGCAGGTTTATCCTTTCAACTTAAAGAAATCGTAAATGCTCTTTTAAAAAGAACATTTTTTATTTTGTTTTGTTTACCCCTTTTGCCAGTTTATTTGTTGTACTTTAAAAGTGTACAGTTCTTCCAGTTGGAATGGAAACGAGCAAACATATTTTTATCCAATTACTCCCACACTACTAACCCAGTGGCAACAGGGCATTTACACTAGTAACCTGAATAACAGGAAAGAACTAGAATGAATCATGCTCTTGGGGCAATCCCCAGAAGAGCAACATGGATAACTCATTCTGATGTACCATTTGTCCATTGTTGTCCATCTGTGGACAATAAAAAGTCATCCTATGAATGCAAAATTTGTGTTTATGGTGGGATTTTTGTTAGCTTGCCCAACAGCTTTTAAGTTCACCTTTGCTCGGTCACAAACACTCTTTGTGAGTGGGAAACCAGCCAGCCAGTGGCCTCTCCCAAGGGGGAAATTAAACAAACTACCATTCTACGCTCAGGTTTGTTTATTTTGTTTAATATTCTAATCAGCGATGATTGTATTTCCCAGGCAAATGAGATTCATTTTCTCACTACTCTCAGGAAAATCCCTCACTGCCTTTGAGAGTATTAATGATACATTTACCAGCAGCTACTACAGGCTACAGAATATAAAAGATGTCCAAGTTAAAAGGAGATGAGAGGTTTTTCTGTAAACTGCCCAGAGAGCTTCGGCTATGGGGCGGTATATAAATGCAACAAACAAACAAACAAACAAACAAACAAACAAACAAACCTAGGAAAAGCCATGCTGGATTAGACCAAGGGGCTCTCTTGTCCAATATTCTGTTCACACAGTGGACACCAGCTGCCAGTAAGATATTTCACTTCTTGAAAACCTGTCCCTAACTCTAAAGTTCCCTCTGCAAAGGTATCTTTACCAGAGCTACTTCACAGACCCTCTGAAACAAATGCATGCATTGTGCTTCTGCTTTCATGCTTTCATTTAACACAAGAAGGGGAAATTGGCACTTTCCACCTGGGTCAAGATGTGTGACATCAACAGACGTTCTGCATTCCAGAGGACAGTCCTCTATATGAAGGACTGTTGGATACCAAAATTTAATTTGTGGAAGAAGATAATGCATTTTTAAAGTAAAAACAATTAATTGAGTATCTGAAACCACATAAATGCCCAGATGGTGGCCCACTATAATATCTTCTTTAAAATGGGAAAGAAAGGATATTGTGGCAAGGACAGGCACTTCCAGCAGCCCCAGTGGGGCCATGCTAGCCCAGGTGCTGATGCCACACCTGTGTGCTGCTGCCCCCATCAGATGCTGCTCTTTGAGTGATCACTGTCTTCCCACCCTGCAAGGCTATAGAACCCTGCACTTTAGCCCTGAAGCCCTTTTCTTTGCTGCACCACTGCATACCCATGCATCCCTAGAAAGCACTTGAGGATAGTGACCCTTACCTAAATAGAGCCTCCAGGTTCAGAGGCAGTTACCTCTGAATACCACCAATTTGGGAGCAACAAGTAGGGCTATTGTAGGGTAACCATACGAAAAGGAGGACAGGGCTCCTGTATTTTTAACAGTTGTATTGAAAAGTGAATTTCAGAAGGTGTCATTTGTATATATGGTGAACCTGGTGAAATTCCCTCTTCATCACAACAGTTAAAGTTGCAGGTGCCCTGCCCTCTTTTAAATCTGGTCACTCTAGTATAGCTCCTGCAGCTTTAACTGTGGTGATGAAGAGGGAATTTCACCAGGATCTCCATATATACAAATGACACCTACTGAAATTCCCTTTTCTATGCAACTGTTAAAGATACAGGAGCCCTGTCCTCCTTTTCATATGGTCACCCTAGTGCTGAGGGATTCATGCCCTATTGGTGAGCTCCCAGGAAACATCTGGTTGGCCATGGTGGAATTCTGTAGCTAGGCAGAACTGATCCAGTCAGGATCGTCTCCTGTTCTTATGAGACTAGGTGAACAATCACAAGTTTCCAGGCCCTTCGACTGGTACTGTGCACAGTTACAGCTTTCGGATGGCCACATGTCTTACTTTACTGAGCACTGTGTTTGAAGGCCTCTCCTGTCCAATCCTAGCTTAAAGATAAAGAACTGTAAGGAGGAAGAGGAGGCGAGGGCCTCGAAGCTGCCCGCTCGCAGTTAGCACACTGACTGAAGATTGAGGCACAAAGGTCACACAGCCAATCTCCTCCACGATGGTGAGATGTATTGTACCGGTATTTCAGTTACAGCAATTATTTCTAAATTGGCATATAGACATATGAATTAGCATATGCAAATCAGTGTTCTCTTTTTGGGTGGTGCATTTCCTTTCTTTTGGCCATGTGTAATTGGCCACCCTATCCTGCTATAGTCTTCTAAAGTTGTCTTATTCTTGAGTTGCAGTTACTGGTCAAGCTGGGCACAGCCTTCCCCAACCTAGTGCCCTCCAGATATTTTAGACTTCAGCTCCAATCAGCCCCAGCCAGCACAGCCAATGGTCAAGAATCCTGGGGGTTGCAGTCCAAAAACATCTGCAGGGTACCAGGTTGGGGAAGCCTGGGCTAGGAGGAAGCAATCTGGGACCACAATTTCTGACTTAACTGGAAAGCAGAACTAAACAAGCAAAACTTCCCAAAGCAAGCTTGCTAGCTCCTTCTTGCTGCATTTTCCCCCTCTTTGCACAGAGGAAGAAAGAAGTTCTTCCTTTTCCTGTGCATTATTTCTAGTGAAGTTCTAAATCACCCCATCTCCACATAACGAACATTCATTCTTGGCCCTGATTTGCCACATCTGGGCACTGCACTGGAGACCCTGCCTTAGTCTTAAAGCAGTTATTATAAGCGATAGGGTGCAGAGCTAAATAACAGCTCTGGATGCATCAGAGAGACTTGGGTGCAAAAGGGGGTGGGAGAATGTTGCCTAGCAGCCAGGCAGAGCCAAATAATTTTCCATAGAGCCTGATGTTGTTGCTGGGTTTTTTGGTGTATAAAAAATTAGCATGTCCCCTATGTTTTGTGGTAGTAGTGGTTTCATTCTGTTAGAAACCTGGCCTAATTTAATCTACTGTTTAGCCAGGAGTCTATCTGTTTATGATTCAGTAAAGTTTGCTAAGACTTTCACTTTCTAGATCCAGTCTGCTTTATTTAAATTTTATTTATTTTATATACCACTGAGTAGGAGTGTGCAAAGTGGGTCTTCTCTGCCTCGAAATTTGATCTGCAGCTCCGTAGAGGTGATTCTCTGCCTCAGTTTTGGCAGATTCTCTGCCCCTCTCTCCAGTTGAATAACTGTTCAGTATTCGGGTAACTGGTATTAATAGAAATGCTTACAGCTCCCTCATATTTATTATTATTATTATTATTATTATTATTATTATTATTTATTTATTTATTTATTTATATAGCACCATCAATGTACATGGTGCTGTACAGATTACACAGTAAATAGCAAGACCCTGCTGCATAGGCTTACAATCTAATAAAGTTGTAGTAAACAATAAGGAGGGAAAGAGAATGCAAACAGGCACGGGGAAGTGTAAACAGGCACCGGGTAGGGTGAGGCTAACAGTATAGAGTCAGAACAAACTCGATATTTAAAAGCTATAGGGAAAAGAAAAGTTTTTAGCTGAGTTTTAAAAGCTGTGATTGAGTTGGTAGTTCTCAAGTGTTCTGGAAGAGCATTCCAGGCGTAAGGGGCAGCAGAAGTAAATGGACGAAGCCGAGCAAGGGAAGTAGAGATCCTTGGGCAGGTGAGAAACATGGCATCAGAGGAACGAAGAGCACGAGCGGGGCAATAGTGTGAGATGAGAGAGGAGAGATAGGCAGGAGCTAGACCGTGAAAAGCTTTGAAGGTCAGCAGGAGAAGTTTATATTGGATTCTGGAGTGAATTGGAAGCCAATGAAGAGATTTCAGAAGTGGAGTGACATGGTCAGAGCGGCGGGCCAGGAAGATGATCTTAGCGGCAGAGTGGTGGACAGAGACCATCGGACTGATGTGAGACGAAGGAAGGCCAGAGAGAAGAAGGTTGCAGTAGTCCAGCCGAGAGATAACCAGTGCGTGAACGAGAGTCTTGGCAGAAGAGACAGACAAAAATGGTCGAATCCTGGCAATATTATATAGGAAGAAACGACAGGATTTAGCTACTGCCTCGATGTGAGGAGTAAAGGAGAGCGAGGAGTCAAATATAAAGCCAAGACTACGAGCTTCCTTGACCGGAGTAAGCGTGACATCGTTGACAGTAAGAAAGAATGAGAGGTGAGGAGAAAGAGATAAAACTTGGCACAGTGACAGCTCTCCTGCCAAGTTTGAATTAGATCAATTCATGCTTTGATTTTTTAGGAGTTTTTAAATGGAAATTACAAAAATGCTTACATCTGTGTAATTTTTATAGGTAAAGAGATGAAACTTAGCAAGGTAATAGCTCTTAAGAAGGGCTTTATCGATGCCATTTGAATCAGATCAGTTTATCCCTTGTTTTTAAGGATTTTTTTTAAAAAAATCACCACTCCAGCCTTCTCCAACCTGCTGTCCTTCAGATCCATTGGAAGGACCCCTTCCTGCACTAGAAGCCCAGGCACTGAAATAAAATGCCTGCCTGTGCCTGACTCAGGTGTAGAAGCTTTCTCACTCACCATGCCAGCCAGCCCAGCACTTTGACACTGTGGAAATGTGGATGATTGATTTCTATGAGTCCAAGCTCCCTCTCCTCCTCCCCCCACAGCCAGAATCAGCAGCTAGTTAATATTTCCTACTCCTCTGAATACTGAGATTTTAGGAGAACACGATCAGAGACAGCGTTGTGGCTATTCTTAATTTGTTAGCTACCCCTCACCTCACTCAATGTCTTCCAAATATGGAGTTACAGCGTTGACTCCTGAAAAGCAGTCAAATAATTATGGAGACTTTAGAAGTTCCGATTGGGCATGTCTCTGCTCTGAGTTTCTTTGATGGGTTTGGAAGTGGTGAATCTCCACTCTGGAAGACCGAATGCTCCGCAGATGTTCGTGGTTACCAGATAATTCACACTCCTTCCACTGAATATAATGGAATCTCTCAGGAGTTCACAACATTAAAATATAATATTAAAACACAGTATTAAAGCACAGCATTAAAAGACTTCCAACTACAATAAAGGAGCAGTAAACTGGAGTGACATAATTAATTTACTTACTAACCAGGGGATGACTGGGTGAACAAATGTGTCTTCAAGAGGCATTTAAAAGGTGCCACATTTTCTGAACTACATGAGGGAGGGTTTTTGAAATGGTGGGTGCCACTACAGAGAAGTCCTGCCTTCTCTGTACTTCATAGCAACATTCCATCCATTTCGGAATGACCAGCAGGACCACCTCTGCTGATCTTAAAGGTCGCCTGGTACCTATAAGGGAAGATGTCTGCTAGGTATCCTGGTCCCAAGTTGTTTAGGGCTTTATATGACAGTAACATAACTTTGTATGTGGCTTGGTAACTAACAGGCAGCCAGTGCAGTTCTTTCAACACAGGTGTTACGTGAGCATAGCTGGGAGCACCCTAGCTACTGTATTTTGCACTAGTTTCAGCTTCTGAACCACGCATGAGGGCAGCCCCACATAGAGCGCATTGCAGTAGTCTAATTGTGAGGTTACCAGTGCACGGATCGCTGGCTATCACCAGGAATGGGCATAGTTGGTGTACCAACTGAAGCTGGTAATGGGTGTTCTGGACCACTAAAGCCATCTGGGCCTCCAGTGATAAAGATGGATTCAGGAGCACCCCCAAACTATGGAGCTGCTCCTTTAAAGGGAGTGCAATCCCACTCAGAATAAGCAAACACCCAAATATTGGACTTGGGAACCACTAACCCATAGGGTCTCTGTCTTATCAGGATTCAGCTTCAGTTTGCAGGGCCCCATCTAAGCCATAACTGTATCTAGGCACCAGTTTAGAATGTGTATGGTCTGTTCAGATGTTACAGAGAAATAGAGCTGGGTGTCATCAGCATACTGGTGACACCATACCCCAAATCTCCCGATGACCACTCCCAATGGTTTCATATAGATATTAAATAATATTGGGGGAAAGACGATGCCCTGTGGCACCCCACAGTTTAACTGCAATGGGACAGAGGTCTCAATGTATTCTCTGGAACTGACCCCTCAAGTATGAATTGAACCACTGTAGAACAGTGCCTCCAATTCCCAACTCACAGAGGAGGTCCAGGAGGATACCATGGTCAATGGTATCAAAAGCCAATGAGAGATCAAGAAGTAGTAACAGGGTCACACTCCCCTGCCACTCTCCTGAAGAAGGTCATCCATCAGGGTGATCAAGGCCAATTCTATCCCAAAACTGGTCCTGAACCCAGACTGGAATGGATCCAGATAATCAGTTTCATCCAAGAGCACCTGCACTTAAGACAACACCATCATCTTAAGGAATGGGGTGTTGGCGACTGGTAAATAGTTGCCATAAATCTCTATATCAAGGGAGGGTTGGGCTTTTTTCATATTGCCACTTCAGCTTACACTAGGCTAGGAATGTGACCTCTGCCTGAGACTGAAATTTCATGTTACATAAAATGCATGTAATGTAAACCCAGCATTGCCCTGCCCCTGAAAGATGACACAGATTTGCATATAAGCTGCATATGCTAATTTATAGATGTAGATGCACAGCTAGATGTAATCTAAAAAGGAAGGCAAATGATATAATATATCTCATCATAGTGGGGAAGGTTGAAATGCTTCTGCGAAGGCATAGTAGTTACTGGAAATGAGAGGATTAAGCTACAACATGCAGGTATTGTTTGTGTTTTGGCCCCACCCCCTTTTGCCTTCTGTTCCACACATCACTGAATGTGGTCCCCTAAGAGATTCTCCAAAACTGAATTTGATCCTTGGGCTGAAAGAGGTTTCTCAGCCCTACTCTAAGACCTTGGACATTCACTGCCCATCAGAAGACAGTAGATTGGGCTTAGATGGACCAGAGGTCTGATTTAGCATATGGCAGCTCCATAGGTCTGTTCAGCTGCCCTGTGTATTTGGGCCTTCAAAGATTAGGGCTTCTTTGATGACATCTCTACTTGAACCTAAGGGTCATGACTTACCTTACTCTGAAAGGTCCAATATAGATAAAATCCCTTTGGATCTACCCGTAGAATGACAGGAGAAGCATTTGTGGAATCCTAGCAAAACCAAAAAAAAGGAAATAGATTAGAAACATTCATTTATGTGTCTTGATGTATCTGTGAGTGAGGGAATGAGGGAGTGAAAGACACAGGACGTTTTACATCTGTGCATCAGCTGGATTGGATGAATGTTAAGCTTCCATCCCGTCCTTTTCGACTTATTTCCATACATATTTAGGAAGTGCTGTTCAGTTAAACAGGGGAAGTATCCCTTATTAAAGGAGTACAAACATTCCTGCAATTTTTTTGGGTGGCTGTATTGCATTAACCTTATTCCTGACCATCTCCTTCATTGTCAGAAAATTCTTCACATCCAGATCTGAGCCTGATGCAGGAGTTTGCACTTAACACATAGAAGTCTAACCAGACAATGGGCATGCAGGGACATTCGGGGTAGGGCTTACGTGTTCGCCCACGTTCCCTACACAGTTTTGCCCTACTCATGAGCAGGCGAATACCTGCATAGGGCTATCGATATAGATCTATTTGGCGTGGAATTTTCCTGAATTCTATCTGCAAATTTATTTCAGCAGAAAATAAAGCGGACTCTTCCAAATTTCAAAATCACAATGTAGCAGATTTATTAGAGGATTATGTTGTGCAAATTCGGTGTTATGAAAACTGGAGCCCACAAGTAATGAGCTGGAAATACAGATGTGTGGGGGAAATATGCAAAAATCCTAAATTACATCCTACCCAAATTACAGCCTAACAATCTGGCCCTATCTATCAGCCCCAGCCAGCAGACTGATAAACTTGTTGGTTGGGGATGATAGTATTTGTAATCCAAATCAAGTTTATTAGGCAACCAATTATAGGTTATAGCCAAAAGAAACAAATTACAACCAAGCAAACCAAACATTTACAATTCATCAATCATACAAAAGATACAAAATCCTTAAGCCAACATATTAGCCTCAAAGGCTTGCCTTAGTTGGGAGGCTGTCAGAGCAAATTTGGCTATATGAAACATAACAGCCTTCACTATGCTAGACAACAGATATTCAGTTTTATCCATGTCACTATAAGGGACTACCAACTCTAAGCTTTTCTTCAAATATTTTCCCCTTCGAATTTTGTATATTTTACAGTATAACATATAAAGTATGGTATCCTCAACCAATTGGTATCCACAGATACTAAAGCACCACTTTCTGGGGATTTCCTTGTATCACCCTTCCAAAAATTGGTTTTCATTGTCTGAAAATGCAAGGCTTACAAAGGAAAGGTGAAGTAAGCTCAGAGAATATTTCTCTTCCTCATGCTGGATTTTTTAGAACAGGAGAGCTATTGGAAAATCTAGATGTCCAATTACTTCAATATCCAGTCCAGCAAATAATTCCTGTTCCTGCTCTTTAATGATTTCCCAGCTAGACTGTATAGGATTTGTAATCAATCATATCTGGATGGCACTGGGTTGCAGAAAGCTGCTCTAAAAGACGGGATTGTGATGTTTTCATCAGGTTTGAAGGATTTTAGTGGATTTATTTTTGCCGAAGCTTCAGTAATTCAGTGGTTTTATTGCTTTGTTTTTATTACTGTATTTATTTGATGCATTTTTACCCATCTTTTCAGTTGAAAAGGCTCACAGAGTGGCTTTCAGATCAATAATAAAAAAAGACAATCATTGCCCTCAGGCTTACAACCTGAAAGACAGCATCAAAAATAAAAACAGGGAATGGAGACAAAAGCAAGCAAATGTAGGCAGCAATACTTAGAGATACAAAGTTCTTTAAATTACCACCTGGGAATGAGGTGGTCATTACTCAGGGAGGTCAGGAGCCAAATGGAGCTGTTCTCTCAGGTGAGCTGATGGGGTGGCCCTGTTTGCCAACTCTCCCTCTGCGGCAGCCTGATGGAATGCCAGGTGACACTTGTTTATTGTGTTTGTTTTTAAATCCCCAAGAGTCCTGTTTCTGATGAGTGGCTTATACAGTGACATAATTAGTTAATATTCAGTCTTCTTCGATAGCATACACTTTGATTTAGAACTGGAGATGGACTGGAAATCAATATGGAGCTGAGGCTGGTGCCTCCCTTGTTCTGTTCTGAGGTGTTCAGTCTAGGGTGACCATATGGAAAGGAGGACAGGGCTTCTGTATCTTAAATAGTTGCATAGGAAAGGGAATTTCAGCAGGTGTCATTTGTATGCATGCAGCATCTGGTGAAAGTCCTTCTTCATAACAACAGTTCAAGCCCTGCCTTCTTGACTAGATACAAAAGAGTGCAGGGCACCTGCAGATTTAACTGTTGTGATGAAAAGGGAATTTTACCAGGTGTTGCATGCATACAAATAACACCTGCTGAAATTCCCTTTTTTATACAACTGTTAAAGATACAGGATCCTTGTCCTCCTTTTCATATGGTAGCCCTAGTTCAGTCTCATTCGGCATCATCCTACATGACTTGCAACTGGTTTTAATTTAGCAAATACTTATGACATGCAGCAGGACTGAGCCCATGATGGGACCTGCTTTAAGGAGCTTTCTGTTTAACCAGTATAGCCACAGTAGAATAATCTAGACTTGAAGGGCAAAGGTGGTCATCTCCACTGAAGGAAACATACATCTGCAGAGTCAGCTGACGGTGGCAATAGACACAGATGTCACCTCAAGATGTTTCCAGGTGAGTCAGTGTTTTAGCTTTTAAGCTAAAGTGGGTGGAAGGCTGCTCAAGGAAGAGGTATCAAACAGCCCAGACACTTCTTGTGCGATACTCCCCTCTTTGGACTGTATTGTACTCACACCGAAACTACTAGTGGCTTTGGTTGCATCCGAGAATAACAACAATTTTTAAAATTCTTCAACTTGAGAATTCCTCAACTTAAGAAGTCCTCAAGGGAGAAAAAAACCCTTTAAAACATGATATAGTTTACTTCTTCCAAATGTATCTTCCTTGACTACCATATGTACCTATTTAATTGTTTTAGGCTAGGTTCCTCTGAGGAAAGTTTGAAGGACTTGGCCTTGCTTAGCCTGAAGAAAATATTATTATGAGGTGATGTGGTAACTATCTTCAAATATATGAAGAGGAAAAATTCTTATTACTCCAGAGGGTAGGAACTTCATTAACTGGTTCAGATTACAAGAAAGGGGATTTCGACTTATATTAAGATGACTTCCCTGCTGGTACGATTGGGTGGCCCTGTGTCCTACATTAGTCCACTGTTTGAAATGCTGTCCAATCTAGGTCCAGTTTGAAGACCCATAGGAAGGGAGAGCAGCAGGGCCTTGAAGTTGCCCATCAACAGTCAGCACCTGTACACCTGCAGACTATGACCACGCAGGTCCCAGTCTTCCCTACTAGTGTGAGATGTATTGTATTCCTATTTAAATTATAGTAATTATATCTAAATTTGCATCTACGCATATAAATGAACATATGCAACTTTTATGCAAATCTGTGTCCTCCCTTGTCCCCGTTTCGGTGATGCATTCCCTGCTTTAGTCCTATCATTTAAAAACACACACTCAGGAGTGCATTTGGGATCCAGAACAAATCAGAACAGGTTCAGTTTGGGATCCCACCAAAACGTCAGGTTTTGACCTGGAATTCCAACTATGTGGAATGTCTGCTAGGCAGGAAGTGAGTAAATAATGTCACTAACAGATATTGCCACATTATTCTTTGGAGGTGCACAGAGAGGTCCTTTGGCCATGTCACACCTTGGCACACATGCACTTAAACCTCTAAAGCACCACATGGCAGCACAAGTTAAAGCCATGATTGACCGTGCACCAAAGTAGAGGCCTCTACGCACAGGAAGGAGACCGTACCTTTTGGCATAATTGTGGTGAGATGAGCCCATGGATGTACGATAGCACCGCACTGGACTTCTTATTTGCCAATATTCTTAAGTAACATAATTTTAAACAAACTGCTCTTTAGGTTTCATTCCAAGTGTGATATTAATTTATCTACTTTGTGTATATTTTAAATTAGTTGCCAATTTATGCAGGATAAGTGAGGACTTTTGTTAACTTACTTTTGAAAGATGTTTCCATAGATAATAAATAAGCTTTCCATAAAAGTTCTGGCACCTTTGTATATGTGTTTCCCTGGATAGTTTTAAATGTGATTTTGCAGCCACCACTTCCATGTGTAAAAAGCAGGCGGAAGGACCATGCAAGATCAAGAGTGTGTAGTTTGATCTTATCCCATATATGCCTCCAGCAAACAGACAAGAAAAGGAAACCATTCATCAGTTTATTGTTTTCTCCATCCTGCTCACTTGCAGCAGTCTTCTTACAAGAATTTTCTGAACATGAGATCTCATGCAGAAACCAAAGGCGTGTTTGTTTGGTGTTGGAAGCAGAAGGACGGAAGCATCAGAAATTCACAAATATCTTCTTCTCTTATTTAATACAACTTTTAGTATCTTAGGTGCATAACAGGAGCAGAGTGCACTATCCGTGAACTACACTCTTTTCTTGTGTACAATGCAGGTACGTGAGTGTACACTAAGAGCTGGCTTATGT
Source organism: Elgaria multicarinata webbii (assembly GCF_023053635.1). Lineage (NCBI taxonomy): Eukaryota > Metazoa > Chordata > Lepidosauria > Squamata > Anguidae > Elgaria > Elgaria multicarinata. The sequence continues at coordinate 132,251,589 of NC_086172.1, read as the reverse complement.
AATACTTTGGGGGGTGGGTACATACAAGCTATCCAGACCATCTCTTAGCACACACACAGGGTTTGTTCATTTTAAATTGAATTTTTCCAAGTAAGAACGAACAGAAACAAATCCAAATATACCACATGTGGGTCAATTTCTTTACAGTCTTTCTAATCACTGTGGATCTGTATTTGATGCAAGCAAGATTATCTGATAAAGTTATCATTCACCACCATAAAGGATCACTACATAGAGTTCTGTGTGTCTTAGGTTGTTGTATATTCTTCGCAGTATTCACAAATACAATAAATAGATATTATATTTTCCATAAAAATGTCCCTTTCTACTTGGCCGCTTTGTAACTGAAGGTGTTTAGTGAGTTTCTCCATTTTCTGTTTCCATAGGTTAAGAGAAAGTTAACATAGGAGAGGGCCTTCTCGGTGGCTGCTCCAGTGCTCTGGAACTCTCTTCCCGGGGAAGCTAGGCTGGCTCCCTCCTTGATGAGTTTTCGGAAGCAGGCAAAAACTTGTTTGTTCCAGCAGGCCTTTGGAGAATTATCTGGTCCTCCATCTATGTTAAGGTCTTGTAAAATTGTCATTTGTTTTAAACATTTAATGTTTTAATATTGTATTTCTTTAAGTATAATTTTTAATTTTTGTACATTTCTTTTCCTAGGTTTACTATGTATATGTTTTAAATTTTGTAAGGCCGCCTTGAGGATCAGTATTGGGCAAAAGGCGGGATAATAATAATTAATAATAATAATAATAATAATAATAATAATAATAATAATAATAAAAGTTCATTTGCTGATTTCCAATTAGCAGCTATGACCAACCTGGCTGCTGTTCAGAAAAAAAAGTCAGGAGCTTGTTGTTTCTTCTTTGTGTTTTAGGCCTTAGCTAGACCCAAGGATTATCTCAGGCAAATGGAGAGGTTGTCCCTGACTGCTCCCGGTATCCCCTGTGTGTCATTTGGATGCACAGGGACGATCCCGGGATATAGGCCTGGTCTAGCCATGGCCTTAGAGTCCATATAAAGAGATTGTAATCCCAGTTTTGCAGATAGTGTTATATCTTGTTGTATGACCTCACTGGCAAAGGCAAAGACCTGACCCAAAACCTTTGCACCACTGGGCAAACCCACCCCATATGCAGGTAAGGTGTTCTCTGGTAGCTCCACACCTCCAACAACTAGGATTCACACTACAATTGAAATAGTTCTGCTTTACTGACATAACATACCACCTGTGCCTCACCTTCAATGCATTTGCTTTCACTCTGAGTGACAGAGATTTCACGCAGGGCATTAGAACACAGTGCTACCCACTGTTAATTCAGGTATTTTTCCCACACCATTTTTAAACATCTTACATATTCTTCAAGCTAAGCCCTTTGTTTCTGATTTTCCCCAAGCCACTAAACTTTAAAAGTTTCAAAACACACGCTCATGAGATCTGGGAGGATCTACACTACTGCTTTAAAGTGCTTTATAACAGTTTTGACAACTCTTGGGGCCCAGGACACCCTCCATATACAGTTTTCAAAATGTTTTCAAAGTGCTTTAAAGCGCTTTAAAAGCAATAGTGTAGATCCCCCCTAGATCTCAATCCCAGCTGCTGAATGGTCTAATGCACGTGACGCCTCCCCTCCTTTTCAAAAGGGAACATAAGAAGAGCCATCCTGGAACAGACCAAGGCTCCATCTAGGGGCACTTCCACACGTCGTACTGAAAGCGCTTCCATCCGCCCCCAGTGCACCCCGAAAACGATCGTGTAGCTTGCCTGTAAAAGAGACGAGGAAGAGGCGTCCTTGCCCACCTCCCTCCTCGCCCGCCCGGATGGAGAGCTCGGTGGAAGAAGGCGGGGTGGAGAGCGGAAGAAGCTCTCCACCCCGCCTTCTTCTGCCGAGCTCTCCGTCCCGGCGGGCGAGGAGGGAGTTGGGTGGCGGCGCCGGCAAGGACGCCTCTTCCTCGTCTCTTTTACAGGCAAGCTACACGATCGTTTTCGGGGTGCACTGGGGGCGGATAGAAGCGCTTTCAGTACGACGTGTGGAAGAGCCCTAGCACTGTTCATACAGTAGCTGACTGGCTGTCGAAGGGAAACCCATAAGCAGGTCATAAGTGCTCCAGCATACTCCCACCCATGTTCCCCAGCAATTATGAGAGAGGGAGAAAAATGTCTCCCTATCCACATTCTCCCCACCATGCATAATTTTGTATACCTCTATTATGTCTCCCCTTACTCGCCTTTTTCCCAAGCTAAATAGTCCCAGCTGTAGGGGAGATGCTCAGCCCTTTGATCATTTTAGTTGCCCTTTTCTGCACTTTTTATAGATAAATATTTAACTGACCCTAGAATAGTTGTTTTACGTGGATATTGTTGTTTTCATACTTTTGATGGTTTTAAATGTTTATATTTGTTTTTAACGTTCACTGTTTATAACCTTTGTAAACTGCCCAGACAGCTTTGGCTGTGAGGCATTATATAAATGTAATAAATAAATGTAAATAAGCTCTACAATGTCTTTATTTAGGCGCAGTGACCAGAACTGTACATTGTATTCTATGTATGTATGCCCTATGTATATAAGGGCAGTATGATATGATATTGGCAGTTTTATTTTCAATTTCTTTCCTAATTATGCCTAACATGGAGTTTGCCTTTTTTTACAGCAGCCGCACACTGAGTTGACATTTTTATTGAACTGTTCACCAGAACCCCAAGATCTCTTTCTTGGTTGGTTGAAGTTGGAAGAATCATACAAGTTGGGCTATTGTACATGCAGCCCGCTTTGTGGACTTCTGTATGGACGATGCATTTACTCCTTCTTCACAATGCCATTTTGCATCATTTACTCCACTGAGTGCAAAATGAGTGTCAGCCTCAGTAAATATATGCAATGATAACACCAGCAAAATAAAAATGAGGGGGAGAGAGAAAAGTCCAGCTCTTTCAACAGTGCACTGAGTTCTGTAAAGTTGGTCACATGGCCACTCTAATACCTTACAGAAGTACACACATTTTATACTGCCTTCAAACATTGGGGGATACATTTATTCTTGCACACAGGTTAGGTAGATGGTGCATAACCTTCCATTTCCTGCTCCCCAGGAGATACCAAGGCTGTTGCAGCTCCCAATACAACAGCGCACTAATATATATATTTTTAATATATATATATTTTAAAGCTGCTTTTATGACAGAAGTCCTCCCAAGGTGGTGAACCAATAATAAAGTAATAGCTTTTGGTACTCACATCATCCCATTTGATAAAGCGTTCACCTCTGGTCATGTAGTCCTTCACCTTAGGAGGGGTCAGGATAGGGGTAAGCACTGACATCTTGTCAATCAAGTCTCCTCCCTGAGGTGTGGGGCTCACGCGTACTTGGCTGCCTCCTTTCTGGCCCTCTGGCGGCCTCCTCCTCGCCTAGTGCTTTCTGGCTGCTTCACGCCCAAACATGCTTTATAGACTAGAGAAAACGCTGGGATGGCTCCGAATGGTGAATGCAGAGGCACTGATCTGCATGGCAAATTATCGTCTTTCCAAAACAAATAGGTGAGCTCGCTGCAGTCCAGGGAGTGTGGGATGGTGGGCAAAATAATCAATAGGCTGCTCCTTAAAACTGCAGAAAGCCACAAGTGAACGCTTCCTGTTACCAGCTTCCTCATAAATGCTTCTGCTTCTCTCGCCAGCTGATTCATAGAGTATTTCAAAACACTGAAAAGAATTTCAAAAGTCCTTTTGAAAGGTGGCTATTTAGATACTACTTCCTGTCTTACAAGCGAAGGGAGATCTGTTATTCGCACAACACACACCAAGCCTATGTTTAGTAAATGAAAAAGCCTCATTTGTACAAAAGTATCTGCTTAGCAGTGGAAACTATTTGAGGTACATCTTTACAAGGGACATTAAACTGTAGCTAAATATGTTATGTTTGTAAGTTAAATGAAAGGCCAATATGGACCACAATAAACAATTTAATTTTTTAAAATGGCTGTTTTGACTTTCACTATTACATGAACAACATTTAACATCTTCTGAGATGTTATTTTTTATTTTCCAGAATAAATATATGTATTATTCACTGTGCCAGAGGATCCTGAGATCTTTTCCCAAGGTAAGTGCTTCTTTGATTGAGATATTGCATTTTCCTGGCTATCAGGGAAGGGTTCAGCAGCTGCGATTTTTTAGTATGGAGGAAAAAATGAGTAAGGGGAGACATGATAGAGGTGTACAAAATTATAGGGCTGTGCACAGCCCACCCTCACATCGGAGGCCAATTTGGGAGCTTGGATTGAGGGGTCATCCCCAAGGTGGTGGATAGCCCTACAAAATTATGGTGTGAAGAATGTGGATAGGGAGACTTATTTATTCATTTACAATATTTATATAGCACTCCATATCTAAAATGGATTCTAGAGTGGTGAACGTAGGAATAAAACAGTAAAAAGTTGTTTTTAAGAAAGATTTAAACAGCAAATTATAATTGATCAATTTAAAAGGAAGTACTAATAAAAAACGGTGGCATATTTTCCCCCTTCTATCAAAATACTAGAACCCAGGTTCTTCCCATGAAACTGATTGGTAGGGAATTCAGGACTGATAAAAGGAAGTACTTCTTCACACAGAGCATTGTTAAACTATGGAATTCACTACCACAAGACAGTGATGGCCACCAATTTGAATGGCTTTAAAAGGGAGTTAGATACATTCCTGGAGGCGAAGGCTATCAATGGCTACTACTCCTAATAGATATGTGTTACCTCCAATATCAGATACAGTAAGCCTATGTACAGCAGCTGCTGAGGAACATGGGTACAAGGGTGCTGTTGCACTCATGCCCTGCATGTGGGTTTCCCATTGGGACAGCTGGTTGGCCACTGTGGGAACAGAATGCTGGACTAGATGGCCCCTTGGTCTAATCCAGAATGGTTTTTCTTACACTGTTCTTAAACTGCAGTATTTTGTCTCTGAGAAACTGTAACTTGTGCCATTCCCATCCCAAATGATGAATGTGGATTCTGATTGTCATAGCTTTACAGAATGTGGCTGTGCATGTGCCATTCCTATTGGCTGGGGACAGAAGTTCCCCAGTTCCCAAATTCCATGTCTTTGCCACTCACCATTTTGATTTTACTCTGTATTGTTTCTTTAGAGCAGGGGTGCAACCTCAGGCTGGGCAGACAGCCCCGCCCCTTCTCCTAGCTCCACCCCTTTCTACCAACCACTGATCATTTGGTGGTTTCCTAGCTTTGGTGCAGTTTTCCCCCCCCCCATTCCAAAAAGCTGAAATTGCTAAGCCATAGTTACTGGCAGTAAGAACTTTAGGCTAAAATATGCTGGTTGGTCTGGTATTTTTGGCTCTACCCCTTTTCCTTTGGGCTTGCCATTCGCAAGAATGTGACCCCTTAAGAGCTTCTCTGAAATTGGGCTGAAAGAAGTTCTTTATCTCTGCTTTAGAGGCTGAGGTGGGTTCCACCCATTCCGGCCATTCAAGCAAAGGAGCAGTACGCTGAGTTCCCCCATGCACTGAGATTCGGTGGGGGGGGGTACTCCTACTTTCTGCAGTGGCCCCCAAATTGTGGAATGCCCTCTCCTTTAGAGGTTCCACATGACACCTACTTTGTTTACTTTTTGGCACCAGTATTTTAAACTGACACTTGCTTTATTGTTTAATTTGTCTAATGCTGCATTTTAAAATCATCTTCTCTATCTGTGTTTTTTTTATCTGCACAGTGATTAATCTCTTTTAAATGCTGGATTTTGTTGCTGGTTTCAAAACAATGCTTGTTAATGTATTTTATTATTAGTTTTAACATGGCTTTTATGGGTTTTGCTATTGTTATGCACATCACCCTGGGAGCTTCAGCTATAAGGCGCCTCATAAATTTAATGAACAAATAAATAATAAAATAGAAATGTAAAAATAAAGACAGGGTATCTTTACTTCCAACCATTTCATGAATTTTACTTTTTCTTTATTTACACCATTTTAGTTCTTTGGCGGCTGCACTCTCCCCCTCTCCAGAACTGGTGCATTTCCTTTGAGAGTTTTATTGCTCCTTCCCCAAAGATCAAAGCTCCTCCCTGCCAATTACAGGGGGAAGAGATGTATCATTACAGTCTTTTCTTTACAAAGATTGCAGAATATTGCATGGTTAAAGTACTCATTTTCTTTAATTTAACCCCCTCCCATTAATTCTGATGCATTGACAAGTAAAAGGCATCTTTGGACATACTCAGGTAAGTGGTTTTACACTATATTTTATAATCTGTCACAGTGCTTTCACCTTAGAATCATAGCGTTGAAAGTGGCCTCAAAGGTCATCTAGTCAAACCCCCTGCCAATGCAGGAAATCCACTGCTAGCCATCCAGCCTCCGCTTAAAAAAGTAGTGTTGGTGAATCCTCCACTTTATGAGGCAGTCGGTCCACTGCTGAATAGCTCGTGCCATCAGAAAATGGGCAGTCAAAATCTCCTTTCTAGTAATTTGAACTTGTTGCTCCACTTCCTACCTTCTAAAGAAAGAAAACAAATTTGCTTCATCATCTATGTGATGGTCCTTCATATATTTCAATACAGCTATTATATTTACCTCAGAATCATCTCTTCTCCAGCCTAAACAAACACAGTTCCTTCAACCTTTCCTCAGAGGAGTTTGTCTCCAATCCTCTCATCACCTTTGCCACCCTCCTTGGGACAGATTCCAGTTGTTGATACCTTTCTTAAACTGTAGTGTCCAAGAGTGGAAACAGACTTAAACACTACTTCCTGTGTGCACGTGTGTGCGTGTTGCCCAAAGGTTTGGAAAGAAGTTTTATCCTGACCGTTTTCCAAACCTTTACGCATTATTAGAGGCTTTTGATTTGTTTAGATTGAAGCACCTTGGATAGCTTCGGTAGAGTTCTGACTGGTTCTGAATGAAACCTGGAGTGGATTCATTGCCCCACTGACACTGAAGCCTTGAGGTAGTGACCAAGTCTTCTGTGATTTTTAGGAGAGGAGCAACTTTAACTAAAGTGGAGCTTGTAAAAACATGCACACATTTGACCTCCTTTGAATACTGCCAACAGCCAACTTGCCATCTAAGCAATTTCCATATAGACAAACTGAGGTATAATAGTTCCCCCTTAGGAAAATCAGGTGTGTTTTTTACCAGTTGTGATTGTAATCAATATTTTATGCAAAACAAAAAAACAAAACAAGACCCACCTCAGATGCTTTGAAGAGTGAGAGGGAAAACTGAAGATGCCTCCATGCCATGCCATTCATTTAGTGTGAAATGGCCCCATTTCATTTATTCACTGAAATGAGTGGTTGCAAAGAGCAGAAGAGGCCCTGGACAGTGACATTGCATAAAGCTCCTGCAAACTCTCATGAGTGAGGAATCATGAGTGCACAATAAATGCCTCAAGCAGAAAGTCTTGATGTCATCATCCCCCAGGGCCTCTCCTATTCTTTACAATCATTTCTGCGGGGGAGGGGGGTTGGTAGAGGAAAGTCTGGTATTATCTGGAAATAGCTGAATGAATCTTTAGCACAATTGCGCAGTTCCGTTATACTACAGTGCCACTGAGTGGTTGTATAATGGATCATCTCAAAAGGCAGAGAAAGAAAAGTCTGGGGATAAACATGTGTACATAAGAACATAAGAAGACCCATGCTGGCCAAACCAAGGGTCCATTTAGTCCATATTGTGTATATGGGGAACCTGGTGAAATTTCCTCCTCATCACAACAGTTAAAGCTGCAGGTGCCCTGCTCTCTTTTAAATCTGGTCACTCTAGTATAGCTCCTGCAGCTTTAAGTGCTCTGATGAAGAGGGAATTTCACCAAGTTCTCCATATATACAAATGACACCTGCTGAAATTCCTTTTTCTGTGCAACTGTTAAAGATACAGGAGCCCTGTTCTCCTTTTCATATGGTCACCCTCCTTTTAAAGCCATCCAAATTGCTGGCCATCTCTAAGCCTTGTGGTAGTGAATTCCATAGTTTAACTATGCACTGTGTGAAGAAGTGTGTATAAAGAAGCCAATCTTAATCCCACAAAGAATCCGAAAGCAGAAGCCTTGGTAAAGTGGCAGGTTAACAGCCTCATGTCAAAAAGCCCCTAATCTGGGAGATTCTGCTTTTCTTGTGTGTTTCTGGGTATTAGCAAGCAGCAATCATGCAGAAACATGTAAAGTTGTAAACCAATTCAGGCAACTTCTTTTCCTAACATGCAAGGGTCAAGTGAATGTGTGCAGCAGCGAGCATTGTGGTGAAACAGACCATGGTTGCCATTCACCTGGATCACCATGTGGCTCACAGTTATATTGGTTTATTTATTTATTTATTTATTTATTTATTTACATTTATATACTGCCCCACAGCCGAAGCTCTCTGGGTGGTTCACAAAGGCTAAAAACAGTCAACATTAAAAATATACAAAATTTAAAAACCATCAGAGACATAAAAACAACAGTATAAAAACAGCAGCATCCATTTAAAACAACAATTCTGGGGTCCATTAAAAAACAAACTTAACGTTCAATGCCTTTAAATGCCTGGGAGAAGAGGAAAGTCTTGACCTGGCACCTGAAAGATAACAATGTTGACGCCATTGGTTGATTATGGCAGAGGAACAAGTATGAGTGGAAGAGCTGCTGGTATTTCATACTTCGTTTCTTGAGAAAAGAAAAACATAGGTGTTTGGAAGAATGTACCAGTATCTGTAATGACGGTTCTAGTTTTAAGTGAAACGTTCCCTGACCAGCATGATTATGGACAGGTGGTGTTTGGGAGGAGGCCTAGCACAGTGGTAAAGCACATGGTTTGTACACAGGAGATTCCAGGTTCATTCTGTGGTTTCTGAATGTGCGCCCATCCAGATGGTGCTGGACTACAACTCCCATCATCCACCACTATGGGCTAGGCTGATGGAAGTTGGAGTCTAACAACATCTGGATCCCCTCCTCTGCCCTAGAAAGCCCTGCCAATCAGAATAGTTAGAGCTGCAAACCTAGCGCCCTCCAGATATTTATTTATTAAATTTATATACCGCCCCATAGCCGAAGCTCTCTGGGCGGTTTACAAAAGTTAAAAACAGTGGACATTTTAAAAAAAGTATACAAAATTTAAAACCATCAAAAAAATATAAAAACAACAGTATAAAACAGTATCCATCTTAAACAACAACTCCCAGAATCCCTGAGCAACATGGCGCTCTCAAGGCAACAAGAGCGGTTGATGGCATCATCTGCATTTTATAGTCTCGTGATATTTTGATAAAAATATGATAAAAACCTGGAGGTACATTTCAGAAATATTTGGTTTTGTGTGATGTTCTCCAGTCTTTGTATTAGATGTAGCTGCTGTTTTACAGGCAATTCCAAGGAAGTTCTGTATCACATACCAAGGCTGATGAAGAACCTTCTCCTCTTTTCCCCGTATTGCATGAAACTGGCCTCAGAATTTCAGTGTATTGTTACTGGCTCTATGTAGAATCTTATTTAATGGATTCTACGTGGAGCCAGTAACAATACATTGAAAGTTGATTGTAAATGGTTGTAGTTGTAGTTAAAATCACCCACTAATCCTGGGTGATTTTAACATCCACGGTGATGATACTAATGACCCAAAAGCTTTACGATTTCTTTCTTTATCTTCTTCCTTTGGTCTTAAGCTCTGGTCTGACCTTCCCACACATTTTGTTGGACACTGTCTGGATCTCGTCTTTTCTAAGAATTGTCCTATTTTTGAATTTTCTGCTGTTGAGTTTCCATTGTCGGATCATCATTTAGTTTCTTTTGCTCTCACTCATAATCCTCCTCTCTTACCTTCTGTTCTTCGATCTTGCCGAGATCTGCAATCTATAAATTATGATGCTCTTTCTCAATCCTTGTCTATTTCTCTTTCTTCTGTTATTTCTGTCCCTTCTGTGGACTTAGCCGTGTCCTGCTTCCCTTGATGAGTTTGCCCCATCTGTGACACGGATGGTTCGTCCGTCACAACCACAACCGTGGCTTACTTCCTCTATTCACTATCTCCGCTCCTGTTCCCAGGCAGCGGAACGCCTTTGGCGTAAATCCAGGGATTGGGCAGATTTTGTTCATTATAAATTTGTTCTCTCATCCTTTTCTGCTGCTATCTTGTTGGCTAAACAACAGTATTTTTCTCTCCTTATTCAGTCTCAAGCAAAGCGCCCTCGGCAGCTTTTTACGTCATTTGACGCCCTTCTGAAACCCAGCTCACCCTCCATACCTCTCTCCTTGTCTGCTCAGGATTTTGCTACTTTCTTCAACAACAAAATCCAAACAATTCGCTCTGAGCTCGCTATTACTATCTCTCCCCTAACATTCACTACTCAGCTTCCAGTTCCCCCTGTAATTTTCTCTGCATTTCCTCTGATTGCTGCCGATGAACTTACTAGTATAATGCATTCTTTGAAGCCCTCCACCTGCCCTCTTGATCCTATCCCTTCTCGTGTCTTTATCAATCTTTCGTCTACCATTCTTCCCTCCCTACTCCACATTATTAACACTTCTTTGTCTTCTGGCACATGTCCTTCTGCCTTTAAGCATGCTTCAGTCTCCCCCATTCTAAAAAAATCCTCTCTCGATATGTTTTCTCTTGCCAATTATCGCCCTATTTCTCTGCTGCCATTCTTGTCAAAAGTCTTGAAATGAGTGGTTTATTCCCGGTGTCTTCATTTTCTTTCTAGTTCCTTGGCCTTGGATCCTTTTCAGTCTGGCTTCCATCCTCTGCATTCTACTGAGACAGCTCTTACTAAGATTACCAATGATCTTCTTATCGCCAAATCTAAAGGCCTGTTTTCAGTTCTTATTCTTTTGGATCTTACTGCGGCCTTACTACGGTTGATCATGACCTCCTATTGGCTACCCTATGTGACCTTGGATTCCATGAATCTGTCTATGACTGGTCTCACAGGTCGCTCATTTAGCGTATGTGCTAATGGGCACTCATCTTCTTCTTTTCCCCTTCAAGTTGGGGTGCCACAGGGCTCAGTACTTGGCCCTTTGTTGTTCTCTTTATACATGTTATCGTTAGGTAATCTTATTCATTCTCATGGCCTCCAATATCACCTGTATGCAGACGATACACAATTGTATCTCTCTTCTCCCGAACTTTCTTCTGACGTTCAGGCTAGGATCTCAGCCTGTTTGTCTGACATCTCAGCCTGGATGCTTCAGCGTCGCTTAAAACTAAACATGGCGAAAACAGTTTTGCTTGTCTTCCCTCCCAAACCGTCCCCTTGCTCTTCATTCTTTGTTACTGTTAATAATGTCACACTTTATCCAGTGGAAGAAGCTCGTAGTCTTGGCTTCATTTTTGATTCTTCACTTTCTTTCTCCTCACATATCGAGGCTGTAGCCAAGTCCTGCCGTTTTTTCCTATGTAACATTGCTAGGATCCGTCCGTTCTTATCTGAATCTTCTGCTAAGACCCTTGTCCATGCTTTGGTTATTTCCCGTTTGGACTTTTGTAATCTTCTTTTGACTGGTCTTCCTTATGCGCATCTCTCTTCTTTGGTCTCTCTTCACCATTCTGCAGCCAAGATTATTTTCTTGGCTCGTCGTTTTGACCATGTTTCTCCTTTGATGAAATCTCTTCATTGGCTTCCGATCCCATATAGAATTCAGTATAAGCTTCTTTTGCTGACATTCAAAGCGTGTCATGGTCTTGCACCTTCTTATCTTTCCTCTCTCATTGCACTCTACCATCCCCCTCGTACCCTCCGTTCTTCAAATGTTATGTTGCTCTTCCGCCCAAGAGTCTCTATCTCTCTTGCCCGGCTTCGCCCATTCTCTCTGGCTGCCCCGTTTGCTTGGAATGCTCTTCCAGAGCAACTACGTACCACGAGTTCCATTGTAGATTTTAAAATGCATTTGAAAACACATTTGTTTTCAATAGCTTTTGGTATTTTAGCTTGATTTACTGTTCTTATTACTATATTTTTTCTCTTATTTCTGCTTTGTGAACCCCTTCCCCCCCTTCATATGTTTTAATGTGATTTTAGATTGTAAGCCTCTAGGCAGAGTATCGCTGTTTTATTTGTATATTTTGTACAGCACCAAGTACATTGTTGGTGGTATATTAATAATAATAATAATAATAATAATAATAATAGGTTGTAATTGTCCATCTCGATATGGCTCATAGTCTTCTGTGCAAATTGCAATGGCAGCAGCTCCTGAATCAATTTTAAACTGAAAACTGTTTCTGTTGAAATTTATGCTTGCAAAGCAAAATGGCATCCGTTCTATTGACATTATAGACCCTAAAAATATGGGTTCTATAAGTTCCTCATTATCAGCCCTTTGTATTTGTTCCTGTATCATTTCTACAGCTGTGGGCATTCTGCATGGTGTGGCAAAATACCCCCTTTTGTGGCATCGCCTACATTCTGCTTCCTTTGTGGAGCATTACTAAGAATTAGGAGTCCATCTGTGAGTGGAGAAGTAAGCATAGAATAAAGATACAGACACCATAACTTGGGTTAAACTAAAAGAGGCTGAGTGTTGGGGAGGGACTGGCCTTTATAGCCTCTGCCCCGCTCTGGTTTCCAGAGGCACACGTGCCCATGCACGTGAGGTGCCTTAATTCCATTCCCTTTCCCCCTGCAACAGCTGCCTCCCACCCAAGCCATTCCGGCTGGGTGGGAACGGATTTCCTTGCACATCTTCCACATTTGTTCTCTCTTGAAGTTCTGCTGAAGTTCTCCGTTTAGCATATGCTGATCGTGCTGAGCTGTTAGATTGCACTTCGGGGCTGGCTACATTTCCCTCCATTTCATTTGATTTTTACTGTGTCCACATTATCTGACATATACTGGCTTGTGGGGATAGCATGTAATTCTACTGTTGCTTGGTTTTAGCTTCTTGCATTCCCACTTTTACTATTGCATTGGCTAATGCGAGACCAGGGTCCAGCTGAAGTTGAGCTGAACGTTTTGTATCTTTTATGCCCACAACTCTCCTATTTATTTATTACATTTCTATATCACCCAATAGCCGGAGCTCTCTGGGCGGTTCACAAAAAAGAGGACTTATAAGGTCCTCTTTTATTGTTTCATAGTTATAGAATACAGCCTGTGGCGTGAGGGTCTGGGGGTGGAAATTGACCCTAGACCTCCCAAAGTTGCCAGCCCCTGCTTTAACCCATAAGGAACTGCACTGTGTCATGTCGCACATAGGAACACATCAAGTCCAGGGAGCTCCTATCCATCTCTATATTGTGTGATAGAACAAATAAACTCTCGTGTCTGATTTTATCAGTTGTAGAAAATGAGCCTGAAACGACCCCTTTGGGAGGATGGTTGTGCTTGTGACAGTATTGTCCGGCTGGAACATTTCCAGATCCCCACCTAGGTGAAGGTGATAGGAATCCTACTGTTCCTTATGTAACCAAACTCTTAGCTTCAGGTTCAGATTCTGTTGTGTGACAACTACAGTTTTTTATAGGAAGAGAAGGAAGAATTTGCATAGCCAGCACATAAAATAGTTGGGTATATTGAAATGTATAGGGTGATATCCAGTTGGTATCTTTCCATTGATAGAAGGCATCCCTCAATCGAACAGGGAAGGGCTGAATTTCAGCAATTCCCCTCCCCATGAAGTCCTGAAGTCCCCTCAAATCTGCTCCAGAGGGTTGGGGGTCCTTTGGAAGAGTGTGGGTGGTGGTATGCAGGCAAAGAAGGGGGAACTGCAGAAAATTACTCTCACTGCTGGGGCTATATCTAATCTTGGTCCTATTTAGAGTAGATACATTGAAATGAATGAGACTCAAGTTAGACTAACACTGGATAAAACCCATGGATGCCTTCTGTCGGTGGAGGGATACCAGATAGATACCAGCTATAAACCATGAACAGTGGGGATCTTACATATTCTGCTGCAGTTAGAACACTTGCACAGACCCCTCTGAGTGGAGTCTCCCAGTTGCAACCCAGAGAATGGGTACTAAGCTTAAATTCGCCAACAAAGTCTTGTGACATTTTTTTTAAATGAACATATATATTGCGACATAACTTGTCGGTGTGTGTGTGCTGCTCCCAGTACTTCCAGTCAAAAGACACTGTGCAGCTCATCTACCTTTTCCTACTTAACAGTTTTTTGTGCAGAAAGAAAAAACATAGAAGAAGCATCATGTGAACATGGGAGGGTTACAAAAGAAAGGCAGGGTTGCCTGGAACCACCCCAATAACATTCCGTGAATCAGGCAGGGCAATCATATTCCTGCTCTAGAGCCCGCTTCACCTGATGCATGAAGTGTTAATTGTAAACAATGGGCCCTGAAGGCCATGCATGGCTGTAAGGTTTCACAAGGCTCTGTTTTGCATTGGCAAGGAGGACTGATCAACATGGCCACCCCTCTGGAATTTGTCAACAGTACAGCAGGAGAGGAGCTAGCCACCATTACTCCCAGCCTCTGTCCCTTTCTGTCCTGTTTGCTGTGGAGCAGAGTGGAGTCCTGCATGCTACTGCTGGTGGTGGGAAGATTGCAAAAAGAAGGACAGAGAGAGGAGCAATTGCTGCTTCCTCATCCTCAGCCTGATGGGTGCATTTAACACATGCTTGTCTAACTCCTTTCAGTTACATTTCAGGGAGGCTCCCGGGGTGTGGGGGGACTGCATTCCATTGATAGAACAGGCCAAACGCCAATGGGGAATTTAACTTAAAACTCTTACTGCCAGTAACAAAATCTTAGAAGAGTCATTTCAACTTTTAGAAGGGGGGGGGCAGAAGAACCAGGTAACTGTGTAGGTATTGCAGGGGCAGGATTAAGGGAAAGGGGTATGGCCATCTGGGGGGATTCTACATGTCGTACTGAGGGCACTTGCATGCGCCCCCAGTGTGCCCCCAAAGCGATCATGTAGCTTGCCTGTTCGAAGAGACGAGGAAGAGGCGGAGCAGGAGGCGGCTGGGGAATCCAGCCGTGTCCTTGCCGCCACCGCCGGCCTCCTGCTGCCGGCAAAAGACCCAGCCGGGTCGGAGAGCTTCTTCCGCTCTCCGCCCTGCCTTCTTCCACCGAGCTCTCCAACCTGGCCGGCGAGGAGGTAGGTGGGGGGCGGTGGCGGTGGTGGCAAGGACGCGGCCGGATTCCCCAGCCGCCTCCTGCTCCGCCTCTTCCTCGTCTCTTCGAACAGGCAAGCTACACGATCGCTTTGGGGGCGCACTGGGGGCGCATGCAAGCGCCCTCAGTACGACGTGTAGAATCCCCCCTGGAGAACCCTGAAGGGCCAGACTGGACCTCCAGGTGGGCCAAATTTGGGGCCCAGGCCTGATGGTTACACTTGTTCTACATGTTACAATCTGAACACCAAGCAATTTCCCCTTTTGCCCCACTACCTTCCCCAAAACTCATTTGTGCCAGCCATGCTGTGGCAAAGAGAGAGGGTACAAATCAGTTCTCCGAGTTTGGTCATTATATTAAAAATGCCTCCTTTTAATGCTCTGTCTTTAGCTGACAATACTTTTCTAACTATATGCTTGCTAAAATGTTCCCTCTACATTTTGATTTAAACAATTGCATGAAATATTGACCTCTAGTGGCCACCCTATGAAAGTACACACGCTGCAATGAACATACAACAGACCTTCGAATTCCGGTGATGCAGAAATTCCAAGGCCTTTTCTGTATATTGTCCATTCATTTGGAAAATTCATTTCAATGCTGGGTTAGCATGCCCTGTCCTTAACATCTCATTGATGATCCTAGTAAATTCTACTGTCTTGTTTTATCTTATGTCAGCTAGTCTCGGGATGAGCCAGTTTGATGTTGAGCCAAAATGATCTTAATCATTCTAAATAGTACACTTTTTCAAAACACAGATAATATCAGACTTCAACCTGCAGAGGCATTAAAATATAAATCATTCACAGATGTAATTGAAAACAGAGCCCCAATTGTGTAGAGTCACAGTTGGGCCAGCCCAAGACAAGATGACGTCTACTCCTATCCCATGTACAAAAGCTGGCTGTGATGGGTGGGTGAATTTGTCTTCAGCTCTCATGATAGGACACCATCCTCTACTGCACCTGAAGGCAGCAGGCTAACTTAGGGGAAGTAGAAAGCAGGACGCACATCACACTGGTCTCACCTTCAACATTTATTTATTTATTTATTACATTTTTATACCGCCCAATAGCCGAAGCTCTCTTGCTGCCACCTCCCAGCAACTGCTGCCTGAGGTAACTCCTTAACTCTGCTTAACGATAGGGCAGGCTCTTCTGAGAAGCATTGCTCTGTATTGTCCCCAAATTCCTTATCTTCTGTTGTAAAAAAAATAAAGTTCATACAACTCAGGGGTTCCACCAGCAGAATGGCATCTCTCAGTGGAATGGATTTCACCTTCCCCTGCAGCCCCCCCATACCCTTCAAAATCAGTTTTGGGGGTACAGGAGGGGAAGGGAAACATCAAGGGCATGAGCAGAAGTCCACTCATGCAATGTTAGATGTCACTCAGGCTGTTAGAAGAAGTTGCTTTTCTTCTCCCAGAAATAAAACATTTCTTTAGATTCCCTAACAGTCCAGATGTTTTTCTCTACTCTATTTTTGTGTTGGGCTACACATGTTCTCCCCATCTGACAGCACTTGTGCAAAGTGGCTATGAAAAGCTGATATACACCCTTAAAAGCGCCATCCAACTGTTTTTCAAATTGGTGTGAATTTCTCTAGTGCAAAGAGCATCCCTTCCAAGCTCTCTCTCTCTCTCTGCTCTGTCTTCCTGCAACAAACAGGAAAAACAAAATTGTGCTGTTGTCCTCTTGGCTGCGCTGTCATGGCCCTGGCCTCAAGCTCAGCAGCAGATGAGCCAGATGTGCCCAGGGCTGCTGAGGAAATGGACTGGTCCTGATACTGAACCCAAGGCTACTGGTCAGGAGCCCGTGGAACCTGAGCCACAGCCCTTGCAAAGCCCTTCCGCTTGATAGGAATTATTTGGTATTGATGTCTCCTGTTAGAAAGGCAGTTAGCTGAGAAAAACAAACAAAAGGCAGAACAGAATGAGCATTTTACCGGTCCCACATGCATACAAGGTTATGGAAGGGGAAAAAAGGAGACCACAGCCTCCTTTAATGAGGCCACCAGTGAGGGAGGAAGCAGCAGCCAGGCACCTCTCCACCGTGCCTGGGTCCAGCTCCAGCTGAGAGCCCCCTCCCTCCTGCTACCAACTGTCTCTGCAGAGGCCACCAGTGAGGGAGGAAGCAGCAACCAGGCACCTCTCCACCGTGCCTGGGTCCAGCTCCAGCTGAGAGCCCCCTCCCTCCTGCTACCAACTGTCTCTGGAGAGGCCACCAGTGAGGGAGGAAGCAGCAGCCAGGCACCTCTCCACTGTGCCTGGGTCCAGCTCCAGCTGAGAGCCCCCTCCCTCCTGCTACCAACTGTCTCTGCAGAGGCCACCAGTGAGGGAGGAAGCAGCAGCCAGGCACCTCTCCACTGTGCCTGCGTCCAGCTCCAGCTGAGAGCCCCCTCCCTCCTGCTGTCAACTGTAACTGCTGAACTTTGCAATTAAGATTGTAGTGCCTGAATTTCCTTTCCTTTCCCCCCTCCTCCTCCTCCCTCCCAATCCCCTTTCCTTTTGTGTCATGTCTTTTAGATTGTAAGCCTGTGGGCAGGGACTGTCAAGAAACACTTTTGTAAGCCGCCGTGAGAGCCTTTTTTGGCTGAATGGCGGCATAAAAATCCTTAAATAAATAAATAAATAAATAAAATGAATACAAAGTAAAATGAATGAATGAATAAAATAAATAAAAAGTAAACCTCACAATTTCTTAAATAAAAATGCGGGTACAGCATATTATTTCAAATAGAGATTGTTCAGTCCATTTCTTTGTGTCCACTGGCAGGAGAAAGAGCAAACACATGTGGTCCCAGCAATGGAGAAGGTTGGGGGTATGGGGGGAGCAAAATCACAGGAAACCACACTGTAGGCTATAGAGAGCCTAAGAAAAACTATGCCCCAAATTTACATGAATTAACTAACTGCAACCCCGCCCCTTCATCTAACTTGCAGATGAGGTTGGAATATTCCCATCACCTCTGAGCCTCTTGCTCTCCTGCTGCAACTGCCCAAGAGCTCAAGGAATGTGCTGGGATAGAGACTGCAGAAAGGACGAGAATGGAGTCCTAAGGCATTCAGCTTCAGTCTTTGTTGGAGCAAATTGTTCTCCCGGAGCTTTCCATGTTGTTGTGGGCAGGTCGGAATATGCAGAGGTGGTCGTCAATGAGACATATGAACAGTGTATGGACTATGTTGGGAGCCAGTGTGGTACAGTGGTTAGAGTGTTGTTCTGGGCCTCAGGAGACCCAGGTTCTAGTCCCCACTCAGACATGACTTTGGGCCTGTCACTGACGCTTAGCCTAATCTACCTCATAGGGTTTTTGTGAGGAGCAAATGGAGAAGAGGAAGATCAGGCACACTGCCTTGGGCTCCTTGGAGGAAAGGAGGGATATAAATGGAAAGAATAAATAAATATGCATAGGCTGTTCTTTGTGGGCAATGCAGTCACATCTCAAAAGAGTTAAAAACATTGTGTTTTCTCTATCACATCCCAATTGGATATGTTGGTGAGAGGCAAATACACATGTGTAGATAGGCAGTGGAGACGGGTGGCTGTGATGTCAGTGGGGCAATGAAACTTCTCCGGGTTTCAGTCATAACCAGCCAGAACTCTAAAGGAGCTCTCCAAGGAGTGGAAGCACCTGGGTGGATTTTACAGTTCCAGAACCAAACACACAGCAGCTCATGTCAGGCCAAGAAAGCCAGCAAGAAACACACCTGAAATAGTTTATACCAATCGCGTTAAAAGAAAGAAAATATTAAACAATTCCTTTTCTTCTGTGCCAAATGGTAACTTTTGTAAGTCCAATAACATTTTACAAGATTGGCGTCTTTCTGGCTGTAGGTGAGAAAGGAGAGCCCAGTTACCTGGGAATAAGCCCCACTGAACAGGGTGGAACTGAATTCTAAGTGAACATGCAGAGGACTGTATGGCGTTTATCCATGCATTTTAAAGCAAATGCACAGCCTCAAAATTACAACTGGTAACCTATTGGATTACCAGTCGTAATTTACAAAGTTTTACATTTTTAGCTTTGCGTGGTCTTAATTGAAGCAGCATGTTTAAAACAATCTCTTTTTCCCCCTCAGGGAAAATTTAGCCTTGAAAGAGGTTAGTTTCTTACATAATACCACTGAGTAGAACAAACACTGGGGGGAACAGTTTTATGCAGCAATTTTTGCAAAGCAGAATAGTACCTCAGCAAAAGAACATTTTGGCTGCATATAAAACCATAATAGCTTCCATTGGGTTCCCTGAGGACTGCTTTACACATTACCATTTAGAGTCACAGGATGATTTCTGTGAGTCATTTCCATGTCTGAAAAGATATGCAAATGAAAAGTCAGAAAAAGTAGTATGTGCCGTGGTCTCCCTGCCCAATCTAGGAACTGTTTCTGCAGCATCATGGTGGTTCTAGATTGATGTACCACTCATTCTGACAATGCGTTTGCAGAAGTTTTCCAATAAGTGAATGGGTGGTGGGACTCATCCTGTGTCTTTAATTGTAGCCTGGACCATTGCTTCTGGATTGCAGCTAGTGGGACCAGTGGATTTTCTCTGTTCTTGGGAGGGGCTGCAGATCAGTGACAGGATGCCTGGTTTGACTGCGGAAAGTCCCAGGTTCAATCCAGGTAGGGCTCAGAAAGGCCCCAGTCTGACACCCTGGAGAGTCACTGCCAGTCAGTGTGGACAACACTGGGATCGATGGTCTGACTTGGTATAAGGCAGGGATGGGCAACTTGTGGCCCTCCAGATATGGTTGGACAGCAGCTTCCATCTGCCCTAGCCAGGATAGCCAATGGTGGTGGATGATGGGATTTGCAGTCCAACAACATCTGGCAAACCACAAGATGCCCATGAAAACTTCTTATATGCTTACAGTATATGCTCTTGGTAAACAACTTAGCATCAAATAGCCAACAGGAGTCATTTGTATTTAGTTCTGGTTTACTGTGCAATATTAGAGATCCCCTACAGTGAGGAAGACCAATGGAAATGGGCTTCCTGTTTACTCAGAGATATTTTCCATTGTTTTAAATGGGGCATTTTTGAGTAAGTAAACTAAAAGTGCAAACCTATATACACTTGAAGGTTTGCACTGTTGGAGCTCAGTGGACTTACTTTTGAGTAGACATGCATATAGATCTATTGTGCGACTATACTTAGAATACTGTGTACAGTTCTAGCCAGCACACCTAAAAAAAAGACATTGTAAAGCTGGGGAAAATGCAGAAAGGGGCAACTAAAATGATCAAGGGGCTGGAGCGTCTCCCCTCTGAGGGAAGGTTACAACAGCTGGGATTGCTGAGCTTGGAAAAAGGAGGGTAAAAGAAGACGTGATAGAGGCATATGAAATTATGCATGGTGTGAAAATGTGGATAAGGAGACATTTTTCTCCCTCTCTCATAATACTAGAATCCGGGGTCATCCCATGAAATGAATTGGTAGGAGATTCAGGACAGATAAAAGGAAGTACTTCTTCACAAAGTACATAGTCAAATGATGTAATCACTACCACAAAGATGTAGTGATTGCCACCAATTGGATGTCTTTAAAAGGGGGTTATGAAATTCCTGGACGAGAAGGCTATCAATGACCCTGTTCAGACAACATGCTAAGCCATGGTGGTTAAACATTTTGAGCTAACCATGGCTTAGGATTTCATGTGAACCATGATTTAGCATGTTATGTGAACTATTTCTAACCATAGTGGCTACCTAACCAAAGTTTAAACATGCTCACTAAGCATTTGCTGCAAAAGGGTTAGTAGCCGAACTATGGCTTAGTGTGTTGTCTGAACAGGCCCAATGGCTAACAGTTCAGTATCAGAGGCAATAAGCCTATGTACATCAGTTGCTGGGGAACATGGGCTGCTGTCCTCATGTCCCACTTGTGGATTTCCCGCTGACAGCTGGTCAACCACTGTGTGAACTCAATGCTGGACTGGATGGACCCTTGATCTGATCTGGCATAGCCCTTTTTATGTTTTTACATACCTGCCCAAAGGAACTTACAATCTAAACCAGGGTGGACCAATTTGTAGACCTTCAGATGTTTTGGCCTACAACTTCCATCAGCCCTAACTAGCATAGTCAGTGGTCATGGATGATGAGAGTTGTAAGCAAAAAAAAAAAAAAGTTCTGGAGTTCCTCAAATTGCCCACCCTTGATCTAAATGTTGACAAGCAGAGAAGATAACAAAGATGGAGGAGGGAGGGCTGAATGAATGCACTGTAAGGGATGCATGCAGTTCTCTTGGAAAAGACAAGTTACAATCCATGCAGGAAATGTAGCTGAAATAAAAACTTTTTTAAAAAAACAAAAACAAAAAACTTTCAGTATTTGTACTAGACAACCAGTGGAGGCTGGTGGCACCTTGGAGAGCTCCTTTAGAGTTCTGACTAGTTCTGATGAAACCAAGAGCGGATTTTCTGCCCCACTGTCATCGGAGCCACTAGCCTCCACTGTAGACAACTTCTCCCAGATGTACAAAACTGTAGAAGAATGTAATGAAACACTGCATGTGTTGCCTCAGATGCAAGTGCCACTGCATTCACTGGGTCTTACTCCTAAGAAATTGCATAGGACTGCAGTGTAAACATGTTTTGCATTTAGTCACAAGTCTTTCCGGTATAAGCACTTTGCAAAATGGGTGCACTGAGTACCTTTTTTTCATATCTTGGTATGTGCGTGAAGTACACGGCCACTAAGATTTTGAAAACCCCAGGGATCACAAAGAGCTTTTTCACTGTCGCACTGGGCAAGGCCTCTCCCTTTCCCACCAAAGGGAATTTTCAGCCATTTTTTATGTGGGGGGGGGGGGAATATCCATGTCAGGACACACTTCTATGCTTTCATCATTTTTGATACTATTAAAGCATGTTTGTATTGCTGATCCCTATTCATGATTTAAATTTAGGGTTCTGTCTGTTTTTCCTTCAGCAGTTCTATTCATGAGAGGCTGAAATTCAATAGGTGTAGCTTTCCATCAACAAGGATAAGCCGTGTGTATGGGGGTGTGGGGGAAAGCTGCTGAATTTCTTCAGCCTATCAAATTTCTGCCTATCAGGAAGAGGAATGTTGTCAGAAATATCAGTGGTGGCTGTGGCCCTACTTGCATCTGGGTTTGTGTACATGCATCAGGCTGAGTAAGTATTAGGGATAGACAAATCTGTAAATTTCACTTTCTCTCCATTTCTCATTTTTTCTAATCTTAAATTTGGTTCATCTTGGATTTTGAGAGTTCATCCCAAACTTTGAGATATTTTTAAAATCATTTTTATGGACATTTCTCCTAACTCCTAATACAAATATTTTTGCATGCATTTTTTTGCCTAATGTACAAATTTCTTGCAAGCAATTTTTTTAATATCATGCATTTTAATGCTATTTCCCCATATATACTCATTTTTACATGCATTTTTTTTTATTTGGAGAACGCCATTGCAAAATTCAAAGATGCACAAATTTTGAAGGATAACTGAGTTGTGATTCGCATAGGGGTATGAAAGTGCAAAACCAATTAAGTTTTCATTAAAATGTGAACTGAACAAATTTGTCCCCCATTCACAGTAAGTATAAATATAAGCTTGAATGGTTCCATTTCTGCGAAAAACACAGAAGTTTCTGGAAACAATGCCAAAATGTCAGCTTCGTGGTTAGAACGTTTTTCTCACGCTGCCGTGAACTCTGCTTTATATTAATGAGTCCAGCCAATCTGCCCTTAGTCATTACAGGAAATAAGCTTCTTCTCAGGGAAAGCAGCCTTTATGCTGAAACATGTTCCAGGTAGGGTGGCTGTCACTGCCCTGCAATGGACAGAGCTTGTCTCTATCAGTCTCATGTACCAATGGGCACCAATGTTGCCCTAAGAACCATGAGCATCTGGAGAGAGTGACCAGAACCACAGAAAAATAACAGCAGAATTTAGCATTTAGATAGCTCTTTTGAGTGTTCAAAGCTCTCCACACACAACAGCACTCTGTACATGCTCAGACAATATAATAATAGTTATTATTATCTCACAGCTTCAAGATCTGAGGCCTGGCTCCAGTTAAACCTTACTTTTTCCTCTCCCAGTACTAACCTGCAAACACCAAATCATGTGAGCATTCCCTTTTTCACATTCACCTGCCTGGAGGATCATCATCATCTTCATCATCATCATCACATCATCATGCAAAAGGGAATGAGAGATGAAGCATAGATGATTTACAAATACATCATGATGATGATATATTTGTAAAATGCTTCTTCAGCCCACGTGCTCAAGTCCATTCATATGTTTTATAACAATGATCCTTAGAATAACTGCGGGGTATAAGGCAGGGGTGAACCCACACAGCCTTTGGTTGTTCTTGGTGTGGCTGGTATGGCTGTGGGGACCCTGCTAACTTTCTCCGGCCAACTTTTCTCTGTGGTGTGTGTGTATGCATGTGTGCGTTGTGTGTGCGCGCGCACAAGTGCAGTTCCCAGGCCCCCATCCTGACATTGGATGTTGCCCTTGGGACTGAAACAGTGGTGCATGCATCCTGAAGAGGCTTTTATTGTATCATCATTCTGCCTCATTCATGGGATTTTTTGGGGTGTGTGTGTGTGTTTCTAGATAACTTTGTCTTCCATTTGTAACCCTCCCATGTTTTCAGACCTCTTCTTCCATCTTTGGGCATAGAAATGGCACTTCCAGGGTTGTGTCTTCCAGATGTTCTAGACTACGGGGAGCCAACATGGTGTAGTGGTTAGTGTGGATTGGGAGTTGAGAGATCTGGGTTCTAGTCCCCACTCAGCCATAGATTAAGGGGAAATCCAGGGCCGGTGCTACCACAGAGGCCACTCAGGCAGCCGCCTAGAGCACCAAGGTAAGGGGGGCGCCGAACACCTCACCTGGAAGCCGCTCTCCCACAGCGGCTCTGAGAGGGCAGCTTCCAGGTGAGCCATTCTGAAGCTGCCCGCCCGCCCGCCCGCCCCAGCGTCCTGGATTCGCTTCGGCTGTGCGCCCACTCAGCCGAAGTGAAGCCATGCCCACCCATCCCCCAGTCACTCTCCTAGAGCAGCTTTCAGCCGGGCGCACCGTTCCGAAGCCGCCCGCCCGTCCCCCCCCCCAGCATTCTGGCTTTGCTTTGGCTGGGTGGGCGAGATGGTGCCCCGCGCCCAGGTACACTGGGGTGGGGGTGGGAGGGTGAAAGCAGCTCACCTGCCTAGGGTGCAAAATAGTCTGGCACCAGTCCTGGGGAAATCATGTTGCCTTACCATGGCTTTGCTTCCTGCTTCTCTTGCACAATTGTGCTGCTTTACATGGGCAAAGAGGGGCAACCACAATGTCTATAATTTAAAACTTCCCCAACTCATAGCCTTGAATGGAACAGTACCCTTTGGTGGGTGCTTTGTAGTGCAACTTTGGCTGCATGTGATAGGAAATCCCATGATATTTCAGGAGAATTGAGATATCCAGGGTTACTTTTAAAACAGGATTGCCGGGGGAAGGTGTGGGAGAGGTGCAGGAGGTTGATGTCATCATCAAAAGGACCCGCAAATTTCCATGAGCGGCCAGGCATGAGCGTGCCTTATTTCACTCATGTGAAGTACCCCCACGTTGAGGAAGATTCCATTAGGGGATTGTAGCATGTGAGAAAGTATTCCCTTCCAGAAGCAATTCCAAGCTGGCTGGGCTGAGTTAGAAGTATAATGAGAGAAAATCAGATGGCAAAATGTGAATGTTTTGTGGCGATAGCGGTGAAATAAAATGGCTTATTGTGCACTTTTAAGTGTACTTATTGACAGCTAAATGGGTAGCAAACCCCTCAAAATTAGGCATTCAAGTGTTGGCTCTAGTTCTACGGTTTAAAAAGAGGCTGAACTCCAAGCGACATGATGGGCTTCAAATTAGGAAGCACACAGAACAGCTTTCAGTCCTCCTCCTCGTCTAGTGCAAGAATGAAGCGATTTTGTGAAATGTAAAGGCAGTACATTTCTAACCAGTAAAAATGAATGATTCGCTGCTCAAGGCTATAATTACCCTTTGGAGAACACACCACTGCCAGGGGCCAGCAAGATGAAACCCGGTGGGGCTGAGTTTCTATGACATCAGAATAATTTTGGCACTGTCTGTTTTCTTTGCTGCTTTTCAAGCTAGGGTAAGTCGAGTAAATAAAGCCCAGCCTCAGGGGGTTCAGGCCAACAAAGACCACCACCCCCATCTTTCAGCTCTGCATACCTCCAGAAGTCCCTTCGGATCATGTGAAGAAGGTGGGGTGAGTGTTAAGAATTGGGGGTGAAGATGAGGCGATTGGGGCACAGAGACATGCGCTGCCATCTTTTTCTTTTTTTAAAAAAAGGTGATGACCATGTTACGAATTGTACACAAACCTGGGGCAGCCATCTTGCACTCACACGTTCCAAATGGATATGGAGGTGGACGCCTGCTTAAACAAGGACATATGATTCGACTCATTCATTTCGTCCATTTACATTCTGTCATCTCTCTGCACACAGTCCTTTCCCTCCCCGTTTTATCCTGACAACGACCCTTGAAGTAGGCTTGGTTACGCTGAGAGAGAATGACCTTCTTCATTGAAGACAGTCTTCTGCAATCCAATTGTGTTGGATTGCAACTCCCAGTATCTGGGCTCTCTGGATGGCTCACAAATACAAGTAGTACAAACTGTAAGCTTAACTTTCTGCCAGGTTTACACTTTGGTAAGTGGGCTGGGCCAGGGCATTCCATTTTCAGAAGCCTGGCAGCTGAATCTTACTTCAACCCTCGTGATCAACTAGTGTCCTCCACTGAGGCAGTATACTAGTTTAGTGGTCATAGGACATGCTATCTGGCATACACAGCTCTGTCCTCTAACAGAGGGGAACAGCTGGGGAGCTGT
The DNA here is from genome assembly GCF_023053635.1 of Elgaria multicarinata webbii. Lineage (NCBI taxonomy): Eukaryota > Metazoa > Chordata > Lepidosauria > Squamata > Anguidae > Elgaria > Elgaria multicarinata. The sequence continues at coordinate 132,225,667 of NC_086172.1, read as the reverse complement.
TGTTACACACACACACCAACACTTGCTCTCTGCGACAGTTGCCTTACTCTACCTAATGGTAACAATGCATGAATTCCTTAAAAAAAAAAAAAGTGTGTGTGTCCATCCTTTGCATTTTCTTAAGTGACTCTGGGAATCCTCAGAGAAAAATCTTGGATTTGTTCGAAATTAATATTGCCAATTCTTCCCACATGCAGTATTCTTGAATTTAAAACAGAGAGAGTTTTAAGTTTTTGTCTTTGATTTAGTTTTTGCAGGATTGCCAATGATTCATGCAGCTCGAGCAGAGAGAGGAAATTTCTACCTGTGAGATACTGAATCTTGTTTGACTAGGGATCTGTAAACTCTTGTACCATGGTAACCTAAGCATTGTGCCTTGATTGTTAGCATCTAGGATCAATGCTAAGCCAAAGTCCAGATTAGCTGCCTTATATTTGCAGTCTTTCATGGTTTTTATGTTTAATTCAGTTCTGTTTTCTGAATAATAGCACCAGTGCTGCCACCAGGGGATAATTTTGGGGGCAGACGCTAAAGACCCAACTTCGTCAAATAAGCAGGTGGACCTTTGAATGCAGCAAGGCTGACTTACCACATTTTGAAGTAAGTAAAGTCATGCAATTATCATTCAAAGTGCGGGGAACGTAAAGTTATTACCTCCAGATTCTAAAATTACCTAACAGAGCCACTACATCAAATGTATAATTACTCATATTTTCCCTTGGGATTCTCTATGCCTTTCATCTCTTCTAAGATTTAAATACAGCTTTATAGAATTTCAGTGGCGGTCTGAGATATATGTATGTATGTATGTATTTTAAAGGATTTATACTCCCATCCTTCCAATGTAAGCAAAATGCTCAAGGTGGCGTACGCCAAGTTAAAAATGACTACAAAGTTTTGCACAGAACATTAAGTAACAGAATAAAACAATAAAACAGAGGACAAAGGCCTAATCTACACCAAGCAGGATATTGCACTATGAAAGCAGTATGAAAGCGGTATTCAAAAGGCAGGAGCCACACCAAGCAGGATATAGCAGTATGAATGTGGTCTGTGGTCTGTGTCAATGGGCCCCAACAGTTGTCAGTGCACTTCAATACCGCTATAAAGCAGTAGTGTGGCTCCTGCCTTTTACATACTGTACCACTTTCATACCGCTTTCATAGTGCAACATCCTGCTTGGTGTAGATGAGGCCGAAGTCGTCATATGCAAAAGTTTAAAAATGAGAGATCAGTCTACCAAAACTCCTTGACCCAACGGTTCAGGTTCCTGCTGGAATAAAAGCATCTTAACAAGTAGGACAGACAATGAGCAGACAGATCTCCTGATGTAGGAAGTACCTTATTCTTTTTAATCCAACTTCCAATAGTTCAAAGGCAGTGCAGGGAACCTTTCTAGATCTAAACCTTCAATTTTTGAAGTTTTTTTTCTCCCTTTGTCCTCTCTCTCTCTCTAACAGCCAGAGGCTGACTTTCATGTATTTTTTCTGATTTGGGAAAATATATATAAAGCAGTGTGATAGTAGCTGTGTTAATCTTACCTCACAGGGTCATTGGGATAATATTAGGTATGGGAAATGCCTACTGGATTTCTGATGTGAGCTCCTCAATGAAAAAAATATAGGGAGAAACTGCCATGGGTTCTGATTTGGGGAGTGAAATGGACATTTAGGTAATCTGGGCTGGAGTTCTGTCATTGATCGTGACCAATTCTGGGTTCTTCAAGAGAAGGCATGCAAGAGTCCACTTGGGAAGCATGAAGTGACCTAGTTGGGTCAGTTTATATTCTACTTATACCTTGCCTATCTACAACATACACTAGGTGGCATTTCAATCTTAGTCATGTCCTAATAACCAGAAGGAGAGATTAACTTTAGCCAAAGCAATAAAAGTTACCCTGCAGATGAGAAGCATCTTTTGAATCAATCTTATCTTTGTTACTTTAGCAGACAGATTTAGCTGCTCTGCCAGGACTCGGAGGAACACTATTACTCTCCTTGTGAACAAGAGATGGAAGCGCCCTTGTCCACAACTTGACATGCAATTCATATCTGTCAGAATCAATGGCAAAACTCCATTGGCTTTCAGTTGTGGCATCCTTGGGGACAAATAGCAAGTAAAACACAAACTATTATGCCTTTGCCTTCACAGACTCTTACTGTTTGGGATAAAGGGGCCACATACCCCTGTATTATAACTTCTAGAGCAAACTTGGATGGATGAATGTAAACCAGACTTCCACAATGTGGTAGCATCCAGATGTGTCACACTACAAGATGCAAGAAGTTGTAGTCCAACACATCTGGAAGGAACTGGATCAGGGAAAGGCTGCTGTGTAATATTATAAGTAGGAACCCATCATACAGAATCCCTCTCTGCTGACAGCCATAGCTCTACAGCCCATTCCTGATCCACTTAATTTAATCTTCCAGCTTTCCCAGTGGCTTTTTAAGGAGTGGTTTAATTTGGAAATCAATAATTTCAGGCTTTTGTGCAGCTTTTTAAGGAGTGGTTCCTTTTAAGGAGTTTTTAAAGGAGTGTTTCCACTTGGAAATCAGCTTTTTAAACATTGGTTTCTAAGGAGTGGTTCCTTTTGGAAATCAATAATTACACATCCTGCTGCTGCTGTGAGCCCCGTTTGCAGATATCTTACAGACCCAATGTGCCTGTGAACGTACTCCTCTTCCTCTGTCCCTTTCAGTAACATTGCCCACTTAAGACAGATTTGCTGGGTTCCTGGGAACCGGAAGACCAATTCTGTTTAATGAGAGTTCCTTCCCTAGTAGCCAGTCAAGGGGGAAGTGGACAGGCATAAAGCAGTGGGGATGGACAGTGGCAGGCAAACTGGTCCTGGACAAAGCGGATGGAGCAGTCGTTTTAATTTCCCCAGATTTCCTCTGGGCCCTACATCTCACCTGGTGCTTCTCTTCGGACTGCTGGGCCATAAAAATGTTTTTAAAACAAGGTAAAAATTAAAAGAGCAAATGCCAAGGGAGCCCTGTGTTATCCATGGTGGGCATTATTGGGCCCATGCTGAGTGCTGACACCAGGCCTGACAACTGGTGACAAATCCCCCCCCCCCATTGCTTAAATCTGATGCCAAAGAAATTCCATTGAGATTAACATGGCTTTCCATTTGGCTAGCTCAAAAAATTCAGAGACAAGTGTTATTCCAGGACTATAATTACTGAGATCCAGAACAATCATTAAGTTTTATCTGCCCACGAATGCTTATGCCATAATAAATGTGTTTGTCTTTAAATTGCAACAAGAGTGTTTGCATAGGGCAAAGATGATCAGAAGTCTGGGAGAGTTCCTCAGAATAAAGGCAGCTGTGTAGAATGGAGGATGGCTATAAGTAGTGGAGGCTGGTGGCTCCAATGTCAGTGGGATTGTAAAATCCCCTCTGGATTTTAGTGAGTAAATGAAGCACCTTGGAGAGCTCCTTTAGAGAGCTGACTGGTTCTGACAGAAACCTGGAGTGGATTCAATGCCCCACTGACATCGGAGCCACCAGCTTCCACTGGTCATATGACAACTAGCTTTACTGAAGAGCAGTGGTGAACCGCCCAGAGAGCTTCGGCTATTGGGCGGTATAGAAATGTAATAAATAAATAAATAAATAAATAAATTCAGGGGAGGATTTTTAGAAGGAGACCCATTCAGCAGAAAAAGCAACAGAACCCCCAAATGCAGCAGGACTGGTTTACCAGATATTGAAGTAATACGTATTATCATCTAACCGGCTACCCTGGATGACCATTAACTCAGTGGAGGGTGGTGACTCCGATGTCAGAGAAACAGTGAATCTGCCCCCGATTTTAGCCAGAACGAACTATAACTCTAAAGGAGTTCTCCAAGGAGTGCAAAGACCCTGGATAGCTCCTTTGATTGGCGTTCACAGTTCCAGAAACAAACACACAGCAGCCCACACCTGAAATAGTTTATACCGATCATATTAAAAGAAAGAAAATATTAAACCTTTTCTCTTTTTTTTTCAAATGATTAATGTAAGTCAAGTAACATTTTTCAAGATTGGTAAATATTCTGGTACATACATGCTTCTACATAATGTTAAACAAACAAACAAACTATAACTACTATTTAATTCCTATCAATGCATAAATTTAATCCTATTTTGACCATATGCTTAATTTGTTTTATACTTCCTCAGCTCAAGGACTGGAATTTAATCTGTTTTGGATTGGGTCACGCTCCCCCTGCAAGACCAGGTTCATAATTTAGGCGTGCTCCTGGATTCTATGCTGTCCTCGGCTCTTCCTGTGGTGAGGAGTGCCTTTGTACAACTATGTCTAGTGCACCAGCTGCATCCATTCCTGAGGCAGCCTAATCTGGCAACAGCTGTGCTTTGGTTACATCATGGTTAGACTATGTCAATGTGCACTTCACGGGGTACCTTTGAAGAGCATCCTGAAACTTCCATTGGTGCAAAACAGAGCAGCTAGAGTACTAACTGGTGGATGGTACTGTGACCATATCACCCCATTTCTGAAAGATCTGCACTGTTTCCCGGACTCAATGCGAGGTGATGGTGTTAAGCTTTAAACTCTAAATCTGCACTGGCTGCTAGTCTCTTTCCGGGCCTGATTCAAAATGCTGGTATTAACATTCAAAGCCCTAAATGGCTTGGGCCATGTTACCTAAAGTATCATCTCCTCTCATATGTAACTTCCTGGCCCCTACGGTCATCCGTCAGGGGTCATTCTCCAGGAGCCCTGCCAAAAGAAGTGAAGCTGGTGGCTATCGGGAAAAGGGCCTTTTCTGCTGTGGCACCCTGGTTATGGAATGAGCTTCCTAAAGATATTTGCCTGGTGCCTACATTGTGTTCTTTCTGGTGCCAGGTGAAGACCTCTATTTTCTGGAGCATTTTTAACACATTAGCATTCCATTTTTTAGTCCTGCTGTTTTGAATCTACTATTGCATTTTAAATCTATGTACTGGTTTAACTCTGGTTGCACTTTTATACTGCAGTTTTAATCCATTATATTTTATATTGTATTTAATGCTGTGTTTTATGGTTTTAATTTTTGTTAACTGCCCAGAATCTTTGGCTATTGGGCAGTATAGAAATGTAATAAATAAATAAATGATTTGGGGCCAGGCTAACTGAACTACTGAAACCTGCTTGATCTCCTTGCTTTTAGAGGCTCACTTGTCAGGCATGGAAGAATGAGCTTTCTCCTGCTTCGTTCCCAAACTCTGGAATAGATTCCCACAAAGTTGCGACTGGATCCCACTCTTTATATTCAGGAAGGGAGTCAAGATACATCTTTTTAACTTGCTTGATAAATCATTGTTACATTTTTTTAATATTTTATTAAAACATTAGTAAACATTACGTTGAGAACTTTTTGTAAACCGACTTCCCAGAAAGATGTTATAGAAATATAATAAATAAATAAATAAATAAATAAATATTTACCAATGTCAAAATTTTCAATGTGCCCCAAACGATTTCAGGAGCTCATCCAGGGGTCCCATTTGGGTGGGGCATTACAGCAGAAGCTGGGAAACAAGAGTGTATCTCCACATCCATTTGCCTGGCTTTTGAGCCAACTTTGATACATGGCCCCACCTCCGGATCATTAGGGTAGGCAAGTGGCCATTCTTCTCCCTTTGCCCCGCCATTAAGGTTTTTAAGACCCGAATAAGGAAATGAAATATCTGGAGCAGTTTAGGACAATCTCATGTGTGTTTACTCAGAAGTAAAGTGTCACTCTGTTCAGTGGGACTCCCTCTCTCGCTCACAAGAATGAGGTATCTTCCATTTCCTTCAGCTGGTCCCCCCTAAGTAGTGGAGGCTGGTGGCTCCAATTTCGGTGGGGCTGTGAAGCCATTCTGTGTTTCAGTCGGAACCAGACAGAACTCTAAAGGAGCTTTCCAAGGTGCTGAAGCTATTTAGGGTGGTGGTGGTGGTGGTCGGGTTTATCACCTCGGATAGCTCCTTTAGAGTTCTGTTTGGTTCAAACTGGAACCCAGAATGGATTCACAGCCCCACCGAAATCGGAGCTACCAGTTTCCCACTGCCCCTAAGTCGCTTCCCCTGGATATCTTTATCGGAGCACTTCGGGCATCATGACTGGCGCTCCTGAGCGGACCTGCGCTCGGAGCTGGAGGGCTCAGAAAGAGGGAAGAAGGGACAGGACGGAGATGCGCGTGCCCACAGCGGCGGACGGTGCGTTGATGGTTGGCACTCCGCCAAAACGGGGGCCGGTGGTCCTCCTGTTCTCCATTGCCTTTTTAAGACCCGTCCGCCGTTTCTACTCTCCCTCCCACCCGACCGCCTCATCAGACCTCCCAGCGTTGCCCCTTTAATAGCCGCCTGCCCTGCCGGGGTCCGTCTCCTCCTCCCCGCCCGGCGTTTAGCGCCACGGAGACGCCGCTTCTGCTGCCCGTGCGAGAGAGCGCGAGCGCGACGCTCACGGAGAGCGGCATCTGCGGCGGGAGAAGAGGAGCGAGGGACGCTGCCTGCCAGGCCGGGCGCCGCCGGGCGCCGAGTAGCTTTCCCAGCCGCGCCTGCCTGCCTGCCTGCCTCCGAGGGCGGCTGCTGCTGCTGCTGCTACTGCTGCTGCTGCTGCAGGAGGGTTGTTGCCGTCGCCGCCGGCTCCATTGACCGCTGCAGCATCCGCGCCGCCACCTTCTCCCTCTCCTTCTCCTCCTTCTCCTGCCGCCGCCGCCGCCTGGGGGCATGTCGTGATGTGATCGGCGGCGCGTCCCTCGGGGGCCCATCCCCATCGGGAGCCTCAGCACGACGGAGAGGGCGGTGGAGCAGCGGGCCAAGGGCCGCGCCCCCATGAAGGAGAAGGAGGCGGGGGCGGCCGGGGAGCGGGGCAAGCCGGCCACTTACACCGGGGACAAGAAGGCGCGCATGGCGGCCAAGACCAACAAGAAGTGGGTGCGCCTGGCCACCGTGCTGGCCTACGTCCTCTCCGTCTCGCTGGCCGCCATCGTGCTGGCCGTCTACTACAGCCTCATCTGGCAGCCGGTGCGGGGCGGCGGGCAGCCGCACAGCCCGGCGCAGCCGCCCGGATCGTCCACTGGGCCCGGCCCCACTGCGCCCGCGCCCGACCCCGGAGAAGCCACGACGGCGCTGGGAGCCGGAGCCGCCCCCACCGCCCCGCGGAAGGCCGCCGGTGCTGCGGCGCCGTAGGGACTCGATCCGGCCCAGGAGGCCCGAGGCACGCCGCCCCCGCTCGCCGTGCTGCGCCGGCGTGGGAGCCATCGACCGCGGAGTACAAGGGAGAGCGCGCCGACCGAGAGACCCGCGGCCACTGGGGCCGAGCAGGGACCCTGGACGCCCTTGGCCTCGCCCCGCGCTCTTGCCATCGCCTCGCCCTGGACAGAGGCCCCCGCGCCCGGCCACGGACTCTGGCGCGCCGGGAGGGTAGAGACGCTTTCCTCCTCGTCTTGCCCCTTGGCCTCCCCCCTCTGGGACTCGGGCAAGGGAAACTGTCGTGGTTTTAGTTTCTACAAATGCGCTTTATTAATCGGTAACTATTGGGGAGGGGGGCAGCCACGTGGAATGGAGCTCAGGTATGTCAGCCTATCTGAAATGTACCCCGATGCATTTCCTTTGTATCCTTGTGTATAAATTCTTTGTATACAGATGCACTTAGTTAACGCATAGAGAGGAGCTATATAATCTATATTCTGTACACACACACACACTCACACACACAGCAGATGCTGAATGATGTTTAAAGGGCTATTGGGGAACGCTTGCTTTGACAGGCACAGCTAACCTGCGGCAAAAACGGATACCACTTCCCAAAGCCCCCCACCCCACCCCTCACCCCAGTAGCAGTGCTGGTTTGACCCTGTCTGAGCTTTACTACTGCTTGCTTAGCACATATTTTGTTAAATATTTAAACGGGAAAGAGGCGCTGGATTTCATCTTTTGCTGTAAACATGCCAGAAAGGAATGTATTCCTGAGGTTTTACTGTTCTCCTGTACACTCCAGCCTTAGGGCTAGGGCTTCAGTAGAGAGTTAACTTTTGCAATGCTGGTTCCTGACCTTTCCCCAGTCTGAGTACACCAGATTTGATTCTCATTTAACTTCATTCTTGCTGTTTCAGTCTTACACCTAAATCTTAAGAGTAAAGCTCACTGATCCCAGGATTTAGGCTTGATGTCACCCTTCCAGCTGCAAATGGCTAACTCCTTCTTCCCAGCACTGAAGAAGAAAGAGAGTGTGGGAGTAGCTACCCTCCGGTCATATTTTTGTTTGAGACTCCCATCCTTCTGCCCCTTTTATTCTCTGTGGATGCTTGGAACTACTGCCGAGCTTCCAGAAATAAAGGAAATGGATTTTTAACGTCATATTATCCTTACTGCAGGTGCAGATGAAACAGTAATATGAGCAGTTCCAGCATTAGATCAGCGGTAAAGCAGCTGGTGCAACCAACCTCAGAGATGTGCTTACTGTTTCCTCAGCCCTTGATTCTATATCAGAAGCATTTTCTTTTCTTATCTTGTCTATTGGGAATTTAAAATATATTGGTGTCTGAGCTGTCAACAATTAATGATGGTGTCGAAGAATCTTATGAGAGAAGAACATGGTTTAAGAGGCTGAAAGCCTTTGTGTAGCTGCTATGAGCCTCACAGTTCTCTAAATTAATTTAAGAAGAATCTGACCATTTTCAACATGGTGAGGTGATAGACCCTTATAAAGGTTGCTTTGCACACTGCAAATTTTAACAGGCAAACCAGTCTGAGTGTCGGGAAAAGCACCCACTGCACGAAGATTCTTGTGGCCCCTTCAATCTTAATGTGCCGGGTGCAGTGGATACATCAGCTTATGCCACAGTATATTTGTTACTTGCTTAGGCGCCACAACACTCTTTGCTGGTTTGGCTGGAACTGACTAATATGGCTGCCCTTTTGGAGCATGAACCCTGTCATGTGTCACACATGTGTTTTGTCTGCTGTGAGTACTCTGGGTGGGGGTAGCTGCTTCATAACCTCAGCTGCTGGGTCTGTGAATTTAGAGCAGAAAGAAAATTCATTTCTCTATGGGAAATTGTAACCTCTGAAGTAGCTCTAAGCTCACTATGCAGCAGCAGTACATGGGAGTTTAGAAACGTGCTCTGCAACCCTTTACATGTCTCCCCAGAAGCAAGCGCCATTGACTTCAGTGGGATAAGTGTGTATAGGATTGCAGCCTTAATGGCTATGAGCATTGACAGCACCATGCTGCCCCATAAAAAACACTGAAACAGTTTAATAGAGGTTCAGTGGTTACTGCTTTCCCCCTGCTTTGAATTTCTCCCTTCTGCTCAGCTATATGCAGCAGCTGAAGGAGCAAACTCCAAAAAAAATTGCTGATGTTTTGCAACTGAAGGATATGATAGTGACCTCTGACGGGCGTGCTGTGTGAGACGGCTACAGGCCTTGGAGAGAAAATACAAGACAACTCCCCGTTTTATTAATTCAAGTAAATAGCAAAATATGTGCCCTTAGAGGGATTTCTGGTATATTTTTTGATATGTTGTATAGTTAAAACTGCTAGTCAGACCTTTTGAACATGTAAGGACAAATATGTGATATTCTGAATGATCAAACTCTTGGAATGAACTAAATAAAACGCTGGCAAAACTGCTTTAATATTGGGCCGTCAAGCCGTTAGAGCTCTGTACGGTCGTCACTGAACGTCAGACTTGAATAGGTTTAAATTTAAAAGTTGTAAACCTGCTCTAATGTTGTCTATATCTAATTCAGCCATGTAAGCTATGTCTGTATTCAGAAGTTCTGTATATTTTTTAAGAAAAATATTTTTAAGGTGAAAAAAATACATTGAGAGATTTCTGCCTAAAATCCATGTGCCTTTGTTTTTGTTTAAAAATCGCATTTATTCAAAGAGGGTTGCCTTTGCTCATTTGCAGAAACAGGTAATGGGAACAGCTTGTCAACTTTACCCATGGTGAGCAAACTGCTCACTCTTTTGACTCTTGATCCTGTAACCACCTATTTGCTTTATATATTAGTCCAGACATGAGGGCAAATATTTCTGTTGCTGCAGAAAGGAGTGCATGTGAGAGGGGTTGTGGGTAGAAGCACTTTGTTCAAAGAGCAGAAAACTTGGGTTTTGTGGGCACAGGGGCTCCAACCCCTGTGTTGTACTTCAGTCCAACTGAGTCAAATTAGTTATATCTGGGACTAAAGCATGACTGATCTTCTGTAGATTGGAGCCAGATGTTTAGTGCTGGTTTTCCTTTTTTGTTTTTGCATGGCTTGGATGTTTGAGGACGTATCTTCAGAGAATCCCAAAGATGTAACCGCCTCATGTGTTATATAAAGATTCCGATGGGGAAGGCATTTATGCATAGGAAGGTTACTCCGCCTATAGATTAAGTGCAACCTTCCCCCAAAACTGGTGCCCCCCAGATGTTTTGGACAACAACTCCCAGAATTCCCACCCATTAGCCATGCTGGCTAAGGCAAATGGGATTTGAAGTCCAAAATATGTGGCGGGCATCAGGTTGAAGAAGACTGCTTTAGTGTGATGTTTGTTTGTGTGATGGCAGATTGCTGTTTCCGAGTGTGCCTGTGTGTGTACTTGCATGTGTGCCCAGAGGGAGAAGTGTGTGCGTAGGTGTGATCACCCCACATGACTGTTTTCATGTATGTTGCATGACTTTTCCTATGCAAAATGGGATGTGTGAAAGGGCCCATTCTGTTTGTGTTGCAATTAGGATTGGGCTCTTGTACAGTTTGGTCCTCTGAAGTCGGCAGGAACAAACTTATTGGGCAATGGTGCCTGTACGATGGTTTGATCTGGGATCTCTTGCTCTCAAAGGGGAACGAGTGGGAGAGAACGAAAGTGGACTCATTTGCCACCAGGCAGTTCCCATCATTTGGTAGTTAAGCATACGAGACGTTTGCGTTCCCAAGGTCCTGTGTTTCTTGTGAAGCCATTCTACTGAGTTACTCCTTGTTTTTACCTCTTAAAATGTATTTTATAAGTCTGGATAGGAATCTGCTGAAGCTGGGACCACACTGCGTTGGGCAGTGCATGCTTGTGTGTGTGTGTGGCGTGGGGCGAGGGAAGCAGGAGCTTACGACCATTTAGTATGTTTTCCTTTTACAAACAGCTAGTGCCTTTCTAAAGACAACTGGGTAAAGCAGATGGAAGGTGAAGAGAAGCGAATTGGATTAAATCAACATAGTTTATCCTGACTTTGAATTGAATTAAATCAGCACTCGTTTGTCATGGCTCTGTAGAGAAGATAGACTATAATCCCTGTAGTTGGAGATTTCCCTTTATGTTTTGACTAAGAGCTCCGTCACACCGGGGGGAAACACGCTCCCTACCTTCGCTTCTCCACCCGAGTTTTCAGGCCTCAGTTACTTCCTCTTTTCAAAAGAGGAAGTACAGAATGAGCACGAGGCCCATTGAGTCTGCTGTTCTAATGGCGCTGCTTCTCCTGCATACAGCAGGAGAGAGCAGCGATTCCATGTTTAAAAATACATCGGACTTAACCAGGTTTTTTTTTTTATCGTGAAAAGAAGGCCAGAAGGGGCAGAAGGCACGCGGGAGGCAGACAACGTCATGTGAGGGACCTGAGCAAACTCCGTGAGTGTCCAGTAATGAGCGTGCAATAAAATGCTCGTCGGACGGAGCTTTAAGGCACTTCCCAAAACCTGCCTGCTGTACAGGAACAGTTTAACCCAGGAGTCCTATTGACCCATTGTGAACAGGTGAACAACTGCACTATTTAAATGGGAGCCGAAAACAGTTTTCGTTTCTGACTGGAAATGAATACATTCCACACCCCTGACAGAGCTGCTTTCATGTACGGAATGTCTTTATGTTCCCATCATTCCACACTGCTTGACGGTGGAATTATGGCTGATGTGAAGTTGATGTCTTTATTTATAAGACAGTTCAGGTGGGTGTTTATCATTAGATAATTGTGAAGGTGTAAGGCCAGGCAGTTGCAAGTGGAGCAGGAGATCTGGGAAACCACCATCTCTTTTCCCAGAGTTTTCTTTATTTTACTAGGATCCTTTTGTGATGAAATACTGTCGTGGTCTCATGTGCCAGTTTGCCCCCAACTCTCTGCTTTTCCTTCAGTTTCTTCCTCAGTTGCTGATGCTGGCAAGTGCAGTGGCCTCTGTTTTATCTCTATCAGGCTCTTGAACAGATTTGATCATATCATCTGGCTGTTAATCGGAATGAGGGAGAAATTCATTCACTTACTTGGTTATGAAATTTCAAACCACTCTGTGAACTGAAACTCAGTTATCTTTTGCAATTCACACTTCTCTGAATTTTGTAATAAGGTTCTCCAATCAAAAGCATGCATCCATATGGGGAAATAACGTTAAAGTGCATTACAGTAGGAAAACTGGTTGCAAGAAATGTGTCTGTGAGGCAAAATGCTTCCAAAAATATACGTCTTATGAGAATCAGGCACAAAAATGTTTATGTATTTGTATGCAAACTTAAAAAAAAATCTTGAAGATCACAATGGAACCAAACTTAAGGCTGGAAAAAAGGAGAAACTGATAGAAACTGAAATGAACCGTTGTCCATTCCGTATTGGAACCCAGGTCCTGGTAGGGTGTGCTCAAAACCAGGAGCATCGCAAGCATCCTGGGTGACAGGGAGGCATGTACCATTCTGGGCCATCTTTATGCTCATCCTAGGAACCAGCTGTGCACCCTGCACAGCTTTTGTGGCAATCCTGCACCCGATGGATCAGCATGGGGTCAGTGGAGGATAACCCTCCAGACATGGCTGAATGGCAAGGATCACGCCGTCCACAGCATTATAGCCATGTGGGTATGATTTATTTATTTATTTATTTTATTTAAAACATTTGTATCCCGCCCTATATCGTTAAGATCTCAGGGTGGTATGATTTTTAGGATCATTATTATCAATAACACATTGATCATTCCTGTTCATGAGCTTGGCTGCTTTTCTTTTTCTTTTCTTTTCTTTTCTTTTCTCCCCCCCCCCCCCTTTTTTTTTTTTTTTTTTTGGTTATCCATTTTTTATGGTTTTGCAAACATACATAACATAAAAGCATTACATAATGACATTACATCCAAGGAAAAGGGATTTCCCTTTTCCTTGAGCTTGGCTGCTTTTCTACAAGTAATATAGCTAAAGAACATCTGTAAGGGCTGAGATATGTCGTGGGAGATATCCAAGGTAATTCCTGTGAATTTCACGGCTGTTTCAGATGATTAAAGCCTTTGTTGACTCTTTGTGAACATTCTTCTCTGCTGTCTGGACCGACTTTTCCTGCCTGAAATAATCAGTTGGTGCTTAGGATGCACGGGGCCCTCCTCATAGAGTGCAATCATGTAGAAATGAGAATTTTAATACTTTTTTATTTTTTAGAACTTGGTGTTCACTGTTGTTATGATCCAAGCTGTTTCAGTTCGCCTGGGGCATGTTAAAACAATTAATGTAACTGAAATAGCTTTCCTGCTTATTAATTGCTTTAACACATCCAGGATTGCCTAACTTCATAGAAGATGAGCTAACTGTATAAACTTTAACAGCTGCGTGGACAATTTAATGGCTCATGAAACTACGTGGGTCTCATCAGTGTCGGAGGATGGAGCAGCGCCTGCAACTCATCCCTTGCAGGCCTTGTCACAATGATCCGTCTGCATGCTAGCCCTTGTGCAATACTTTGGTGAGCTCTTTTTCAGGGATAGTGATGCCACATCGCTTCTCCCCATAGTAGCTATAGAATTGCAGTGGGGTGGCAGCTGCGCTTCCCTTTTGAAAAAAACAACAACAGAAAAAACAGAATTGTTATCTAGTACTGCTGTAGTAGCTGAAGTAGTCATGTTATAAAGAAGAGGAGCAGAGTTAAAGCGGATATGTTGAGCTGACTCAATTTTATGTTACACAAGTCAGACCTTGTTGTTTTTGCTAATGTTTATATGTTACCTTATCTGCTAAAAAGCTGTCAAGGTGGGGTACAACAAAATAAAACAAAAAATCTTTGCAATAATAAAAACAAGAACATTTTAATCACTAGCAAACTACGCATTTTAAAAGGCTAAATTGAAAAGATGTGTCTTTACACCCTTTCTAAAGGCCAAAAGAGCCAGTCTTAGCTCTTGAAGGAGGGAGTGCATTCCATAATTTGGGGGCAACGCAGGAGAAGGCCCTTTCATGCATGCTTGACAAACAGGCCTCTGTGGTAACAGTTCCCTCAAAAGGGTCTCTCCTGAAGAGCTTAATACTTGGACAAGTTCATAGGGAGAGAGGTGGTCTCTTACATAGCCAGGTCCCAAGCCATTTAGGGCTTTATAGGTTAAGACCAACACCTTGAATTGAGCCCGGAAAGCAACCAGTGCAGGGCTTTCAGGACAGGTGTAATATGGTCCTGCCCCTGCACCGCTGTTAGCAACCTGGCTGCTGCATTTTGCACCAACTGAGGCTTCTGGGCACTTTTCAGGAGTAGCCCCACATAGAGCCCAACACGATGTAAGACATAGACTGTTGCGAAGTCAGACCAATTCAGGAAGGGGCACAGCTGGCACACCAAGTGTAATTGTACAACATTAAGTGCTCCTGTTCAGGGTTCTATCCAGCTATTCTATCCAGCTATGCCCTTTTCCAGGATACTCCACTTCCATTCCATTCCCCTTCCCCCTTCCAAGTTTTCCATTCCACCCCCACCCCAACAGTCAACCATGGCCTCTGCTCATGCTATGTCATCATTGGGGATTTCTGGTCTATGACCGTAATAAATTTGAATGGATTTGATTGGATCATTAGGGATTCTCCGCCACTTTAGTTTTTTTTTCTAAACTGTTTTCTGTACCTTTGCAAAACTTGGGGTCCCCTATGCCTCCTGATTCCTTTCTCTTGTGTGTGGATTGTTTTGCCTACAGAAGGACCCAAACTTGGTGAATGCAGTGGAGGTTAGTGGCTCCGATGTCAGTGGGGTAGTAAATCCACTCTGGGTTTCTGTCAAAACCAGTCAGAACTCTAAAGGACCTATCAGAATTCTGACTGAAACCCGGAGCAGATTCACCACCCCACTGACATCGGAACCATCAGCCTCCACTGAGAATAATTTCCTTATGAGTACATAGGGTAATAATATCTGCTGAAGTGATTCCTGAATGATCCCCTTTCACATAACATGAAAAGGCTTAGGGACGAGGTACCTTACTGTTTTGTTTTGTTTTAAACATAATCTGATTGCCTGCAGTCAGGCACCTTCTAATTTTGAAAACATAGTGCTGAATTTAGAGATTCTAGGCAAAGTTACTGGAGAGATTAGTCAGTACATACTTAGAGGAATCTTTGACAGATGTTTCAATTCTTGTGTGTCCTCCCCCGCAACTATTTAGGGATATTTTCAATCCTAAATTTTATAAAATAGTGTTTATAAAATAACCCTGACAAAGTGCCTGGCGTTATGGAGTAACAGAATGGCAATACTAAAGTTCCTTTGAGAATGGTGGTAGGCGCTAGTGGGTAGAATTCATGTTTTATACGCAGGTAAGCAGAAAATATTAATGTTTTCCATCAGCTGTGTGAAGGGGAACAGAAACAGTGGCTTGATCATTTTCCTGCTTGCTGCTTCTGATTTTCTTTTCTTTTTTAGACATGCACCCAATTTGACACGCACCCACCGTATTTGACTGGGCATTTTTTCTGCTCAATTATGTGTACCGAAGTACAGAAGGTAAAGAGAGAATCAGCCCTGAATACTGAGTGCCTTTGAGACTAAGGATGGAATAGCTGCCTATGTGAATTGCTGGCAAGCATCTACTTTTGAAGGCTACATGACAAATAGGGTACAATGATGCCTTACACAAGCTTTGTGCTGGGTAGTTGGCTTTAAATAGCTTCTCGCCATGTTTTATTTAAGCTTCACATTATGTCATTTAAATGCTGAAGTGTGCCTTTAATTAAAAGCCTTTATAGCTTCCTTCAGGCTTGCAAACCAATTACTGTCAGTTTGTCCAGGGAGGAATTGGTGTGGAAAATAATTTAATATCTCAGTTGCAATGAAATACTTGCAATGAAATACCAGTTTTAAAATATAACCGCATTTAGTAGTCATAAGGTATAAAAGACAGCAAGGAGCTGTCATTTATACTGAAGCAATGAAGTACCTAATTCTACTGGAGCACTTCATATGCAGATGACCTGAAGATTAGGCCAAAGAGCCAAGAATGTCAAAAGCAGCCTTCTCTAATACCCTCTGACTGTATTCATGGCATTGATATAACATCTATCTTTGAATCAGTTGCTGACGTATATTGAATTTATATCATCAGATACCATATTAGATCTTAGTTTTACCCTGGGCTTACCTGGTAATTAATTTTTTTTTAATGCTGCGTCTCAACGCTATTGTAAATGAAGCAATAATGTAGTCTTCTGAGCATGTGCAAAGTATTTTTCAACACAGGGTTACCGAAAACAATCCTGAAGCATCATGGATTAAGGGGTTGGGTCTGCAGTCCAGAAGATGTGGCTTTCAGTTAGGCTCAAGTCAAATCCAAATTTAATCTTTCGTATTAAAGATTAAATACTGCCTAGTACTGGAGTTTCTCTGATAAGGATGTCTATGTATTTGTTACACTTATATCCCACTCTTCCGTCAAGGATTTTACAGAGGGTTACTTGGGACATCTGTTTGGGCCCATCCAGACACTGACCAGGATGAAACCTGTGTAGCTTTAACAATATAACAACATCTCCTGCCAATCCTTTCTCTGACACGAGACTGCCTGGAGAACTTGCGCTCCGGATTTTATTGTTGTGTACTGGATTTTGAATGTCTGGAATGTTTGGCTTCTTATGGAAAGCTGTGATTGCATAATTAAAGTATATCTTTTGGTGAGGGGAGAATTCTAAATGTGAAGATGAACCTTCTGAATTGTAACAAGAGGGTGGGTTGGTACATATTGAGATTAAATTGTCCAGCCTAATGCGTCTCTACTGTGAATCCCTTGAGCTCCCATCGTGGGAGGTTATGCCAACACCAGCTGAATGTTTGTCTGTCACAAACATTCAATAGAATCAATAGAAGAGGGCAAGCTGTCTTTCAAGAATCCTGTCTCTTATTACCGATCTTCCTGATAATTCCTGATAATTCCTCAGAAGAGGACCTGCAAGGTTCCCCAAACCCTAATTTAAACAGCACTGAACTGAACCATGCCCTCCAGTCAAATGCCACATATACAAACAAGATCACACAGTTTTTACTTGAGTAAGGTTTTCAGAAGTGTTATCAGTCTGGAATGTTCAAATCCATCCAGTTTTGGTCTGAACTCAGCAAAGTGCTTTCAAACTTTTCAACACCTTGTTAGATGAGTTTATCTTTTACTTGTCCCACTAATGCCACATCCTTTCCCTAGAAATCTGTTCTTATTGGGACAGGCCTTTGTTGCTCTCCTGCCTAAAGTCTTTCTTTCACAAGATAACTTGCTCTGATTGTTTGCTGGAGCCAATAATAAATCTCCCTAACTCTGAACAGCCCCCATCCAGTAACGTGTTCTCTGGCTGGTGTTTGCTCCATGCAGCACAGTCCTGGCTGCTTTCCTCTCTTTGCAGGAAGCTTCAAAGAGCAAGGAGCAAGAACCTCTGGGCTGCCAGCCAACATAGTGAGGCGAAACAGCTATATCCCTCCAAGATAATGAGTGGGACCTGATTTCCATTCTTCCAGTTTGTGTCCCTGTTAACTCCAACCAGAAACAAGGGACCGTTGCTCAGAAGATGTGCAGCTTTCTGTGTGGGATTATCGGTTTAATAGATGTGCAGCTGCCAAGTTTCCTGTTGGGGACGTTTCCCCCTAGAGCAGGGCTTCTTTTTCAGAGCGTTGCAGTGCATATATGTACATGAGAAACTTGTGTCGTGGCCAGGTGAGTGTAAAAACTATGTCAGGGATGGGCAGTTTTGAGGGTTCAAGGGCTCGAGAACAGCTGCATGCTGAGAGTCATCCCCATGTGCCCATTTCCCAGTAGAAGCGGGGTTCTGCCAGCCTGCCAAAGAGCTGATTAGCAGGAGCTTGTTCTGCTTGTGGGCCCCTGGTTGACAGCTGGTTGGCCACTGTGTGAACAGAGTGATGGACTAGATGGACTGTTGGTCAGAACCAGCATGGCTCTTGCACTTTCTGTGTAGTGGGGTAGCAGCATGCACAGCGGGGCGGGGGGCATTTGGGATAGCAGGGCACCCTTGTAGGGGCAGGGCCTCCTGTTGCCTATCCCTGAACTATGCACAGGGCATGGCAGTGGGAGGTCCCTGTGACTCTCAGTTGACTCTTGAGAACCATCCAACTCCATTTATCTGGCTGGATACTGCACGTAGATGGAGCGCTCCTGCTCAGGAGCAAGCCCTGCTTAAACAGAGTTCTACTCAGCTCTGGGTAAACATGCATAGCATTTGACTGGAAGCGTTTCTTTATATATAAGAACTGTGCACACTTTTTGCAAAAAAATCCTCCTTTGAACTTGCCATTCCAAGCCAACCATCGCCATCTGTGTAAACACTGCCACCTCAATGCCTCTGGAACTAGTAGTCGTACCATGCTGTTAGTGGCATCCGGTTTTACCAGATGGCTCCTGCTCTTTATTGTATCCAATCGCTGTGTTTGTGCTATCATTATCATCCTGATCGGGTATACTGAAAGAAAAGCAAAACCCTCTCCTAAAATGCTTCTATCACTGAGGAGATCAGTAAAGACTGCCAATTTTTAAATATGTTTGACATTACCACTAAAGGGTTGCCAGTTTGATTTACAATTCCACATGCATGATCAGTCTCTTCACCTGGTTTTTGAGAGATAAGGTTTTTGCCATTCAAGTCACTGGTACATTGTGTAACTGATATCACCTGAGGGAGATTAAACTGCCCAGAGAGCTTAATACAATAAATGCAATAAATTATTATTATTATTATTATTATTATTATTATTATTATTATTATTATTTTGGGGGGAGCCATCACTTACTTCCTCATCAGGAGAATGAAGTGATATTGCCTCTTTTCTTTCTCAGAGTCAATAATAGCCTCATTGGGTTCCGATTCCACTTCTGTTGTGTAGGCTAATAGATGATGATGATTGGATTGGTATCTTTATTTGGTGTCTGGCTGAAGGTCACCTATGAAGCTTCATGGCTGAGTATTTAAAGCTGAACCTCCAGCATTCTAGCCTGTATTCCCTAAACTTCATGGAATTTACCTGGCAGGGGAGACACCTGTATGCCACACTGTCTCTCAGTCTAGCTCCTGCCCTGAATCAGCAGCTGTCACCACAAATCCATTTTAACATTCCACGAAATTTAAGGAATAGCTGAACAATAGCCCTGTGGACTGAGCGGCATTTTCAAAAAATATGGTCCTCATAGACTACATGGCAAGAGCTGATGCAGGAAGTACCCGGCAGTTTTCCTTAGGATACCTTTTTCTACACTAATTTGAATTAGTGAACTACAATAACTTGTACTAGTTTCTCCAAATTATGCACTGAAGGGCAGAATGGTTTTATGCCTCAAGTGCACTTGCCATGTGTACATGAGTGTTTGCAGCACTAGGAAGTGTAAAGTACAAGGGCGAAACGCACAGTTGGGTACACATAGTCACATACCAGAGAGCTGTTGCCCAATTATAGCTGACATGTATCCGAGTATTTGATACATGTAAGAATTGATATATGTAAGAAAAGTGAACCAGCCTATAGGTATTAGTGACTCTAAGGACCTTAATCAGAATCCAGATAGGTGGCATTTGGTCTTGGTCAGGGCCATGGAAAGATTGGTAAGTAAGTGCTGGAAGCCTTCCCGTGATGCAACCACCTATGTTGGCTACCGGCAGGGAAGAGCCTGCTCTGTTCTTCTGTCTGAGGCCAACGCAAGCAGAGGGTGGCTTGACTGTATGTGTTCTTTCATTACACGAATAACATGAATTCGCTCTGGTACCCCTGAAGAGGGACACAGGGGGACACACACACGGACACGGACACACACACACACACACACACACACACACACACACACACACACGGACACACCATTTCGTTTTGAAGAACTAAACAGAAGAGATTCTGGAGGATGTCCTGCACAGCCACAACTCCTGTTTCTGGTAATGCTCTGTAAATGGCAATAAGTTACTCTTGCTATTGAAAACTTGTTTACCTGCATTGTATCTGAATCTTACATTCATTCGTTAGCCCAACAATGTAGCATTTGCTCTTCTTTCAAACCTCTAACCATTTTTTTTTAAAAAAAGCCACAACACTTTATCTTTTCCTCAAACAACATTTATTTAATAAAAATAATCCCAATATTTCTCATCCATCTCGTTCACCCCTCAACCACCTTGTATAAATTGTGGAAAGCAAGAAATAACCACTATAATGATTTCTCAAAAATGCTGTCAAGCTAAGTTAATGATTGCAGACCCTTCAGTGGGTGTATCAGCCTAACAGACTTAAGCTAATGTAATAGTCATTCCCTCTCCCCCAGGAACTGTAGTTCATGCATTTATTTATTATTTATTTATTTATTACATTTCTATACCGCCCAATAGCCGGAGCTCTCTGGGCGGTTCACAAAAACCGCCCAGAGTTTTTGTGCATGGTGGAGCGGAGGCAGAGGGAAGGATCTTGGCCTCCTTACCAAACTACAATTCCCATGATTATTTGGGGAAAGCTATAACAGTTAAACTGGTATAAAATCAATATAATTTTGTGTCCATTCAAGGGTCATTAACTTAGCAGGCACCATCTTACAGTGCTTCTTGTGCATTTCAGCATCATCTCCTGTCCACAGGCTACTTATTTTTAGATTCTACATTATTTTGGTATCCAGGGACAAAAGGCTGAATAATACTTCTTCTTCCTTAACTAAGTTTAAGCTAATATGGAACTTAATGGAGCATATTAGAAAAGAAAATGATCTACTCTTGCAAATGAGGCAACATAGTGGATTCAAGCTTTCCACACAGCACTATTAGTATGATTTAGTGTTATGCTGGAAGAGCAACTGGTGGAAATCCTTCTCACAATCCTGTTAAGCGATATGCATAATGATCCTAAAGCATTTTCTATGTGTTACCTTCCACTGAAAATCAAGGGAGTGTAAATGTGGATTGTGCTTGTTTTTCTTTCAATTGTACCATGAGATTACAAGTTTGTAATCTAGTAATTAGTTTTATGTACTCACTCGCTAACCAATCTATGTTGAATATAAAATGATATAGAAATTGAGCCTTTCAAGTCAAGAATATCAAAATCTGGATGGCTCTGATCAAGAAATCTGGACTTCTCTGAACAGCATATAATTAAACTATGGAATTCACTACCACAAGATGTGGTGATGTCCGCCAATTTGGATGGCTTTAAAAGGGGGTTGGATAAATTCCCGGAGGAGAAGGCTATCAATGGCTACTAGTCCTGATGGCTAAGTGCAACCTCCAATGTCAGAAGCAATAAGCCTATATACACCAGTTGCTGGGGAACATGGGTAGGAGGGTGCTGTTGCTTGTGGGTCCCTGATCAACAGCTGGTTGGCCACTGTGTGAACAGAGCGCTGGGCTAGATGGACCCTTGGTCTGATCCAGCATGGTTGTTCTTATGTTAACAATCCTTCAATCTGTTTATTTCCAAAGGAAGCCAATGATGCCTCTCACCAGTATTATTTCCAATAAAGCACATGCTAATTGCATTGCAAGCTCTACTTTCTTGCTCACATACTTCAGTGAGGGGCAGTAAACCCCTCCTGAACAGATAGTGGAGAATGAATTGTCCAGAATCGAGGACAACTGGGTGCTTTGCCTTTTAATTAACGGCAAAACTAAATCACATTTCTGTGCATTTAAAGCCAAATATGGTGTTTCACTTCACTCCTGCCAAAACTAAAGCACACTTACTATTTTGGCTAGTATGACATGTTTCTAGGAAGCCAAGTAGATCCTACTGCATGTATATTCCACACATTCTCCTTTGCTTCGGTAGAGAATAGCAGATGCTTCAGGTTACAAGATGGCCACTAGTCATAATGGCTATGTATTACCTCCAGCAGCACAGAGCAGTATATGGCCTCTCAGTACCAGTTGCTGGGGAACAAAAATTAGGAAGGTATTATTGCATTAATGTCCTTTTGTGCATTTCCCATTGGCATCTGGATGGCCACTGTGGGAATAGATTGCTGGACTAGATAGGAGTTTAGCCTGATCAAGCACAGCCCTTCCTTTGTTCTTGTGGAAGTCTATTAATTCCTTCCAAAACAAACCCTCTTACCTACCTCTAAAAATGCTTCTTTCACATTTTCTCTAAGGGTCCGTGGCCAGTTAGTAGATATAAACAAATATAAGTCAGCTGGAGATCAGAGTCATCCAGTTCCCTTGTTTTCATTTTCTTAATGCTGGCCGGGTGGGGGGGTGGAGTTCTAATTCACAGAATGCTGGCACTGAAACCTCCTTCCCTGGCAAAAGGTAGGGAAAGACTGTGTTAATAATTTAAATGCTTTGTGATATCTGGAATTTAAACTCTGAACAACCTGAAAGTCTATGTGTAATTCTCCACACATGCATATTCACACACTTGCATAAAAAGAGGCATTTTTGCACATTAAACATCAACATTGTAATTTGCTGGGGGTGGGGGAAAGGGGTTGATGAAAGCCCTGGCTGCTATTGGCTGATCTGAACTGAGTCTTTGAGCCTAGAGGAAGCACATAGCCATCGTAACTTGTAGCCACTGATAGCCTTAACCTCCAAGAACCCTACAGACCAATAATTGAAATGATACACAACTCGCACTGTCACATCTTGTTGCTATGTAAAACCCTACCTGGCCCAATGGCCCATCTAGTACTTTTGTCTGCAATCTAAAAAACACTTCGTGTACTTTCACAGGAGATGCCAAAATCAAATTTCGGATTTTACATGTCTCTGCTCCAACATCACAGTCACCCACGACATAACCATTTACAAAGAGGCATTTTTTCATGTCTGTTTATCTCCATCCACTGTGTTTTCTGATATGAACAAGGCTACATCTTAAGAGACAAACCCTGGATATTTTGCTCTCAGAAATGATGCTAATTTGAGGGTCTCCTTTGCATATGTAAGAACAACAACTTGCTCTAATGAAACACCTGGGGAGGTAGGTACTTTCATTAATATATTAAACTAGAAAATAAATGAGTTACATGTTCAAAACCAGGAAGGTTAAGAGAAAAAGTATTATAGAGAAACTTTAATGAACTGTAGCCCTTAATCTGCTCTACCACTGGTCCCTCCTCACCATTCTGTCACCCTTGTACAAAATCACAATATAACTTCACTGCCTCCCAAGCCTTAGCTAGACCTACCTGTTATTGCGCGACGGAGAGGTGAAGATCTTGCGATGTTTTTATCGTAAGATCCCCCCTCTGTTCACAACGCGGCGGCGTGCGATGACCTCAGAGGGAGAGGCGTCGCGCCCGCCATTTTTTAAAAGGGGAAGATGCGCACGAGCGCTCGTGTGCAAAAGGTAAGGGTTTGTTTGTTTGTTTTTAAAAAATTCCCTGCTCCCCCCCACCCCACCCCTGATGGGCGCAGAGCTCCTGAGGAGCTCTGTGCCCTGTGTGCGGGTCCCGGCTCATCACGAGGAACCATGTGGAGCCAGGACAAAATGCGGCTCGAGCCCACATGTTCCGTGGTCTCAGGCTCAGCCCAAGACTGGAAAAACTGGGCCTAAAGTGTAGGGTGAGATCCCGGGGCAAGGAAGGGATTATCCCTCCCTGATCTCGGGATCCCCTGTGCATCATGTGCACGCACAGGGACGACCCCGGGGATCACCCTGGGATTTCGCCCCATCTAGCTATGGTCCTAGACTAACTATAACCTCAGCCATCTTTATTACTAAGCAGATGGCTGCGTCTTCGTAATAGTCTCTAACTGGCCAACCATCCATAAAAATCAAGCACACAACCAGGCTCTGTAAGGTTTGCCCTGTCATTTTGGAAGTGAAAGTCTGTCCATCAACCAGTATACAGAAGAAAAAGAAGGGGGAAATACCTTCAAAGCAAACTCATGTTTTAAATAAAATTAGTTATTAAATAAAATAAAGTGCATACATTAGATAACTCATGGCTTGTCACGTGCCCACAATAGGGGGAGGGGAAGAGAACCAAAGTTAAGTGTCAAATAAAAGTGTCAGCATTTCCTTTCCTTTCTCTTCGGGAGGCATTTTGTTTGCGTGAGATTTTTCTGTCCTTTGGCACAGAGATGTGCTCTGAGGGGGAGTGATGCCAAAACTGAGTAGACAATTTCAGGACACAACTGGCTCCTAGGCAGGTGAACGTCTCCTGCAGTGGCTGGTGTTAACTGGGAGCTGGAGGGTGAAGGCCCGGTCTTGAAGAATAGGTTGTGCTCATCATCTTTTGTACCCAGCCTTGTTTTATTAACATGCTGCCCTGGAAAACAAACAAAAACCAACATCAAAATGACAATCCCATGAGGGACTACTGAACAGTAAATGAAAGCGGCAGCTGGGTTATAATTGTGAATTCTTTGCCCAGCCAGGATTCTATCCAACATCATTTAGCCCAGATGCTTATCTAGAAGTTCAGATGTTGTGGTGAATATGTTGTAAATGCCCCCAAACAGAAGGGAGAAACTGAACCCTTTCCCATTCCTCTCCCATCCCCCAAGTCAATGCCTGGGCAAATGTTGACAGAAAGATTTCACTCATCAAGGACCTACATTATATTATTCTTACTGTGATCCTATCTATAGCAACTGAGTAACTCTGGGAGCGAGTGTTTTAGTGAACAGAATGGTGACACTGGGTCTGGGAGAGCCTCTCCCCACTCTTTTTGTTTCGTGGTCCCAGTGCAGTTCTGCTCATGGGCTTTGTGCCTGTGCAAAGCAGACTCTGGGAACATTTTAGAGCTTTCACTAGGGAGCCGGTGCTCAGGCCCCTCCCAAGGAGTGGATCCATGTCTTCCCACATAGTTCTCCTCTGACTGTCGAGACCATACAGGAAATTAGCACATACTGTCTTCTTCCTTTCAGGCATGGAGCCTTTTTCTTTCTAGTATTTAGCTCAGTTGGGCATTGCCTGATGCTTTTTGTGTTGTTCATGCGGTTTATCTTCAGTGTTTCTTGTGAACCTATGGGTTGTTGTTTTTTAAAATGCCATAATTAACAGAAGAAATGTTGCTATCACAGACAATGATTAAGCTAGGAGAGAAGCTTAACATAGGCTCAAGTAGTGGCTTCCAGATTTTGTGGGGGACATCATTGGACAAGATCCTCTCAATGCCCCCTCTCTTGAGTAGACCCACCTCCTCCTCACCACTGCCCATTTATTTATTTATTTATTTATTCATTCATTCAAATATAGTTTTAGAATCTTTCAAGGGTAAAACCCTCTCAAGGCACCTTGCATAGTAAAACAAGCAATATAATAATAATGACAACACACAAGAATCACTTTTAAAAACAACGCCAATAGTAACAACAAAGAATACCCAGCCCTGAAAGCTAAAACAGAGCTGAAAGCCATCAGCCTAAAACCCAACTCAAGACAAGGTCATGAAAAACAAATGGCTTCAGAGCTTTCCTAAAAGTTTGCAGAAGTGGGCCCTGATGGACCCCAGAGGGCAACTTGTTCCAGAAGCCTGGGGCCACTATAGAAAAGGCCCCATTCATTATACTTGCCAATTGAATTGCCTTTGGTGGTGAACAAGTAAGAAGAGCCCCAGTTGCTGACAAAAGGTGGGCAGGCCGGCATGGGTGAAAGCAATCCTTGAAGAATCTCAGGTTCAGACAGTTTAAGGCTTTAAAGCAGGGTTGGGGAACACATAGCTTTCCAAATGTTTTGGACGCCAACTTCCATCAGCTTCAGGCATCATGGCCAATGGTCATGGATTATGTGAGTCCAATAACATCTGGAGGGTCACAGGTTCCCCAATCCTGTTTAAAGGTCAAAAGCATCATTTTAGATTGGCTTCAGAAAACTGGCAACCAGTGCATCTGGCACAATATTGGTGTCGCATAAATACCCAGGTGGCTGCATTCTGCACCGTTTCTAAAGTTCCTGAAAACTTTAAAGGCACATAGAGAGCATTACAATAGTCCAACCTGGGTGTCATTAGAGCTTGGATAACTGAGGCAAGACCAGACCTCTAAAGATGGGGCATACTAGCCGAAGCTGGTCAAAAAAAAAGTAGTCCTGGCTACAATAGTCACCTGAGCATCCCCAGTTAGTGCTAAATCCAGGAAGACTCTTAGGTTGTACACTTGGTCCTTCAGAAGTAGTGCAATCCCATTTCCCCCCATTTTTAAAAAAACTTTTACAGAGGCACGGGGCCGCCCCCTTCCCTTTCCGACCAATCAGGGGTGCCATGAGCTGTGACAAGCCTCCGCTACCAAAAAAAGTCGGGGTAAGAGGGTGACCAAATTTTGAAAACCAAAAAGGAGGACAACATGGTCGCCATGTTAAAATTATTTTTAAAAAATAATTTTAAAACCTCAAACTTTAAAAAAAAAATCCTAAAACTCAATGGTTGGACAGATCTGTTTCAAACTTGGCATAGCTAAAGTCCTTGTTAAGAGCAATCATGGTGCCAAGTTTCATCTCTTTATCTTTAAAAATAACATTTTTTAAAAAAAATTAAATCCTCAATTTTTTAAAAAATTCTAAAAATCAATGGATGAACAGATCTGTTTCAAATTTGGTATGGCTAAAGCTCTACCTAAACGCTATCATGGTGCCAACTTTCATCTCTTTATCTTTAAAAATGGTGATTTTAAAAATAATAATTTTAAAACCTCAATTTTTAAAAAACTCCTAAAAAATCAATGTATGAACGGATCTGTTTCAAATTTGGTATGACTAAAGCCCTTCCTAAGAGCTACCATCGTGCCAAGTTTCATAACTTTATCTTAAAAAATGACGGTTATAAGCATTTTTGTTAATTCCCATTAGAGCTGCTCTTTGGGGGGAAATCCGGATTTCCCCTCCCTCTCCCGGATTTGTCATCAGAAACCCGGGCAAATCCGGGCAAATCTGGTCATATGGCCACCCTAGGTAAGTGCCCAACTTTTTTGGAGCGGAGTTTCCAGGGTTTGCCCCCGGTTGGCTTTGCAATGGCAGCTGCGTCACATAGATGACATGCTGCTACGGCGAAGAGCTTTATCACACCAGTGTTATACTGTGCAATCACTGCAAATTGCATGCAAAGGACTCCGAAGTTTTCCATCTTATAATCTGCTTTGACTGTGAAGTACTCCCATGCATCCTGCCTTAATTGTGCTATAAAGCCAAAAAACCTGACCTATTTTGCTACTACTTTTGGAGAGAATAATTTGTTGTTTTCCGAGCAGCCACTGGGGGCACAGGAGCAGGATTTGATACTCTTAAGCTTCAAATTAAACAAATGATTACATCTGCGTAAGTTTTAAAGATAAAGACATCAAAATTGGCACAGTAATAAGGAGAGCTTTAAGCATACCAAATTTGAATCGGATTGGGTCGTCTGTTGATTTTTTAATGATTTTTTTACATTTCCCCCCTTAAACCCTTTTCCTGGTATGCAAAGGATCTTAGGAGCGCTGCTGTCCGGGGTGTGATTAGCTAGCAACAACAACAACAACAGTTTAGCACTGTAGAGGATAATTCAAGGGAAACAGGTACATGGGATGAAGCCTGAAGCCACACTGGGGCAAACCCTTCATGTAGACATGCCCCTGGAGTGTATTTTACCATCCACTTTAACAAAGCCTGAACTATCTTCCCTTAGTCCCAATACTGGAATTATCAATTCACTGGAGAAGCAAGAACATGAAAGCTAGAATCCACTGCATTTCCTTTAACAGAGAACGATAATTTAGGTGACATAACAGATGAAAACATGTGGCTCTGAAATATTAAAAGTGAGAAATGTATTTATACAGCATGTAAAAACACACTTCCTTTTAAATTATTCTAGTGGTATGGCTTGCTGGGAAGACATTTTGCTCAGGAGAAAAAAGAGGAGTAAATTCACATTATGTTTGGAAAGTTGACTTTTTGCAATTGATTATTGGTAGATGCCATACGTTACAGAAAAATAATAACCAGTTGTTTACTCATCAGCACAACTGAAATCACACTGGCTTTTTAGTCAGTACTACAGTAACCAAACTATTCTATTTGTATACAAATATATGGTCCCCTGTGTATGATTTCTGCACCTTAAACTTTACCAAAGGATTATTTGTCAGAAGAGGTCCTTCTGCAAGGCAAGGTTTCTTAACACAGAGACAATGAGCTTTTCTCCACGAGACATTTATTTTTGCTCATGATTCTTTACTCACACTTGTTTACCAATTCTTTAGATGACACCACAATCCTCCTGTTTCAGTTCTGTTTTTAAGAGCACTTTCTTGAGGTTTTTTTATAGCAGGGAAAATGGGGTATTATTCTGAAAGTGAAAGAACTAATTGTGCAATTGTGCTATTCTGCTATAGCACATTGCCACCTAGAGGTTATGTAGCAGAAAAGCATGAAAGGAAAAGCTCTTTGTGTAGAGCTCGGATCTCGATTATGTGACAAACCCGAAAGTAGATACAGCGATTAACAGCCTTGTGTAGAAAAGCTCAATTTGTCCCTGTTCTAAACCTTTCCCCTTGTTTTAGTATGCATGACAGCGCATGAGCAAACATAAAGCTGGACCTCCACATCTTCTCACCCCTGCTTCCTTCTTATTTCTACAGAATGAAAACTTAAAATAGCTGAATAAAGATCCACGTGGTTCACTCAGCTTGTCTATCTGTGGTAGCTTTCAGGTTCTCAGCCTAGCTTTCACAGATAACCTTGCCACTATGACACTCCTGAGCATGCACGGTAGCCTCATTAAATTTTGGAATCAGATAGCTCTGTAGTGTGGAGGCATAATTTATTTAATAAGGAAATCAATGAGCCGATCCAGGCGTGAACGCATATGTGACACTTTTAAAAATAAAAAAGATAGACAGTCCATCTGTTCTGTTGTGGAGAGGTGCAAATCCGCTGTGTATGTGTGTGTGAGGGAGAGACTCACTGGTATGCATGTCTGTCATTTTAGTTATGAAACCAGGTTTGCTTCTCAGCTGGAAGTCATGCTATGAACTCTTTTTCTATTGTGTCAGTCGTTGGCTCCAAGAACCTCTCATTGCCACTCCTTTATTGAGAAGGACTGAGGAACCGGCAACCAACCATGGCTGGAGGGGGAAGGGCTTTTGCCTCTGTTGAAGCCCTATTAATGCTGCTGGAAGAGGGAGCTACTTCTCACAAAGTGACCTTTGGATGACTCCTTCAGGATCACACTGAGGCCAAGAAGATGGCCTATTTTCATTTTTTGGGAGGTATAGAATAGATCTGGCATTCCTGGATGGGTGATAAATGGTTTTTGAGTATGCGATATATGCGCTGTCATGGCTGCACAGTTGCACTCTGTTGTTTATATGACACAGCTGCCAATTTGCAGCCATATTGTATTATTCCCCACAACACTGTATGTTTTCGATGTCTCGTTTAACCGCGAGTTTTTCTTTGCTCCGATGTCACCACGTTTTTTGTGTGCATGTCAGTGGTGGCTTCAGTTTGGATTAAGAGAGTGGACACAGTTAGGCGGCAGATCCCAGTATCAGTCGCAGTCCACCAGTGACTGCCCCTGGAGCGGCCCTGGAGCAACGTCAGACAGCAGTACTGATATTGCTCTGATTGAAAAAGTCGGGGTACATCCCTGACTTTTTCAATCTGCAGCTTCATGGGAAAGCCCCGTGACGGCTGTGAAGCTGCGCCTGCATAGTATAACTGACACAGCGCAGATCTGCAGCCACCACAGGGCTTTCCCTGCATATAGACACCCCTTAAGAGAAACAAAATTGTGAGAAACACAATCAGGAAAGGGCTCATTTCATGAAACTGTTTCTACTCGAATTGCTGGGTCAGTTTCACATTTGGCCTACCTCACATCTCAAATCTTTACATCACTGTTTCTCCACATCATGAAATCTGACAATAGCAATATTTTACCCACATCCTTCCAAACCTAGTTTTCTAGTGAGGAAAAAACAACCATTTCATTGCCTAAATTCCAATGGATTTGTTGAGAAGAGAAATTTGGTGTGTTGTTCAATCATGCAAAATCCTTCAGCACTGCCTTGGATTATAAAATTGACTTCCTCCTACGTCCTCCTCAGATGCGCAGCATACAAGGCTTTGGCCAAACTGCTGCTGTTTACGTCAGGGGAAAATGTTGACGTCAGCACCCCACTGTGCTTTGGAAATTTACCCCAGCTGTATTTTCTCTGGAGATCTTGAAATTAATAGTCTTGAGAGAACTGAATGAAAAAGCCTCTGTGGTTTGTTTCCTTTATTGCTTTCCCTGGCACGCCACTAAAAATTCTGCAGGGGATTCTAGGCTTGTGTTTTTGGGTAAATATTTATTTCTTGTCATTTTGAAGGATGAGAGTTACAAGGATGATAAAATTTCCTGGAAAACAAATCATGTGAAGAAAAGCTGGAGGTACTGGCTGTGGCATTTCAAACTTTGTGCCAGGGAACTCTGGGCTTTCATGGACTCTTATCAGGGCTCCTCAGTGCAGTGGAGGCTGGTGGCTCCGATGTCAGTGGAGCCGTGAATATGCTCTGTGTTTCAATCAGAACCAGTCAGAACTCACCTTGGATACCTCCTTTAGAGTTCTGACTGAAACCTGGAGTCGATTCACCACCTCCTAACATTGGAGCTACCAGCCTCCACTGCCTCAATGAGAACATAAAGAACACTAGAGAAGCTTCCCTGTAAGGAAGCTTCTGTTAGGGTTTTTTTCTTTTGAAACAGAGTGACACAGTGGATTCACCCTTTAAACCTATGAGCTGGAACAAATTTCTTACTCTAGGTTTAAGGATGAGTAGCTTTACTTTTCATATTAGCAGCATATGAACAACTTGTATTCCTTTCATACATACAGTTCTAAGTTACATTCTTTTCCTCTGCAACGAATCCTTTTTCCTTCTTTCCTTTGTAAAAGTCTTTCTTGAATACCTTCAGGCTGAACTTGCTTGAGGTCTTCACTCTTGCAGCCACCGAACAACGAGATAACAGCTTCCCAAACAAACTCCCACAGCAGCATGTACATTCCACCTCCTATTCACTTCCGCCCTACAACTCTGTTTGAGACACTCCCCTATTTAAATGGTTAACAGGCTGACACTGAATGATTCAGCGTTTCTTGTGCCTTAGTTTTAAACACCTGCTTTTAGATTGGTTCAATCTTTTGCCTAATTCATTCTTCAGTGAATTTATTCTTTGTAAAATTACACATACAATACAAATACTAACAAACCCCTCCTTATTTTACAATAGAATAAATGAAAATCTTGGAAACATGTATTCAATCTTCAGCCTATATTTCAACCTGTTTTTTCTTTTTCAATCATTCCTATACGCTTTACAAATCTTTCATGTCTTTCAATATTCAGAGGTTTTGTAAACATATCTGCAACCATCATATTTGTGTCACAATATCTTAGTTCTATTAAACCTTGCTTTACACTATCTTTAACATGGTGATATCTAATGTCAACATGTTTTGTTCTGTTAGCACATTTGTCTGCAGTCGCTAGTTTGATACACGCCTGATTATCTTCATAAACTATAACAGGTTTTTTCATTTCCATATTGAGATCAGATAATAGTTGTCTAAACCATATAATTTCATTGCAAGCTATAGACAAACTTATATATTCTGCCTCTGTACTGGATATGGCAACTATTCCTTGTTTTCTACTATGCCAATCAATTAATGAATCTTGATACATTATTATCATTCCTGAGGTGGATTTTCTACATGATACATCAGCTGCATGGTCTGCATCAACATAACATTTTAGTTCACTTGTTCCTGAAGTTGTTAATTTCAAACATTTATCACGAGACCCATTAAGGTATCTAAATACTCTTTTAATACCATTCCAATCTTTTTGGGTTGGGTTTTCTACCTTTCTACTTAAAATGCTGACTGCATTGTTAATATCAGGTCTTGTTAATTTCGTAATATATAATAAACTACCAATAGCACTCCTATATAAATCAGTATGTTCAAATGGTGGACTCTCATCACTCCTCTGAAAATCTACTGTCATTGGAGTTTTTACAGGTTTGCTTTCTAGCATTCCAAATTCCTGCAACAATTGCTCTATTTTGTTCTTCTGATGAAGGAGAAGACCGCCATCAGTATCTTTTTCTATTTCCATTCCCAAATAATGGGTTACATGTCCTAAACATTTTAGTTCAAAATGATTTGTTAATTGTTTTTCAAATTCTTCTCTTTGTTTGTCTGATTCACATATTAAGAGAATATCATCAACATAAAGTAAACAATAAACAACATTTTGTTCACTTTGTTTTATGTAGATGCATGGATCTGCAGTACTTTGATTAAATCCTATGGATTTTAATACTTTGTTTATCTTAGTATTCCAACATCTGGCACTTTGTTTCAAACCATAGATGGATTTGTTTAATTTACAAACCAGGTTGGGATTCTTTATAAACCCTGGGGGTTGTTCCATGAACAATGTTTCTTTTAATTCTCCATATAGAAAAGCAGTTTTAACATCAAAATGGAACACTTGTAATCCTTCCATTGTAGCTATCTTTAACAACAATCTAATTGTTTCATGCCTAACTACTGGGGCAAACACTGCATCAAAATCTTTACCAAATTTCTGACTGTAACCTTTGGCTACTAATCGTGCTCTATACTTTTCAATCTCACCTGTTGCATTCCTTTTAATTTTATAAATCCATTTGCATCCTATTGCTTTTCTGTTTGGGGGTAAAGTGGTTAATGTCCAAGTGGAATTTTGTTCCATGGCATCAATCTCATCTTTCATGGCACTTTGCCATTCTTTAGCAATTTCAGGAGGTAATTTTTCTATGTCTGTATATGTTTCAGGTTCTACTTTTGTACAAAATGCCTTTACTTCACTTATTTGAAATCTTTCAGGAGGTTTACCAAAATTAGATCTTTCTGACCTTCGAAGAGGTTCTGGGGATGGAACTAATTGTGAGTTCGTTTGAATTCCCTCCCCCTCCTCTTCGTGCATTTTCTGAGATAAGTTCTCTTCCATTTCCTCTTGCTTAATTTCAAATGGTTGACTAACAACTGGTTCAGGAGAATCAGTTTCATTATTTATTTCAGAATCATTCACTCTCTGTGAGCCTTCTGCTCCTATTTCTAAATGTACCTCAGTAAATTTTCCTACTGTTTCCCAATTCTGTTCAAACGCTTTTATACTCCTGCTTATTGTTATTCTTTTCTCATGTGGTAGCCATACTCTATAACTTGAATTCTCAAATCCTAATAAGATACCCTTTTTAGCTCTTGCACCCATTTTTCCTTTCCTTTGTGCTTTTGGGACATTCACCCAACAGTCAGATCCAAATGCCCTCAAATGACTAATCTTTGGTTTAGCTCCATGGAACTTTTCAAATGGTGTAGAATCTATTGCATTTGAATAAATTCTATTCTGGATGTAATTAGCATAAGTTATGCATTCTCCCCAAAATTTTGTGTAAAGGGGGGAATCATTTATCATTGTTCTGACCATATCTTGTAAATAACGATTTCTCCTTTCAGCAATGCCATTTTGCTGTGGTGAATATGGTGCAGTTAATCTGTGTTTAATCCCCTTATTTGACAAAAACTTTTCAAAGGAATTAGAGGTAAACTCACCTCCTCTGTCTGATTGCAATCCAGCTATTTTTGTACTATATTTTGCTTCCACCCAATTTACAAAATTCTTTAACTTCTGTTCAGCTTCTCCCTTATGCTTTAACAAATAAATAAAACCAAAGCGGGAAAAATCATCTACAATTACAAGATAATATCTAGCTCCTCCTTGAGTTTTCAGGAACGGACCTGCCAAATCCATATGTAGTAATTCTAACACTCGTTTGGAATTTCTTTCACACTTCTTATTAATGGGAGCTGTTATTGATTTGCACTCTCTGCAAGCATTACACTCCATAAAAGAATTACATGGTTTTAGTTTCATATCTAAGCATAATCCTGGCATTTTGCTTATTGTTTTAAAATTAGCATGTCCTAAACGCCTATGAAATAAATGTATGCAATCATTATGTGGAGGCTTATTTGTCACTGTCATACCTATTTTCATAATTTCTTTGTTGTAAGAATTCAAACAATTTTCCCTTATAACATATAATGAATTTTCTAACATTCCTGTTATGCACACCTTCCCCTTCTGAAGTATTTCACATTTCCTTTTAAGAAACCTGACTTCAAAATTCATAGTATCAAGTTTTGAAACTGACATCAAATTATTTTCAAGTTGAGGAACAAACAGAACATCAGTTACAATTGTTCCTATACACTTTACATAAACATTTCCTTTCCCTTCCACTTTTCTTTGAGTACCATCTGCAAGGGTTACAAATTCTTTTGCTGGGATTATTTT
This sequence comes from Elgaria multicarinata webbii, assembly GCF_023053635.1. Taxonomy (NCBI): domain Eukaryota; kingdom Metazoa; phylum Chordata; class Lepidosauria; order Squamata; family Anguidae; genus Elgaria; species Elgaria multicarinata. The sequence goes on along the minus strand of NC_086172.1, from coordinate 132,191,208 downwards.
ATTAAACATTTTTCTGTCATTAGATAAAAAATGCGTAGCACCTGAATCTACTACCCATTTTATATTATCTTTCTTATCTGCATTTTTGGAATCTACCGTTGCAATATGTGCAGAGAAAAGCTCCTTTTGCTTTTGGAAATATTTTCCTTTATCTATAGATGCATGATCCCAATGTTTCTTGGGGCAATTTCTTTTAAGGTGTTTTTCTGATCCACATCTATAACATCTACGAATTCCATAAACTTTTGATACATTTTCACTCTTTCTTTCTCCTACATTCATTCCTCCCTTTTGTATTTGTGCATTAGAATAATTTTCTAACACTTTCTCTTGCTCCTGTCTTCGTTCCCTTTCCTGAAGCAACTTTCCTGTAACAAATTCTAGTGTCAAGTCTGTTTCTGCCATTGCTTCCATGGCGCAAATTATTCCATCCCATGATTCATCTAGGGAGGATAAAATTATATAGACTTGATGTAAAGGAGTATAAGGCATATCTCTCTCCTGTAGATCTGCAAAGAGTCCCTTCATTGTCTGTAAATGTGCAGACATTGAGCCTCCTTTGCTCAGCCTTGTTTGGTACAGCTTCCTGGCCAAATACACCTTACTGCCTGCTGTCTTCCTCACGTGCAAATTCTTTAAAGCAGTCCAAACTTCTTTTGCAGTTATTAGCCCTCTAATTGTTAGTAATTGGCTATCATCCAGGCCTAGGATTATTGTAGCTCTTGATTTCTCCTCTCTTCGGAGCCATTCAGGAGAAGGAGGGTCGGTAGGTGGGTCTTTTATTATGGGGTCCCATAAATCTTCTCTCCGGAGTAGCATTTCCATTTTAACACACCAACTTGCATAATTCTTCTCTGTTAGCCTCTCCAGTGGCATACTGGAACTTAGAGACATAGCCATTTTAAAACTTGGTACTCCCCCTTGCTTCTGTTAAATTTCTGCTGCTTTCACAAACCACTCAGCCAGACACAGTATTCACAGCTCCAATTCACCTCTGGGTTACTTTCAAAAAAAACACTGAGTTTAAAGTTGCTCTTTTCTGCTATCTGCTGACCTTAGCATGCCTGGGCTTGACTTATTTATTTATATAGCTCCAGCAATGTAAATGCCTGGGCCCATAACCTTCTGTTAGGGTTTTTTTCTTTTGAAACAGAGTGACACAGTGGATTCACCCTTTAAACCTATGAGCTGGAACAAATTTCTTACTCTAGGTTTAAGGATGAGTAGCTTTACTTTTCATATTAGCAGCATATGAACAACTTGTATTCCTTTCATACATACAGTTCTAAGTTACATTCTTTTCCTCTGCAACGAATCCTTTTTCCTTCTTTCCTTTGTAAAAGTCTTTCTTGAATACCTTCAGGCTGAACTTGCTTGAGGTCTTCACTCTTGCAGCCACCGAACAACGAGATAACAGCTTCCCAAACAAACTCCCACAGCAGCATGTACATTCCACCTCCTATTCACTTCTGCCCTACAACTCTGTTTGAGACACTCCCCTATTTAAATGGTTAACAGGCTGACACTGAATGATTCAGCGTTTCTTGTGCCTTAGTTTTAAACACCTGCTTTTAGATTGGTTCAATCTTTTGCCTAATTCATTCTTCAGTGAATTTATTCTTTGTAAAATTACACATACAATACAAATACTAACAGCTTCCATGCTACTATTGATCTTCCTTTGCAATGTGCAGCCACAGCTAAGTGTGAGATGTGTTCTAGATCAGGAGTGGGCTAAAGGTAGACTAGGATCTCGTGGTAGATCTCTGGATGATTTGCAAAAGTTTGGCAAGGCTTTGTGATTCCCAATTTTAGTATGAAAGAACGGTGAGCTCAGTTCACTTCTGGTATGGAAAATGAATTCCTAGGCTCAGAATGTGCTTGGAGACATCAGCCCTGTTCATGCATTGTTCTTAAACAGGGAACTGCACTGTGTGTAGGGGCATGGCGCCAAGCACAGCAGCCCCACCATTGATGTCCCACCTCTCACCCTAGAAGCCTCTCTGCAGTCAGGAATTGTGCTTTATCAGGGTTCCTGATTGAGCGAAGGCTTCTATTCCTGTTCAAATGAACGCATGTGAAACCCTTCGGATCTTCCCACTCAGTGAAGGAAGGGTGACAGTGGAGATTCTGCCACATATGAGGATGTTGGAGGAGGGGCCAGCCTGTGTGCCCCCAATCCCTATACATTGCAGTTCCTTGTTGAGATATAACGTCTGAACTCTCTTTTTTTAATTCTAAGTGTATATCTAACCTGGCTCTGCTTGGTGGATCATGGGGTTCTAGTGAAAACAAACAAAATAAAGACTGCCTACCCCTGTTCTAGGTTGCACTCTCAGGCCATAGCTAGACCTAAGGTTTATCCCTGGATCGTCCAGGGGTCAAACCTGTTCATCTAGGTGACACACAGGGGATCCAGTGCTCAGGCAGGGGCAAACCCTAGATGATCCCAGGATAAACCTTAGGTCTAGCTGTGGCCTCAGTCCATGCTGGGCAGTGGTAAGACCAAATAAGCCCGGCCTAAGTTCTACACAAACTGACTGTGCTCCGAAAGAACATTATACGGCGCGTCACGATACGCACACAGGTTTCCTCAATGGACAAGTCAGTGTGGACAGGGTTCCCTGAAGGTTAAAAGAATGAAAACAGTTGACTTAGGCCATTTCTACACCTGCCTTCCCCCCCCACCCCGGGATCATCCCTGTGCATGCAAATTACACACAGAGGATCCCAGGAGCAGGCAGGGACAATCCCTCCATTTTCCTGGGATAATCCTTAGGTGTAGAAAGGGCCTTAGAGAAAATAAGACAAAGCAGTATGACAATTGCCCTTAAAAAAAAGTTTCTGAAAGAAGCAGAAAACTTTTCATCTTTTTCCATGAGGTCTATTGCTGTTTACAGTTAGAAGAAGAGAAAGAAAACTAGCACAGAACTTCAAAAGCAGCAGTAGTATAAAGACTTTTATTAGGGCCGAGTAAAGAAGCGATAGAGATTTAGGGAAATATTATTAACATCATCTGTTGGGAATGCCTCCTGTTTTATATCATCGGGTTGTCACTCCAGCTCCTCACCCTTTCAATCTTATGGTTACATGAAAGCATTCTTACTTGCACTGTGCTGTATCACTCCTTTAGCTCTGGTATGGAGTTCTGTTGGAAAATGAAAGCATTTCAATTTCGGAAAATGCCAGCAAAGTTGGCAGCTCCTACTACGAATAGAAATCAAGATTCTGTAGCAGTCTTTCTCAATCTGCTGCCCCCAGATGTTTTGGACTGCAGCTCTCATTAGCCCCAGCCAGCATGGCCAATGGCTAGGAATGCTGGGAGATGTAGTCCAAAACAACTGGAGGGCAGCAGGTTGGGGAAGACTGGTCTATAATATCTGAAAAGATTGTGTCGCTTAGGTGTGCAATCCTATGCATGATTAGACAGAAAGAAATCCTGCTATTCCCAGAATACCCCAGCCAATATGGGTGGCTGGGGAATTCTGGGAATTGTAGGAATTTTTTTTCTGTCCAAACATGCATGGATTGTGCTCTTAGATTTGTGCTGAAGTGGACTTTAGGATGGGTTTGCCTTATAGGGAGATGTTTGGGATATGAAACGTGAAGATCAAAATCGGTTATGTCAAAGAAAGAACTAGCTAAGTAAAAACATGCAAAACTGCTATTGTGGAGAAATGCCTGGACATAGTCCTGCAGACACACATCTCTCTGTGATTCTTTTTTTTCCCAGTAGGCCCATCTCACATATGACTTTTGTAGACTTCCCTGCTGATCGCATGTCTGCTACCTTGCCAGCGCCATGCCTTTCTTTTTTAATTTGTGGCAAGTTCAGGTCGCTTCCAGAGGCAATCCCACAGAGATTCCGCTTCATTAAAGAAAAGGACCGCTGACTTATGACAGAAAGATCTCACTACTGAGACTGCAGTTGCTGTAGTCTGGGGCTGGCTCTTCCGCTATCTTTTTCTTTCATTAAAAGCAGCCAGGGATGGGAGGATTTGGCTTGGGGACAACAGCATGGGGGGTGCTTAATTCCTCTCCCCCTGATGTTTCCAACCTAACCTCACCCCCCAACTACTACAACCGAAAGAGAGGTTGGAGAGATATGATATGGGTACCTGCCTCTGCTCAGTCCCCGGGTTGGCTAACTGCTCCAGGGTGTTTGTGATTGCAAACAGGGAAATGGTGCAGATGCCCCCCTCCCCTCCCCTCCCCTCCCCTCCCCCATCTCCGAATACCTCAGTCCAAATTGCACCACTGCTGGGCATGTCTGCTTTCAATGCGGGGGGGGGGGGGGAGGCTCTAGGAGACTTGGTAAAACGGATGCCATGTAGTGGTGTAGTACGGCCAGGGCTGACAGGAACAAAGTGCCAGCACATTTTGATTAGCAGAGACACTGGTGTCACCTCAGAATTCCTCCCTCAGAATTCCTTGCTCCTTCTGAGCTTAGTTGCAATCCTTATAGCAGCTGGGGATGGGGGGGTTGAGTTCCCCCAGCAACAATATATGTTTCCCTGTTGTAGTGCAAAGTATTTGAGTGGGGGGGGGGGCTTTGTCTTGAAAGGGCAGTTAAGATCCCTTAGGTTTACAAAAGACCTGTTCCTGTTTGAAATGAAAACTGCTACTACTGGTTTGTTGTTATGGATCAACACAGTTGTCTGAATGTTTGAACTCTTCTTGGGGGGTGGGGGCTATGGAGAATGTCATGATGAGCGCCTGCACTTCAAATTTTACCACAACACCACTGGTGCCATCAAGCATTCTGATGAGCAGGGAGAGTGGAACAGCAATACGAGAATAAGTGGGCAGAGTAGAGTCAGAAGTTCAGAAGGCCGATTGGAGACCCTCAGTGGCCTAAAGGTTTCCTACTGAGGAATGGGGTTTTATACCAAAGCACCTCCATACTCTTCATTTCCTTCTGTATTGTCATATGGTGTAGTGTGGTGTAGTGGCTAGAGTGTTGGACTGGGAGACGGGAGATTCAGGTTCTAGTCCCCACTCAGCCATGGAAACCCTCTGGGTGACTTTGGGCCAGTCACAGACTCTCAGCTCAGCCTACGTCACAGGGTTGTTGTTGTGGGGATAAAATGGAGAGGAGGATTATGTACGCCGCCTTGGGTTCCTTGGAGGAAAAAGGGCAGGATATAAATGCAATAATAATAAATAATATCTTCCCTTTTCCTATAGCCATTAAAAGACTCTTTACCTTTATATTCAAGCTTTCAATGTAATTTCACCTCTCTGTGTTGCTTCTACTCCAGCCCAAAGTTCAAGCTACTAACACTGACTTGAGTGCATTATCAGATGGATCTGGTGACTAAATCCTCTAGTGCTAACACCTGCAATTCTCTTGGCAATAGACACAAGTGCAAAACATAAGTGCAGATCATACTGGAAGCTTTTAGGAAGGACGCACAGAGGATGCAGTGATGGCCCAGGTTAATACCTTCCCAAGGATAAGAAGGTTGACTTATTATACTTACAAGCTCATTAAAATTAAATATATTGTTATTATGTACCATTTCCTTGCTGTTTATGTCCTTCACCCGCTGCTTGTGTGTTAAGAGTCATCTAACCAGCCACTGTTGGCAATGCTGAGGGAGCTGCAGGCCTGGTACCAGCAGTCAGCATAGACGGGCCACTGCCAAGGGCCCAAGAGGCTCAGAAGGGCTGGGGCTTCTGAGCCTCTACATTTTGAGTAGCAGCAATCTGAACTAATCAGACTAGTGGGGACTCAGCCAATGAGGGCAGAGAATTTCTCCTGTCGACCTTCAAAGCTTTTCACGGTCTAGCTCCTTCCTATCTCTCCTCTCTCATCTCACACTATTGCCCCGCTCGTGCTCTTCGCTCCTCTGATGCCATGTTTCTCGCCTGCCCAAGGGTCTCTACTTCCCTTGCTCAGCTTCGTCCATTTTCCTCTGCTGCCCCTTACGCCTGGAACGCTCTTCCAGAACATCTGAGATCCACAAGTTCAATCGCAGCTTTTAAAGCTCAGCTAAAAACTTTTCTTTTTCCTAAAGCTTTTAAAACTTGATGTTGTTTGGACTTTACACTGTTAGTTTTACCCTACCCTGTGCCTGTTTACCCTACCCAGTGCCTGTTTGCATTCTCTTCCCCTCCTTATCGCTTTACTATGATTTTATTAGATTGTAAGCCTATGCGGCAGGGACTTGCGATTTACTGTTTTACTCTGTACAGCACCATGTACATTGATGGTGCTATATAAATAAATAAATAAATAAATAAAAATAATAATAATTACTTTATTTATTTATTTTATTTATTTACAATATTTATATACCACTCCCCATTGAAAATTTAGCTACACTAAATTTGAATCATATCCATTCATGCCTTGATTTTTTAGGAATTCTTTAAAATATTTTCCCTCTTCATCCTGGTGCCCTCCAGATCTATTGGACGGCCCCCCGACCCCCGCGCCCTGCACCCAGCCACTGAAATAAAGAGCCTGCCTGTGCCTGACTCAGGTGTAGAAGCTTTCTCACTCACCATGCCAGCCAGCCAGCCCAGCACTGTCACAATGAGGAAATGTGGATGATTGATTTCTATGAGTCAGAGCAGAAATACGCTCCCTCTGCACCCACCCCCATGGCCAGAATCAGCAGCCTGTTAGTGTTTCCCACTTCCCTGAACACTGAGATTGGAGGAGAACACGGTCAGGGACAGTGCTGGGGCTTTTCCTAATTGGTTAGCCACAGAAGTCAATATCAAAGCTACCTCTCACCCCACTCAGCATCTTCCAAATAGGAGATATTCAGTTTAGACACACACACAGAGAGAGAGAGAGAGAGAGAGAGAGAGAGAGAGAGAGAGAGAGAGAGAGAGAGAGAGAGCAGGATAACTGCGAAGACTTTAGAATCTCTGATTGGGCACGTCTCCACTCCAATATTAATTGATGGGTTTGGAAGTGGCCAATCTCTGCGCTGGAAGATCGAATGCTCCACAGATGTTCGCAGTTACCAGATAATTCCGGGGCAATGTGCACGTCCCTACTTATTACTAGCCACAATTGTATGTCAAGGGGAAGGGGAGGAGGTAAGTTCTTTAAGCCTGGGGAAATGCTTGAGCACCTCTGGAGCAATTCTGATTCATGTGAGCAAAGAGCAGAGTTTCACAATGTCATGCTAGGCCACAGGCAGCTCATCATTTTTTTGCAGACATTGTAGTGATGGATTAGACACTGGTAGCAAAGAGTTAAAGCCAAGTGTTCCTGAGCTGTTTCCTTGTAGAAATAGATCACAGCTAGCAGCTTGGCATGTGAAATCTGTCACTGGCACACTAATGGACGCTAGTGTGAAGAAAGATGGCCGTACCACTTATACCATTTGTAATCAGAAGGAACTTAGGCATTCTATGAAGCCATAAAATACTTAAATTATGGCAATTTTCAGATTAAACAAGTATTAATATTGTAATGATGGGAAAAAAAACTGCATGTAAGAGCAAAGGATTTTCCCAACATTTCTCACTTGTGCTTCCCCTTAGCTCAATCACTTGCATCCGCAGATCAACAGACCAGGGCTAGTATACGAAGCTGCTTTATAGCGTGTGTGTATGTGTGTTTTTAACAACCTGCATCAATATTGATTTTTTGTGTGTATATAATGATGTAGTTAGAATGACCTCAAAGATCATCAATCTAACTTCCTGCCAATGCAGGAAATCCACTACTACAGCATCTGTGATAGCTTAGCCACCTAGCCTCTGTTAACAATCTCTAAGGCCACAATCCTGTTGCTTCCAACCTTGATGCTCGTAAGACTCCAAATTCGGAGGCTTACCAGCATCCAGTGCAGAGCAGGAGGAGCAGCAGAGATGATGGTCACCTCCCTGTTCTCCCTCTCTGGATTTTCACTGGATGGGCTTTTTTTGCCCGACTAGCTGCAGCACTTTGGAAAGGGAGGGAAAGAGACTGGAGAAGCTTAGGATATCTCATATCCCAGCCTGTCCAGTTTCCTCCACCTCCCTGCCAAATGGAACATCCCATTTACCCCCTCTCTAAGGTTGAGTTTCCAACCTCAGGGAGGCAGCCAGTGTGGTTCTTTCCATGCTGGCTGCAAGGGGAAAGGGAAGTAGCATGGATTCCGTCCTCAGATGTCAGAGCGCTGTCTCCGACCTTGGATCTGGGAATGCAAAGTATCCTATGCCCCCCCCCCAGACGCTGTCTAGAGGCCATAGGATTGCTCCCCAAAGAAAGTACAGAGTCCACCACCTTCTAAGGCAGTCTGTTTCATTGTTTAACAGCTAGTACAATCAGAAATTTCTTCCTAATGTTTAGTTAAATTCTCATTTTTTGTAATTTGAACTCACTAGTTCAGGTCCTATCCTCTGGCCCAACAGAGAAGGAATGTGTTCCATCATCTATGCGACAGCCCTTCAAATATTTGAAAATACTGTCATATCACTTCTTAGGAGCCCCTTCTCTGCAACCCAGTCCTTCAATCTTTCCACATTAGCACTTTGGCTCTAGGCGCCTCACCCTCTTTGTCACCCTTCTCTGAACAGGTTCCACTTTGTCAACCATTGTTTATTGCTTGTTCTGAAACGGTCAATCATAGTGTCCCAATTCGGATGAAATGGGGAACAATAGTTAATTGAAGATTTCCTAGTTTGTTTGCTGGTTTGCACGAAAGTAAGAGGCAAGAGGCACGAACAGGCAAAAGGCTTGATCTGATCTTGGCTTATTATGCCAAGATATGATTGTTTGAACATACTCATTGCCTCAACATTTGAGAACCATGGTTTCTTTTCTTTTACTTCTGAAATCCCACATGACCCATTCCAAAGTTTGAGACTTTGAATTCACGTGATATTTATTCATATACTGATTAGCTGATATTTATTCTGATACCGATTACCCCCCAGGCCACATGCGGTCTTTTGGATGTTTTTTTTTTTAATTTATTTTTTACTTTCCCAAAATTTACACAAATTTATTCACAGGGAAATATGCAATTTTCTCCTGAGAGGTATGGCTGGGGAAAAGTCGGAAAATATTCCAACTTTATGCAAATTTATTCACAGGGAAATACACAAGTTTCTCCTGAGACATGGAAGGCTGGAAAATATACGTGGGGAAAAGCTGAATAGAATGGTGGACAATACGCTAAATGTTACATACTAACATTTGGTGTAGTCACTAGAATGTTGGACTGGAAGTTGAGAGATCCTGGTTCTAGTCCCCACTCGGCCATGGAAACCCACTGGGTGACTTTGGGCCAGTCACAGACTCTCAGCCCAACCACAGGGTTGTTGTTGTGAGGATAGAAATGGAGAGGAGGAGGAGGATTATGTACACTGCCTTGGGTTCCTTGGAGGAGAAAAGGCGGGATATAAATGTCATAATAAATAAATAAATAATGTAAACTGTTGTGAACGTTCTTATAAAATTATTTATATATTTATCCACATAATGGGGAAAAAATCAAACAACACCGCACAATCCGCGAAGCATACATGCGGCAAATTTCTCAAAATCTTGGCATCCCTATAAGCATGTTGACTTTTGAAATTCCTTCAAAATGAATAACCAGCAACTAACAATAAAGTGTACTCTAAAAAGAACACCAATAACCAGCCTGAAGGCATCTGGGATTATTAACATTCTGTACTGAAATTGGGAACACTTGAAAGATGATGAGCAGAACTCTTAAGGGACAAGTAATTGAGGATTTAAATCACTAAGAATGAAGAGACATTAGTTCGATCTGAATTTTTATGCAACCTTACCCAATTCACACCTCCTGAAACTATGCATGAACTGCAACACATTTGTGTACCGAAATCCATACTTTTCAAAATTTTGAGGTACAGTTTGCAGTTCAAAAAATCAGAATAAAGATACGTATATTAGGGTGCACAAAGACTCATTATATTAGGAAAAAACTGCACTAGGAAAAATGTGTATAAAATGCATATATTTGAGGAAATGTGCATGAAAATGAACATTTCCTCTAATATATGCATTTGTATACATATTTTTCCTGTATACAAATGCATAAATGACTTTTTCATGCTGAATTTGCATACTGATGCTGAAACAGGCCAAAATGAACTTATGGTCAGGGGAAATGGAAAACTGAGTGAAACTAAAATTGACAGATTCACTACAGTCCAGCAGGATGTTTCCCTGCTCAAGGCCCAGAATAGTGAATGGAAGCACCCTTGGGTTCATTTCAGTAGGGCCAGTGTAGGAGAAATTTAGGGATGATTGTGCCCCATGTCTTTTAGGTGTAAGTGAACACACCTATGCCTAAAAAAACATGAGGCACAATCATACCTGACTTGAGCCCTTGAGATAAGAAAGGCTAAACATCCACATCAATAAATCAAAGGCCATGTAGAGTGGTTAGGGTTCACTTACCTTCATGCTCTTGGGAGCCAGTGTGTTCTACCTCATATTAATTCTGTTCTTCGTTGCATGGCTGAGGTTGGTCTTGTTTCTTATTCCTCATTTCTGTCCCTTCCTCTGCAGATTCATTCGTTCTGTTGGGCATTTCTTTACTTAGAGACCTGAACTCCTCCCGAAGTCCAAGGCAGGCAGGGGCAACACTTTCTTTCACAGGGATTATTTGCTTCTTGACAGCAGCAGTTTGGATCTCTCCCACTTGTTTTACTGTTGACAGTCCTTGGCTTCCACCACCTACTTCTTCCTTGACTGGCAACTCGCTAAGGTTTTCTGCACAGTCCTCACTAGGGTTCCTTTCAGAATGTTCATTTTTGTCTAAGCCAACTTCATAGACAGCAGAATTGATTTCCTTGAGGGCACCCACAGAAACCTGTGCCATGGTCCCTTCTTGGCAAGAGCTGTTCTTTATACAGTTGCCCTCTGGGGATGGAGCAACCACAATTATTGTCTTATGGAGCTTGGGATCTGCCTCCGTCTCATCCATGATGACTGTAGACATATCTTGGGTAAGACACACCCTGGCTTTTTCATTTGCACCCTGGTCTTCACCTGCAGATGGACTCACTCCATCTATTTTGGCTTGTGGCATGGAGTGTGGCATTTCATTCTTCTCTAACCCTGTTGGGCAGTTATGCTCCTTGACTTCTTCACCAGCCACAGTTTGATTCTTTAATTGTTCAGTGCTAGCAGATCTCTAGAATAAGAAGTTTAGTGCGTATTCCATTATTCATTTAAAGAAAGAACAGATTACCCATCCAAAGCTAGTGCTATGAGTTTGGGGTTGGTCTAAATGACCTTTCAATGAACTACCACCACCACCACCACCACCACCACCTTGTGAGTCTGCAGTTATGAAAACAGACTGCTAGAATGGGTCAAATCAGTTGGGCTAGTTTAGCCTGAGATTAGTTGAGAAGTGTCTATCCTCAAAGACAGCCATAAGTAGACTGTTCTGTCCCTTCTCCTCCAGTTTCCTGAGGAATGTGCTAATTCAAGGCTCTGTGTGCAAGATAAGCAAGGTAAGTCTGTAGTTTCGGGCAGTCTGTGATGGAACTGGATCTGAAAATCCTACAGTACTATGGCTTACCCCGGTGGGGGTGGGTGGGAGGAGATGTTGGTCAGAAAAACAGCCCAAAGGGAAAGGGCTAAGCATCTTATTTCTCTGTCCCACTCCACTACTCAAATCAGATTCACAAGCCTTTGTAGCTGCATATCAGTTTTTTAAAAAAAACACACACACACCATCAGGAAAACTAGTCAGGTGTCAATAGGGGCCTCATCTATTCTGGCTTTGAATTAACTGAGGATTCTTCTCTACTATGTTAAGTTAAGAACCAGGGGCTAGTATTTCTGGATGAATTAATGGAGTTTACCTGGATGATGTGTGACCGAGAGTGTCATCACACGGGGTGAAATTGTGTTTGCTTACCATTGCTTCTCTGCCCACATGTTTGTCCCTCTGCCGTGCATGTGGCCCATTCAGCGGACCAATTTGATCATGCTCCTTCTCCTGCACACAGCAGCAGCTTGTGTCTTTAAAAAGCGGCAACTTCTGTCTTTAAAAATAAGTCGGACTTACTGGGGTGGGAGGTTTTTTGTGGTGCAAAGAAGGCTAGAAGGGGTGGGAGGCGCATGGGGGGCAGACGACGTTGTGAGAGGGACCCATGAAAATCCGTGAGTGCCCAGTAATGAGCGTGCAATAAAACAGTCGTCTGATGGAGCTCTAAATGTATTATTTTGCTTGCTACATGTATCTGAGCAAATCATTCAGCAGACTCACCTGATTATCAGGTTCATCCTTTACAAAGGGCATTTCTTCACCTTCCTTGGCATCCCATCTGTAAAGCAGCAGATAAAACACAGGGGTGGGTGTGTCAAATCTCCTGATGATAAAAAGGGCTTCTTGTCCCTGTAGGGGAATAGCTGTTTTGCATAACTTCAGAGTGTTTTGGGGGCCCCAACTTCTTTCTTAAGATTGGAGAAAGCTTATTCGGGCAGAACTTGGCTGTTCTTAGGTTTAGGGGAAGAGGGGCATATTCAGCTAGCTATACTTAGGTTTTCATAGTCATTAAATCCACAGTAGTCAAGAACAACAATAAGGAGTTTGTTAGGCATACAAACTTTTACTATGGAACACTGTGTCAGGAAAACAATGACAAATCTCTTAAGATTTGACTGTACCTTTCATTTGTTGAATTATGCAAAGTTTTCCATTCCTGCTGTACTGTACAGATTAACCATAGCAAGAACTACGGTTGTCAAGTGTTGGAATATAATCAAAAGCCAGAGATGTTCCTTCATCTCACCAGTAATGAACAATCAGTGGAATGAAAGAGTAAGGGTGCAATCCTATACATGTTTAGACAGAAAAAAGTCCTACAACTCCCATGCTGAAAGTTATAGGACTTTTTTCTGTCTAAACATGCATAGGATTGCATCTTAAAGCATATAACCACAAAACTTCCACAGTCTATGATATTGGGAGGAGAGGTTCTGAGTTGGGGATACCCAGTGGTACTCCCTGTAACTGTTTGTTCAAGAGATGCTCGAAAGCAAAGTTGGTGTAGCTGAAGAGGCCTCTTGCGAGAACCCTGGCCATAAGTCATGTTAACTCCTATAACATGTTAGCTCCTATAACAGCAATCTCTGTTATAAAGAAGCTTAAATTCATCAGATTCACCTCAGCATCTGCACTCATGGCATCTACAGAGCATATTTATCTTACTTCCAGAGGCTCATCAGAGTCCATTAATCTTTAACAAGAAGCTTATTAAGACTGTAATGTCATAAAAATCATAAAATCCAATTTCTATTCCCAGGCATTTGTCATTTGACTAATAACATGTACCAGTTATTTTCGAAGCAGACAGCCACAGCTTGAGAAGAACAACCCCAGGAAGAGAAATGTACTCCAGAGTATCTTCTGGTTCACGTACACCAGCATGGAAAAAGATCAAGAAAGCCAAGTTGCTATCCCTTTTCCTGACACAGATTCCATGCCTTAAGAGTGGTTAACTATGAACAGTTTGTTCTATTTATATTGAAACAGCACAAAATTTAACAACAGTTTATAAATGTGTGGTTCATATTCTTCAATATACAGGCAGAAACCCAGAGAAGCAGAAATCCAACAGGTTCAGGTTTTCTCAGTATACAAATGAATAGAGAGAGGCCATAGCTAGACCGGGCGAAATCCTTGGGTGATCTGCAGGATCGTCCCTGTGCATCCACATAACACACAGGGGATCCCGGGATCAGGGAGGGATGATCCCTCCCTTGCCCCAGGATCTCACCCTCCCCTTTAGGCCCAGTTTTTCCATGGTCTCAGGCTGAGCCCGAGACCGCAGACGTGTAGCTGGGCACCACAGTTTGTCCCGGCTTCTCATGGTTACTCACGAGGAGCTGAGACCCGCACACGGGGGCAGAGCTCCTTAGGAACACTGCGCTCATGGGGGTGGGGGGCGCGGGGAATTTTTAATTTAAAAAAAAAACCTTACCTTTTGCGCACGAGCGTTCGTGCGCTGCTGCTTCTTTAAGAAAAAATTTAAAATGGCAGGCGCAATGCCTCTCTGTCTGAGGTCACCGTGTGCCACTTATAAACAGAGGGGGGATCTCGTGATAAAACCATCGTGAGATCTTCACCCCTCTGTCGCGAACTAACAAGTAGGTCTAGCTAAGGCCAGAGTAAAGTTTGCCAGTTGAATTACTGTCACTCATGCATCTCCTTCCACATTCAAATTGTTTAAATATCAAGTTCTTTCTATCCTATTTATATGCTCTGAGAAATGAGAATGATATAATAGGGCCTAATTGCTAGAAGAAACAATCATAATAACTGGAAGAAGCAAATGGTTTAAGTTTACAATGCAGACAAGCCTGAAGTTTCAGGCACAAGCTCGTTTATAAAGATGAGTCCAAACATAATCATTTCCTTTGAAAACTCTAACTTAGAAATAAGGGAATGACACAAAACCCAAGTGTGATTTATTATGGGCATATGTACTCGTATAACAAACAGACTACTTTTAATGGCCAGAAAACTCCAAACAACATCATCTCTCTCCTGGAATAAGTTTTACTTTCCATGCATAACAACAGCTTGTCATAACATTACTGAAATGCCCCCGCTGTTGTGTTATTGTCCACATGTGGACAATTCTAAGATTAAAAGTCATACCAGACAGATGGTAATGTGTCAAGGGCACATTAAAGAACAGATCTGATGTTTTTGACCAGACTTTAATTGGATTTTACAAAGCATCTAATCACATCTGTATGATTGCTAAAAAAAAGTGATGTGGTGAGGTTGAGGCTGTTATTATTATTATTATTATTATTATTATTATTATTATTATTTACACAGGCCTTAGCTAGACCTACCTTCTATCCCACGATGGAGAAGGGAAGATCTCGCATTGTGATTAACACGAGATCCCTCCTCCATTTACACGTAAAGCGCGATGACCTCAGGAGGAGAGGAGTCGCGCCTGCCATTTTTTTAAAAAAAAGAAGACGGAGCACATGAATGGTCATGTGCAAAGGTAAGTTTTTTTTTTAAAAAAAATAACTTAATTTCCCCACTTCCCCCACCCTACCCCCGATGGGCGCTGCGCTCCTGAGGAGTGCTGTGGCCTGTACGCGGCTCTCGGCTCCGCACGAGTAATCGCGCGGAGTTGGGTCAAGCCGCGGCAACAGGCCACACGTTCCATGGTCTTGGCCTCAGCCCGGGACCGCAGAAAAATCAGGCCCAAAGTGGAGGGTGAGACAATTTGTACATTGTCCAGAGAATGTTGGTTATTTCCTTGCCACTTTGGATAAATTTCAACACCTGTGGGTGGATGGGATTATTGGGCGGTTTTAAAATGTTATCAACAAACAAATAAATGTATAGTTTTTATTCATCAATATAAATCTGATTACAAGTTATGTGAATCTAACACCCCCCACCGAGCCACCTTTTCAGGATTGCTGTTTAACAACTCTGGGGTAGACTGGAACAGAAAATTGTTCATATGGTTGAACTCGTATTCTCAGTGTAACTAATCAGTGGTACAGCTAGGTAATTTCAAACCCTGGACTTAATGGTGTTGGGGGTGGGTGGGGGCTGGCCCTTAAACAGCTACAGTATGTGTCATACCTCTCATGTGAAGGACACAACTAACATTTCTCTTGGACCCCCAACCATCATTTATGCTTTACAACTGCTTCTACCTTCCTGAAATGTTCGATCAAAAACAACAAAACTGCTTGCCAATCCTGATTTAAAAACAGAAAAAAACACATTCTGAGCTTGTGCATTTTTTCATTTTATACTCTTTTTAAATCATAGAACTGTCAAATCTGGTTTCCCTGTTGAGTTTTTTTTAACAAAGGGATGGTGACCTGTAAGCCTCCAATACTCCAAGCATCATTCTGGAGGGATCTAATTAAATGACGGGTGCTCTAAGAGAATTCTATTGTTAATGTAACTCAGACAAGAATGGGAACACAGTTTCTTTTATTTTGTTTGAATAGTTGGCCTTTATGGCATTGGTTGGCTAAGCTCATTGTACTATGCACAATAATTAAATCAAACAAAGAACAAGAAAAAAGAATAAAAACAGAGAGTGTTTCTGCTGCCCTCTTCACCTGTCACTCTCTGGGGGGTCATTTGAGTTTCCCCTACCCAAGATCTAGAGCTTTGGCCCCGTGGTCCAGCCCCAGCTGCACTACTGAATATGGCTTGGATAATTTGTTTGTTTGTTTATTTATTTATTTATTACATTTTTATACTGCCCAATAGCCGAAGCTCTCTGGGCGGTTCACAAAAATTAAAACCATAATAAAACAACCAACAGGTTAAAAGCACAAATACAAAGTACAGTATAAAAAGCACAACCAGGATAAAACCATGCAGCAAAATTGATATAAGATTAAAATACAGAGTTAAAACAGTAACATTTAAATTTAAGTTAAAATTAAGTGTTAAAATACTGAGTGAATAAAAAGGTGAATAAAAATTTGTTTGTTGCATTTAACTTCCTAGAACTATAGCCCTAGGGAATTATGGGCATTTCCCTCAGTGATACAATCTATTCTTGAAACAATTAGTCACCTATCATGCTCTCCACAAAGATAGAGATTATAATTGGTAAATTTTAAAGAAATAACTCCTTGTCCACTGTAAGTTACATTTGTGAATGGGCTGCAAAAGTTCTGAGAATAGCAACCAATTAAACAAATCATGTACTGGAGGTAGTGGCAGTGAATATGAAGACAGTATGCATTCTATGAAGTGCTAGATGATTTCATGAGTGGAACACTGTTTCTTCTGCCAATTAGGGCACAATCTTATGCATGTTTAGACAGGAAAAAAGTTCTACAATTCCCAGCATTCTTCAGCCAGCATTTACTCACAAGTAAGCCCACTGAATTTAATTAGTTTTACTCCCAAAGTAAGTGGGTATAGGATTGAGACTTAAGACTGTAAGGATATTTTGGAACAGGATGCAGAGCTTTTCTCAGCCCGAGGGGGGCACAGCCTAAAGTGGGCAAGGCCACCCCCCCACTGCTCACATGTAGTCCCAACATGCTTGGCTAGACCCTATTCACACACACATACATACATACAATTCACACACCCCATTAACACACACACACACACACACACGTATATACTTCCCACTCACACCTTATTCAAACACACACACACCCCGGCTCAGTCTGGAGCAATCTTGGTTCACCCCTTGCCTTCCCCAACTTAGCTTCAGCCTTGAGGTGTGCTCCTTGACAGCTTTATCACAGTAGCATTCTACTGTGCAATCACTGCGAATTGCATGCAAAGGACTCCGAAGTTTTCCAGCTTATAATCTGCTTTTATTGTGAAGTACTCCCATGCATCCTGCTTTAATTGTGCTATAAAGGCAAAAGACTCGCCGTATTTTGCTACTAGTTTTCAAGCATATCATCCGAGCAGCCACTGGGGAGCAGGATTTGAAGAAAATTAAACAAATGCTTACAACTGCACAAGCTTTAAAGATAAAGACATCAAAATTGGCACAGAAATAGATATTAAGGAGAGCTTTAAGCATACCAAATTTGAATCGGATCAAGTCATCCGTTGATTCTTTATGATTTTTTTTATACA
Organism: Elgaria multicarinata webbii; assembly: GCF_023053635.1. Taxonomy (NCBI): domain Eukaryota; kingdom Metazoa; phylum Chordata; class Lepidosauria; order Squamata; family Anguidae; genus Elgaria; species Elgaria multicarinata. Next base: position 132,173,653 of record NC_086172.1, on the reverse strand, counting down.
TTTCCCCCCTTAACCCCATCTCCTGGTACGCAAAGGATCTTGCCACCCGATAGCAACAACAACAACAACGGCGACAGCTTAACGCTGTGGGGGATAATTTGAGGAAAGAGGGATGAAGCTCTGAGACGGTGGCCCAGTTGGAAGCCCTTCTCCTGCCCCCTCTCCCTTCTCTGTGGAGGAGGGGAGAGTCCTCTCTAAAGGTCTTCACAGGCTGGATGGGAGGCTCGTTGGGCCTAATTCAACCTGTGGGGCAGACGTTCTTCACGTGTGTTTTAGACTTTTACTTTGGATAAGAACTGAGAGTAGCATTCTGAACTACTATTTCATCTAACTGAAGGCTCCATTTCGAGTAAGGCATGCCCTTTTGCGCTTCTTACCATTATAAGAGAGTGCTTATTCTCATTTACATTTAAATCATCTGACAAAAATATATTTGCAAGTGTGTACTTGAACCCTGAACATTTAGTTTTTGACCACATGGAAAAATATATCCCCTTCCTGTTGTGCTTTGATATCTCAACTTGGTTTCTGAGTAGCCCATGTGGAACACAATAGAAGGTATGGAGAACATTTCTGATTGTTTTCACCGAATAATAGCTTTAAAAATCTTTAAAATATTCCTCTCTTTTTCTTTTTCTTTCTTTCTTTCTCTCTCTCTCTCTCTCTCTCACACACACACACACACACATCATTGGAAACCTTTAGTTTTGGAGCAGATTAAAAAACTAATGTAACTAAGAAAGAATGAGTGCTATAAAATTAGACTGCACTAATTTAATTGTTTGCAGCTACAACATAGGCTGTTATAATCAAATCTTAAGCTACCCTTACTTAATTCAACATAAGTAGTATGGACAAAATTCTCATAAGTAGTATGAACAAGATTTGAAAGAGACAACTCAGAACCCAACTACCTTTCTGACTGAATTTTGGAGATGTCCCAAAGCTAATTATAGGCTAACACAACATAATTACCTTCATTAACTTAAACTTTAGGCTGCAAAAGTACATTTTGTCATTACACAACACAAGAAAGAAAAGAAGCGAAAAGTCACACAGACAACATCATACATTTCCAGGTATTCTCTGACTAATCATTTTTTCCAGTATGGCCCACAATCCCTATTTCTAACACCCTTTGAGTTCAACCACAGTCCAGCAAATATACCAAGAAAATGAAGGGAAGTATGCAATAGTAGCCCTACATAAACTAGGCCCATTCACTTCAATGGATCTACTCCATGTAGGGGTACCATTGGATACTGCCCCAAAAGGCTGTTGTTAAACACACATTAAACTAAGCTGTGTCATGTCTCATTGCATATTATAGGTGTACTTATGATGGATCTTTGTATATTACTAGGCAAAGAAGAAAAAGGAAAGGAACCTCTCGTGCAAGCACTGAGTCATTACTGACTCTTGGAGGGACACCAGCTTTCGCTGATGTTTTCTTGGCAGGCCTTATAGCGGGATGGTTTGCCGTTGCCTTCCCTGGCCATTATTACCTTTCCCCCAGCTAACTGGGTACTCATATTACCGACCTCGGGAGGATGGAAGGCTGAGTCGACCCGAGCCGGCTGCCTGAAACCAGCTTCCGCTGGGATCGAACTCAGGCCGTGGGGAGAGTTTCAGCTGCAGAAACTGCTGCTTTACCGCTCTGCGCCACATGAGGCTCATTTACTAGGCAAGCATGCATAATATTGGTTATTTTAATATTTTGATAACAAAGAAGACTCTTGTGGCACTGTAAAGACTAACAGATATATTGTGTCATGGGTTTTCAATGACTAGAGGCCACTTCATCAAATGCATGAAGTGTTATACACACACACACCACATATGTGAGAATAAATGTATATATTAGGCCAAATGCAGTAAAGTATTTAAGGTTTAGACTGGGATATCTCTATTTGAGCTTAAATAAATAAAGCATAGTGATAATTCTCACCAGATGTTATTGGCAAAGCTGTTTTAAATTGCCACTTGGCTTATCATGAATATATTTGAGTGTTGCATAGACTGTACAAATTGCATTTCACGGTCTTTTGACCCCACTGTTTATTTTACTCTGTCTTTACTTTCAAGAGTACACATATACAGTAGGGATGTGCTCCGCTTCTCTTCGGTTCAGAGAAGCAGGAGCGAGGCGGCCTAATTCGCCTCCGAAAAAGGCGGAGGCAAAGAGAGTCAGGAGGGCTGCGGATCGAGGCGAAGAGGATCGCCTCAATCCGGAGCTTCGCCTGCAGGTAAGTGGGGGGGGGAGGGGGACTAATCTGGCACTGCCGGCGCCGCCATCCATGCAGCGGCGGCGGCAGCACCAGGTAAGGGAGCAGGGAGGAGGGACACTTACCTTCCTCCGTCGCGGGCTTCAATTGAGGCCCCGGTTGAAGCCGGAAGTGAAGGCCGAGGCCTCTTCCGGCTTCAACCGGGGCCTCAATTGAAGCCCGCGACGGAGGAAGGTAAGGGGGCAGGGGCCTGGCCTGCCTGGCACCACCAGCGCCGCCATCCATGCGGCAGCGCCAGGTAAGGGAGCAGGGAGGAGGGACGCTTACCTTCCTCCGTCGCGGGCTTCAATTGAGGCCCTGGTTGAAGCCGGAAGTGAAGGCCTAGGCCTCTTCCGGCTTCAACTGGGGCCTCAATTGAAGCCCGCGACAGAGGAAGGTAAGGAGGTGGGGTGGGTGGGTGGCTTATCTTGCACCGCCGCCGCCGCCACCCATATAGTGACGGCGGTGAAGCCGGATCTCGCTCCGCGGAGCGGAGCGGGAGACGGGCGGAGCGGCGCGAAGAGGATCGGGCCCGATCCGGAAAATCCACCAAGCAGATTGGGGGGTCCGTGCACACCCCTAATATACAGTAACGACCAATTGAGGACAACATTTTATGTAGCTGATAAAGTGATCCCATGTACAGCTGCTGACCTACCTTCTGGCTCTGCCGGTCAGTCTGTCCTTCCCTCTGGCTTTACTGCTCATGACTGGCAATGTTCTGGAGGCAGATTCACTGGTGCTCCTTCTGTGTTGTCCTCCACCTGAACAAAACATGCCATACATAGAGCAAGAGGCTAGGCATGTCAGGCCATGCCACAAGAGCTTTGCCTTATAAGCCTGACCCCCATGATTGAAGGAAGGCCCAGTAACAATACGTCCACTTAATCATACAAAGTTGCAGTTAGCAAAGTGAAGCCATCACCTCAGGCAGCAGATGCCGGGAGGCATCAACAAGGTGTTGGAGGAGAGACCTGTGTGCCATGTGCCTACTCTGTACCCTCTATCTTAACCTGTGCCTTCAGATGGAGTGAAGGTGGGTCTCCTATCATCAGTGATGAAGACAGATTCATCTGCTAGTCTAGTCAGCTTCTGTACATGGAATAGAAGGGGGCGTTACCTTGTTCTTCACTTCAGGCAGCAAAATATCCCGGGCTGGCCCTGATCGGGTCCCAGGGAAAGCACACGCTACAACAACCTTGCTGAAGCTAAGCCAGTCTGGGAGATTGTCTGGATAGCCTATGTCTGACACATTGAGTTGAATGGAAAAAAGGCTAGATATAAATATCATAATAAACTTAAATGGTGGGAGGGTGCCCTTCATGGTCCTTTCTCTACTGCTTCAAATAGGTCCCCCCTCTGGCTTTCCAAACACCACTGTTATTACCACCTCACCTTGCACCATCTCTCCAGAAGCTCTTCAGCTACAAAGGCTATGCAACCCTCTCATGCTGTTGTCTTCTGCAGCTATTCCCAACATTCTCCTTGGTTGCACAGCTTTCTTTTACATACGTGTGGTATCTAACTATAATCCCTGCAATGTGCCCACACTCTCTGTCCTACAGTACTATTTCCATCATGCTTTCCAGCCCCTGTGGTTTCTGCTGTCCTACTGATCAGATTTCTCTTTGGTTGATAGCCCAGCTATGGCCTCCCAGGGAAAGAGACAAGACTCTATAGGATTCATCAAACCTGCTGGGGCTGTGGAAGGGTGTGTGTGTCCTCCTACTTTATGTTAAGGTTGCATAAAAAAGTGATGTCATAGAAAGGTGCAGGAAACCCAGCTCTACAGAGAGAGAACACATCTCAAGACGTTGGAAAATACTATTATATTTTCAATAAAACCCAACATGTTTCAGCCCTGATATTTTTAGGGGCCTTCTTCAGGGATAGGTTTAAAATTGCCTTCTGAGGATTCAGAAACATATATCTCCTTAATTCAATAACTAGCTAGGTCACAGTTACTCTGATCCTGGAGTGGCAGGCAAAGAAAAAATGCTCTTAGGATAAAATGTCTTCTCTCCATAAGGTTTTCTACTGATGGCTGGTTGCTATGAAAAGAAAGTCAGCTTCTGCATTACAGCTGAACTGAACTCAAGCCTATTCCTGGGCTCTACTCACCTTTTCCTTCAGAAGGCAATGGACGGTGCTGGGATTTGCGGGCATTTCTTCCACCTGGAAAGAAAAAAGCACGAAAAACAACAAGATCATGAAACAGCAAATTCCACTCTTTCCCCACCAAAAAAGAAATACAACATAGCCCAGATCACCTAATTTGACTGCACAGAAGTATATACAACAACCTTCCCCAACTTGATGCCCTCCAGATGTGTTGGAATACAGCATCCATAATCTCCAGCCATAGGGGTTGTAGTCCAACACATTTGGAGGGCACCTGGATGGGTAAGGCTAGGAAACATCTAGGAAAGAAAGATTTGACTGGTTCCATCATGAAAAAGGGTACCATAGGACAGAGAAAACTGAGAAAACATCTGGTATAATAGCAGTAGCCAAAGAAAGTGAGCAAAACATTTTTGTGTGATGTATTTGTATTCATGGTTTGAGCTTTCCTTGAAACTTTGCCTTCAAAATATCTTTTCTTATGAGGATTAGGATATGGAATTTTAAACATTTATCTATCATACATAGTTCAGGCATTGCCTGCAAACTCTTTTCTAAATATAAATCTTTCCAGTATAGATAGCAGCCAAATTCTAAGATTGACTATAGCAAAGAAGATATCCAAAGATTGCATTCTTCACAACTGATGTAAACATATTGGGGTCAATGAAGTACCCAGTCCTTTTGCTGACCTTTCTTACTGTGGGGACAATCCAAGGCTGGTTCCCCATCCTTAACATCCTCAAACCTGCAAATGAAAAAAAAACATTTCAGGTATGATGCCACAGAAAAAATCTGCGGAGTGGTCTACTCCCGTTGACTTTAACACATAAAAAATGACTGTGAACCTGACATGCTATCTGTATGACAAGTAATGGATTGGCCTAAAAAATTAAACCCATTTGAATATTGTAAGCAATAAACTCTGCTTCAAAATCCACCCCCTCCTGAATCCTCAATGTTTTCCTTCTTGCAAAAAAACCTGTACCCAACATAGCTTAGCAGGGCAAAGGTTGCGAGGAAATCATGCTGCAAGAATGCCAAAAAAAATAATCCATGCCAGACCAGACCAAGATCAGTCTAGTCCAGTGGTTCCCAACCTTGAGTCTCCAGATACTGAACTACAATTTCCACCATCCCCAGTCAGCATGGGATAATTTGATCAGGATAATTGGATTTGTAGTCTAACAACATCTGAGGACCCAAAGTTGGGACCACTTATTCTAGTCCAAACCTCTGTTTCCAATAAGGGCAAATCAGATGCTTCTGGAAAGCTTACAAGGAAGGGATTCTTGCTACACGCCTCCCTTCTTTATGTCCCCACCACCTGCATTTCAAAGGTAGACTGCCTTTGAATAGAAAGGTTCCATTTAGCTATCATTCCTAGCTATAATCCACTAAAAGACTGATCCTCCATAAATCTGCTTTTTTAAAAAGCCATCTATGGCAATGGCTATTAAGACATCATGCAGTTGTGAGCTACCTACTCACTTTAGGCATTGGGCAGTATCCTATGCTGCCTCCATGCTAGTGGAATGGACCACTAGCGCAACAGGAAGTAGCATTCTTGAAACTACACGAAAGGAGTGGAAATACTCATTTCCAGAATGGGGCAGATCAGCAGAGCTCACAGAAGGGAGCATTTCTGATAATTTCCGGGTTTGTTTCAGGAACTGCGAGTTCCTGTTGCACTAGCAGTTATTATTATTATTATTTATTTATATAGCACCATCGATGTACATGGTGCTGTACAGATAACACAGTAAATAGCAAGACCCTGCCGCATAGGCTTACAATCTTCCATCCTGCTGGTGCAACAGGACTTGTGGCAATATTTCACTTGTCTGTCCTGAACCTACGGCCAATCAGTTTCACTGAGTGACTGCAAGTTCTAGTACTGTCAGTCTCAGCTAAATCCTCAATAATCTGTGGGTGTTGCTACTTGGGTTATCAAACACACCATGATCAAGACCCCACCAGAATAATTGTAGGATGCCTCAAGGGCATTCACTAATAACAGGGGTTATAAATCAGATGAACTTTTTGCTAGAATGAAAATAAACTATGGAGGCTTCCTTTCTAAGGGGCTCTTCTCTAAACAACTTGAGATGTCTCCTTCCTCTATCACTTGGATACACCAGGGATTCTAATGGATCCACTGTGGGTCATTGAATCTGAGCCATCTATTAAGGCAGAGACAGTGACAGACTATCCTCTTTGTCTAGCAATCACATGCCACATATAACACACAGCCTCAAGAGTGTAATTAGGTAGATTGCTTCCCGTCCATTTCCTAGCCCGTACCAGGATATTATTTCTACCATTGACCTCTTTGCACAGGCTACAGCAAGCAAAGTTTGTTGGGTTGGATGTGGAGACGACCTACATGCGCTCTGATTTTTCTATGTCCCAAGCCCGTCGCCATTCTCCCCTTGAATTCTTGTGGCGTGCCAGACGCTCAAGGTCGATCTGATCCCGTTCTTTCTTCCATCGCATGTATTCTGACCGCTCTCTCCCAGTCAGGGTTGAACCCTTCTCCCCTGGGCTCTTCTGGGGAGATTTACCTCTCTCCTAATTGAAACAAAAGGGCAGCTAATTAACATGGCAGCACCCCCAGGGATGCACAGAGTTGAAGTTGGAGATTGCGCTATTGCTGCCATTCTTTGGCTATGAAATCAATAAAATAATAATAATAATAATAATAATAATAATAATAATAATCAGAAAACCTTCAGAAACTGGGCCTACCAAAATATATCCACACCACCATCCAGAAAGCAGTCATAATTAAAACATGCTCAATTGTCAGGAAATTCCTGAATCTGTAAAAGGCAGCATAACTTGGCAATGCCCATCATGTCCATCTAGAAAAACCGCCATGAGTGAGAGACGACAACAACAACAACAACAATTCTGTAGTATCGAGAGACTGAGCAATCTCTTATCGCTACTCCCATTTGCTTTGATCAGCCCTCTGTTTTTCTTATGCTGTGGCCACCCCATCATTTTCTAACATTACCAGAAGCCTCAGGGAGCTGCACACACACACACACCAAAGCAACCCCCATAGGGTCAATAGGAAGGGGCGGAGTTAAAGCAGCAATGCCCATTAGGCCTTCAGGAGGAGGAAGAGGCTAAAGCCTCCTTTTCACACCAGTGAGCCTGATTGCTTCTTTATCACCACCATTAGCAGGAGCAAAGTAGTGACGGAGGCAGCTTTGGGGTTGCCCTCCTCTTAGTGACCTTAGGGGCATTGCTGCTTTTGTGCTTCCACTAGTGGCACAGAAGCAGTGATACCAGCTCCTTCTGGGTCACTGGGGAAGCCCAGCAACCCTGATCGCTGTTTTATCACTGCCATTAGCAGTGGCCAAGCAGCAATTCGGTCTGCTTGGGGTTGCTGGGGAGAAAACCTTGGCCACCGCTTTACTCTCACCATTAGCAGCGGTAAAGTGGTGGTCTTGGTGTTTTTTCAGCAGCAGTGGCTGAAGGACTGGACAACAGGGCTTGGGGGACCACCTGGAGGCTGGGGTACATGGGCCATTGGTTGTGCACCCCTGCTCTTCATGATTTACAAATACAGGAGGGAATATTGTGAAACATGGATTGCCTTCCCTCAAATAAACCTACCTGCCTTTACAGTTTACTTCAGAGACCCTGTTCCAGGTGCCATCACCTCCAGAGGTTAGGTAGGTGGGGACTGAGCAGAAGATCTCCTCTGTAATGGTGCCCCATTGATAGAATCCCCTCCCCATATATATTTGTATGCAGCAACTGTATTAGCTTTTAGACAACAAGTTAAGGCAGTTTGGTTACATCCAGACATTTCATGGCTAAGCTGTTGTTCTCCTGCTGTTGCTATTCATTGCTGTGATTTTGGATGCTATTTTTATCTGCTGCTATTTTGGAATTGTTATATTGCTTATATCTCCCCCCCCCACTGTGTTATGTTGTTTTAATTGGATGTCATTGTAATTTTGAGTTTATTGGGTTTTTAATATTGCAAAGCTACTTCAAGGACTATGTGGTCAAAAGCTGGGAGATCTATGGTTAAAACAAACATTTCAATTTACTGTTTACCTTTTCATTTCACTTCATTTTTATTTATTTAAAATATATTAATATACCACTATTCAGAGATAGTTCTATGAATAGATATATTGTGCGAACAGTGGTTTACAAAACCATAATAACAATAATACAATAAAAATACAATAAGGAAAAAACAACAAAAGGAGAGGAAAATAAAACAATATTAAGTAAGGAATATAGCAGTCAATTCTAAAAATCCCTGCTGAAAAACCTATTTCCCCCCTCTTCCCCTCCTATTCCTTTTTCCTTGTGTCATGACTTTTAAGACTGTATAAAAATAAAAGGCCAACTGAAATTAAAACATATTTACTGGCCTTATATCATCTCTCTTTCTATTCCTATCCACCATACAGATCCACTGCTTGAGTAAATAGAGGGCCTTGGGCATCTGAAAGGCTCTTCATTTCCTAATTGCATCATTGTGTTATAGTAATGATTTAGCTGGCTGAGCCAAAGAAGCTAGAGCAGGACTAGGCAACCTGGTTCTCTCTAGATGTTTTACACTACAATTCCCATCAGCCCCAACCAGCATGTCCAATGGTCAAGTAGGATGGGAGTTGTCCAAAAGACCTGGAGAATACCAGGGGGCTGTCTTCACAGCGCCACTTCACTGCTCCTTCCCCCTGAAATTGCTGCGGGATTGGGATGGGAAATCCCCATGCCAGGAGGGAGCACCCTCTTTCTGGCTTCTGGTGACCAACCACCGATCGCCATCTGCCAGGGATCCACCCAGAACGCCCCTGGATCAACCCTGGAGTGTGGTCACATGGCAGAAGTATCGTGGTAGCCTCCCTTCCTCAGGAAAAGACTTTTCCAACGTGAAACTTCAGGGAAAAGCCCTGTGATGTTCACAAGTCAATGACGCAGTGATAATTCACAGTCACTGCACAGCTTAAAAGATATTTACACAGCCTTCAGGTTGCCTAACCCTAAGCTAGAGGGAGGCTACAAGGTGGAGGCATCTATTTTAGGAATCCAAGACCCCAGCAATCTTCCCCATGCTGGTGCCCTCCAGATGGTTTGGACTACAACTCCCATCATCCTTGACCATCAGCCATATTGGCTAGGGCTGATGGTAGCCGTAGTACAGTATATCTGGAGGGCACCAGGTTGGGGAAGGCTGCAAGAAAAGAAAAATGTGTTTATATCCATCAATGATCCATTCCAACAGCATATAGTTGTGTGAATTTTGTCATAGGGATCAAAGTCTGGGATTCAGAACCTACTTGCAAAATGTAATGTCAGAAGTAGCGATGTCGGCAAAATCTGCAACTGATTTAAGTGAGTTCAGTTTTCAGTGATTCCGACCTGCAGATTCTGCAGTGGACTGGCTTTTTCTAAAACTTACAGATTTCGTGAACTTGCAGAACATTTTTTAAAAAACTTTTTGGGAGGATTTGCATAAATTGCACTTGCGCTAAAGTGCATTTGTGCAAGTGGGTGGGGGGGAAATCTCGTACATCCCTAAAAACACCCTACTGAGTAGGTAAAATGGGACAATCCAGTTCCCTATTCCAGTCCTGCTAAAGACCCTTCATATCATTAATCTTGAACGAATTTAACGAAACCCATATATCACTAGTCAGAACTGGTCATTCTGCATAGGTATTTAATGCTGGATTAATAACCAGTTGAAAGTGTCCATATCTGAGGTGGAAAATACAAATGGCTAATAGTCCACTTGGCTTACCCAGCTACATTAATGGGTTTTATTTATAATTAATTTATTTAATCAGTTTATACACTGCTTACGACATCAAAAATATCTCTAATCAGTTTGCAAAGCTTATCATTCATGAGACTTGTTAAGGAAGATTGCTGCAGCATTTTACTGCAGTAAAAGTGCTTTGCATGCCTCGGTAACCAGGGCCAGCCCAAGATACCCTGCTGCTTGACGTGGAACAGCAGCAATGACACTCTCCCCACAAGTTAAGGTGCAGAGTACTCAAGGCCGGTCAAGTTATTCCTGGCCCCTGAGGCAGAAAATCTCACAAGTCCTGGCAGTAAAAATACAATCATTGTAAAATTAAATAACTAATAGTCCCCTGCCCATTCATGGCACCCCAAATCAGCTACTATCATCTCACTCTGCCTAATGACAAGGCCAGGCCTGTTTAACCCTTGCAACAGCCTTCCCCAACCTGGTGCCCTCCACATGCTTTGGCCTACAACTCCCATCATCCCTGACATTGGCCATGCTGGCTGAGGCTGATGGGAGTTGTAGGCCAAAAATCTGGTGGATCCCAGGCTGAGGAAAGCTGCCTTTTAAGAATCTGTGCATAGGGTGAGGTGGGCCAGCATAATTATACCCATACTACAGATGGGATACTAAGGCTGTGTGTGCGTGTTGACTGAGGCAGGCAGCCTCACAAGGTCTCAGTTGAGGATGGGATTTGAACTAGGGTCTTTCTTCTTCGTAGCTCAGGTACTTAGGTGCTGTTCTATTCTACCGAGGTACACGACATATAAATGTGTGTACCTGTATACCTAGTCCCTTAAGTATAGTGAGCTCAGAACACCCAGCATAATGAGCATTAAGTATACAAGTCAGAACAATGTTCTTTGAGCAGGGAATTGTTTGCTTGTGCTGCCTGTGGCCTCATGATTTATTGTTCCATCCTGTGTCATAACAGCTGAACACTCGTCTTGCTTGAATGTTTAAGACCTTAAGCAAAATAAAACAAAACAGGCTGCTCAGAACACAGGAGAATGCATTTGAGAGAGAAGCCATCAACCCAGCAAGTATTTAGGTACTCCACTAGAGGTGGGAGCCAACCAGCAGCTCTCTGGTATCAAGTCAGGCCCCAGAGCGAATAACTGAATATCCAATGACGTTAATTGTCTGTGGGGAATTCAATATCCCATATTTCTCCCCTTCAAAGGAGGCCACCTCCACCCTTCCTCCAAACAAGAATTAATCGCCTTGCCATTTCATTGCAGTGCAAAATAGACGGGAAGAAAATTAGAGACTGAGAAACCTGTTGCCAAGGAGACACACCTGTGTGGGTGGGCAAAGGAGGGAAGGAACAACAACGCTTTGCTTCCCTACCAAAGGGAGCCGAGGGGCCTGGCAGGCCCATAAACGTGTGGGTGGAGAAGCAAGGGGTGAGGACTTCTATTGTGAGCAACCGGAAAAACCCTGCTGGGCTTTGTAGGCCTCGGTTCTTCACACCTCGGAGACATGCTGGTTCTAAGACACCCTCCAACAGTGTAATTTCTGCCGTCCTCCTAATTGCTTTCCATGACTGTACACACACCCCTCACCCACCAGACTTGAGAGTTCAGGGCTCACGAAGGCAGTGTGAGAAATAAGAGATGTATTTATATCAGAGAAACTTTTGGAGCACTGAAACACTATGCGTATGAAATCTATTATGTCCTTGGGGGAAATCTAGGATATTATACTACAGGTGTTCTGGCTGGGTTGAGACCCAGAAGTGGCCGGTCACTCAGGTACTTGCGAAGGTTCTGGTATAGAGAAATGATGACTGGTAAGACAAGAGTTATGTCCAGTAGGCCAACACACATTGGGTACAGTGAGGTCATGTCTAGTAAAGGAAATCATGTTTGATTTACTGAGACACTCTCAGTAACTTGATGTTGTGCAGACTTTATACTGTTAGTTTTACCCTACCCTGTGCCTGCTTACCCTACCCTGTACCTGTTTGCATTCTCTTCCCCTCCTTATTCTTTTACTAGGATTTTATTAGATTGTAAGCCTATGCGGCAGAGTCTTGCTATTTACTGTTTTACTCTGTACAGCACCATGTACATTGATGGTGCTATATAAATAAATAAATAATAATAATAATAATAATAATAATAATAATAATAACTGAGGGCTGATAGCTCAGGTCCTTCAGAACCTCCATCCCTGCTCAGTAATGACTGCAAACCATAAAGGGTCCATTCTCCTTTTTGTAGCCTCAAACGCCTCCGTTTCTGAGGGTCTTGAGATTCTTTGGGAGAGCCGTCCTTGAAGGCTGAGGTTGTGGAGATAGCCAAGTCCTTCAGCCCAGAGGGTGAATGAGGGGATGCTGGGGGTTATCCCTGGAGTGAGATGACCAGAGCCTCATCACCCTCAGAGTACTCTTTGGGTGATGCTGTGCCTCTGGGCCTGGAATCGTGTCAACAGGAGAGCTGGAACAAATATTTCAAATTTGGAAACTGTACCCAGGCTATGGGACTTTCTGGCAATGGGGGTTAAATTGGCTCCTTCTCTGTTGTCCTACTGCCAGGCAAAGATGTTTTTATTTAGGCAGGCCTCTGGCATCTAAGTTGGTTTGTTGCCGAAGGGAAATTGGATTCCTTGGTAATGTTTACTTTTGTGTTTTTAATTGTGCTTTTAATTTATTTGTTTTTATGTTGTATTTTAATTAAGTTTTCATTTTTAATATATACTTTATTGTTAGTTGCCTTGACTGGCATTTCTTGGTTGTAAGGCAGGATATAAAATAAATAAACAAATAAACATTTCCAGTATGTATTCTTCAGTGGAACAAATAGCAACTTGTTGGAGATTTAGGGCTCCATCACACATAATTTCCCCCCTGCTTTGTCTCCTTGTTGTTGTTGTTTTCACCTCCGATGCTCTTTTGCTGGTTTGCTCTTCCACTCCATCTCACCCCTTCTCTTTCTCCCTCCAGTTCATTGGTTGCTCCTTCCCCCCCCCTGCCCACTTTAACAAGACAGGTCCTGTCAGATAGGTACTTCAACCAGTCCGCCTTTCTTCCCAGCAAAATTGGAACGACCCTTTAGTCTGGCTCTTTGGGGGCATCGTGGGAGTAGAATCCTATCTCTGCAGAGATTTGGGCACTGTATGATTTTAAAAAACACTTTCGAGCCTGGGATGCAAGATTTGGGTTTTCTATTGAGGCTTGGAGCTGGCTGCTGGGAGAGATCGCTTTTCCCTGCCAGGTCCCGATGCAATTCATTCAAGCCAACAGCAAGGCTCCCATCAAGGAAAATGTGCTTAGGGAAAATAATCCAGACTTTAGGCGTTCTAGGAAAAGACGGAAAAGGCTGGGGAAGAGGTGGGGTGTCAGCAGGACAGGCATAGCGTCATGTGAGTACCGTTGTGCAAATTCACACACGAGGCATGGTGAGAGTGCACTAAAACGCTGGTGTGATGGAACTCTTAGACTGAAAAAACATCCCTTAGTAAGTCTTTTCAAATCAAAATTAGAGTCCACCTCAGCTGTTCTATATGAAAAAGGAGAAAAAAGGAAATACTGGTAGATATGATCATGTATCCCTTGTGTGTCATCTAATTTGGCCGTAGGAAAAGTTTTAAAGTGTAATGTTATGGAACATGAATGGGAGTCTGTATTTATACAGGATATCAAATATTTTATATCAACCAATTTAAGGGGAAATTGCTTTATTTAATTATTTAATAAATTTGGAGCCCATATTTCAGAGCCTAAGACAGCTTTCAAAAGTGTAAAACAATAATTTAAAGACAATTAAAACTTTAATGTGATTCATAGGTACAGAAGGCATCAGAAAAGTTGAGATAGATGTATTTAAAACAAGATGATAAAGGCTAGAAGTATCTCAACAGGCTCCAGCAAAAGAGATCGTTACCTTGTCGTGGTGCTGGAGCTTGAGCACCTCAAGGATGCCATGAGCTAAACCATGAAGGGACACCCAAGACAGGAAGGTCATGGTAGAGAGGTCAGACTAAATACGATCCCTGGGGAAGGTAATGGCAACCCACCCCAGTATTCTTGCCATGAAAACTAAATGGATCAGTACAACCAGAGATATGTTGGTATACCATCGGAAGATGGGACCCCCAGGTCGGAAGATGGTAAAAATGCTACTGGGGAGGAACAGAGGATAAGTTCAACTAGCCCCAGATGTGATGACGCAGCTAACTCAAAGCCGAAAGGACGGCTAGCGGCCGACAGTACTGGTGGTGAACGACAAATCCGATGTTCTAAAGATCAACACACCATAGGAACCTGGAATGTAAGATCTATGAGCCAGGGCAAATTGGATGTGGTTATTGGTGAGATGTCAAGATTAAATATAGATATATTGGGTGTCAGTGAACTGAAATGGACTGGAATGGGCCACTTCACATCAGATCACCACCAGATCTACTACTGTGGACAAGAGGATCACAGAAGAAATGGAGTAGCCATCATAATTAATAATAAAGTGGCTAAAGCAGTGCTTGGATACAATCCAAAAAATGATAGAATGATCTCAATTCGAATTCAGGGTAAGCCATTTAACATCACAGTGATCCAAATATATGCCCCAACCACAGATGCTGAAGAAGCAGAAGTAGATCAGTTCTATGAGGATCTGCAGCACCTACTGGATAATACACCAAAAAGAGATGTTATTTTCATTACAGGAGACTGGAACGCTAAGGTGGGCAGTCAAATGACATCTGGAATTACAGGTAAGCATGGTCTAGGAGAACAAAATGAAGCGGGACATAGGCTGATAGAATTTTGCCAGGACAACTCACTGTGCATAACAAACACTCTCTTCCAACAACCTAAAAGATGGCTTTATACATGGACTTCACCAGATGGCCGACACCGAAATCAGATTGACTACATCCTTTGCAGCCAAAGGTGGCAGACATCTATACAGACGGTAAAAACAAGACCTGGAGCTGACTGTAGTTCAGATCACGAACTTCTTATTGCACAATTTAGAATCAAACTAAAGAGAATAGGGAAGACCCACAGATCAGTTAGATATGAGCTCACTAATATTCCTAATGAATATGCAGTGGAAGTGAAGAATAGATTTAAGGGACTAGATTTAGTAGACAGGGTCCCGGAGGAACTACGGACAGAAGTTCGCAACATTGTCCAAGAGGTGGCAACAAAAAACGTCCCCCAAAAACAGAAAACCAAGAAGGCAAGATGGCTGTCTGCTGAGATACTGGAAGTAGCCCAAGAAAGAAGGAAAGCAAAAGGCAACAGTGATAGGGGGAGATATGCCCAATTAAATGCAAAATTCCAGAGGTTAGCCAGAAGAGATAAAGAATTATTTTTAAACAAGCAATGCGCAGAAGTGGAAGAAGACAATAGAATAGGAAGGACAAGAGACCTCTTCCAGAAAATTAGAAACATCGGAGGTAAATTCCGGGCAAAAATGGGTATGATCAAAAACAAAGATGGCAAGGACCTAACAGAAACAGAAGAGATCAAGAAAAGGTGGCAAGAATATACGGAAGATCTGTATAGGAAGGATAATAATATTGGGGATAGCTCAGACGGTGGGGTCAGTGAGTTAGAGCCAGACATCCTGAAGAGTGAGGTTGAATGGGCCTTAAGAAGCATTGCTAATAACAAGGCAGCAGGAGACGACGGTATCCCAGCTGAACTGTTTAAAATATTGCAAGATGATGCTGTCAAGGTGATGCATGCCATATGCCAGCAAATTTGAGGTGCTCAATGTTCAAACTATCGGACAGTTGCACTTATTTCACATGCCAGTAAGGTAATGCTCAAGATCCTGCAAGGTAGACTCCAGCAATTCATGGAGCGAGAATTGCCAGATGTACAAGCTGGGTTTAGAAAAGGCAGAGGAACTAGAGACCAAATTGCCAATATCCACTGGATAATGGAGAAAGCCAGGGAGTTCCAGAAAAACATCTATTTCTGTTTTATTGACTATTCTAAAGCCTTTGACTGTGTGGATCATAACAAACTGTGGCAAGTTCTTGATGGTATGGAGATACCAAGTCATCTTGTCTGCCTCCTGAGGAATCTGTATAACGAACAAGTAGCAACGGTAAGAACAGACCACGGAACAACGGACTGGTTTAAGATTGGGAAAGGAGTACGGCAGGGTTGTATACTCTCACCTTACCTATTCAACTTGTATGCAGAACACATCATGCGACGTGCTGGGCTTGACGAATCCAAGGCTGGAGTTAAAATCGCAGGAAGAAACATTAACAATCTCAGATATGCAGATGACACCACTTTGATGGCTGAAAGCGAGGAGGAACTGAGGAGCCTTATGACAAAGGTGAAAGAAGAAAGTGCAAACGCTGGGTTGCAGTTAAACCTCAACAAAACCAAGATTATGGCAACCAGCTTGATTGATAACTGGCAGATAGAGGGAGAAAATGTGGAGGCAGTGACAGACTTTGTATTTCTGGGCGCAAAGATTACTGCAGGCACTGACTGCAGCCAGGAAATCAGAAGACGTTTACTTCTTGGGAGGAGAGCAATGACAAATCTTGATAAAATAGTTAAGAGCAGAGACACCACACTGACAACAAAGGTCTGCATAGTTAAAGCAATGGTATTCCCCGTAGTAACCTATGGCTGCGAGAGCTGGATCATAAGGAAAGCTGAGCGAAGGAAGATAGATGCTTTTGAACTGTGGTGTTGGAGGAAAATTCTGAGAGTGCCTTGGACTGCAAGAAGATCAAACCAGTCCATACTCCAGGAAATAAAGCCAGACTGCTCACTTGAGGGAATGGTATTAAAGGCAAAACTGAAGTACTTTGGCCACATAATGAGAAGACAGGATACCCTGGAGAAGATGCTGATGCTAGGGAAAGTGGAAGGCAAAAGGAAGAGGGGCCGACCAAGGGCAAGATGGATGGATGATATTCTGGAGGTGACAGACTTGACCTTGGGGGAGCTAGGGGTGGCGACAGCCGACAGAAAGCTCTGGTGTGGGCTGGTCCATGAAGTCACGAAGAGTCGGAAGCGACTGAACAAATAAACAACAATCTCAACAGGGCAATATTTGTAATTTGTAAATTTGGTGGACTTAACTCAAAGTGCTTTTTTCCTTTCTTTTTTTTTGGGTGGGGGGGAGAAATAATAGTGGTAAAGCACAATCATTTACTGAAGATGAAGCGCTATATTACTACTGAAGCCTGAATGTACCCTATTTCTTCTATTCTAAGACACACTTTTTCCCCCATATAAACATCTCTAAAAATGGGGTGCATCTTAGAATCTTAGGGGGGGGTTTCTGTTGTTGGTACTGAAATTAGTGTGCGTCTTACAATTGATGGCGTCTTACAATCGAAGAAATACGGTATTATTTGGTACAAGCCCTGCTATCCCAGCAGAATGCCAGATATACCACTGCCATGACAGATACACTGGTGGAACGTCTCAGATACGATGGTGAAACACTCCACATGTGAAGATACAGTGGAAGAACAGTCCAAACAGAGTGGACTCATGGGTGGCACAGGGTGGGGAACACACAGAACATTTATACCACATCCCATTACCTTTCAGTCCATAACCATGCCTTTCTCAACATAGTACAACGTTACACTAACCCCAGAATTTTGACTTCAGTGGGAAGTGGGGAGAAGAAATGGTCACCCTCATCAATAACCACCCCACCCACACTGCCACAATGGAGCAGAAGATACAGTGTAACTTAGCGCCCAGGCATAAAGCACCACCATCTCCATGTAAACTCCACACTCTGATGACGGGGCGGGGGGCAGCTATATGTGCCCAAAGCCCCACAGTGGCTGCAAATATGCGCTGTGTCCTTTGAAACTTTGAAGAAAAGTCAGGGATTTACCCTGATTTTTTTTCTCCAGGGTGAGGCCAGTACAGTCTAGCCTCACTCCAGAGTCATGGCAGAGGAGTGGCGGGCAGATGGCAACCCCTGATCAGCCGCCGTCTGCCTGGGCAGAGGAGAGGGGGTGAGCCCAGTGGCGGAACCCCCATGCTTTCATGCATTAGCCACTGCCACCCTGCAATAGCAAGGCAACCTGCCGCCAGAGTGCAGGCATGGGGCTGTCTTTTTCTGGCTCCATGTGATACATGCTTAGAGCTCATAAGGGGAAACTGTTGAAGGAAACCATGGAGAAAGGGCACTTTGCACAAAACAGCTAATCACTAGAATGTCCGTTGGAACCTGAGCACACTTGCTAACGTTTCTCCACCTAGAATCCTAACAGATATCTCACCTTGGGACTCAAGGCACAAACACCCAACCCCAATCCACTCCAACAACTGGGAGTACCAGGGCAGGATCTACACTACTGCTTTAAAGCGCTTTAAAGTGCTTTATAACAGTTTTGACAACTGTTGGGGCCCAGGACACACTGCATATACAGTTTTCAAAACGTTTTCAAAGTGCTTTAAAGTGCTTTAAAAGCAGTAGTGTAGACCCCCCCCCCCGGATAGAGCGCCCCACACAGGTAAGCAAGAGAAGGGGGAATCCATGCTGCGATGTGTAATGGCTGCCGCAGTTTCTCATGACTCTCCTCCCCATCCTCCCTGCCCTTCCGCTATGTGAATGCTGTGTCTTGTTTGAATTCTATTGCTCTAACACACACACACACACACGGGAAGCACCAATCCTCACATTCAGGAGTTCCACTGCAACCCCCAAAAGGAAAGGAGGGGCATCCTCATAGTCACAGCAGACTCCCCCTCCCTCCATGGAATATTGGGGGCTGTCCTATTTATTTCTTCTCACAACAGAGAAATGCTGACACGTGAGGTAAAGGTGCACATACGTCACTGTCGGAGACAGTACATTTTGTTCTGTAACTGAAGTTGGTCGGGAAAGGAAGGCCACACAGAGGATGCAAAACCAACAGCATGAATAATGAATGTTTGCCGAGAACAGGCCACACAGCCGACTGCT
The DNA here is from genome assembly GCF_023053635.1 of Elgaria multicarinata webbii. Lineage (NCBI taxonomy): Eukaryota > Metazoa > Chordata > Lepidosauria > Squamata > Anguidae > Elgaria > Elgaria multicarinata. The sequence continues at coordinate 132,154,562 of NC_086172.1, read as the reverse complement.
GCAGGCAAGGCTGGACAGGAAATGGAGTGCACGGTGCCTGAGAGCTGACTCAGGCACTTCCTGATATGTCAAGCTAAGAGCACCAATAGACAACAGGAATGGCACCAAGTTGTGATTTGGGCCAGGGATGAACGCTTATTATTAGTGAACCTAGAGCAAGATTGGGCAACTTGATGCCACAGGATGTTTTGGACTATATCTCTCATCAGTCACTGCCAGCATGGCCAATGGTCAGGAATTATGGAAATTGTAGTCCCAAACATCTGGGGGGCACCACACCAGGATGCCTATCCCAGCTCTAGAGGATGCCATAGAGTGGCGTCCATGTTGAGTGGTGGATTGTTCATCATGGCTGCCACCAGAAAGATCAGCAGTATGCTGGTATTAGGGCTGTGCACTGCCCCAGGCCGAACTCTCAAATACAAGGTGATACTGGGTTGGTCCGAGGCACCAGATTGGTTCCAAAGCACCTCAGGGTGCCTCAGGCTAATTCAGGGCGGTAGTAGACCACTCCCGCCCCCCCGCCCACCTGCACAGGAAAGCCTGAGTGAGGTTTTGAAATGAAAACAGAAATAATAACTACAGCAAGATACACTACCGCTTTATAACGATATTGAAGTGCTCTAACAACTGTTGGGGCCTATGACACATTCCATATACCATTTTCAAACCACTTTCAAAGTGTTATATCCTGCTTGGCTATAATTTAAATGGAAACACAATTCACCACACCATAGCAGGTAAGGGCTGTGACCGGGTGATCTGTGTGCCACCTCAAATCTCCTGTCCAGTGCTTACTGTGGCTGGGCAGCTTCATGCCCTTTGCAGCTCTCCCTTCCTAGCTTCTTTGTCTTTACACCACAGTTGAACTGGACGGCTCTTCAAACAGATGATGTTCTCTGCAAAGCAGAACATAGGGCCACCCTAATTGGACATATGACCAATAGAAGTCAGCCCAGGCAGGGAGATCGATTTCGGTCACTTCCCACAGTGAGCACATTACTCTCCCAGGGAAAAATCATATTTTCTTCTTTCCCTGGAGAAATAAGGACTCTAGATAGACACATCCTGGAAATGGCTTCTGAGAGCCCTTCCCTTCTCAGTCTAAAAGGGCGATAGGGGTGGAAATAAATACATGGCTGATGTCGGGTAGGATGATGAGCTGCTTGTAGAACGGAGTCAAATATAAAACCTTAATTTGAAACATTGCTTGACTGCAGGAGGAATCTCACGCTTATGGGCTACTAGCCGGCTGAGTCACCGATCTGCTGGGCGGTATGAGATCAAAGAGTCCCAGCATTCACCGGTTGCCTCTGCTTTGGGTCAAGTAAGTGAACAGCAGACAGTCCCCAACAGGCGGGGAGGCTGTTTACCATTCCAACCTGGGGCACAGCTCGGCTAGGCCACAGCTGTGCTTCCTGGGCCATAAGGGAGCGAAACAAGCCTTCCTCACAGCGCTCCCTCGGCTGCAGCTGCTGCCAAGGCTGATCTGCGTCCTCCTAATGAATCGCATCACCGGGAAAGGGAGGTTTATTCACTTTGTGCTTCGTTAATTAAGAGCGCGGGTTGGCTCGAGGGAGCTGGGCCTTCCTCCAGGCCTGGGCTCAAGTGCAAGTGGGCCAGAACCACAGCAAAGCCACCCCCTCTGCGGATTCTGAGCGTGGAGGTGTGTCTTGACACCGGCGCTTAACCGCCTCTGGGTCAACCCTCTTCCCCAGTCACCCCACACTTCCCAAAGAGCTTTACCACAGCTGTGAGAATGAACCACATGCGACAGCTCGTAGTCACGTGGCTTGAGGAGCTGAGACTGTGGCCCGGTAACAAAGGCGCAGGAAGCAACCTGCACAGGACCTGCTCCGCACAGCCTGAGCATTTTTTTCTGTCAGCTGGGGGCTAACGCGACCCAAACCTTTCAAACCACAAGCGAAACGCCTGTACTTCAAATGAAGCTGATCTTCCCGCCACCACCATCACCGCCGCATCTGGGCTGCAGCACTGTTAAGTTAACCACAACCAGCTGGGCTTGGCAAGCAACTTCCATCTCCTGTCCTTTGGCTGTGTGGGTAAAAATGTAACGGTCAGGTAAAGATGCCCGGCTTTAGGCTGTGCTGTGCTTCTTGCACCCTCTGGCGGACTGTGTGCGGAACAGCGCTGTGACAGCTTTCCATTAAAACAAGATAAGTTAGCATTGCGCCACACAGAGGCCTGACTCGCTGGGCGCAGTGGACGGGACCACCCACCTCCTACTCCCCCACCCCACCCTGCTCTTCAGCCTCTGAAAGGTCCCTCAAGTCACCTCAATCCGGGTTGAATAGCAGCAAGCGAAACTGCTGAATCCACTTATGGGGGAAGCATTCTTATGCTGGAATTCATGTAGCTCCCTCTTCCCATCCCATTGACGGTGTAATCCTGATAACACTGGAGCCAACGAGCCAATGGGTGCTCTGTAGCAAATCAGAGCACAAGGCCCTCTCACTCATTTAGGACAGTTCAGCTGCATTATTTGTTGCTGAGGCTTTGCCAGCTAGTGCAAAATAGGTCTGTCCTAATTGAAACATCTGTGCATGTGAACCAAAATGAATACATCATTTACTGGGTGGGATACATATACATACACAGACCCACACAGACAGAGACATGCACACTCTATATTGAACCAAAAGAGAGATGCTTTTCACAAATGTTTTCAGCAGTATTGAAAAATGCCCCCTTTCTGTGTTTCCCCCCCCCCAAAAGGGGATGCCTACCCAGGAAGCATTGCCTGCACTCTGAACTGGCTTTGTTTGCCCTCAGTCACATCAGCCCGATCTGATTAGCTATGTAGCATTGTGATAGTCAGCAGGCTGGGATCCTGAGAATTGGCATCATTTCCACACAACAAACTGGCCATATAATTTTGTGATGCTTCTTATCCACTACCTGATCCCTTTCTGGCCAGGATCACCTATAGTTTATCAAAGAAGAAGAAGATAAAGAGTAAAGAGCAAGGACAGAGGAAGTGGTGGTGCTGATGCATTCTCAAAATTTAGGGTTTTTTAGGGGAATGATTCCTCCCAAAAGCATTGCTTTTGGCATGAACATCAAAACAGGAAAATATCAATTGCATCCTAAGTACAAAGCTAGGAGGGTAAAGCAACCCCAAGTGAAGAGCTGTCAAAGTGATCTTGATACTAGCCTTTCCTGTCTATTAAATCAAAATATTATTATATCGCACTATGGAATGAAAGATACCTAATTCACAATCCAGAAAATTGCAAGTGCATGGGTTTCTTGTAGAGATGGACAGAACATGCTCTAGGAAAGTTTTTGCAGGCCCAAGGAGGACACACCTGTCCTCTCTCCTCTCCATGGATTAGCCCAAATCATATGAATTAGCCCATGCAGAGATATTGCCTGACCTCGCTTCATCAGACTCAGGGTGCATCACGATACCAAAAGGGTGTATGTGGGGGATGTATGTAGGCACCCTGGTAAAGCCCTCATTTAGTATGTCACCGGGGAATTCTGATCCACGAACCCCCTCTATGTGTGTTACAATGTGCGCATAGGAGCAGAATCTGCTGCACATCTGAACTGAGGGTTCACAGATTACCAAGAGAAAAGGGGAAAGAGAAATGTCTCCAACCTGACTTTACGAATTCTCCATTCCCAGCATAATGTACTGCCCTATAAATTATGAGCCTCCAAAGGTGCTATTGGCATTTAGCGAATTAAGTTCCTAGGACACAGTCACTTCTGCCCCCACCCTCCCAGTTTGCTGAAACCATGTCATTAAAAACTGCTCTTACCTTTTTGACGAGCGCACTCTCAGAGTGCTTGTCGCCCTCTGACCACCTCCTCTCCACTGTTCTCTTTTCATCTACCTGCAAGGACACGGAAGGGGATATTGATTCATTCAGGAACAACAAGGCCTCAGTACAAACTACGAGAGCCAGAGGACCCTGCCAGGAAAACTCAAGGATCATTGTTTAGGAACAGACAGAACCAAAAGGACCAAGGCATTGGTCAGGTGAAGGTAACCATGAGAGGACAGAGAAAAGGAAAGTGTAGGGAAGAAAGAAGGAGAAGAGCAAAATTCTTACCAAATTCCTTCTATTCCACCCTGCTGCCAGAAAGGGGAAGAAAGGTCTGTAGTTAAAAGCTCAGCCTTTACCATCAATATGAGCACCTTCAGCCAAAATCAGCGCATACAAACAGCTTCTGCACAACTAGGGTGACTGTGAACATATCACCCAAATGAGGACAAAAGAGAGCACAAATTTGCACACAATTTGTATATGCTAATCTATATGTACAGCTGCAAATTTAGAAATAGATACTGTAATTTAAATAGAAACACAACACATTTCAACATGTTGGGGAAGGCTGTGACCAGGCTTAATTGCCTTTAAATATCCTAATATCTCTGATCAGTGGTCAGAGACAACTGCAAAAGTAACTTGCAGGTCAGATGCACAACCCCCAGGGGCTACCTCTGCCCACAGGCTGGAGGTTCCCCAGCTGTGCCATAGATTTTGACATTCTGTTCCCCTCCTTTTTACTGGTCAACCATTATTTGTTTTGGCTGGTTCATAATTCCTGTCTGCCAGCATATTCCAATATCCCTATTGTCTAACATGCTATTTAGGTTTTCCAGTAGTAGGGCAGGTAGACTGAGGATTGGCAGATGCAGGAGGGGTTAAGCATCTCACCTGTTCAATCCTCCATGCAAAGGCCCATGACCACATTCCTGTTATTGCTGTCAGTGCAAGATTGGGGTTATGCATCAACCAAGAGACCATATCTAGCTCCTCCTACAATATCTACATAGTAGGCTGCTGGTAAAGACACTGGAATCACATAATTTTCTCCAAAACAGAGCACAGAGCAGTCTAGGATTATTTCATTCCCGATATAAATGTACTGTAGAGATGAACAGACAGGCTGCTGAGTGTATCGACAGTAGTCCTTGTACTATGCAGGAAATTAAGGTCATCACCTGCCTTGCCCTAGGTTTAGGATTAGGGTGCAATCCTATGCATGTTTAGACCATGCATTTTCCAGTTAGCCATGCTATTTTCCAGTTAGCCATGGAGTTGTCATGGTTGTTGTTTTTCCATAGGATTGCGCCTTTCATGAGTTAATGTATTAGACTGCTTCAAGACTATCTAAAGAAAAGTATTCTTAAACTGATTTTACAACGTCTGAAAGTGGCAGTTTCTGAAAGCTCCATGTGGTATGAAGTCAGTAGCTCTCCCAAGCTTTAAACATGAAGAGAAGGCTAAAATACAAAGACGCCAATTCCCTCGAGCCGTTTTAGAGAAACCAAGGGTGCTGGGAAGGCAAGTCTCAGCTTGAATGAACAACCTTTACTCCTAATTGCTTACAGCCTTATTTTAGCTGAACATCAAAACCCAGATATATATATGTATACACACACACACACACACACACACAGAAAGAGAGAGAGAGAGAGAGAGAGAGAGAGAGAGAGAGAGAGTAATAGCCTGGTAGAAACACCATTTCAGGGTTATATCTAAAGTTTAAGAGGCAGCTGGACAACCATCTGTCAGGTATGCATTAGGGTGGATTCCTGCATTGAGCAGGGGTTGGACTCAGTGGCCTTATAGGCCCCTTCCAACTCTACTATTCTATGATTCTTTGCACTCTTTAAAGTGCAAATTCCCCCAAAGATGGTTTACAACTTTATTTTATAGCCTATAAACTAGCCTATCTTTACAGCAAAAGCATATAAAAACACTCCTGAAGTTAGGGTAGACCCTTATTCACCACCACACACAAAAAAGAAGATGTGAATCAGACAAAAAAGGACAAAAGCAGGGTGCCGATTTGCATAACATTTGCATGTGCTAATTTATGCAAATTTAGAAATATATACTATAATTTAAACAGAGGTAAAGGTCTTCTCACCACAGTACACACACACAGTGGGAAAAGCAGTAACCTGTGTGCCTGCTAAGTCTGCTGTCCTGGTGCTAACATCACGGCTCCTGGGCTCTCCCTTCTGATGGTCCTTTATCTTTAAATCAGACTTGGTCCTAGTCTACACCAAGCAGGATATTGCACCATGAAAGCAATATAAAAGGCAGGAGCCACACTACTGCTTTATAGTGGTATTGAAGCAACATATGACTACCTCCTGGCAGAACCCTAGAATATATGACATAATAATTAGAAACAGAGCACCTTTGAGCATGTACAGAGTCCTTTTCCTCATCCATGTGTTTCCAGATGGAGGGTTTTTTAGACATCAAGTATTGTGCCAGTTCCTGTGATGATGGGTGGCAGAAGATAGTAGGGTTGCCAACCTTTGCTCCAGCAATTTGCTGTCCAGGAACCAGCGAGTGATAATTTTTATCTCCATGCTGTGAAAAGCTCCACAAGGTGCTGCTAAAGGCACAAAAGCAAGCAAGTTCATTGTTTTCTAGTCAGTTGGCAACCTGGGACCTGCAACAAAATGTTGCAGCGTGGAGTGCTTCTGATCCAGGTGCCAGCCATTCTATTCTATTCCGTTCCCCTTTACCCCTCCCCGTTTTAATGGAGTTTATTTCCTCCCAACAATCTGTCAACATTCCACGGCCTCTAAGCATGCTCTGTCTTCATTGGTTGTTTTTTTGGGGTTCCCCTGTTAGTTTTTTTCTAAAGTTCTATTGTACTTCTCTGAAGTTCGGGGTTCCCCAAAGCCTGCTGAAAGCTCTCTCTTCTCTGTGGATGGAGCTGTTTTGGCTACATAAGGAGAAGTACTCAGAGAACAAAGCTAGCTATTAGTATACATCACCATCACCATCATTATCTGTATCCCACTTTTTTCATGAGGATTTGTGCCCAAAGAGCTGACAATGCAGAATCAAGACAGGAGGCATAGTCCAAGACTCGCCAAATAAAACATGAAACATGAGAGTTGCTATTTCTCCTGTCTCTCATGACGTGTCTTTCTATGCCACTTCTAGATTATGTCCACTGTTGTTTATTGTGACATCTATGGGGAAGAAGGAGCTGCTGTTTGAGGGCTTTTCATTGATACAATCTTTTACAACATCCTGAGACTATTCTCTCCTTTTGGATAAAGCACCCTTAGGCCCTTTCTTTCTTTCTTTCTTTGAAGGAAACAAAAGCACAATGCATGGATATTAGGGGCAGAGGGGCAAAGGAAGCAAGGAGATAAGAGACAGTAACAGGGTCAAAGGGTTAAGAACCACCAGAATCTCTTTAAAACTTCAACAGGCACAGATGTCCAGCATGAACCTATGTTTACTCAGTAGTTGGGTGGCCATATGGAAAGGAGGACAGGGGTCCTGTAGAAAAGGGAATTTAATTTGGTGTCATTGGTATGGACACAGCACCTGGTGAAATTCCCTCTTCATCACAGCAGTTAAAGCTGTAGGAGCCCTGTCCTCTTTTGTATCTGGTCATCCCAGGCAGGGCTTCTGCAGCTTTAACTGTTGTGATGAAGAGGGAACTTCACCAGGTGCTGCATACATAAAAATGACACCTGCTGAAATTCCCTTTTCTATCTATACAACTGTTAAAGATACAGGAGCCCTGTCCTCCTTTCCATATGGTCACCCTACTCAGTAGTAAGTGGGTGTTATCCCAACTGGGCATTATCCCAAGGAAACATGCACAGGACTGCTGTCTTAAGAGTTGTCAACATTTTCTCCAGTAGGCCTGCTGTGCATACCTGTAAGCAGCTGAATGGCAGACAGGAATTCAACAGGCAAACATTTTCCCACCTCCAAGGGTCAAAGACACTTGGACAGTAATGGAGGAAAGCTTTAAATGTTGGATTTCTGACAGTCACATCGCTATTAAAGCCATGCCAGGAAGAAAAGATAGCAACATTACGCAGGCCAAGGGTGTTTGCAAATTCGAGGAGCAGAGAAAAGTTTACTTAACTATTTATTTGTCCTCCTCCCAATCAGCCCGTGGGTGCTTCTAGACAAGGCTTTTATAGTTCAATCACCTTGAGTCATTTGCAAAAAATTTTAAGGGGTACAGGTAATGTCATCTTCTATTCATAGCCCTCCCACGTTTTCCTACAGCTGCTTCCATCTTTTTTCACACTGCGGAAAATCCATGAAGGATAAAAGGATAGAATGGCCTCACAATGCTTTCTGACTGTCAGTGCTAGCAGCTCTCCATCTGGAAGCACCCCTCCTTTCTTTTTTAACTTTTCAAAAGTGAAAGCCTGTGAGCTGGGTCTCCTGGAATGCCTTGCCTCTGTATGCTCCATTTTTTGAGCTTGATCACACATATTTTCCCCCCTGCTTTCCCTCCACTTTTTTTTTTTACCTCCAATGCATAAGTGTGTCAAGCTTATGGTCCCACACTGCTCTTTCACTGGTTTGCTCTTCCACTCCACCCCGCACCTTCTCTTTCTCCCACCAGTTCATTGGTTGTTCTCCCCCCCCCCCTTAACAAGACAGGTCCTGTCAGATGAATACTTCAACCAGACTGCTTTTCTGCCCAGCAAAAATGGAACAACCCTTTAGTCTGGCTCTTTGGGGACCATTGAGGGAGTACAATCCTGTCTCTGCAGAGATTCAGGCATTCTACGATTAAAAAAAAAAAAAGCTTTTGAGCCTGGGATGCAAGACTGGGTTTTCTATTGAGGCTTGGAGCTGGCTGCTGGGAGAGATCGCTTTTCCTTGCCAGGCCCTGATGCAATCTATTCAAGCCAACAGCAAGTCTCCTGTCACAGCACACGCCCCCAACAAAGGAAAACATAAGAGTACAGCACTACACGGAGGCTTAAGGGTGAATTAAACGCACTTAGGGAAGTAATCCAGAATTGTGGCGTTCGAGGAAAAGACGGAAAAGGCTGGGGAAGAGGCGGGGTGTCAGCAGGACAGGCACCACGTCATGCGAGTACTGTGCTGCAAATCCACACACCAGGCATGGTGAGAGGGCACTAAACCACTGGTGTGATGGAGCTCTTTATCAGCCCCCAATTTGATTACATCAGGTCTTCCGCAACTTGGCGCCACCCAGATGTGTTGGACTACAACTCCTATAATTCCCAGCCAGCATGGGCATCAGGTTTGGGAAAGCTGCATTGCATCCTTACCCTCATGTCACACAGCACTGATTTCTTTAGACGGAAGCATATTAACTCTATAAACATCATATATATATATATATATATATATATATATATATATATATCCATTTAAGGAGCCCACAAACCATATAGGTTGTCCAATTTTAAAGATGATTTGCAGCATGCTCATTAACCATTATGCTTCACTGGATACACATACTGAAACTTGAAGCTCAAATGCACTGTTGCATAAAAGTGCAGCTTATTAAATGCAGCCATTAAACACACACACACACACACACACACACACACACACACACACACACACACACACCACGCCAGTGTGCAGAGGTCTCCCAGGAAACATGATACTAAAAGACCCAGAAAGAGATGAATTACTCAACTCTCGGCTGACAAGGAGGATACTGGTGCCAGGGAAAAGTCTTGGCTGGGCAATGAAGGAGTGCAGGGTATGATCGTAATAATGTTTCTGCTTCTTAGACCATGGGGATTTGCTTTATTACCTTCTATGGGAGAGGGAAATGAGATGCCAATCCTGTTTAGTCTCCACTGAAGCGGGGGTGGGGTGGGGGGGGAGGGGGAGTGTGTAGACGATGCAAATGGTTCATTGGTTTGCATAGGATACACTTATCAGCCTGGCAGCCACAAAGCAATATATTTCAAAGTTGCACTAAACACCCACACTGGCTCTCAAGGAGCCAGGGTGATGGAGTAAAGGGCCAGAAAGTTAGACTTGGATTGCAGTGGTGTAGAGGAGCCCAGGTTTACCAAGACACAGGTTGACAACATTATGAAAAGTACCTGCAAAGCTCCATAGGTGACAAATCATGATCATGCAATAAACTGCTCGTGTCGAGAAGCTCTATGGCCTGAGACAGACGTAATGGGAGATATGTTTTCTGCGACATGAATGATACAAGGAAATTATCGCAGTACTTAGGGGAAATAATAATGAAGTGTTGTATCAATATTATTCAGCCCTCTTTTGGGGGGATCATGTACAAGTGGCCACCCTAGCAGGAGTCCATTTGGGATCTAAACAGGAAAGTCCCTGGTCCTGCCTCTGCCCCCTTTTTTGCCTTCCCTCTTTGACATCTCTGTGTTTCTCTAACATACGTCAAGCGGATGCCAAAGTCTGCACCACCCTGTTTCTCACAGAGCCTTTACACAAAAAGGCATTTACTGTCAAATGTACTGTTAAAACCCTTTTAAAACTCCAGGCCTAAATGTGCATGTACTTCACGCTGGGAGGCATTACAGGCCCTGGACTCGAGGACAATGGCACACTGTTATTGGGAAAATGCTGGCTGTGAGTGAGAGCCTTGAGCTCGCCGCCGCTCTCAGCGTGATTTACACTCTCCGTTTCAATGTGTCCATGCAGTCCCTGCAGGCCCGTCATCCATCTTGCCTGAGAAAGAGCCTTGCCCCCATCTGGCAGCATAAAACCCTTGCCTGCCCCCACTCACCATGTCAGCAGGCTTCCTTTCCACCCCTCGCTAAGAGTGGGCCTGAGAGAGTTAGGCCCAGCAGCTGAGGCACAGCCTGCCACTGGCCGAATATGAAGCACAGATTGTGCCGTTCTCACGTTAATCCTCTTCTCCTTCAGCAGGATGTCACTCGGGCACTGTCTGTTTGAGACTGCGGGAGCTCAGCTCCAAAATCTGCTTGAAAATCTTTGACCCAGAAAGCACAAAATAATAACATGCACTCCAGAAGAAGCAGCTTTCCTCAGAAAAGAAGCGCTCCATTCGATCAGAGGCCCCTGACTTGAACAGTGTCATTCAGATAGGGTGAGCACTTAAGAACTGTCAAGCGCTTCCACCACCATGGGGAAATGCATCACCAAAAATGAGGACAAAGGAGAACACAAACTTGCATAAAATCTACATGTATGGATAAATGCAAATTTAGAAATAATTATTATAATTTAAATAGAAATACAGTACATCTCACTATGGCACCTGTGACCTGGGTGCCTTACTGTTCAGGTGCTATCTGGGGATGGACAGCAGTTCTTACGGTTATCTTTAAAACGGAATCGGACTAGATATTCCTTCAAATTGAAGAGTGTCCTCTGTAAAAGAGGTCACAAGATCACCATACACAGCCTGATTTTGGCCCAAGGGGTGGCGAATTCCCATTCCTGTTTTAAACAAACCGCTGCCTGTACTGGGCAAAATGAGTACCAAATGTCCCAGCAAGAATCCATTTATGCATCTTCCTTCTCTTCCTTCTCTAGTAAGCAAAGCCAGACTTCAATTTCACCCTACAATACATGGGAGAGGCAGCTGGGAAATTGGATCATTGCAGCATAGGAGCAGAGGACAGTTTTCCAAACAATGTTTTGTTTCCCAGATGCTGTCAAGGTAACAAGCACCATCTCTGTATCAGGAGCGGGCAGCCCTGCCAACATGTATTAACATTACAGTCCAAACAGAGAACTAGAACCCTCGGGAGCCATTTTGGAAAACACTCACCCGGCCCTTGTTGTCCATCGTAATAGCAATCTGCATTCTTCTTCCCCTGCGGAAAGCAACCAATTGATCCATCTCTTCTTCGCTGATGTCCGGGGCCTCCACAGGGCTCACAAGACACTCTGACGCCCGTTTTTCACTGACAAGCCGCTTTCCCTAGAAAGGACAGATTAAGAGTTACAAATTCTTAAGAACACCCAAAGGTGTACTCAGTTTCCTGTCCTATGCAATCCATGTTTAAATGTACATATTTAGGGCAAGCACGTGTATTTGGTGCTAAATAAACAGTAATAACGGCTAGCAAATTCCACTTTGGCAGGATAGTTGATAGTTACCAATTTACCACTTGCAACCAATTTAATTTCTGAGGAAAAAAATATTTCAGTGATAAACTCAATAGATTGGACTAATGTTTATAATGAATAGATGGCTCTGTTATGGCACTGTAATTCTGTAGTAGCTCATTCCCTCAGATATAATCTGTTGGGGCTGCATGCCAGCAGTGGGCGGGGCCAGAGCCAAAAGAAGGCAGGGCCAACCCTTTCTCTCTCTCTCTTTTTCTGCCACCCCTTTCTCTCCCGCTCTCCTTCCCTCTCCCTCCCTGCCTGGCAAGCGGCATGGGAAGAAACAGATCACTCTTTCGAGAGGTCTGAACTGATCGTTTGCAGAGGGCTTTTGAAATGAGGTCAAGGGCCACATGCAACTCTAGGGCTGAAGGTTGCCCACCCTGTGCTAAGCTAATCAGTACTAAACTAATTTTAAAATTTTGTCAGCATGTAATTTTCCTTGCTCCAGGCCTCTACTAGAGAGATGTAAAGATCAACTAATGCCCATTAGAGCTGATGAATTTCTTTTGCTTTCATGCCAAAAAAGATTCTCGTCATTGGAATTGTTTCTCTGGATGAAAACAGGCATGACTAAGCAAAACACAGCAGAAATGATGTTGATTTTATTCCATGTAATTGAAAGTCTTGACAGGTTCTGATGGCAGCACACAGATCACATAAGACTCATCGATTTTGCAAGCCCACCAAAAAACCAAGCCAGTTTTTATTTGATCTTTGCAACTATATATTACAGTTAAAACTTCATCCAGAGGCTCAAGTTAAGGCAAGCACAGCAGCCCACAAATTTGGGCTGGACTTGTCAGCCAGCCAGAATTTATACTTGCCAGGATTCCAACCATTCCCGCAACCCTAGGAGGGGGTGAAGTTTTTCTCTTCAATAACACAGCATGAAATCAGAGACAGTACACACACACACACACACACACTTCATCTCTAAGCTGGACACACAAGCACAGCCAAAGTGCAGTGCAGCAACTAACTACAGACGTATTCCTGAGTTTGGAACCGGGGTTGGTGGATCATCCTTGCCACTGTGCTGTGCTTCAGAGTTGTTCCAGGTGCCTCAGAAGCATGGTGGGGATCATCCACACAGTTGTGCATGCTGCCCATCTGAGGTTCTCCAGAAAGAGAAAGAGCAGTGTGGGACAGCCCTAGCAGTTGTGTTGTTATACAGAATAGAACAGAGAAAAGGAAGAGGCTTTACAGACACTTTCCAATTCCTCTTCCTATATCCCTTGTCCTCAATATCTTCAGAAGCCAAGAACATTTTGGGAGAAAATTGTATTCTGGTCTCTCTCTTTCTCTCTTCCACCAAACAGGTTCGGATAAGGCTGCCATTTTAGGTGGCAGCCCTGTGCATCTTGTAATGCTTAATTCTGCCGTAGGGAAATGGATGCATGGATGCAATGGTACAAATTCACCATAAAGGGAGATGAAGGTTACAAGAGGCATGCTATAACAGCAAGGAAGAGGGACAGTACAAGTTGTCCAATCAGACTCCAGTCCAGCTAATACCTCTTTTAATAGGTACTTTTCCTTATCAAACCAGGAAGCACAGAACACAAGTTGATAAAACATTTCCTATAGGAAGCTACTCAACTGCTGCGATCATCATCAGAGGCTCTCCTGGTTATGCCACATCCTGCAGATTTCCTGATTGCTGCCAGATGGATGAGGGCCTTTTTTGTGGTGGCACCCACTCTCTGGAATACCCTCCCCACAGAAATAAAACATGTGCCAACCTTAACGCAGTTTAGTGCAAGTTGAAGATGTTTCTATTCACTTCGACATTTGATGATTTGTGATGCCTGACATTTTGATTTGTAGTTTATGTTCATGGATTACTTTTAGTATGTTTTAGTTATATTGTATTTAACTTATGGTTTTATTGTTGTAAACTGTCTAAATCTGATGTGCGTGACAGACAGTATATAAACATTTTAAAATAAATAAATAAAATACATCACAGGATATGCTGCGAACTACATCCCCTTCTCATATGAATATCAGATTGCATGCAAAAAGGCCTGCTGGTGTGAATGCACCTGTGCAGCCCAATCGTATGCATGTTCCACTTTATTTATTTATTATTACATTTATATCCTGCCTTTTTTCCTCCAGGGAACCCAAGGCAACATATATAATCCTCCTCCTCTCCATTTTATCCTTACAACAACAACCCTGTGAGGTAGGTTGGGCTGAGAGTCTTTGACTGGCCCAGAGTCACCCAGTGAGCTTCCATTGCTGAGTGGGGACTAGAACCCAGATCTCCTGACTTCCAGTCCAACACTCTAGCCGCTACACCACACTGGCTCTCACCTTGTTCAATAGGGCTTACTTCCAAGTGAGTGTGCAGAGGATTCCAGACTTACATGAACAGGCACATCTGATCTCAGAGAAGAGCCCTGTTCATTGGTACTCTGATAATAATTATGACCTACTTCACAGGCATGCATGGAAATAACTAAGGGATTCGAAAGCATTTCCTTACTATAATATAATATCTAAAAGATTAATAACTGGATTCACCCTGGATTGATTCAATTGCAACAAATATTATAATCAATTTTGAAAACTCCCAATCGTTTCTCATATTTGAACCTGTGTTTGAATTGGTAGATTTCCTTTTTTGTTGCAACTGTTCACACTCTTGGGGCTTCTAAGCATCAGTCATCCTTCATGAGTTCTTCCCTGCCTTTGATGTGTTGATTCTGACATCAGATAGCTGAATCCAAACATTTTGCTCAAGTCAAGGATCTGCTATTGCTTTACGATTATTCTAATGTTCATATAATTCTCTGCTCATATGTCAACACAGCCTAATGCGATGTGTTGTTTTGACTGCCACTGTGAACAGAGCATATGTCTCGACTGAGCAGTCCCCAAAGATGTCTAGATAGTTTTCTGAAGTGGTTGAAATGAATTTGCAATCCGATCTGGCAGTAAAAGACTGAAGGGTCACGCCTGTCTAAGTGTGAGCCATTTTTTGTAACTGCTGGAGTTTCACATCCATGACAACGATCTATAATTGGCTAAAACCTGCATGTTGTAGAGCAATAATAAGCAAACTTTAAGCTTGCAGGATCTACATTTTCAATAGAATCCCAACGCCCCCCAACCAGAGTCTGATGCAAAATAAAGCCTAAAGATGGCTGTGCTGGTCCATGAGTACACAATAATAATCCATAATCCAGGGGCAGCAGGGGATCCAAAATTCACAATTAGGTAATACCTTTATTGAGGCCAATTAAAATGCCACTAAAGATTGTACAAGCTTTTAAATTCTCCAGAACTCCTCATCAGGCTAAGTGGTATAAGAGTAGAATTTAGGAACACGGTGCCTCTAAGCACATGCTCAGACTAGCAATTTGCTTTCAGTTCCAAAACTGGAGCTCACACTCGTTTCACATGTGAAATCTACTCCTATTTTCCTCCAAACTTTCTTAGCAGTCTAATTTAGAAAGGGGAAAGGGGCTTTTTTATTAGCACTATTGTTAAGCCATTGGGAGTTGGAAATCCTTGCCTAGGGATCCACTAGTAGATCCTGATCTACCTTCTGCCTGCCCCTATTATATAGGTGTAATATTCTCACAAAGATTACCATCTAAATGCTATTTTAGTCTGCAATAAAATGGAAATTACTCTTGAATCAGTGGTGTGTGAATTGCAAATAAGTCCAATTGCACATGACGCTTGCTGGGTGGCCTTGGAGGTTGGTCTGAGTTAGGGCATTGGAGAACCAAATTTAGAACCTGCCCGAACATGAAACACAATGGATGATCTTATGGATGATGTTGGGTTGGTACACTGGAGAACCAAACAGAGGACCTGCTTGCATATGAAATGTGAAATGGGTGTCTTTTGGCAGAGTACAAATGACACATTCTTATGCATGCTTACTCACAAGGAAGTACCTCTATGATCAATGGAACTTTCTCCCAGGAAAGTATACTTCAGATTTCAGATTAACCTCACTAGGCTAAATAAAGTAATTTGAACCATCTATGATTAATATTAATAATATATCATTAACATGCATGATGAAAAAACAATAACAGCAACACAACTTGCCTTTTTATAGGCAACTTGTAGTCAGGGTAAGTTGCAATATAAAGAAAATTAACAGAAATATAGCAGTCGAATGTTACATTAAAAATTAAATAATAAAAATAAGTAAACCAGAACAGCAGCAACCAGAAGAACCTTGCAAGAGAGAGAGAGGGGGGGGAGTGTGGAGAGAACCATTACCTTCAGGCAAGGCAGCTGAGAAGGGGTTCGGGCCCTGGTGGAAAAAAATTCAGGCCCCCCCAGCAAGGGCAGACCAGCTAAAACTCTTTAACCAGCATGGCCTGTGGGCTGGAAGCTGGCTGTCCCAAGCAGCAGGAGGGCTCCCGGAGGAGGAAGGCCACCCGAGACCCAGGCGCCCCCCCCCCCAGCACCATTGGAAGGCCTGCCAGTGCCACTTGCTCTCCCTGCTTTGGGCAGGCCTGCTTGGATGCCCACTCCCCCACTCCGGCCCTCGATGAAGCCCGGGGAGCAAGACTGGCAGACCCTTGGTGGCAGCCTCCTCTAGGCCACACGGCTGGCTGGCAAGGGACGCTCCATGGCAAGAGATGTGCTGCGAGTCCCGTGGCCCTCGGGGCAGGGCCCTTGGCTGCCTCTTCCCCCTTCATTCCCTCTCCTGCTCCCCAAGTGCTTCCAGGCCCCTCCAACCCCCCAAGTGCCAGAGAAGGCCCCACCCCACCCCACCCCCACATCTCCTGTCAAAACGCAGAAGCAAATTTTCATATATTATCATTATTATTTTCTTTGAAACTCACAGATTTTACAATGGATGTCAAAAACAATCGACAAATAAGGATACTACCAAGAAAGACAAAAACATATGCAACATAGTGGGGTCCCAGGGGCCCTTCCGGACTGCCGGGCCCCAGTAATTTGTACCGGCTTCCCCCCACCCTCTCATCAGCCCTGCCTTCAGGGGAAAGGAAATCAAAGGTAGCTCTTGACCAATCTCCCAAGCAGGGTATTTGACACTACAAAGAAGCCCTTGCTCTAATCCAAGTAGTAATGACTAGGGATCAAGGGAGCTGTAATCCAACACATGAGGTTGGGGAAGGCGGAACTAATTTGTTAATATTTTTCTTGAATTTGTGGTTCCTAGATATGGGAAGGCATTTGAAATAGCAAATCTTTATGAATACATAGATCAATTATTTTACTTAATATGGAATCCAAGAGCGTTGGAAAAATGGGGGAAATAACGCAGTTCAGTGGAGGCTGGTGGCTCCAGTGTCAGTTGGGTGGTGAACCCATTCCGGGTTTCAGTTAGAATCAGTCAGAACTCGAAAGGAACTATTTAAGATGCAAAGGACCATGGAACGGATAGCGCCTTGTGAGTTCTGACTGGCTCTGCCTCACTGGCATTGGATCCACAAGCCTGCACTGAAAGAAGCCTGCACTGAGGGGGGAAACAAAGGTATCTCCCCAGCTCCTTTTGTTGCAATATACCACTTTTTTCCATTATAAAGACTTACCTTGGCTTTATTGTCCATGGTAACTGCCAATTGAACCCTCTTCCCCATCCTGAACGTAAACAAATGATCTGCTTCCTCGTCATCTTCCTCCTCCTCACTGCCGATCCCAAAGCCTGAGGGAGGAAGGCAGCTGGGTTCCCATTTCTCACTCACGACTCTTTTCTCCTGAAAATGGGACACACCTGGCTAGGAAAACTGGTTGTCAAGCTTCCATATTATGAATCTGTTTTTGCCTTAACAATCAGAGAGAAGAAACGATGAAAATGTCAGGCAGGGATCTACGCCAACACACTTTTCTTCTTTTCTTTTCTGGCCAGTGATGCAAACACCGTGAAATTCTGTCCAAAGAAACAAACTGGTCCTTTTGTCCAAATCACAGAGCAACCTCTGGAAAAACACACACATTGCACACTTATGAAGCTGACATTTGATGGAAATGTCAAAGGCTGAGGACACTGATGGAGTCACCATGCTGTGGGGCTTTCCTAATCAGAACTAGATGGTGTTACAGCATGAGTGTGCTGAGCTGACTTCAGTCTTGTATAGTCTACTCTTTTTTCCCCTCATAAAAACAATGACCCATGGTTCACAGACATGTTTAAATATGCCAAGCAATTTGAGAGACATCCCCTGTAGGAGCAACCTGCCCGGACCCTAAGGTCATCCTCAGGGGTCCTTCTCCGTGAGCCCCTGCCAAAGGAAGTGAGGCAGGTGGCTACCAGGAGGAGGGCCTTCTCTGCTGTGGCACCCCAGCTGTGGAATTTACTCCCTAAGGAGGTTCGCCTGGCACCTACACTATATTCTTTCAGACTCCAGGTGAAGACTTTTTTATTCTCTCACCATTTTAAGAGACTATAAATTTAATTTTAACTTTGCTGTTTTAAATTTGTATTTCTGCACCACTGCTGATTTTATCCTGGTTGTGCTTTTATATTGTATTTTATATAGGGTGACCTTATGAAAAGGAGGACAGGGCTCCTGTATCTTTAATAGTTGTATAAACCTTCTCTTGCATCCCCAAAGCAATCCGGTGAGGTGGGTCAGGCTGAGAAATTGTGACTGGCCCAAGGTCATGGAGTAAGCTTCATGGCTGAGTGGAGATTTGAATCCAGGTCTTCTCACTCCTAGGCCGTAGCTAGACCTAAGGTTTATCCCAGGATTGTCCTGGGGTCAAACCTGTTCATCTAAGTGCCACACAGGGTATCCAGCGCTCAGGCAGGGACGAAAACGGGATGATCCTGGGATAAACCTTAGGTCTAGCTACGGCCCTAGTTTAACACTTTAACCACTACATCAAACTAGCCTCTATTAGGGTGACCATATGAAAAGGAGGACAGGGCTTCTGTATCCTTAAGAGTTGTGTTGAAAAGGGAATTTCAGCAGGTGTCATTTGTATATATGGAGAACCTGGTGAAATTCCCTCTTCATCACAACAGTTAAAGCTGCAGGTGCTCTGCCCTCTTTTAAATCTGGTCACTCTAGTATAGCTCCTGCAGCTTTAACTGGTGTGATGAAGAGGGAATTTCACCAGGTTCTCCATATATACAAAAGGGACCTGCTGAAATCCCCCTTTCTATGCAACTGTTAAAGACACAGGAGCCCTGTCCTCATTTTCATATGGTCACCCTACCTCTATCCCATCAGTGAATATACTTTTGGCCCATGGCTTCATGGAGAATTCATTGAGGCCTGAAAAGTTGCTGGGATGGCACAATATATGGCCTCAGCGCCGTACTTGCAGCTGATGAGTGGAATCTACCGTATTTCTTCGATTCTAAGACACACTTTTCCCCCCATATAAACATCTCTAAAAATGGGGTGTGTCTTAGAATCGCAGGTGTTTATTATTTCTTAGAATCAAAGCTTTTTTTTCTGTTGGTGGTACTGAAATTAGCGTGCGTCTTACAATCGATGGCGTCTTAGAATAGAAGAAATACGGTATTAATGAGGGGGGTCTGTTGCCCTGCATAAACCAGCCATTTGTGATGACAAGGTTCTGGTTGCAGCCTCACCAGCTCTTCACTTACCTCTGCATTTTTCATTGGCTGTTCTGGCTGCCACCCAAGGTGATAAATCACACAACAGTAACCTGAGTCAACCCCACTGTTCTCTCCTACTTAGCTTTGACAGATCAGGTCTGTAACATGATCCTCCATGAATTAGAACAGACATGTTGAACCTCTCTCAGCCTGAGGGCCAAATTCCATTTCAGAGAAGCTCTCAGGGCCCACGTAACAGTGGTGGGTGGGGCCAAAAGCAAAAGGGGTGGGGCCAAAAATACCAGCATATTTTACCTTAAAGCTTTTACTGCCAGTAACTAAGCCTCAGGGGCAGCATTTCCACCTTTTGGAATGGGAAAATACTGCAGAAAAGCTGGGAAACCACCAAAGAATCAGCTGTTAGAAGAAGAAATCTGTTTAAGGTTTTTCTGCCGGGCTTTAAGCATTCAAGTGGATACATATAGAATGAAGTTCGGAACCTCTGCCTTTTGGGCCATGGCATTATCCCTATGGTTGGTGTAATTCTGAAGAAGCAAACAGCGAAAACAGGATTAATTCACACTGGTAGCCTGTTATATTCTAATGTGTGCTATGACCGTTTATGGTTGTTCATTATGTTATATAAACTTTTGTTTGATATAAGTGTTCACTAGGGTGTGCACGGACCCCCCAATCCGCTTCGTGGCCCGATCCTCTTCGCTCCGCTCCGCAGAGCGAGATCCGGCTTCGCCGCCATCACTACATGGACGGTGGCGACGCAAGATAAGCCACCCACCCACCCTGCCCCCTTACCTTCCTCAGTCACGGGCTTCAATTGAGGCCCCGGTTGAAGCCGGAAGAGGCCTCGGCCTTCACTTCTGTCTTCAACCGGGGCCTCAATTGAAGCCCGCGACGGAGGAAGGTAAGCGTCCCTCCTCCCTGCTCCCTTACCTGGCGCCGCCACCGCCGCATGGATGGCGGCGCTGGCAGCGCCAGATGAGTCCCCCTCCCCCCCCCCACTTACCTGCAGGCGAAGCTCCGGATTGAGGCGATCCTCTTCGCCTCGATCTGCAGCCCCCCTGACTCTCTTTGCCTCCGCCTTTTCCGGAGGCGAATTAGGCCGCCTCGCTCCTGCTTCGAGAAGCTGAGCACATCCCTAGTGTTCACCCCTTTTTTAGTAATTAGTATATTGTATATTACTATAGTAGTTGTGTGCCTTTGGCACTCGTTAGTTGCTATCAAATCTCCACTCAGCCATGAAGCTTACTCCATGACCTTGAGCCAGTCACGATTTCTCAGCCTGCCCCACCTCACAGGGTTGCTTTGAGGATGCAAGAGAAGGTCGGGGGGGGGGAGGAAAGGTAGAGGGCCTTTTCAGTGGTGGCCCCCCAATTATGGAATGAATATGCAAACCCTGCTCAGAGGTTTTCATGTCATGTGAACCCAGCAAACTGGATTACATGAGGGTTAAACAACCTTTGCATAACCCTTGCCTAACCCACGTTTGCACGATATGGAATCCCCATGTGGGGGTCGCCTATACAACTTGGAGCCCATGGAAACCGCAGCTTGATGTGGGTTAAATAACCCACAACAAGCTGAGGCATGTCATCTCAATGACATTGGGCTTTTCTACATGAGGCTTTAACCCACTACTTTATCAAAGCTTCTGCTTTCGGATTCTTTGTGGGATTCAGGTTGGCTCCTTTATATGTGCTTTCTTCGGGGGGGGAGGGACTTTCTTTCTCTGCCTTTCTATATGTTCCATTACACATCCACTAGGTGCAGCTGTGGTGTAGAGGAATTGCACAAATACACTAGGGTTTCATGCCGCCATTCATGAATATACCAGACTTTCCTCATTAGGGGAAAAATGCTAAAATAGTTGCAAAGCACAGGAGAGGCCCTGGAAGATAATGACGTTGTGTAAAGCACCCACAAACTACTGAGAGTGGGGAATCACGAGCACACAATAAATGCCTCATGTAGAAAGGCTCATTGCAAAGACCAACCATGATCTAAATAAGAAGAATATCCTGTTTGGATCGAAGATGTTCTTGCTTAGCACATGTCTTGCCTCCTGAACTTGCTTTTTGAATTCCTATTGTAAAACTCTGGAATATATCTGCAAGGTCTCTTTCCTTCCACCTTGGATTTCATGCATGTGTGCTTTTCCTGACGTTGTGATGGTCTTCCTTGCAGGCCTTTGCATGTGTTACGATTACATTCAAAAACCTGTAAATCATTCTGAGAGCTGAGAAAACCCAAAGTATGCTGCTCTGAATATCTGTTAATGTAATCTAGGCTTCCCTCCACACTCCCACCAGCCCCAACCAAGATGGCCAACGGCCAGGGATGCTGGGGAATGTAGTCCAACATAGCTGGAGGCTGCCAGATTGGGGAAGGCAGAATAATCTAACACATAATCTAAGACTTCTCTGGCCTTGTAAGAAAGGAATAGTCAAAAAGTCCCTTTCTCAGCAGAAAAGGGAGCAAGGCCTTACGTTATGGGCTTTGGTGATAGTGATGGTCAGACCATCTGGCCTTGCTTTCCTTGAGGTTACAGCCATTCCCTCCTGCTCTGCTCGCTTTCTGTCTTCTTCTATTTCCTGAAAAAGTGACATCCAGATCAGCTTACATTACAACAATATCAGATCAGTTTACACACATTACGACAATAAAACGAGCTGAACGCTAGAGACAAAACACATGGTCTCAAACAAAGGGAGAACAGTGGGGAAGCTTTCAGAAGTGGCACATTCTCGAGCAGAGGGCTGTCACCATTGCTACATTTCACAAGAACAGCCATATTCCTGTGCCTTCTATATACACCAAAACTTTACTAGGACAGGTGACAGGTTTTATTCCAAAAGTTGCAGGTGCTTTGAAGGAGGCTTCAGTTCATGTGCTTTGGATGCTTAGGGCTAAACTACATTAAATGCAGCTAATCCTACCGTCTTCTTTTCTTCTTTCTTCCTTTTTTCACTTTAGGGCTCATCTTGATGATGGCGCATTGGCGCCCGTGAGCCCCCAACCCCCCACATTTGCACTCCTTCGTGTTGGCCCCACAGGAAGGAGCGATTGCGGGGGGTGCATGTGAGGAGGAGCGCCCATGCACCGGGGCGCCCGCACCTCCTCGCATCCCAGTTTTGTTTTGTTTTCACCTTTTCTTTGGAGGAGGCACACCTGTGCCTCCCCACATCCCCATTTGTTTTTGTTTTGTTTTACCTTTTTTGGGCTTCTCCCCGTGCCGGAGAAGCGCGGAGGCAGGCCAATGGCCATTCAGCTCGCTGGCCCGCCCCCTCCCCCCTTTCTGGGCAGATGGCGACCAGTCAGGATTCGCCATCTGACCAGACACACCTCCGAAGCAGCTTTGGAAAAAATTGGGGGAAGTCCCCAAGTTTTTAAAATTGGAGCTTTGAGGGAAAGCCCTGGGATGGCTCCGCAATGGCGGCTGCGTCATATAAATGTCCTGCCGCCACTGCAGATCCACCCTGGGGCAAACCCCTCAACAAGACACTGGAAGTATACATAGAGCCAATCTGGATTGGGACCACCACGCCTGTGTTTGTGGAGTTAAACTTTCCCACGGTCCCACTTTCCCACCCTAAATCCCCAGCCCAGGTAGGGGCTAAAGAAAGTGGGGGGACTTCTATTGGAACCAATTGAGGGTGTTTTTTTCTTTAGCCCCTGCACCAGTGAGAGAGTAGGGGGAAATTCAGGAGGCAAGTGGATGGGAAAGTTTAAGCCCCCTTACTTATGCATTGTGGTTCTAATCCAGAGTGGGCCCCCACTAATTTATTCTGAAATTTAAAACAACTAGGATTGGCTATACAAGACACTTTTAACAGAGCATGTAGTTTAGCCCTTCATCTATTTTCACCTCTAATAAACAATAGGTTTGCATAAACATCCCCCCAGCACAATCTACTATTTTAGCCTCTTCTTTCCACATGGTAATAGACTGGGGGCCCTGGACCTGTAGGCCTGGATAAAATGCCCACCCCCACGCACCCCCACTCCTATCCCTGCTTGGTTTCTGTATGCTAGAAATATGCCCTGGCTGGGCATGATTCAAAAACGTGCATAACACAGTGAGACCTCATCCTTAATGACATTTCAGCCCACACTTGCAAATCGAAAGAGGAGGCATCACAGCATTTTTGGGTCTGAACCAACGAGACGGTTTCCCTCGCTTTATTTTCCGTGCTGGTGCCTCTCTTGGGTTAGCAGGTCCAGAAACTGGTCCAAAATTTCCCTTCAAGATTTTATCACATAATGCAAACCAGGTTAAAGGGAGGGGGCGAGATCCCATGAGCCTTGTTCCAAGTAGTGTGATGCTGACACCTATATACTTCCCATAATTTCTCTGCTTTGTCACACAGGGCAATATTAAAAGAATGTGAATTTCAAATTTCAATCCCGGGTCATTTCAACCATGCTTGAAATTACTGGTGCTAAATTAAACAAACATGTGGCTTTGAAGCAGGCCCACAATAAAAGGAGGGTTAAGACATGGTTGGCAAATTGGGCACACCCCCAAGTTTAACTCCGAAGTGTCTGAAAATAAACTAAAAGAGCAGCACCGTGTCTAAGAAGTTATAATCGAACATACCTGATATCTTCTCATAAGAGCTTCGTTCTTTTTGCGCAGTGCTGTGATTTTCTTATCCAATTCAACATCTTTTTGTTCTTTTTTCCGCAGCACGGCATCATCCACAGTGGCATCCTAATAGGAAAGAGCTTTAGTGGGTATCCACATATGGCCCAATAATAGGCAGGACCGTTCACCGTCTTTGTTTGAACAGGGGCGAAGGAAGAGGGAATGCCAGTGGCCCTACTTCACCCACGCCAAGAACAAATTGCTACGTATTACGGTTTTAAGACACAGAAAATCAGTTCCCGGCATCCACTTTTGAAGTGATGTAATAAAGTAATGTTTTAATTAAAAGCTGAAATGAAAAAAAATATACATTGATAAAGATAGGCAAATATAAAAGGTCAGCTAGACTCCATCCGTTATTGTGATATTGACACTGAGATTTAATTTATTTTTAAAAAAATCGAGTTTAAAAGTTGTTGGGGAATGTGATACAGATCTATACTATATTGTGTGGTGGATTTTCATCAACGATTATGATGTCTGTTAACAGTGAAAAGAGGATATGTAAGTAAAAATCGGTAGTTATATTTGAAATGAGTGGCTAATCTTGGTTAATGTATTGCTTTTCTGTAATTGAAATTTTTCAAATAAAATAATATAATAAATATATAGAAACAGAACAGCACCTTTTTTTCTTTCATTCATTTTTAATCAAGCATGCTTAAGATGTAACCTGAATTTCATAGAATATAGTAGCAGTAGTTTACTACTGCTAAGCTCTGTTGGCCAAAGCATGGCTTTCATGTAAAATATTTAGAATATGGTGGCGAATTCCAGTTTGTTTAACCAAAACTAGCAGAGATGCTCATTCCTGGGTTGATGGAGCTCCCTTATGCAAGCTGCACTGACCTGTCCTGTTCCAGAAACTAGCAGTGTGTGATGTTTGTGGAAAGGAATTGGTGAGGCCCCTGGGGGTGTAAGTACCCCCATTCTTCCTTAGCCAAATACTCAGTTTAATGTTAAATGTAGAGTTTGAAGTCTGTGTCCACAGTTTGAAAGGCACTTCTGATTCTGAATATTCTCCTGTAAATATGAAGATTTCTAATTTGATGTAGATTTTGAGCCAGAAAAATGGAGTGCATTTTTTTCCTGTTCTCTCCCATAGCATACCTTTTGCAGTGGAGGAATTATGTTTCATTTACACCTGAAGCATTTAGGGTGTAACGAATCTACAATTTAAGGACTATCCCGCACCCCTTTTAGAAACTATACACCAGTAATTAAGGCGTGTTACACCTATGTTATTGGAATTTTGCATTAAAAGATGATAGCAGTTGTATTACCCTATAATTTCAGGAGGCACTCAAATGTCAACATGTTGTCTAGTCATGAGATCTCTCCGTTAAAAAAAAGGTGCTTAACATTCAATCTGTATTTAATGCATTAAATGTTTGTTCATCATGCTGGTGAACTCCTGGCATCTATTTGTGACATAAGCTGTTCACAAAGCCAGTGGAATGGGGGAAAGAATGTCCAATAAATGGGGGCCAAACGTATGGCTACACATTTTGGCAGGAGAGAGGATGGAAGGGGAGACAGGAGTGCTGAGCAGGCATGAAGGTTGTCAAGAGGGATGAAAAGTGTAAGACTGGCTAAGTAGTGGACTCAGTTGAAGGAAGAGAGAGCTAAGAAGAAAATGCAGAAAACCTAAAAAAGGGGGGCGATTTGGGCACGGGAGGCAGTGAACTCTTGGCAGGAAGCGATTGGACTGGAAAGGATGATTTGGAAACAGAATATTTGTGGGTCTGTGAGTGGAAGGAGCATAGGACTGCCAGGCCACACGCTGAAAGTGGTCCCGTCCCTTTGAGGGCTGTTCATTAGGCCCTCCTTTCCCCATAGTTACAGCCCAAAGCATTGAGGCCTTAGCTAGACTGATACACGGGATCGCCCCTGTGTGTCCAGATGACGCACAGGGGATTCTGAGATCAGGGAGGGATCATCCCTCCCTGGCCCCGGGATAAAGCCCTACACCTTGGGCCCGGTTTTTCCCACAGTCTCAGGCTGAGCCTGAGACCACCAGCATGTGGCCCGTTTCTGTGGCTTTTCCCAGCTCCACGCAATTACTCACATGGAGCCGGGAACTGTGCCCATCAGGGCTAGGGTGGGGGGAGCGGGGAAATATATATATATATATATATATATATATATATATATATATATTAAATCCCTACCTTTAGTCGCTCCAGCACTCGTGTGCAGCCAGCCCTTTAAAAAAATTAAAAATGGCGGGCACGACGCCTCTCTTCTTGAGGCCGTCGCATCTTACGTGTAAACGAGGGTGAGATCTCGCATTATTCACAACGTGTGGTCTCCCCTCCTCTCCCCCTGATTTTCAGGTAGGTCTAGCAAAGGCCTGAGTCTGGAAACCCTGGCAAGTCTTTAGGGTGAAAAAACACAGGGGCAAAGGCCACGTTTCCAGGGGGCTATGGGTCTGGGACAGATATGATGTTGGGAGACTTGCCACTGCCCCCTAGAAAGTCCCATGTATGTGGGGTGTCCTGGTGAACAATGTAGCAGAGGCCAACCAGGCAGGGGGGCGGGCAATGGTATGCATAGAGGCTGGCTTTACAGGGGCCTGGAGCAAATATTTGCACCAGTTCCCTGCCTTTCTGGGGCAAACCTGCAAATTTCACATACCAATCTCTTATTTTGTTCCAGGCTCCCAAGAAATAGATAGATCCATAGATAGATGATAGATGAATAAATAAGTGCTGACTCAGTTTAAGTCTAATATGCAAATTTTGTTATGAGGAATATTTTTTCCTGCAGGAGAATGAAATATAGGCTTCTCTTATTATAATCAATCATCCCAGCTACACAAGCAAGTTACTGACATTTGCAAGTTGATAAATTGTCACGACAGTTTTGCAGAACTGGTTTAAATTAGATTTGAATCCTACCTGACCAGAATATTCAGAGTCCCTGCTGATTTGCATATCTCCTTCTTTATATGGGTGAGCTCCATCCATGCATAATTAGGAGGGGAGCTAGAAGGGAGGAATGCGCATATGCAGAACGGAACCAGCGCAATGTGCATTCCAAAATACGCACCTTTAATTCTGCACATTACAAAAATATGGAGTGGCCCAGCCACATTCCATAAGTGTAGGAGACATTGTGAATCTGTGCAGAGGTAGTCATTAAAGTCTATTTATTTATTTATAATCCACCCAATAACCATATTTCTCTGGGTGGATTACATATCCAAATTACCTAAAGACATATCAAGTCTGAGCAGATGACATAATGTCATATAACAACACGACCTATTAGGAATATAGAAAGCTGCCTCATTACCATTGGACTGTCTTGTTCCATACTGTCTACAGCAACTTGCTGCTCTCCAGGTGTTTGCCAAGCTGGCTGGAGATGATGGGACCAAAATGGTTCTGCCCCCCCCCAAAAAAAGAAGAAGAAATGGGGGGAAAGGGAGAAATGGAGGTAGTGTTTGGAGACCCAGTCTACCCAAAGGCAATTCCGTGCATGTAGTTTTATGAACTGATGCCAAATCATACAGCATAAGAACACTGTGCAGAATCCTCCTTCTCTTACGCAGAATGTGGCCACTCGAGTATTGCTGGGGGCAAGGCGATTTGACCACATAACACCTATATTGTGCCAGCTGTACCTGTGTGTTTCCGAACCCAATTCAACATGCTGTGTTTGACTTTAAAGCCCTAAATGGTTTGGGACCAAGTTACTTGAAGGACCGCCTTCACCCATATCGGCCATATCACTTTAAGATCAGAAAGAGAGGCACTTCTCATTTGCCCACCTGTGAGGGAAATTACAAAAGGTAAAAATACAACCCTCTGGTCTCTTCTTTGTATTCCTGAAAAGGTGCAATCACCAAATGTGGAAGTAGTATGTGTGAGCCCAAGTTCATCTTCAAGAGTTGGCCTGAGCCATCTCGTAAGTCTGAAAGCCGTGTTGCTGTTCAGATTGTTGTCAGGGCCGGCGCTTCCATAGAGGCCAGTTAGGCGGCCGCCTAGAGCGCCACAGTGGTAAGGGGGTGCCCAACGGCGTGCCCGGAAGTCGCCCTCCCACTCCCAGAGCCGCTCTGGCCGAGTGAGGGCACCTTCCGGGCGCGCCATTCCAAAGCCTTCCGCCCCGCCCCAGCATCCCTGGCTTGGCTTCAGCTGGGCTTTCGCCCAGCAGCCGAAGCCAACCTGGGACACTGGGGGGCGGGGGCGGGCGGCTCCATGTTCTGACTTCCGGCATGCACCGGACGTCAGAACGTGGAGCCGTCTGACTGCCCTCCCCCAGCTTCCCGGCTGAGCGCTCCCAGCCAAAGCCAAGCCGGGATGCTGGGGGGAGGTACGCGCTGGAAGTCAGAACGTGGAGCCGTCTGACAGCCCTCCCCCAGCGTCCCGGCTTGGTTTCGGCTGAGC
Source organism: Elgaria multicarinata webbii (assembly GCF_023053635.1). NCBI lineage: Eukaryota > Metazoa > Chordata > Lepidosauria > Squamata > Anguidae > Elgaria > Elgaria multicarinata. The sequence goes on along the minus strand of NC_086172.1, from coordinate 132,126,110 downwards.
ACCCAAGCCAAGCCGGGACACTGTGGGGGGGGGAGGAACGGCTCCACGTTCTGACTTCTGGCGCGCGCCAAAAGTCAGAACATGGAGCCGTATGACTGCCCTCCCCCAGCATCCCGGCTTGGTTTCGGCTGGGCCCTCGCAGCCAAAGCCAAGTTGGGGGAGGGGAACAGACGGAAGTGGAGCTGCCTGCCCACCCACCCACCCCACCGCAGTGTCCCACCAAGCCAGGAGGACTTCGGGAGAGGGACAGGTAACCTGTCCGCCTACCTGGGGTGGTGGGGGATACGGTGGGGTGGGAGGGGGTGAAAGCAGGTCACCTTGCCTAGGGTGCAAAAAGCCTGGCACCAGCCCTGATTGTTGTTCACTCAAGTTTGAGTTGTTTGGAAGCCTTCGATATTACTTGAACTACCAAACATTTCAGCACTACTGATCTCCTTCATTGTTTTTTCTTTAAAAAAAAGCGGAGGAGATGTGTGGATAGTGTCCTTATATGGTTTAGTCGCTAGATGTTACTGGACACAGTCATATCTGGGTTGAATTAGCAGTTTCCTCTTGCCTTTGTGTTCTTGTTTAAGAAACAAAATAAAGGTCCTGTCTAGCTTCCTAACTGGTGTATCCTCTAAGCCAGGTTTCCCTCCAGAAATGTTGGACTTCAATTCCCATTGCTAGCTGTGTTGGCTGGGGATGATGGGAATTGATGGAAGACCTAAAGACAGTAGTGCATGTGCTGGTAACTTCGAGGCTCAACTTCTGCAATGCACTCTACAAAGGGCTACCTTTGTGCCTAGTCCGGAAACTTCAACTGGTTCAAAATATGGCAGCCAGGTTGGTCACCGGTACACCTAGGGGTGACCATATTACACCAACTTTAAAATCACTTCACTGGTTGCCAATTAGTTTCCAGATGAAGTATAAAGTGTTGGTTATCACCTTTAAAGCCCTACATGGTTTGGGTCCAGGTTACCTGCGGGATCACCTTTTCCTGTACAATCCACCCCGCACACTCAGGTCCTCTGGGAAGAATTTACTCCAGCCAACAAAAACAAGGCTGACAACTATTACCCAGAGGACCTTTTCTTCTGCCGCTCCCAGATTGTGGAATGGGCTGCCGGGAGAGATTCGTCAACTTAACAGTCTTCCGGAATTTAAGAAAGCCATAAAGACTGATCTCTTCCAGCAGGCCTACCCAGCTGAATTTTAAGATGCCTTTTAATAATGTGGTACTTTTAATAATGTATTAGTTTTATATGTTTTAATCAATTATATGTATTTTATGGTGTTTGCATTTGTGTTGTACCCGACCTTGATCCAGAGGGAGAGGCAGGTAACAAATAAAATTATTATTATTATTATTATTATTATTATTATTATTATTATTACATCTGGAGAGGGCCAGGTTGGGAAAAGCTGCTCTAAGTTTTCCATTGGAATGGCCATCACAGCAGATATTACTCCTCCTAAGTGCCCCTGTGCAAACGGGATTGGAGCCAAAGCAGGACAACTGAGAAACAAGAGGCAAGAATAAGCATGCTCAGGTGAATCAAAGGTACGCATTTTTAAAACAACAAACACACACTAAAACCCAAAGTGACATCTGCACCACTCTCCAAAACAGCCCAATAAGGACGGTACATGCTGCACTAGCCTGCAGGAGCCACCGAATATTGGGCATCCATTGTGAAAGAAAACTGGAAAGCTTGGTGGTGGTGGTGGGGCAGTCTGGGAAGAGTGAATTGTCCCACTTGAGCCCCTAACATATAGTGGCCCCGTTCAGAAGACACCTTAAACCACGGCTTTAACCATGGTGGTTAAGCCAGAAAGCCCAGCTATGTTCAGAAGACACCTTAAACCATGGCTTTAACCACAGTGAATAAGGCTTTCTGGCTTAACCACCATGGCTAAAGCCATAGTTTAAGGCGTCTTCTGAATGGGGCCAGTATCTTGGAGAACGGCATGGTTAGCTAGCAGGAACCCTATAAAAGACCATTCCTGTTAGAGGGTGATAATATACTACTGCAACCTTTTGTTGCAGGCCCCACCTGCTTTTGTTATTTGAAATCTCTCCCATACTTGGGCCCAAAGACGAATCTGCAGGAGATTCCATTCCTTCCTCCATTCCATACATGCACACACAGCAGCAACAGAAAACCCACTGAATTACCCCAGAACTGCAAAACAGCATTTTGCAGCCTGACACCGATTCATGGGGGAACGCCGGCCAGCCCACTGAAGCATGGTCAGCGTTTCTCTTCCCGGCTGTTGCTGCTGCGTTGCAGTCTGTCAGTGACAAGTGAATGCTGCTGCTGCTGCCAAGCCAGTGCTGGGAAGAACGTGGGCCCTGCTGCCCCGTTGGATGGAAAGCCACACTCCCTTGGATGGAAAGCCACACTCCCTTCGCCCTCTCCGGCATAAAGCTCTTCCGGGGAGTCCGGCACCCGTAGGCCACAGTGACTAGAGCAGGGGAGTTATAAATGGCTCAGCCGAACAAACGTGCGGTGGCTGTGAATCAGAAAGCACGCCTGGTTGCATGGAAAGAAACAGAGGGGCTGAGGGGAGAGGAGGCTGGGAGGGAGACTCAGACACAGAGAGAGATCTTTTTCTATTCACGTGCAACAGAAGCGGGGGGGGGAAGCAAAGCAAGGGGGCAGTTAATCGAAGCTTTGTGGAGATTTATTTCATTTTAATTTTTTGCACGGTATATCCACCCCCTTGGAGTCTGTAAACCCACTGCCAGTCCTGGGAGGATGGGATTTTCTCACAGATTTTGGTTCTGGCTACAGGATTTCCCCGCATGCTTTCAAAGTCAGCTATTTATGATATGAAAGACTCAGCCAGAAGCAAGGTTCACGAGAGAAAGAAAACCTGGGGGATGGGGAAGGCAGAAAAGGACAGGGCCGCAGCCCAGGATTATTAGTATTATTTGCTGTGCCAGCTAATGCACAATAAATGTCCTCGGTCTTTGCACTGACAGATGCAGCAGCTCCAGTCTCCCAGTATTGGGGTGGGCAATGTCCATCATTGCCCTATAAACTGGATGGTTTTTAAATTACCCCCCCTACACACACACACACACACACGCACACACAATTTCTCCTCCACCTCCTTTGTGGGAGCTCACTTGCCCTCCTGAAAGAGAGCCACATAATAATCTGTGGCATGAATACCACCTCCCACATCTGCCGGCCACATATCTGCTAGCCGAAAACAAGATACCCCGAAACGGCACTGCAATTGAAACAAGAAAAGAAAGGAGAAGTCATTTCTTGGCTCACTGGATGCCCAAACGACTCCCCTAAGATCCCTCCCGCTGACAACAAAGGCGGCACTCACAGATCGGTGCATTTTGGACATCAGAGGTGAGGTGAGGCGGATTCCAGAGCAGAGCTAAAAGAGGAGAGCCATCCGTCGGCCTCTCTCAGTACTGGCTGCACAGCATACAAGATCATGTTTTGATTACAAAAGCCCTGTCTGGGCTCACAGCCAAAAGCACTGGCTGCTGCCTAATATACGAAAGCAGAGGCAGGCAGGCAGGCAGGCAATCACCGCGCCGCGTATGTGTCCTCCTCTCTTCGTCCGCCTTTCTGTGGGAATCCTGAACCTCTTTGCTACTCCCTGTGACATCTTATCACTCCCTAACCCACACCTCAGAGTGAGGAAACCCTGGGAGATACAGAAGGGCACCCAGGCCTTTCAGTGGCTGGACTTCACATGTGGCCTGTTCATGGGGGTTGTTTGTGTCGTGGGTTAAATATACAACAGACTGGCTGGTGAGCGAACGTTCCTAGCAAACCCAGAGAGTTTTGCAAAGTTGAGACCAAATCATTTTTCATCAGGAAATGCTTGCTCTTCATTCTCCCCATGTTTTAAAATCACAAAATCCCATTGGGCAGATCAATAACACCCCTACCCATGATGTAGGATATCCTGTATTTAAAGCAATGGTTCTTCTTGTTAGCAGAACTCAGGATACAGGTCACTGATAAGTGGGAGGGGATCGCTACAATGCTTGTCTTACTACTTCCTGTCTCCTCCCTCCTTCTTCCTTCTTCTCATTTCTGCTGTTTTACCCACCTGCATGGCGTGCTGACCACGATGGGGGAACCAAGGCATCCCATTGTAGGATATAAGTTAAATGTTGCTAAGTAAAGTTTTCTTTCAAACCACCTGGAGTGTTTCTATTGTCTGTACGCGTGGCTACTGACAGGGAGCTGATTCAGTCAACAACAGGTTATGGGCTCAGGACGCAAATAAAGAATAACCCGTGAAAGGAATCACTTGGGAACCTGTGAGTACTGCTTATCGGTTAGACAAGAAAAGAAAAGAAAACTCTCGGAGTGTGGGACGATGGCTGAAAGCAACACATACGCAACCATGGCAAAGTTAGACACCAGGAACTACCAGACATGGAAGTTCAAGATGGAAATGGTGCTAGTAAAAGATGACTTGTGGGAAGTTTTAGAATCAGCTTGACCTGCAGAAAAACCCCAGGACTGGGATAAAAAGGACAGAAAAACATGGGCAACAATTGCTTTGTCGGTCCAAGACGACCAGTTGCTCCACATGCGAAATGAGAAAACAGCAAAGGGAATGTGGGAAGCATTGCAGAAAATACATCAGCCTAGCAGTATAAACACAAAGCTCTTTCTGAAGAGAAAGCTGTTTAAAATGAGGCTGGAAAGAGGTGCTAGTTTTCCAGACCATGTAAATGCAGTCCTGCAAGTGGTTGAAGAACTAAGAGCAATTGGCTCAGAGACCTCGGAAGAGGATGTCGTGTCCATCATTTTGTGCAGCCTAGATGACTCCTACGAACCCCTCATAACAGCCTTAGAAGTGCGCCCCGAAGCAGAGTTAAAATTGGACCATGTGAAGGCCAGGCTGATTAGTGAGTGGACTCGCAGGATGGAAAACATGGCCGACGCCTCATGTAACAGGACAAAGGCTGGGCGGGAAACGAAGGCCGCAAAGGAATCTGAGAAGGTCCTCAAGGCAAAGACCAAGCAATGATATACGTGCAGGGCGAAAACACACTTTAAAAGGGACTGTCCCAAAAATGGCCACAAGAGGGAGATGAAGGGCAATGAAAAACATGCCCGGACAAACTTTTGCAAATTGGCCTCTCTCAAGGGGACAATCTGATTTGGATATTGGATTCAGGAGCCAGCTGCCACATGACTAGCCAGAGAGAGTTCTTCACCAAACTGGATCGTCGAAGGCAAAGTTATGTTTGCCTGGCAAATGGAGAACAGATAAGAACAGACGGGGTAGGAGAAGGCACCATAGACTGCATAGCCCCACCACATGGCGGGAAGACAAAGCTGGCAGAAGTCTTGTTTGTGCCAGACTTAGAAGGGAACTTGCTCTCAGTGAGAAAGCTTGCAGCGGATGGATTTGTCTTGCTTTTCCAAGAGGACAGATGCCAAATCAGCAGAGACAGAAGCCTGTGGGGCAATGCTGTGGCAAGGAACTCCATGTATGAGGTCACCGGCGGCAGAGAAGAGGCCAGAAGGGCAGAGCACATACCCCACGACAGCTGCATCCACCTCCGGCACAGACGCATGGGGCACAGAAGTATGGAGGCAGTAAAAGAGTTGGTGACTAAAGGACTCACTGCAGACCTACAAATCCCAGCGTACAAGTCAAAGATGAACTGTTTGCTGCATCAAGACCAAGTTCACGCGAGCCCCACTGCCCAAGGCAAGCGAGAGCAGAGCCAAAGAACCATTGGAGCTCATCCACTCTGACCTTTGTGGGCCAATGAATGCAGTAACCCCTACAGGGGGTAAGTACTTCCTTACTTTCATTGATGATTATTCCAGGTTCACAACAGTGTACATCATCAAGCATAAGAATGAGGTGCTGAGTAAGCTGAAAGAGTTTGTTGCAGCGGCCAGGAACAAATTCCATAGGACATTGGGTGCCATTCGCACTGACAATGGAGGAGAGTATGTAGGAAAAGAGATGGGAGCATATTTGCGGGCCCAAGGCATCAGACACCAGACGACAGTCACCTACTCGCCGGAACAGAACGGTGTGGCTGAGAGGCGCAACAGGTCACTCCTAGACATGGTAAGAAGCATGCTGTCAGATGCAAACCTACCATTCAAATTCTGGGGAGAGGCGGTGTCGACGGCAGCCTATGTACAGAACAGGCTGCCAACCAGAGCCACTGATAAGACACCCTTTGAGCTGTGGCATGGAGCCAAGCCAAAAGTGGGCCACCTGAGAGTGTTTGGATGCAAGGCCTATGCTCACATCCCAGAGCAGAAGAGGACTAAGCTAGGTGACAGAGCCATTGAAGGGTTCCTGGCGGGATATAGCCCCTACAGCAAAGGCTACAGAATCCTCATTCCACGAGACTGTAGCATCATAGTCAGCCGAAGTGTGCAGTTTGACGAGACTGCAAGGCTGGGACTATGGAGTTCATAGAGGTGGATCTAAGTGCACCTGACAGCGGAGAAGGGGAGCCCAAGGTGTTCAAGCAAGATGAGGGGGCGACCAACATGCCCAAAAGCAACAGCGAGGCCAGCGACACCGAGGAGCCCAACCTGGAGGCAATAGAGCAACAAGAACCCAGGAGGTCAGAGAGGGCTACTAAAGGGGTGCCACCAGCCAAATACGGTGACTATTACTTCACAGCCAAGGCACAACAGGTCCAGGAGCCAGCGAGTTGGGAGGACATTGCCCACCTGCCTAAAGATGAGGCAGACAAGTGGAGGAAAGCAACTCAGGAGGAGATGGACTCATTACATGAGAATGAGACCTGGACCCTGGCCAAGCTCCCACCCAATCGCAAGGCAACCGGCTGCAAGTGGACTTTCAAAGTGAAACGCAACGCAAGCGGCGAAGTGGAGCGCTACAAAGCCAGGTTAGTAGCAAAGGGATACTCTCAAAAGTATGGGGAGGACTATGATGAAACTTTTGCCCCAGTAGTAAAACACATGACCATCAGAGCCATGCTGAGCATAGCAGCCAGCAGAGAGATGCAAGTCAAACATCTAGACATTAAGACTGCATTCCTATACGGTGAGATAGAAGAGGACCTGTACATGATGCAACCGCCAGGATTTGCAGATCCAGAAGGGGCAGGGAAAGTGTGTAAATTGCACAAGAGCATCTATAGACTTAAACAGGCAGCCAGAGCCTGGAATGAGAAAATTAATGGAGTCCTAGTAAACCTGGGTTTCACCAAGGGGAAAGCAGACCCTTGCCTCTATACCAGGCAGAAGGGGGACAGATGGACATATGTGTTGGTGTATGTGGACGACTTAGTCCTGTGCTATGAGCAGGAAAGCAACAGCACAGAAATCATGCTCAAGTTGAGGCAGAACTTTGAGATTAAAGATCTGGGTCCAATATCACATTATCTGAGCATACAGGTCGAGAAGGGGAAAGACGGGAGCTTTCTCCTTAACCAAAGACAAATGATCAAAGAGATGCTGCTAGAGTTTGGAATGGCAGAGGTGAAACAGGTCAAGACTCCCATGACCACAGATCATCTGAAGGGTCGAGGCGATGACACTCCACTACTGGACAACCAGCAGTATCGAAGGGTGATCGGTAAGCTGTTATTCATTGCAACAGTTACCAGGCCAGACATCGCTGCAGCTGTGGGCATCCTGAGTAGGAAGGTAGCCAACCCATCTCAGCGTGACTGGAACGGAGTGAAGCGTGTGATGCGCTATCTGAAAGGCACTGCGGATGCAAGGCTAAAACTTCCAAGAAGCGCATCCATGGGACTGGTCGGGTTTGTGGATGCAGACTGGGCAGGCGACGAGTCAGACCGTAAGTCTACGTCGGGAAGCCTATTCATATACAATGGCGGAGCCATCAGTTGGGCCAGTAAAAAGCAGGCGGTTGTAGCCATGTCTTCCACAGAAGCGGAATCCGTGGCAGTGGCCAGTGCATGTCAGGAGGTGATTTGGCTCAGGCGATTGCTCACTGACATGGGGCTGGTGATCACTCAAGCCACAGTGCTGCATGAGGACAATCAGGGGTGCATAAAGCTAGCATCGAGTGAGAAGCTGAGACCACAGACAAAGCACGTCGATGTGAAGCATCACCTGATAAGAGACCTAGTAGAGCAAAGAGTGATTGAGCTAAAGTACTGTCCAACCGAAGAGATGGTGGCAGATGTACTGACAAAGCCCTTACCGGAGGAACTGCACCAGCGGCATGTGACGGGCATAGGACTGATGCAATGACCTATTTGGACTGGCACAGTGCCCTGTAGCCCTCGAGAAGGGGTGTTAGCAGAATTCAGGCTACAGGTCACTGATAAGAGGCTAAAGGGTTAACATACACCTACAGGGTGGGAGGGGATCGCTACAATGCTTGTCTTACTACTTCCTGTCTCCTCCCTCCTTCTTCCTATTTCTGCTGTTTTACCCACCTGCATGGCGTGCTGACCACGATGGGGGAACCAAGCCCTCCCATTGTAGGATATAAGTTAAATGTTGCTAAGTAAAGTTTTCTTTCAAACCACCTGGAGTGTTTCTATTGTCTGTACGCGTGGCTACTCACAGGGAGCTGATTCGGTCGACAACACTTCTGTGATTGAGGGACCACGGATGGTCCATGGAAGCACAATTTCAGATGAGGCCCTAAGGAAAATATAAGAGGAGGATGCTGAACAAGCACAGCTGTTTGTTTTCTGCCAGGTCCTGAAGAAGCGACCTGCTTCTTTGCTTGTTAATTACCCCGAAAAGTGGCTCGCCTCCTTAGCAGCGCAAACAGCTTCAGGTTTGGAGAAGCCCTGGTTGTGTGTGTGTACACAATTCATAGGATGTCAGCCAGAGAGGACAAATGTGCAATTTGAACATTAATTCAGAAGCCCTTGAAGTACCCCTCCATGGGTGATTTTTTGTAAACCGCCCAGAGAGCTTCAGCTATGGGACGGTATATAAATGTAATAAAATAAATAAATAAATAAATAAATAAATGAACAGGTGGGCCCAATGCACCATTTGTTTCACCCCACCCCACCCCGCCACCTACCCTGCAGCGTTGTCAAACCTTTTCTTGTTCTGTCTCTCAGTAAATGCGTTGCGACTTATTTTATGCCTTATTTTCCTTTCATATGTTTTACACCAGGGATGGGCAACCTGTGGCCCTCCAGATGTTTTGGTCTACAACTCCCATCATCCCCTGCCATTGGCTATGCTGGCCACGACTGATGGGAGTTGTAGCCCAGAACATCTGGAGGGCCACAAGTTGCCCATCCCTATTCTACACCAATGCACTTCTGCTTAGCACCACACTCTGAGGTGGATGGTAGATGCACGCATCAGACGTCCGGTGAGTTTGTGTGGAGGAGCAGTATGGGGAAGGAGTGCTTAACTCTTCCCCATTTAGCCATTTGGCTCTTCTAGATCAGCCCTACTCCCTGTATTTCCACTCACAAGGGAAAAAGAGATCTGGGGCTCATCTACACCAAGCAGGATATTCCACTATGAGAGTGGTATATAAAAGGCAGGTGCCATACTACTGCTTTATAGCAGTATTGAAGTGCACTGCAGGATCTACACTACTGCTTTATAGTGGAACTGAAGTGCACTGACCACTGCTGGGGCCCATTGACACATCTACACCAAGCAGGATATAACACCATGGAAGTGTAATGAGAGCGGTATGTGCTATGTGTCATGGGCTGCAACAGTTGTCAGTGCACTTCAATATACCACTATAAAGCAGTAGTGTGGCTCCTGCCTTTTATATACCGCTTTCATACCACTTTCATAGTGGAATATCCTGCTTGGTGTAGATGAGCCCCAGCATTCATAATTTTCCCTTTGTGGGAAGAAGACATGACTTTTCCCTTGTGGAAAGGGGGCGATTTTGAGTGGGAAGAGAAGCTAGAGGGAAAGGGTTAAGCAAGCATCCCTTCCCCCTGCCATTGCTACACTCACACTCACAACCTCCAGCACCAGCTTCGAATTAAAACAAAAATATCAAAGGCACCTCCTGGGGACTGTTGCTGGGACCTAGCCTGGCCCACTGTGACTTGCTCTTACTTTCCTTTTGTTTCTTCTCGGGGGTTGGGGAGGGGGTTCAGGTCATTAAAAAGACCGTTGAGAGAGCCAGATTGTGTTCCCTTTCCTTAGTGCTATTGTGAACAGAAAATCACATACAGCCATTATCCACGCAGCGTGATGATGGGGACAGGCATTTCGAGGTGCGGCTCACAGTCTCCTGAGTAGGAGCAACCCACCGTTCAGGGCCAGTAGCATTGTGATCATGATGGAAAATTCTCATCACTTCCCCACTTGTCTTGTATATTGGCAGAAGCAGGTGTGTGGATTCAGCATGTTACAGCACCAGTCCAGCGATGGGACGTATGTCAGGCTCAGATTACAGAGAGTCTGCTGCAGGCGTTGGGAAGAACGTGCCTCCTCCCCTTTTGTGCCTGAATTCAAAATATGGCTTGAGCTTCTCGTCCCCAAATGTATAACTTCATTTGAAACAAATGCTTATTCTTTCTTTACTTTTTTTACACTTCTCTCTTTTCCACTGGTTTTCCATCTGGTTGCGGATAAAATCATCATCACATTTTATTATGATGCACCGTGGCCATGTTTTATTATGATGACGGTGCATCGATATTTCCCATTTATTTAATTTGTCCAAATGCATTTTGATTAAGCTGAGCCTTAGTTGTGGGGTTCCTCAGCAGTCAAAGAGCGAGATCATGTACCTGAGACAATGTGGTGCACGTATTGCACATTCATAGCCCTTGCAGACATGTTACGTTTTCGCGAGTGTCATCAGTAGGATGTGATACAGCTTCCAATGAAAGCAGTGCAGCCCCATTGAACACCTACCCACCTCCTTCAGTCTCATTTTGTGACTTGCTTTGACACCTTGGAATGAATTCTTGGGTTTGATTTGGTAGCTTCACTTGCTGTTTGGAGTTGACATAAGACCACACAACTCATACCATTTTATTTCAATAGTTTTTCCCCCCACAAATATTTGCAATTGTTTGGAGATTGTGGCTTCAGACCACGGAGGTCCCTAAACAATCTCTGTATGTGTGTGTGTACGTGTGTGTGTGTGTGTGTGTGTGTGTGAGAGAGAGAGAGAGAGAGAGAGAGAGAGAGAATGGTGGGAGGGAAGGGAGCAGTTGGTCAAGTGATTAACCCTTTCCCTGTGGGCCAGTTTTGTGATCAAAATCACCCCCAAACTGCTTTCCCATCCACAGAGGAAAAATAAAGAAGTCCCTGTAGGAAAGGGGACATGACTCACTAGTAGGGCACGTGCCTTGCATGTGCAAGGTCTCAGGTTCAATCCCCAAAAACTCCAGGCAGAGCTGGGGAAAATCCTGCCTGACACTCAGTGGGCTTCTTTACACTAGGCTTTTATCCTGCAATTGAGATGGGTTACTCACAGAAGTTTGTTAGTCCTTTACATGACATCGTCAACCTCCTGGACCTCTCCTGTGCTTTGTGACCATTTCCACAGCTTTATTTGGAACAGGGAAAATGCACTATTTTAAAATGTTGATTTGAATCACTCCGTTTAATTATGGAGTTGTGTTATAACCTCAGGTAAACCACAATGCTATCTAGTGGCTGAATAATGAAACATATAGAACTGGCAGGAAAATGAAATCCCCAGGAGTGGGAGGGAAGCCCATGTAAAGAGTCGATCTTAATCCTGCAAAGAATCTGGATGCAGACGTCCCAGTAAAATTGTGGGATAAAAAGCCTGGTGTAGAGAAACTCTGGAGAGCCACTGCTACTTAGCGTTGACAATACCAAGCTAGATGGACCACTGGTACAAAGCAGCTTCCTATGTTCCTGTGAAAGCACACAGGCTGCAAAACGTTGTGAGGAAAAGTTTAAATGCCCCATTCTCAGCACCCTCTACCCTAAAAGCATTTATCTTATATATAGGAGATTGGTTTTGGTGGAGTCACCTGTACTTGGTGTGCTTTGAGAATATGCACACCCTTGTTTGTTTGTAATCGTCACCATTCTACACTGCACCCTGGCAGCTCACAACAATTGAAATACCAGCTTCAGACCTAATGTGCAGAGTGTTTCCCTCGACTCTAACCTGACATGGCCTGACTCATCTCTGGATTGCCCCCTTGCTGTTCTTGGACTCTTTCAGCACCTGACTACCCGCATCCTAATAAGTGCACCGATAGATGCTATAGGATTGGGCCTTGAGTGGTGATACCAGAGATAAAGTGGAAAGTATTGCACTGGTTTCTGCTAAGGGCAAAGGAAAGAAAAGGCTTGAGTTGGATGTAGTCCAAAGCAGCTTCCTACATGCTAGGTGGGAAGTGGGAGAGATAATGACGCCCTTCAATATCACACACGGTACTCCGCTACCCATTTTATCCTAAAGGATCTAGGACCAAACCTAAACATACGTTTCATGGAAATATTTGAATGGTATATTCAGGGTGACCTTTGGCGGTACAAGCTCCAGACCTGTTTTAGGAAGATCAAGATATAATCATTGAAACATGAAGACAAAGATGCCCTATCTTTTGGGAAGTGCTGGTTTAATGAACACAAATAGTTAAGGACTAGGTTAAATCTAAGATTTAATTGTGGCTGTCAGCTTTACCACGCTGGTGATGCTTTGTGATCCTGGCGTTGGCGACATTTATATTTCTGGATGCTACCGGGCACCTAATTTTTACGCACAAGATTTTGTTGTTGTTATTGATAATACTCCAGAGTTGAGACAGGAAACATGGCCCTCATTCCGATGTGGCTTCAGATATCACCATGTGGTATATTGTCATGAAGCCAAAACAGAGTGAAGACAATGCTTCCTGCCCTCATTCTGGAATCTTGTAGTTGTTTAAAAAGAATGGCACCCAGCTGCAGCAGCCAAGAGTGCAAGTGGTGTTGGTGGTAGGTTCTCCAGAGAATTTGTCCATGTTTGTCCATATATAAGGATAGGGAGCGTCTCTCCTTATATATGCCTGCCCGAGACTTGAGATCTGTTGGAGGAGCCCTTCTCCACATCCCACCAGCACAACACATTTGCTATGTTGGGACAAGGGAGAGGGCTTTCTCTGTTGTGGCACCCCGACTGTGGAATGCCCTCCCCTTGGAGGCCCAACTGGCGCCAACGCTGATTTCATTCCGGTGCCAAGTGAAAACATGGCTTTCTAACAAAGCTTTTAATGGTTGAATTCATTAGGCACATTGTTTTAACTGTTTTAATAGTTTTACTGCTTTTAAATTATATATCATTTTAACTCAGTTTATGGTTTAATTTGTTTTTAGCTGTGTATATTTATTGTTTTATACTGTATGCTTTTATCTGTACGACGCCCTGATAACTTATTGATATAGGGCGGGATATAAATGTTTTAAATAAATAAATAAATTGCTAAAATTACATAGTTGCAACTCAGGGATGGAGGGGAATGAAAGCAATGAATAAAGGCGTGGTGGGGGGGGCAGTGGCGACGGAATAGCTTAAAGGCATCTTCATACTTCTGCTACAATCCCAACCAACTTTGGTCTTTGTACAGTGAATATGTTGTAGTTAGCTACTTCTGTCAACTCTTGTGTTGCAGTTAATTAAAATTTGACTCCTGTTTGTTATGTTAAGTGTACTAGTTGGCTAATACATTCTCTTAAACTTGTTACACTTGTTATTGCCCTGGAGACAAAACATCAGCAAATAAGTGTACCAAATATCCAAATCAAGATCCGGATAATCCTGTCCCAAATTTAATAGTTGGTTTTAAGAACACACATTTGGAATGAAGAGGTCAGACTTGGGAAATTCCTCCACCTTCAAAAGAAAGACAATATGCTGTTGCCAGAAATGTGTGGGTGTGGGTGTGAGTGAGGGGGAGGGGGCAGCATATTTTAAAATCTGAGTTTCAGAGTGTCTTTCAGCGTCTTCTTTTTCGTCTGGGTTTGCTTGCTTGCCTGTATTGCGTGCAGAGAAAAGTCTTCCAAATCAGAGACCCATGCTAATTCTCTTGTAAATCCTGCAACCTACATGCGATATACCTGTCCACCCCAAAATAAGCTTTGGACTACCCCATACTATATATCCTCATGAATGTAGCACTGTCCCCTTCAAGATAAACAGTCATTCTCTCCCATCAAAACCATTGATTTTGCATAACGATCATTAATGTGTGATAACTCCGGATGACTGTTACAAATAAAGACCTATGGCTTTGGTCCATCCCAAATGATACACCCATAACCCCAGGACAGCATCTTCTATGAAGGGCATTGAATTCCATAATGCAACTCTAAAGCTTATTTTGGGGTGCAGTGGCATATAAAGTTTCGGTCCTTATTGAATTTGCTGATTGAACTCTCTTTCAAACTTTTGCACAAATAAGGAGCTGGTATTTAGCAATCAATTTCAGCATCATGTGCCCAAATAAGAGCCGTAACTTGCAATCTGGCCATTAAAATGTATTTAAAATACTAGATAGCTATTTTCTTTCTTTCTTTGACTTCAGCCTGCACAGAAGTTCATTACTGCTAGAACTGATGCTTGCAGACTATTATACACTCATATCTTGGTTCTCAAAATATATAGTTGGCAATTGCTACAAAAGGAATGAAGTCTTCCCTGGTTCTACTCCTCTGTCTTGTGTATGATTTTATAGGCCAGAACAAAACGGATGAATAGTCTCAAGGCCAATAACAAAGGAGCCAGCCTAACCTCCTTTGGAAGGGAGTTCCACAGCTGGGTGCTGCAGCAGAAAAGGCCCTGTCAGGTCCCTGCCAAGAGGTGGGACACATAGCAGCAGGCCCCGCATCAAAGGTGTGCATGGTTGGGCAACTGTTGAGGGCCCACACTCCAGCAGGAGCCCATTGACAAGAGCCCTCAGGATGTGCTCCTTCGTTGCAATCTGCCTCTTACTCTGGACCAGACGACAGCGATGATGACAAAGAGGAGAAGTAGATGCCACGTCCTACTTGCTCTCTGCCTGTCAAGCAAGCAAAGGCGAACACTGATGGGAAAGAGCAGCAGCAGCAGCAATTGCAGATGGTGACAATGGTGTCAATGGCTATTGCAGGCCAAAGACACTCCGCAAAACCTGGAGCCAGCTCTGCATGACAGAGCCTTGACTGAAGAACATCAGCTCCAGGCAGGTTCATAAAGGAGGAGTTCATAGAATCATAGAATCATAGAATAGCAGAGTTGGAAGGGGCCTACAAGGCCATCGAGTCCAACCCCCTGCTCAATGCAGGAATCCACCCTAAAGCATCCCTGACAGATGGTTGTCGAGCTGCCTCTTGAATGCCTCTAGTGTGGGAGAGCCCACAACCTCCCTAGGTAGCTGATTCCACTGTCGCACTGCTCTAACAGTCAGGAAGTTTTTCCTGATGTCCAGCCGGAATCTGGCTTCCTTTAACTTGAGCCCGTTATTCCGTGTCCTGCACTCTGGGAGAATCGAGAAGAGATCCTGGCCCTCCTCTGTGTGACAACCTTTTAAGTATTTGAAGAGTGCTATCATGTCTCCCCTCAATCTTCTCTTCTCTAGGCTAAACATGCCCAGTTCTTTCAGTCTCTCTTCATAGGGCTTTGTTTCTAGACCTCTGATCATCCTCGTTGCCCTCTTCTGAACACGCTCCAGCTTGTCTGCGTCCTTCTTGAATTGTGGAGCCCAGAACTGGACGCAATACTCTAGATGAGGCCTAACCAGGGCCGATCTCTCAGATAGCCTGATCTCTCAGATAGCCTCTCAGATAGCCTGATCTCTCAGATAGCCTGATCTCTCAGATAGCCTGGCTCCAATCTGTTTAGGTAGGGTGACCATATGAAAAGGAGGACAGGGCTCCTGTATCTTTAACAGTTGCATAGAAAAGGAATTTCAGCAGGTGTCATTTGTATATATGGGGAATCTGGGGATTTCCCCTCTTCATCACAGCAGTTAAAGCTGCAGGTGCCCTGCCCTCTTTTAAATCTGGTCACTCTAGTATAGCTCCTGCTGTGATGAAGAGGGAATTTCACCAGGTTCTCCATAAATAAAAATGATACCTGATGAAATTCCCTGCTCCTTCCAACTGTTAAAGATACAGGAGCCCTGTCCTGCTTTTCATACGGTCACCCTAGTTTAGGGCTTTAAAGGTGCAAACCAGAACCTTAAATTAGGCTCAGAAATCAATAGGAAGCCAGTGGATCTGTTTCAAGTCTGTTGTTTCATGGCCTATAAAATGCACATCAGACTGTGTTTTGCACTGGCTAGTTTCCAAGCACTTTCCTAGGGCAGCCCCACGTAGAATGCTTTGCAGTAATCTAAGCGTAAGGTGGTTCAAGCTTGACCACTGGGGCCAGAGCAGCTTTTCACAGGAAAGGGCACAGATGGTGCACCAGCCAAATTGAGCAAAGGCAGTCTTGGCTCTAATATTGTAGGATGGGGGGTGGGCAACTTCAGGAGCTCTGGGGAACATTTTTGCCTCCTGGAAACCCCCCGCCTCCCATGGGCTGCACCCCTACTGCCAAAATGGTACTTAAAATGGGGAACTTGCACAATATATGTCAGAGTTCTTCAGCCTGTGTTGTCCTCCACCAGTCTATAACGGCTAATGTGAGCTGTGCAGCAAGGGCAACTCGCACCCTGCCTGGCGCCCTGCGTCTTGCCTTCCCCGTATAGGAAAACGTACATTTACCGCAACGGACTCGGCCTTTTCAGATTTTAAAACCTGTGCCATGAAACTACATACTACAGCCACCAGAGGGCACCAAAGGAGTAGGAAATTGTAAACCGAATCGTCATCAAAGATTGCCTTTGGGATTACCTGCCACAAACTAACGTGCATGTGTTTATAGGGCTTTTCAGATCAGATTCTGCACTAGGGTGGCCGGCCGCTTAACACCTTGCCAGAAAAAGGAGGAAGTGCATCACCGAAAAAGAGGACAAAAGAGAATTCTGATTTGTAAAAACGATGCATGCACTAGGTATAGATGCATGTTTAGAAATAATCAGTATAAATTAAATGGGAGAAAATACATTTTACTATAGTGAGAAAGGCTGTGGCCAGATGACCTGGATGCCTGCTCAGTCGGCTTTGATAGGCAACTTCGAGGCTTCTGCTCTCCCTTCATAGGTTTAAATTGAACTTGGACTGGACAACTCTTCAAATAGAAGATGCCTTTATATAGAAGACTGTCCTCCAACAGCCTTTAAATACAGGATCATCTTCTGTACAATAGGACACATGGCCACCTGTATGCTACATTCTAGTGTAAAACTGTCTGAACCAGTAGAGGCTGGTGCTTCCAAAGTCGACGGGACAATGAATCTGCTCCGTGTTCCAGTCAGAAATACGACTCTAAAGGAGCTTCCCCCCCCCCCATGGCTTCAGCACCTTGGAAATCTCCTTTAGAGTTCTGACTGGTTCTGACTCAAACCCGGAGCAGATATCAGAGCCATCAGCCTCTACTGGTCTGAATTCTGAATGGTGGAAGGAAGATCGCAATGATGATGCGTCTGTAAAATCTTTTCTGGCTCTATTTTATTGCATGTCACGATGTTTGGTTTCTTTTAGATACTAGAGACATCTAAGGGGGCATTAAAGGGATAGTAAAGTCCTAAGATAAACCCTCATCTGGGGCTGCACATATCTGTACTTTTCTCTGTCAGCACTGGAATAGCACAGACAGGGCAATTAGGGGCCTAGGTAGTTCACATCATAATTGTATCAAAAGCCGCACTACAGGTGTTGTCCCTCATGATGGATGCAGTTTGTATTTCCTTGCAGCTTAGGAACACGATCAGTAGGGATGTGCTCCGCTTCTAATTGGACCGGCGAATTAGAAGCGGAGCGGGGTGCTTCGCCTCCCCTTAAGGCAGAGGCGAAGAGGATTGGGGGGGCCGGCGGAGCGTGGCGAAGAGGATCGAGGTGAAGGCGGATCCTTCGCCTCGATCCGGAGCTCCGCTGGAAAGGTAAGTGGAGTTTACCGGGCCCTGCCGCTGTCGCTGTCGCCCATGTGGCGACAGCGGCAGGGCCCGGTAACCCCCCCTCCTCTCCCTTACCTGCCTTCGTCCGCGGTCTGTCGGCTTCTTCAATTGAGCCCACGGTTCAATCAGGAAGTCTGGGCCGCACTTGCCCCTTGGTCCCCCTCCCCCTTGGTCCCCCTCCCCCTTGGTCCCTTACCGGGCTCTGCCGCCGTCGCTGCATGGGCGGCGATGGTGGCAGGGCCCGGTAACCCCCCCCCCCCGCCCTCCTCTCCCGGCCTTACCTGGCACCACTCCCCTCCACTGCGGAGCTCCGATTCGGAGCCGGAGCTTCACAGCGAAGAGGAGCGGAGTATGGGCGGAGCAGCGCGGAGCGGAGCGGGCCAATCTGAAATTTTCGGATCAGCCCGCGGGGCGGAGCGGGGGGTCTGTGCACACCCCTAATGATCAGGACTCTGCTTCCATTTGACGGGTGGCAGGGAGGGGGCATCATATTCTTAGATGTCAGGAGAGTCTGATGCAGAATGTCAGAGGCGTATAGGGAAAGTAGCTCACGAGGAGAGCACATGCTTTGCATGCGGAAGGTCCCAGGTTTGATTCCTGGCATCTCCAGAGAAAAGACTCCGGTGGAAAGTGGTGGAACAGACCTCTGCCTGTAACCCTGGGGACCCGCTGTCAGAACAGAGAGCACTGTCTAGGCAGACCCATAGATCTGTTCTAGGGCAGCTGTTCACAGATGGCAGGTTCCTCAGGAGTCATAAAGGGAGATCGTGTAGCCAGGTCTCAGAGAGCAAGGCCGTTGCTAGACGAGGGTTTAGCCTGGGTTGATACCTGGGCTCACCCCTGTGCATGCAGATGATGCACAGGGGATCCTGGGGTCAGCCCAGGCTAAACCCTCCCATGACCCGGGATAACCGGATCCACTTGTGGCCCGGTTTTTCCGCAGCCCCAGGCTGAGCCCGGAAGGTCTAGCTGGTTCCGTGGCTTTCCCTGGCTACGTGGCTTACTCGCGCATAGCCAGGAAAAGCTGCGCACTATGGAGTGCGCTCCTATGGAGTGCTGTGCCCATCGGTCCAGGGGGGAATCGCGGGGGGGGAGAGATGGGAGGCAGGGGGGAAGAGCAGACCTGGCAAGAGAGATGGGGGGAAGAGCAGAGCCGGGGGGGAAAGAGTGGCTGGGGGGGTGGAGGGGGCATCGGACATGGCAAGCGGGGGGGGCAGACAGATGGGCGAGCGAGAGGGCGGGGGGATCAGACATTTGGGGGGGAATCGGGAGCAGGGGGAGCGGGGAACCCTTTATTTTTTTAAAAAAAAGACTTACCTTTTCATTGGTGCACTCCTGCGCATATGGCCCCTTTAAGTGTTAAAAAAATGCCCGACACGACGGGGCTTTCCTTTACCCCATCGCGTGTTACGTCTAGTTAGGGGCGACGGCCCGCGCTAGCTGCAGCGCAGTCTCGCCCCTACTCCCCACTGGATTACTAGGTAGGTCTAGCAAGGCCCAAGGCTGCCGGCATCTGGAGCTACAGAAGCTGTGAGAGTCAGGTTAGTGCAATTCCCGGGTCAGGCGTTGTGACACGTCTGTCAGAACACAGCATCTTTTTCATGCCACCGCTCCCCATAGGATGAAACCACAAAGGGCACAATGTAAGGGAAAGCACATGCATTCAATCCCACCCTAATGGGTGGAACTCAAGCTGCCATCCTATCCTACTCAAGTAGCTGTGATTAAGCCCCGCTTAACACAGCAGGACAGACTTCCTAAGCAAGCATTAATAGGATTGTGTTGCTTTGAGGTAAGTCCTATTTAGAATCAGGAGGGCTGAGATCTGAGTAAACAAGGTTAAGGCCAGGCTGCTAGTGACTTCATTGTCACATAAAGGTGCGGATTTCAAAGGACTTGAATGTTTCTAATGTTCCCTAAGATGGTGCTTCTAAATAGGAACTGGCCCTCAGCTGTGAGGACTATTAAAGGCAGGGGAGAAGGAGGAAGGCAAGAAGGTTGCGACCTTACCTGTGGCAGACTCTGTGCCATTGGCCCAAGGGGTAGAGGAGATAAGCTTCCATGTCTGGCTCTAGGATCTTCAGTTTCGGCACTGTGGCATTTGCCTGGGACCTTGTATAGATCCTTCCCAGAAACATACTGTGAGGGGAGGGAGTGTTTCTGTAATGAAACACTCTATGCAGTGAACATACTAGAAGTTTTTTTCAGAAAGTCCTGTGTAATTTGTTAATTTTGGTTTCTCTCAGTTTCTCACTTTTCCAGTCTCAAGTTTGTTGCATCCTAACTTTGAGATTTTTTTTAAAGTTCCATGAAACATTCTATGCATTTTGTGTGTGTGGTCCTCCTGATGCATGCATCTTTGTACATAGTTTTGCCTCATATATACATTTTTGAAAGCAATTTCCCTAATATAATATATGTTTAAACATTTCAACAAAATGGAGGAGACATCCAAATATGTATCCATTTGAAGGTGGCAACTTTGTAAGGCCGCCTTGAGGCCCAGCATTGGGCAAAAGGCGGGATACAAATAAATATCATCACCATCATCATCATCATCATCATCATCTATACGCCAGCTATTCAAATATCAAAGCATTGTAAGGTCCTCAATCCATTGCATTATAGGAGATGAGCGTTTATCCATCCAGTGTTGTAATATCAGTCTTTTAGCTGTCAGAGAACGGCACAGAGAATCCATTTGCACTGACCCCAACTTCCAGGAAGCAAGTATATAATTTAAAGAGTGTGTACATCAGCGATTATTAAAGATTTACTGTTCCAGTAAAAACAAAACAAAACTGTATAATAGCCTCCTCCGAACAAGAATGACTGGACATTGCCAAAATATAAGGTTAAAAAAAGCAATAGCTGTATTGCATCACCTGCAATAAGCCAAATTAGACAATCCCTTATTAAAAAGACGTTGCAGTGTCCAACTGGCATGGAAGAAAAGGTTTTGTTGCATAAACTGCCCAGAGAGCATCAGCTATTGGGCGGTATATAGGATGACCAATCGTCTGGATCTGCCCGGACATGACCGGAAATGGGGGGGAATCCCCATCCGGCCGGAAATGGCCTTCCCCCCCCCCTTTTGCCCTGGAAAAAAAGGCTCCTCCAGCTTCTATCGGGGCCTCTCCTTGGTCGTTGTCACCATGGCGACCAAGGAGAGGCCCCAATAGAAGCCGGGGGATCATTAAAACGCTTGTTTCCCAAACGCGGAAACACCCGGCTTAAGACCCGCCCACCTCATCCAATCGGGTCTCTCCTATGACGTCGACGTCATAGGAGAGACCTGGATGGCTGAGGTGGGCGGGTCTTAAAGCCGGGTGTTTCCTCGTTTGGGAAACACACGGCTCTCGGGGCTTCTATTAGGGCGTCTCCATGGAGGAGACGCTCCAATAGAAGTCCCCAGAGCAGCGCGTTTCCCAATCAAACAAGGAAACCCCCACCCCGGCTTAAGACCCGCCTTCCTACCTCATCCAATCGGGTCTCTCCTATGACGTCGACATCATAGGAGAGATCCGATTGGATGAGGTAGGAAGGCGGGCGGGTCTTAAGCCGGGCGGGGGGTTTCCTTGTTTGGGAAACACGTCGCTCTCAGGGGCTTCTATTGGAGCGTCTCCATGGAGGAGATGCTCCAATAGAAGCCCCCAGAGCGGCGCGTTTCCCAATCAAACAAGGAAACACACACCCCGGCTTAAGACCCGCCTTCCTACCTCATCCAGTCGGGTCTCTCCTATGATGTCGACATCATAAGGAGAGACCGGATTGGATGAGGTAGGAAGGCGGGTTTTAAGCCGGGGGTTTGTTTGGGAAACACACGCGGCACGTCGGCTTGTGGCTGGGCAGGAGCGGCGTCTGAGGCGGTGCAAGAGGGACGCGGTCTGGCAGCCACGGAGGTGGGTGAGGGTCAAATTTATGGTTTGTTGTGCAGTTCTGTGCAGTTGATGTGCAGTTCTGATTTTAAGTGGCTGTTGTGCCTGTGCTAAGCCTTTTTGTGAACCGCCCAGAGAGCTTCAGCTATTCGGCGGTATAGAAATGCAATAAATAAATAATAAATAAATAAATATTATCAACAATTAATTAGGACAGCTGTATGGTAGCATAAACAAACACATGTCATTATGCATATATATGTATACACAATACTAAATCTGCTTAGTTTTTAGCATTGTATAGCTTGAGAGCCCTTTGAGTACTGGTTTTATTGCACACAGCACTTTCTGAAAGCTTGCCTGGATGTAAGCAGTGTCATAGTTTGTTGTTACAGCTAGATCCTAACCATATTTGCTCACAAGTAAGCCCCACCAATGGGACTTACTTGTGAGTAAACAGCCCCAGCAGTGGGACTTCCTTCTTAGTAAATGTGTTTGGGATTTACAGCTTGGTCATCAAACATGATGAAATTCTAAATTATCCATCTTCTTTAATGAGCTTGAGCCAAGTCTGAAAACAATTAAAGCTTTCCTCTCATTTTAAATTGATAATGGTAATGGATCAGAGGTTTAGGTATAGCTGCTATTTTAACTACGTATCTGGCAGCTGCTGGGAAAACCACTGAGCACAGGCATAGGTGAGGCTTTGCATGGACAGAACAGCCAGTGAATGTCTCTGTGTTTTGTTTTGTTTTTAAAACAAAAAAACATTCTGCTCTGCCTACCAGTTTCATCACCGCTAACTTGCCTAAGACATGAATGTTTTGCAGTAAAGTTCTTGATACGGTTGTTGCCCTCAACAGATTTCAATGGCAATTTATTAAGCAATCCATGGTTTGTTGCATACCTTATAATTGGTATACAAGAACTAACTTTATAGACTGTCTTGCTTTACTGATGGTACATAAGCTGCTCAGAGAGCCTTTTTGACTGAGGAGTGTAATAAAAAAAAAATACCTTAAATTAATAAATTTGTTCCAGCTCAGCCAGATCCAATGAGACTAATTTGGTATCAGATAATTAATTAACTATGTCATTTTTTAATATCCACTATAAATAGAATTTGGCATGCTGCAATAATCATGACATACAATATAGGATTGACTTCACATTTGATCAATATGGCTT
Organism: Elgaria multicarinata webbii; assembly: GCF_023053635.1. Lineage (NCBI taxonomy): Eukaryota > Metazoa > Chordata > Lepidosauria > Squamata > Anguidae > Elgaria > Elgaria multicarinata. The sequence goes on along the minus strand of NC_086172.1, from coordinate 132,103,136 downwards.
CCCTTATAATATTTATTTGTTCTGATCCAGTTCTAGTCATGTGATGCAACAATTTCTGGTGTTGGATGTGGCGGGGCAACGTGGTGGGGCAAGGCCGGAAGAGAGGGCCAGCAGCAGCACAGGGACCAGGCTAGCGGAAGCGGAAGGAAGGAGGAGGACATCGAACGGCCACGGACCAGGCAGCAGCAGGACATGAGGTGCGCACAGAGGAGGCAGCTGCAACGTGGGAAAAGGTAGGCCGAGGCAAGGCCACCATCCTCCTTAACTTGGCATGGGGGTGGTGAGGAGGAGGGGGGAGAGGCTTGGACGTAGGGCTAGGGGGGAGGCTAGAGCTTGAGAGTGGGGGCTTCATTGCTTCAGCCACTTTAAAACTGGCTATTTGCAAGTTTTCAAGACGTCCCTAAAAAAAATAACCTTGATGATAATGGATGGTGTTAATAATGCTCCTCCAGTTGCTGTTGATGATGATAATGGATGGTGATCCTAATATTAATAATGCTCCTTCTCTTGCTGTTGATGATGATAATGGATGGTGATGGTAATATTAACAATGCTTCTCCTTCTCTTGGTGATGCTGATAATGGATGGTGATGATAATAATAATGCATATAAAAATGTAATAAATAAATAAATGTGACCGAGGCCACACCCCCTTGGGGGGCGGACATGTTGAGTTGGCTCCACCTTGGGGGTGGGCACGTTGGGGTGGCCACGCCTCCTGAGGGCGGCCATTTTGTCCTCCTTTTTGGTTTCCAGAATATGGTCACCCTAGCAGTATAGAAATGCAATAAATAAATAAATAAAGACGCAACTGAAGATCCATAGATGTGACAGATACATGCTAAAGCACCCTTGTTTCCAGCCCTCAGTGTTGCATCTTAGAACCAGCATGGGGTGGCACACGCTCTTCTCACCTTACACACCCCAGGTGATTTGCATGGCAGGCCCCTGTGCCTCAGCCAGCCTTCCTACAGCTGTGAAGTCCACAAAGGCCTCCAAGAACTCTCTCTGCCTATCACCTGGTTCTCAGCTGCTCTAGGTGAGAGTGACGTGGCCCCTTGCAGCCATGAAACCCACCTGTTGTCACCAGCTTGGCCTTCAGCATTTCAGTCACATGGGAAAACATTCCAGCAGAAATATGCACCCCAAAAGCCATAGAAAAACCACCTTGGAAAAATTAGCAGAGAGGTGAGTCACACTAAGAAACATTGCTATCTTTTCAGAGCCAGGTCAAGACCTTCTCTTCTCCTAGTCATTTAACAGCAAATGCTGATTGTAATTGACCCCGGATCTGCTGAGAGTTGATAGCTGTTTTAAATGCAAATGCTTTTATGGTTTTAAATTTTTTATTCAATGTTTTAATTTTTGTAAACCACACAGAAAGCTTCAGCTATGGGGCAGTATATAAATGATAATGATAATGATAATGTAATAATAATAATAATAATAATAATGACAAGACTCAGCTGTAGAACCTGAATTCAGTGCCTGCATTAGGGACATATGAGTAATCCATTTATATTGGACCAGAATTCATACCTCCCAGAAATAAATGCGGACCCAAATGACATCTGCTGTTGGAGTTCATACATTTCAAAGTTTGCGATGCGATTTATGGAACAAATTTTTTTTCCAAAAATGCATAGGTTTGAAAAAAATAAGCATGGAAAATATGTACTTTTGAATATGCACATCAGTACGGTTTAAGCAATGCGCAAAAATGTGCATATTTCAAAAAATGTGCACAATTGATGCATGTTTTGAAGTGGAATTTGTAGAACCATGGGCCAGATCTACACTACTGCTTTAAAGCACTTTATAATGCTCCATGTGAACCGCCCAGAGAGCTCCGGCTATTGGGCGGTATAGAAATGTAATAAATAAATAAACAGTTTTGACAACTGTATCTGGCGTGTGTCCTGGGCCCCAACAGTTGTCAAAACTGTTATAAAGCGCTTTAAAGCAGTAGTGTAGGTCCTGCCCATGATGAGCTCGAATACTGCTGATTCGCACATCCCTGGTTTACATGGGACATTTTATTTATTTATTTATTTATTACATTTCTATACCGCCCAATAGCCGGAGCTCTCTGGGCGGTTCACATGGAGCATCCATGTCCAGAACAAATTGCTGCATTGAGTTATCTATTTTTGGGAAATGATGCTGGTTTTCTTGGAATCTAAGTTACATTTACCCCTGACTTAGCAGAGCTGCAAGATATTTCTCTTACATTGCCTTCTGGGTCTTTCCTTCCATAGTTTCTAGTTCGTTTTTCCAGACCTTTGGAGACATTGCGCAAGGCCAGCTGTGCACTGTAGGACATAGTACAGGCTGAATTAGCAGTATATCATTTCAGTGAAGACGTCACACATATGAAAATGGCTCCAGATGAATCTCTGGCATTTAAAGATGGTATAGGTTTTTAATTGAAATAAATGAGTGTGATTTTTGAGCATGGGTGCAAAATGTCTTACAAAGGTCACGAAGTTACATCATTTCATTCAGCTTCTATGGTTTTGATGACTTTAGGGTAGATCTGCAAGGATGATTTCAGTGGTATATTAAATGTGAAACCAAGCAAGGAAATCTATTTCTATGAACTACCCTCGGCTTTAGAGCCTTGAACAAATACATAAAATGGCACCAAGGAGAGATGCTAGACAATGATATAGTTGACTCAAGGCCAATGAAGAGTGTTATCAGACAAGCATTTTATTGCTTACTCATTACTGCCCACTTATGGATGTTCGCGGGTCCTTTTGATGACACTGTTCACCTCCCATGCGTCTCCCACTCCTACTTGCCTTCTTCCTGTCACAAAATCCGTGTTTTTTTTTTAAAAAAATGCACCTCCAGTTCCTGCTCTGTGCAGGAAAACTAGAGTGATAAAAACAGCTGAACAGGCCACATGTCATTGTTTACTTCCTCTTTCTTCCCCTGTTTGAAGAAAGAGGAAGTATTGTGGAACAAAGGGGGGAGCGACTGCAAGGATGTATTATTTCCCCCCTATCTGATGACGCTCGAATTCTTCATTTGTACATTTTTTTTCCAGGAATTGTCTGTCTATCCATCCTCTACGGAGCTCAGGTGGCATACGTGGCTTTTTTTCTCGTTTGGTGACTAGATTATGGACACTGAACCTTATGGATTAGTGCAGTTTCCCCATGCAAAGGCTCCACCAGACTGGCACTTGTGTACATAGCACCAGCCGGCTCATTATATGGATGGGACATTTGTTTCAGACTATAGGCTTGAAGGGTATGCCACCTTTCTTCTGGCCAATCATTTTGCCAGGACTACCTGGTTGGAAACTGTGCTCTGCAGTGGGAGAGGCAGCAGAGCCAACATTGGTGGTCAGAGGCGCAAAGAAGCCTTTCCCAGATGTTTTAGACTTTGACTCCCAATGGTCCCAGCCAGCTGTGAATGCAAGGAATGCTGGGTGATGTAGTCCAAAGCATCTTGTCCCATTCCTGCCATGATGGTCAATCTCTGAATTACCTGGTCTTGGAACAGGAGGGTCCAGTTAGCAAGGGAACTGTTCAACAGAGAGCACAGTGAAGAATTCCGGTTTCTTGTTGAGGTCTAGCTGCTGAAAACAAACTCCATTTCATGAGGAGGGGCTTGCACACACTCGCTAAAATTACCTGTGTGCATTACTGAAAGGTTTTCTAGTCTCCAGGCCTTCAAGGTCAGACCTGAATTTCTGCCAATATTAGATGGACTGATTTCAGCCAGGTTGCAGTGAGAGCTTTTAATTTCCCCCTCTCATCTTGGAAGACAAGGTAGTTATCCAACCAACAGTGATTGGCAATGGAAGCTCACCTCACACGTCTCAAGGGGAAGCTACTGTTCCCACTTGCTCTTCACCTAGGTCTGCACTCAGGTCCTCACACTGGTTTTCATCTGTGAATCTGGTCTTCAATCCAGTCTTCATTTTGAGCTTCAGTCTTTGTCTGTCAGCTGGCTTTTGGGCCTAGGATTTTTTGGATCCAGTCCTATAGGAAGACCCTGAATCCTATATAAAGTATAGGATAGGATAGGATAGGTAGTACTTTATTGTTTTTGCCTGCAGCATTGCTTCAAAAGGCTGTTCTGTTGTTTAAAAGTTTCCTCTGATAGTTTTGGGTTTCTTGATTTCCCCTGGTATTGGTACACCTTTTTAAAACTCCTTTTCCCCTTCTTTGTTGTTAATAAATTTCACATTCATTTCAAGCTCGTGTGTGCTTTAATCCATTTAACCTTCAGTACTAAATTCAGAGCCTTCTGCCTTGGTCTTGGGTGCCAGCTTGAACCCTTATTTCTGTGCCCTAAGTGTGTCCTGAAAGGCCTGATTATCTCCTGGCTCAGGCCAGGTTGGGATGTTAAGGGGTGATGGCAGTCTACTGAGTAATTTGTTTGCCTGCTGTCCACAGAGCAGTTGGATGTTTGGGGGTAACCCCTCTTAACCTTCCTACACTCCCAGGGCCGGTGCCAGACTATTTTGCGCCCTAGGCAAGGTGAGCTACTTTCACACACACACCCGAAAAATGACCAACTTTGATTTTTAAGAACAGATGTTTTGTAGAAAAAAATAAGAAGCACAAAACTTGAAACCGCTAAATTTATTTTAAAGTGCAAGAATAAGTAATAATCAAATTTTGATTATCTTTCACAAATACAAAGGAAAATATTTTGGCACATAAATAATTTTGAACTAAAATGTGCTCGGTAAGAAGTATACAAAAGTTAAAACAGTAAACATTAAAATGTATACAAAATTTAAAAAACATCAGAGACATAAAAACAACAGTATACGGCTATAACAGGATTGGCTAACACATCACAGAGCCCCTCTCTGCAGCAGGCTCAACCGGTAACACGAGGCACCGCCAGATAGAAACTGTCAAAGCGAGGGGGACCAATGACACTATTGGCAGTCCCAGAGCAAAGCTAACAGCGACGAGGAAGAAACCAAGAAAATCGCTTACTTTTTACGCTTCTTCGACGAACGACGATGGCTGGCTGCCCTTGCCTGTCACCTCGTGTTGCTCTGAGGCTATTGCGGCTGTGGGAGGGCGGCTTCCGGGCGCATTCCGGAAGTCTGAATGGAACGTGTGCGCTGACGAATGGAGCCCCCACCCCCACCCGCCAGTGTCCCTGCTTTGCTCAGCTGGGCAGGCACAGGGCACCATCTCAATCTCGCCTGCCCAGTCGTTTCTCTCTAGAGCGACTAGAGCGGCTCTGGGAGCGGGGGGGAGGGGTAGCTTCTAGGTGCATTTCAGAAGTCCAAACATGGAGCGCCGCCCCTCCCCCAGCGTCCCCAACTGAATCCTCGGGCCAGGCAGGCCACCCTCACAGCCAACGCACAGGTGAGTGCTGCGAGCTGCGCCCGGCGGCTCCCCTCTGAGCTTGGCGCTCTAAGCAGTTGCCTTAGTGGCCTCTATGGACGCAATGGCCCTGTACACTCCCCCCTTTCTTCTTCACAAGCACAGCAAGAGAGATGTTGTTTCAGCGAGGGGTAGGCTGAAACTGAGCAGCTTTATAGGGGATATTGTTGCTCCACTCCTTTCTATTTGACATTAGGGCCCCAATCCAGGCAATGCTTCCTCCTCATATGAAGGGCTTAAGGATATTTGATATGCTGCCAGACAGTTCTGGGTTTTGGTCTGGACTTACTGCTGTTTTTGTTCCTGGGGTCATGGGGTTGATCTTGGTGGCCTGGAGTAAGGGGATGGCACAACCTCCTCAAGTCACTCGTAATGGTGGTTCTCAGGAGAGCTGTCAGCATCCTCCAACTGCCCCTGACCCTCACACAAGGATCCTCCTCTGAGGCCTCCTCTGGTTCCAAGCTTGTCCTGCCAGGAACATCATGGGATATGACCCATCTGGAGCACACCAGGTTGGGGGAGGCTGGGGCACATGGCACTGGTATAGATGTAGAAAGAGGGTACAGAGGCTGGGAGGGTGGATATCATGAGGTCTACAAGTACATACAAATCAGAGGGGGTGAAGCATACTGGAGACGGAGGCTATGGAATAGAATGGATGAGGTATGCTCTAAGGTGGATTCCTGCGTTGAGCAGGGGTTTGGACTCGATGGCCTTATAGGCCCCTTCCAACTCTACTGTTCTATGATTCTATGAAAAAAAAATAGTTAATTGTTCCCCGGCACTGGACTGCGGACTCTGGCCTCATCCATTGGCCAGAGAACCAAGGGCCACCAGGAGGCAGCCGTACCCTCTGGCTCTCAGAAAGAACCTTCATGGTAAGGGGGAGATCGATCAGTCCCAATCATTCACCAGAGAAGAAACAGCTTCAGGGAGCTTGTTTCACCCTTCTCTGCCAGAAACAATCCTTATAAAAACTTTGAAACTTAGAACTAATGTCTGAGTTTTTGCTTTATTTCTCCTCCCTCCCAATCCCTCCTCCTCCTCCTCCTCCTCCTCCTCCTCCTCCTCCTCCTCCTCCTCCTCCTCTTCTTCTTCTTCTTCTTCTTCTTCTTCTTCTTCTTCTTCTTCTGTTTAATGCCAAAGCAAGGCCTGAAGTTTATTTTAATTTCCCCCCAGTCTATCATGACATGTACCTACTTTTTCCATTTATATACTGCTCTCTTATCTAATTGCCGACTCTGCATATTTTTATCCTTTGTGGCTGAAGGGCAGGGCAAACTGATCCTCATTTCAGAGAGCGCTTCAAGGCCAGATTACTCCAACATTTCCAGAGCCCTGTCAGGCTCCTGCCAGCAGGGCAGAATGGAGGGAGGAGAAGCACTCGCTGCTCTTCATCCCATTTTAAAACAAAAATAAAAAAAAACACCAATGTCCTCCAGCTGCTCAGCATTAGACCAGTTCTTAGACTAGGAGGAGGGCTTTCTCCGCTGTGGCACCCCGGTTGTGGAATGAGCTCCCCAGAGAGGTCCGCCTGGTGCCTACACTGTACTCCTTTCGTCGCCAGCTGGAGACCTTTTTATTCACTCAGTATTTTAACACTTAATTTTAACTTAAATTTAAATTATACTGTTTTAACTCTGTATTTTAACCTTATATCAATTTTGCTGTGTGGTTTTATCCTGGTTGTGCTTTTTATATTGTATTTTGTATTTGTGTTTTTAACTTGTTGGTTGTTCTATGATGGTTTTAATTTTTGTGAACCGCCCAGAGAGCTTCGGCTATTGGGCGGTATAAAAAATAAATTCTTGGGCTAGTCCAATTTTTCCCCACGTAGGGGCCATGTCAGAGGGCTGGGAAGATATTGGATACTGCACATCCAGGGGCTTCCCCTGCTCCACTCATGTCACATTTCCAATTTGCCTATTCTGCCCCAGCAACATCAGAGCTCAGACACCAGAGAGGGAAAGGCTGTGGAAAAATCCGTGGAACCAGGAAGACGGTATCTGATATCAGGTCTCCGCGTCTGTAGTCACAGCTCTGCCTCCAACCTGACAGGGGGAGATATGACCTCTCTTCTGGCCCCTGGGACAAAGGATTGCGGCCTAATCTTTAAGATGGCCGTCTTTCTGGTGACCATCACCAGTTCAACAGAGCAAGCTCAATGGAGTTAGAACAGAACCCATTTTGAATACCCACTGATGTCTGATCTGTCATGCCCTGAGGGTGTCAAGTGCACCTCAGAGGAAGACCCAGAGGCTCCAGCAGCTACTAAAGCTCAGAAGGCCTGGAGGAGCCTGGACCCACAGTAATGTCCACCCAGGGCCTACCCACTCAGGAAGAGAGGGGGATCTGCTTTGGAGTCAGAAAAGGAGAGACCCCCCAAGTCTTGAAGAGGCAGGCCAGGCTTCTCAAGCCTGGGAGAAGTGCCTGGCTGTAGCAGGGGACTCCTCGGAAGTCAGGAGTAAAGAAGCTCCTCACAAGGAGATTCTGTCCAGAAGCTACTAACAAGCCACAGCTGGCTCCTGGGTGGGGTTCTGACAGCCTCTACTTGAGAACAGCACTTGGGAGCCGGAAACAACGTCCACCCTACTGTTCTGACAGCAGCCGTTCTTGCCCTTGCATCCCTGGCTCTTGATTGGACTGAACCCCTCATGAGGACCTTTGGACCTTGCTTCCTGCCTGAACCCTGTTGTGGTGGTACCTTGGTCCTCTTTCTGGCTGCCTTGTCTCTGCTGTCTAATCTCCCAAAGATCTCCTGGTTATTGACCTCAGTCTGCTAGTCAAGCCTGAGAGGATCATCAGATGAGCGTTTCATAGCAGGCTCATGACTGGCCACTCACGGTTCTTCGTGGGACATTTCGACGACGCAGCAATCCTGCCACTCTTCTCCTACTCCTTTTGCCAGTTTTCCCATTTTAAAACAAGCCTCAGAAAACCCAACTCTTTTAAAATAAGTTGGGGTTTGTCGGGATTTCCTGCCACGTGCAGGAAAGTTCTGCTATAGAGGGTGCTGTTCCCATTGTTCTACTGGGGCCATGTGATCTCTGCACACTCCCCCATGTAATTGGAGCTCGTCCTCAATGCGGAAGTCAAGCGAGGAGCAGAGCATTGGTACTAGATGGTAAGGAAACATGATTCCCCCCACCCCCATCTGAAGGAGCTCTTAGCCTTGGGGAAGCAGGATCCATTCCTACGAGCTGGGCCCAACCATGTAAAGACCTTACAAGATTTCACGTGGGATGATGCCTATCTATCCAGGATCCATTCAGTAGGACAGCAAAATCAGTTCTCCCCCCTCCCCCAGATGAAAAACAACAACAATAACCCATGTGAAATGGTTTCAGCTGCCTGGAATTATGTCACCCTCTTCTCACAGACTTGCCTTTTTCTCAGCCTCACATAATCAGGCCTACCTCTCCGTTTTACATACTCATGCAGAAAGGGGCTGTGCAGTAACTTTGCCTTGGGGAGAAATGGGAATTGATATAAGTCATCTCTCCTTGCCAGAAAATGATGCCAGAGAGTTCCCCAGGATTCCTGGGAGCCAAAAGGGGGTGACTGAGAAACGGCCACAGGTAGAGAATGAAGGAAACACCAATGGTGTTTTGTCTGCAGACAGTCAGAAAATGGCCACCTGCCAGTGCCTTGGCAAGTGAATCATGGGAGAAGGATGAGTAACCGGCTATAGACACAGAGCTTGCCAGGAGAGAGTGAGTAATGTGACATTTATTAGATTGCACAGTCCTGGCATCTATCAAAGTCAGGGAGCTGGAGAGTGACATAAGTACGGGCTGAGAAGGCGGAGGGGGCGGGCTGTCCATCTGCATCGGCCTGTTCCTTCCCTGCACCATTGGCAGTGACTGCTTTTTTGGATGGCTGCCTAGAGTGGCGGTGGCTGAGTCAAGGCATGTTGAGAGTGATGGATGCAAAGCCGTCGGTTCAGCTGTTCCAGTTCTCCTGCGGAAGGCAGAGCACCCCGCCGGCACGGGTGACAGAGCAAGATGCTCCAAATCTGGAGTCGTCGGGGCTCAAGGCAGAATTAGTGGGGGGGGGGCACTGGAAGGAGGCATTCTGTGTTTCCAGTGGTGAAAAGGTTGTACATAATCGCACAGTTGGGCCTTGCATATATTTCCCTGTGTTACTGCCAGAGATGGGGACTGAAAAAGGGGACAAACACTTTACAGAAGGATGCAAAGCAGGTAAAACCAAACTATAGTTGCAAGAGCAGCTTGTAAATAACCTGGCTTTCTAATTTCCCAGCATTTTCTGAACATAAAAGTTCTTTTTTATTTATGAATTCACCACAGAGCCCCAAACCCTAGACCAGAAACCTCAGCAGAATTGGCTGACTGGAATACGGCTTTGATGAACGTACCAGAAATAAATAATCCATCTGGCTCCTTTAGGAATGTTCACACGTCAACAAATAAATAGGGGTTTGAACTCTGTAAACATATGATATTTTGGAGAAAATTGCTTGCAAAAATGTGTATATTAGATAAAAATGCATGCAAAAATGCCTACATTACAAAAGATGCACACAAAATGCATGTGAATTTTCATGTAGAGTTTTTTTAAAAATGTGGTAATGGGGCAGAATGGACTGAACAGTGGAAAAATGTGACACTGAGCAAAGCTGAAATATCCCTCCCCAGCGCTATTGCCCCCTTGATGTTTTTGGAATGATTGCCTTTCACCCTGCTGGTCTCGTTCTTCATCAGAGCGCATCCATATTACCTGCTACCCATCAGCCCAGATGTCGTAGAGTCACATTCCCTTCAGTGCTCCTCTTTGTGATCATAATAATGAGTACTGACGAATATGAATTGGGTTGCCAGGACGCAATCTGGAGAGGCTTTCTTCCCTTTAATGATCACATGCTGCGGGACCGTGTGCAGCCGTTCCTTGTCCAATGTTCCACATCAACATCCTCACCGGCTGTGCGAGTGGAGCGTCAGAGTTGTTCCACAGTGGTTGAGGGAGGATCAGGTCATAAGAACACAGGAAGAGCGCTGCTGGATCAGACCCAAGGCCTAGGTGTGCAGAATCTCACACTCGGGTCAAATCTGGTCCTCCAGCTGTCCCAATCTAGACCTCTGGAGTTCCCCAGAAGCCCCCCTTCCCCTAGACCATTGGTCATTTAGTGGTTTCCTGGCTTTTGTGCTGTGCTTCCCCTGCTCCCGCCCCCCACAAGACATTTTGTTGTCTGAGGTGAAGAACAAGATGGCACCCACTCCCATTCCATGTACAAAAGCTGACTGCACTGTTTCTTCAACACTGACAATGGAACAACATTCTCCACTGCACCTGAAGGACAGGTTAGCTTAGGGAACACAGGGCAGGCCGCCTGGTGCTCAGCTGTCTCCTTCAGCACCTTACTGCGACCTCCTAGCATCTGCCGCCAGAGACAACTGCCTCACTCTGCCTAATGGTAGGGCCAGCCCTGTTTTCCCCCATTCTAAAAGGTTGCAATGCCTCTCCCAAGGTCTAGTTACTAACTACAGGCCTATGGGAAGCCCGCAAGCAGGACTTGAGCAATAGACAGGTGTGCCTGACAGGTGTGCAGTAGAAGAATTGGGGGAAGAACTAGCAGCTGCACAATCTCATGGCTGCATTGTTAATATTAGAGGTGGTGGCTAGTTTTCTGGGTTGTGACCTGGCCATCCTAACTGGGGGAAAGGGTCTCCAAACCGGGTTCTTTGCAGGATCTGAGCAAAAGCTGCAGGATCCATTGATGTCATGCTGACAGTCATGAATAAATAAATGCATTTTAAGCAGTGGTTCATTACACATTGCCTATTACACACTGCAAGCCCTGAACTCTGTCCCTGGGGCTGGCAGAGAGCCTTGAGATCTTGACTCACTTGGCTCCTGCATTAATCTTTACAGATAAGCAATTATGTACTTCCATTTAATCAATACAAAAGGGCCTTTAAACAAGGCTCTGCCATTCAGATTGTTTGACAGGAAATGGAATTTGCAAGCCCGCTGGAACACACAGCTCAAAAGAACTCTTTAGCATTCAGAAGGGTGTGTGTGTGTGTGTGTGTGTGTGTGTGTGTGTGTGTGTGTGTGTGTGACACACACAGAGAGAGAGATCTCAAAAGTTGAAAAGAAGTGGTTTACAACTCTGCCCTCCTAGACCTGTAATACAAGTGCAGTACATGACTCCATAGAGCTAGCCTTTAAATATGAATTAGGGTGGTTAATCCGTTATGGCCATGTGTTCATCCAATTTGGCTATGATTTGACATATATTATCAAGGGCCTCAAAGTCAAGAGATTCTTCCTCAAACTGTCCCCGCTGGAAGAGGAACTTTGTGAACATTTGAACTGCGAACCAAAATCTTCATATGCCCTAAAACCAAGGATGCTGTAAGCTTCACATGCATTTCACACACCCCTTGCCTGTCACAAATGGGGAATTACTGCATGATAGGCTGGAAGGATTTGAAGTGTGCTGTGCTGTTTGGAATACAACCCTTTTATAAAATACCATCCAATCCAAAAGCTCAAATGCTGGGCACAAAAGAAAAGGACACAATGCTATATTGAAACCAAACTGTAAACTATCACAATAGGGAAATTGAATCTGAAATTACTAAGTGCGGTGGGTAGAGAATGTACTCTGCATGCAAAAGGTTGCAGCCTCTGTCCTTTGCATCTTTAGGTTAGGCTGGGAAAGACGCCTGTCTGAAATCTTCGAGAGCCACTGCTAGTCAATGTAGACCAGGAGTGGGGAACTGGATTGGTCCCAGGGGGCGGATTGCCTCCACGGACCAATCCGAAGGGCCAGATAATATTGGGGTAGGGCAGAGTGGTGGACTAGAGAGACCTTCCATCTGACCTGCTGTCAGCTGTCACCTGCTTCCGGAAACCTCCCGCTTTCTTGGGAGACAATAAAGAGGTCTGCCATGTAATCCACAAAGCTTTATTCAGGCAACAAACATCTATTCCCACCTGAAGAGAGTCTAAGCTCTAGGAACTTTCCTCTAGGCAAAACTATGCAAACTAAGCAAGACAATTGTCCTTTCAAGAAGAACAGGAAGCCTTTTCCCAGAACGCTTTAACTTCAGGGAGAGGCCTCTGGTGAGAAGCTAGACGGGCCGACCTTCTCTCACCTTCCTTTAGCTCCACCCGTTTTAGTCTGCGGCATACTCTAGGATCAGCTAGCCTTGCAGTGCCCTCCCCCTCAGAAGAATACTGATTTCCCACAGACTGTGTTTTGTTTACACTTTCAGAGATAATGTCTGGAGAAAGTGTATTCCTAGCTGGTGAACAGCCCATGAGAGTCACCTCTTCCACTCCCTGTATAGGCACCATCTCTTCTGCTTCAGAATCTGATTCTGATTGATCACCTGAAACTCCTTCCCCCAACCTAAGGGGAACAGGCCTAGTCATGACACACATCAGGATTCTTCTTACATTTTTATTGCATGTACAGAAGTCCATGAGACATTCTCAGTTCACCCTGTACAAGGTCATTCTCAGTTCATACGGGGATGCCCTTGTACAGGATGGGCAACGTCTGGGGGTCCAGAGGCCCATTTGCCACCCCACAGAACCCACTGCAGCCCATACGCATACCACCCTGCCAAAACCACTGCCACTGTCAAACTATGCCCAAATTTTAGCAGCAGAGTGGTGGTGGTGGGAAGCTACATTTTCACTTCAGAACAAGGCGTGAGGGGAGCATGCAAATGGTTTTAATGCAGAATCATGCTCTTGAAAGCCCCAGGGGAGACCAAAATTGCATTCAGACAAGGCATGCACTCCCCATGTGTGACTGAAAATGCAGCAGTTTTTTGGCAGTGCAAGTTTGGGGGCAGCAGGGGCTATAGAAGAGGCCAGCAGAGGTCATGCATCATGTGGGCCATGTGTTGCCCAACCCCACTGTTATAATAATATTATACCTTGGTCCAAACCTGTGTCTGATTATTGTCAATTCCTCCGTCTCCAAGTAGAACTAACTGAGCCCAATAAAAGCCCACCTCATGTGGTAGTTCCAAGGTTGAATGAGAGATGGGCTGCCAAAGTGTAGTCTATATAAATGATTCATTGCGAAGAAGAGGCCACTGAAATCTCTGAGCCTCTCCCTGTCAACACGGATGGTGGTGCCTGGCAATTTCCTAAAGTGTTTGTGGTAACAACCTTTAGATATTAGATATTCCTCTGGACTTGAACACGTTCCCAACATTCACATCAATATGATAAACAAACTTTCCTGAGGGAAGCGGCCGACAAGCACTTTGGGGCTGAGCCCATACCGCTGGCGATGGGAAATGGATGTGATATTTGCATGAGGAAAGGATGTTCAGATGGGCAGGACAAACAGGATTGTCTCCTGCTACTTGTTGCCTATGAAGCTGTTATTAGCGGTAAAGGAATAGGAATCAATAAAAAAGAAGACCAAGTTGGCAACCCTAACCAATGTCTGAGACATACAGCTGAAACTTTTCCAAAAACGAAGATAAAAATATAATTTCTCTCTGCCACCCTCTCTCTCAACAGCCACAAAAACACAGGGCAGAAAACGATAAATTATTTAAATGGGAATACTAGGAACTTCCTCATATAGGCTGTTCACATAATACACTAACCCACACTCAGTGGGTTGTTTGTTGAACCATGGGTGAGCACGTTGTCTGAAGGCAGCATGCTTTCTGCAGAGTAGGTTATCGTGTCGTCTGAACGCAGCCAGGGTGACTTGTTAACCAGGCAGTGTGGCTTGTTGACCACCTTGAACAACCCAACAACAAATCAAGGGTTCTCAAGGTAGCTTGTTCAAGTAAATATGGTTAACAAGCCACCCTGGCTGCATTCAGAGAACACACTAACCCACCATTCAGCACAGTTCAAAACAACCCACACTCAACCACTGAGTGTGGGTTAGCATGTTGTGTGAACAGCCTCATAGTCTTCAACCTCTGTAATTCAATTTACTCCACAGCCTCTTCACTTTACCAGAAGCATTGGGTTGGTCACTTGTATTTGCTGCTTTTATTTGTTCTGTTATTATTTTAAACTTTTTCTGCTAACTTCATTATTTCAAATTCTTAGCTCTCTCCCTCTTCTTAATTATCCTGAAGACTGGAAGGAGGAAACAAGGGATTTCTGAAAGAGAAACTCCGCACTTAAAGAGAACCCTTGTGTCTTTAAGAAGCAAAATGCAGCGGCCAGATCGATAACTGGACCAGAAGGTTTGAGCATATAACATCCACTTTGGCCCGCTTGCATTGGCTGCCTGTATTTTCCGATCCCAATTCAAGGTGCTGGTTTTAACCTATAAAGCCTTACACGGCTTGGGACCACAATACCTGATAGAACGCCTCTCCCGAAATGAACCTACCTGTATACTACGTTCAACATCTAACGTCCTCCTCCAGTGCCTCCAGAGTTGTCATGGTTGTCATTCTCTGCATGGGGCTTTCAAGGAAGGTCTCACAGCTGGACAAGCAGATTTCTCAGCATAACAGTTGAGTTGTTGCAATGGAGCACAGACTCCAGGAATTGAGATTGGGGGGTGGGGGAGTGAACTGCTTTTATTTAAATAATTGCAGGGTATCTTTGCTACCATCCTGGAGGAGAAGGCAATCAATGGCTACTAGATCTGATGGCGTGCATACACATGTTGCTGGGGAACATGGGTGGGAAGGTGCTGTTGCACCATGTCCTGCTTGTGGGTTGACAGCTGGTTGGGCACCATGCAAACAGAGTGCTGGACTAGATGGACCCTTGGTCTGATCCAGCATGGCTCCTCGTAAGAAGATCTGTACATGTCTGATGAACCGAAACATATTCTGACATACTTATGGGAAAATAGTAAGAACTCAGGCTGCCAATGCCATGCTTACAACAAAGAAAAGGATGTTGCACATAGAGGGTTCTATAAGACCACAAGGACAAGGACCCTTCTTTATGCTGGATTATAGTTGTGCTAGGTTTAAATCCAATGTGTTTCTTTTTAATTATTATTTTTCTTCTTTCTGTTGGTTTGGTTAATCTTGTTTTGAAAAATAAATTTAAAAAGGTGTGCTAGTAATTCCCATGTGCTTGCACAACTGGTAGTGCAATATCTACCTTATTTATTTAGGAGCATATCCCACTGTATTATTATTATTATTATTATTATTATTATTATTATTATTATTATTATTTATATAGCACGTACATGGTGCTGTACAGATTACACAGTAAATAGCAAGACCCTGCCGCATAGGCTTACAATCTAATAAAGTTGTAGTAAACAATAAGGAGGGAAAGAGAATGCAAACAGGCACAGGGAAGTGTAAACAGGCACCGGGTAGGGTGAGGCTAACAGTATAGAGTCAGAACAAACTCAACATTTAAAAGCTATAGGGAAAAGAAAAGTTTTTAGCTGAGTTTTAAAAGCTGTGATTGAGTTGGTAGTTCTCAATTGTTCTGGAAGAGCGTTCCAGGCGTAAGGGGCAGCAGAAGAAAAAGGACGAAGCCGAGTAAGGGAAGTGGAGGTTCTTGGGCAGGCGAGAAGCATGGCATCAGAGGAGCGGAGAGCACGAGCGGGGCAATAGTGTGAGATGAGAGAGGAGAGATAGACAGGAGCTAGACCGTGAAAAGCTTTGAAGGTCAGCAGGAGAAGTTTATATTGGATTCTGGAGTGAATTGGAAGCCAATGAAGAGATTTCAGAAGTGGAGTGACATGGTCAGAGCGGCGGGCCAAGAAGATGATCTTAGCGGCAGAGTGGTGGACAGAGACCAGCGGACTGATGTGAGACGAGGGAAGGCCAGAGAGAAGAAGGTTGCAGTAGTCCAACCGAGAGATAACCAGTGCGTGAACGAGAGTCTTGGCAGAAGATACAGACAAAAATGGTCGAATCCTGGCAATATTATACAGGAAGAAACGACAGGATTTAGCTACTGCCTCGATATGAGGAATAAAGGAGAGCGAGGAATCAAATATAAAGCCAAGACTACGAGCTTCCTTGACCGGAGTAAGCGTGACATCATTGACAGTAAGAGAGAATGAGAGGTGAGGAGAAGGTTTAGGAGGAAAAACAAGCAGTTCAGTTTTTGCCATATTAAGTTTCAAACGACGATGAAGCAGCCAGGCTGAGATATCTGAAAGACATGCCGAGATACGATCGTGGACATCAGGAGAAAGTTCCAGAGATGAGAGATATAACTGTGTATCATCGGCATATAGGTGATATTGGAGGCCATGAGATTGAATAAGCTTACCCAAGGGCAGCATGTATAAAGAAAACAGCAATGGGCCAAGCACCGAGCCTTGCGGAACCCCTACTGAAAGGGGAAAAGAGGAGGACGAGCTGCCGTTAGCCGACACGCTGAAAGAGCGACCCTCTAGATAGGAGGCAAACCAGTTATAGACAGAGCCACAGAGTCCAAGGTCATGGAGGGAATCTAAGAGAAGATCGTGATCAACCGTGTCAAAGGCCGCAGTTAGATCAAGGAGAATAGGAACGGAATAATGGCCCTTAGACTTGGCAGTGAGAAGATCATTGGTGATCTTGGTAAGGGCTGTTTCAGTGGAATGCAAAGGACGGAATCCAGATTGAAAGGGATCCAGAGCAGAGTTACTAGAGAGAAAGTCAAGACAACGAGAGTAGACCACATTGGAGCCTGCTGCCCAATACACATGCATAGGCTGGGCCTGTGCCAAAGCCTCCCTTGAGAGCAGGACTTCCAATCCAATCCTAGCCGAATGTATTTGGAAGGAAGCCCCATCAATTTCAATGGGAGCTTCTTCAGTGTGAGCCTTCGCCTTGATCACTGAAGGCCCAGGAGGTGTCAAAGAGGAAATGCAGTATCCCCACCCATTGCTTTAGTCCCAGTGCTTCCCCTTGCCTCTCCTGGATGGTGGAGCGCTGCAGTGCACCGATCAAGGACTCATAATAAGGAACTGGTGAAGCCCTGCTAGTTTTGACTCCTCAACTCCATCCTTTGGAACACAGGTATTGTGATAGATCGCAGCCTCCATAAAACTGCTAAGTGCAAAACGTAGTGACATGTTTACAAAAGCTTGTCAAGTCAATCTGCCTATACAGTGCAGTTGCTTTCTTAATTTTTGTCACTTTTTTAAAAAAGCGTCATGAGGCTGTGAAAGACAAGGAATCAGTAAGCAGAGCCATTTAAACTTCAAATAAACCCTGCACCATCTTTTTGTCAAGCAGCTTGCTGTTTTCTGCTCCGGGAGGAGACATAGCTGAGTTGGTAGATCCCCTGCTTTGCATGCAGAAGGTCCCAGGTTCAATCCCCAGCATCTCCAGGTAGGATTAGGAAAAATTCTGCCTGAAACCCTGGAGAGAAGTGCTGCCAGTCAGTGTTGACAGTACTGGGCTAGATGGACCAATGGTTTAACTCAGTATAATGCAGCTTCTTGTGTTCTTATGTTACAAACATATAAGGCATTCTGCTTACCGTGTGTGAAAAGAAGAGTGTGCCAGCCCCACTCCCTTCCATGGTTGCAGCTGTCGCCCTATGCGTATGTAGAGTGATGGTAGGAAGAGAATTTTCCAGGGTTCTTAACTGTGTGGAGGGCCTCCTGTCTTCACACTGTCCCTTTACACACATCTCTTCACATGTTCTTTCAACACAGTAAGTAGAATGCCTGAAGACAGCTACAAGCAATCTTGGATCTGTCAATTGCTGTCACTGTAATGTGAATCAAGAAATCTATTCCTTAGATGAATTAGAAGATTTCTATTGTCTGAATTCAGTAACACGGACACAGTAATACGGACTTCTTTCCAAATTGCTGATTGAGCTCATTCTGTTCTTAGGGCTCCTTCTCTGGGTTACTATGGCGGCAAGCCTCTAAACACCTACTTGGGAGTAAGTCCCATTGAACTTAGTGTGGCTTGCTTCTGAGTAGACATGTATAGGGTTTGCTCCAGAAAGCTCATTATCCCATGCTAAGAGAGGGTCTCCAAACTGGTATCGCACAAGGGCTTATCTTCTTTATGCTTTCTTAAACTTGTGTGGCATTAAGAGAAGGGCTTATTCTAAACCACAAGTGGATTACTGTGTTTCACCATGCCAACAATCTATAATACTTCTCCCACCTCCTGCTCTGGTTTATCACAGCATGGGAAATTCAATGAACGCCAGTGTGGTGTAGAGGCTAAAGTGTTGGACTGCGAGTCGGGAGATTCGGGTTCTAGTCCCCACTCAGCCATGGAAACCCACTGGGTGACTTTGGGCCAGTCACACACTCTCAACCCAACCCACCTCACAGGGTTGTTGTGAGGATAAAATGGAGAGGAAGAAGAGGAGGATTATGTACACTGCCTTGGGTTCCTTGGAGGAAAAAAGGTGGGATATAAATACAATAAATTCAGGGGATGCCATTTTTCAGGATGAGAAGGGCCAAGGGCACAAAACCACCACAATGACTGCAATGAGGAAGCTCAGCAGTGCAATTGCTATTATGAAGCCTGGTGCAATGGCACTAAAATCAAGAGGAGCTCCGTCATTGTTCCCAAACGCATGTACATCATGCCCATGCACCCCGAGGAAGCTTTTTCTTATTGTTTAACTTAAGGCTAACTTCATGTAATGAAACACCATTGTTTCATGGCCAGATTTGAGAAATGACTGTGTTATGTTTTGTTTTGTTCATTCTTATACCCTGCCTTTGCATGTGGCCCAAAACATTCAGAACACAGAACACAAAATGAAAATAAAAACGTAAGAATGGATCATGCACATTGAAAATAGTACAAATGTCCTTTCCCCCTTAAACTTTCCCTATCACTGAAGTCATATGAAATGGAATATTAAGTATGGAAGTCAGTACGTTTTCTTGAACCGGCTTGTCCGCTGCCTTTTACTCTAAACCCTTTTCTAACTGCAGGTACTTTACCAAGAATTAATGCTTAGAGCAGAATTTAAAAAGTGAATAATGGGCCAAGCCCAGGCCGCATGTACTGGTAGTTCTTTTTACAGGAACAAAGGGTTTGGTCAGAAACTATATTTATTTGATTGTTTTGCTTTTCCTGAAGGAGTTGGGATACAGAAACCTCCAGAATGGGGCATGGGGAGGGGGTGAGATCGTGGGAGGGGGGAGAGAAAAAATGCAGCAAGAAGAAACATGAAAGCATCTGCAGTATTTTCGGAGGCCCCAAGCATCATGGACACCCCCACCCCCTTGGGCGGTTGTGCCCCCTGGCGGATAGGATGAGCCTTTGAGAATCCAGACCCATAAAGAAGAGGGTCGAGCAAGCGCTGGATGCTCCCCAATCGGTCTCCCCTTCCTTCCCTTTGCTGCGATTGGACCACGTGCCCGGCTCGGTCCGGTCCCCTCCCCAATCGGTTCTCCCAGGATCAGCGCACGCGCTTTGTTGCCAGCCGAGAGAGGCAGAGCGAGAGCAGCCGCTGCGGCGCTGGAACAAGCTTTCAGCACCGCGGAGTTGCGGACAGCGCCTTCCCCGCCCTACCGCCAGCCCTCAAAGAACGGGAAAGGGCGCCCAGGGCCATGGAGCGGGGCGCGGCGGGCTCCCACTCCCTGGACGGGGGCGCGGCGGCGGCGGCGGCGGCGGCGGCGGCAGGCGGCGAGAGAGCGGAGGCGATGCGCCCGGAGAAAGGCGGCTGCTCTCCCAGGTGAGGCTCCGGCACCAGGCGCGCGCTTGGGCTGGAGCGATGCCGGGCTCGCTGCCTGCCCGCCGGTGCCCTCCGCCCCCACGTCCTTGGGATCCTTCTCCGCGCCTCCCCCCCCCCCCTCATCGCGCGCACCATCTCCACGCCAGCCCGCTTCGTTGCCGGCCAGCAGCATCCCCAAGGCGAGCCGTGCCTTTCCCAGACAATGGAGGCGATCTCCCTTGGGCTATGGGAGGCAGCGGGGGGGGGGGGGGGGCGGCGGAGGGAGGGACCTGCTGCTGCTGCTGCTTCCAGCAACCCTGCAGCCGCCTTGGCTGCGTCCCCGCCGTCAGCGGCTCACCCTTCCTGGAAAAGTTGCCATTGCAGCGCGAGGGGTGGGCGAGGCAGCGGGAGAAGCCACGCTCCGCCTCGTGCGCCGGCTGGGTCCGAAACGACCTCTTGCTCTCCGCCGAGAAGGTCCCGAGGTTTGACCCAGTGGATCCAGGCGACGCCTCCCCCCCACCCCCGACTTCGTGGGTGTGCTCCTTTCTCGGGATACTGCGGGAAGGTGGGGGAGCTGTGAGCCGCCAAACTCTTGCGCTGCGCCCGCTGTCACTTCACGACGCGATCCCAGACAGAAAGAGAGGGGGCGAGAGCGCGCGCGCCTTCGCCAGTCGGAGCGCGGCTAATGTCGGAGCATGTTCTACTAGCGAGATCAAGCGAGCCCATCTGCGCATCTGTCGCCACGCGGCTCGTGTGCCTTTTTGCCTTCTCGATTAAAGTGACGTGCCTTGCCCTAGATCTTCGAGGAGAGCCGTCAGGCGGAGACGATTCCCTCCCGCGGCCCACAAAATCCAATCAAGCAACCACGCTCCGCGGTGGCGCCACAAACAAAAGGGACGAGAGGCAAAGAGACAGTGGAGCGAGGCTGGTGGCTCCGATTTCGGGGGTGGGGGGGAGGCTGTGAATCCGTTCGGGGTCCGTATTCTAAATCCATCCCGGACCTATCTTGGAGATGGGGTTCAGCACCTTAGACAGCTCCTTTAGGGTTCTGGCTGGTTCTGATTGAAACCCAGAATGGATTCACGGCCCCACCAAAACTGGAGCCATCAGCCTCCACTAGGCAAAGGTTATTGCGCCCAGATCCCGCCCCCGCTCGAGAAATATCAAGGAGGCAGAGCCGGGGCGGGGCGGGGCAGCTTTTTATATGTATTATATGTTATGCGGGCTGTTTCGGTGTCTATATAACACTGGCTGACCCTGCCAGTCATTGGGGGCCGGATACACAAGCAGTAAATGCAACCATCCAGAATAACTACAGCCCTGAGGAGATGATTTTTCCTTGCAGGTTGCAATGGCACGGAACCAACCCAGACATTATCAGAGGAAGACATCCTAATGATAGTCCTTAGGCAAGAAAGCAACCGGGGGTTAGGATGTGAGTTCAGGAAATGTTGTTTAAGGAGAGCCCCCTGCTGGGGGTAACTTCCAGGGCTGTTGGCTCTGGAGATGCAGGCATTTGCAATCAATGTGCATAGCTTAAAAATGAGGTCTGCAAACTTGGATCAACTCAATCACAGATTTAATGAGGGATCTACAATTAACACTGCCATCCTGTGCAGCAGAAATAAGTCCCACTGAGTTCAATGGGACTTATTCCCAGGCAAGTGCATATAAGAATGCAGCCTAAATCTATTTAATTGCTTTTAAAGGTGATTTTAATTATTGTATTTACAAATAACAAATAACTGAAAAAAAATTAACAAGTGGACTTCGGAGTAAGTAAGACCCAGGTGTGTGCCTGGTTTTGCAGATAAGCAAAGTCAGAACTGATAAGAAACATGGTGGTGGTTGTTTCTGATTTTGCAAGCAAATCTAGCCTTTCAAGCGAAACTATTATGACATACTTTTCTTTCTAACCATATGGACCACAGGCAAGTGAAGCTGACTGTGCTGATTGGGAGCATTATCACATGAGGGGGAAATCACATTTCCTTCCCTTTGCTTCTCCACCCCACCCCCATTTTTGTCCTTCATTACTTCCTCTTTCTTCCTGAGAGGAAGGAGGAAGTAGAGATGATGTGGCCCATTCAAGGGCCGTTTTTATCACACTGCTTTTCCTGCACAAAGCAGGAGATTGCAGCACATTCCATTTTTTAAAAAAGTCAGATTAAAAGGGGTCTATTTTGCAACAGAAAAACAAGGAGAAAGAGCGGGAGGCACTCAGGAGGCGGACAGCATCATCTAAATGACACACAAACATCCATAAGTGTGCAGTAGAGAGTGTGCAATAAAACACTCGTCTGATGATGCCCTAGAACTCAGTAAGGCATTATTATTATTATTATTATTATTTATATAGCACCATCAATGTACATGGTGCTGTACAGAGTAAAATAGTAAATCGCAAGACCCTGCCGCATAGGCTTACAATCTAATAAAATCATAGTAAAGCAATAAGGAGGGGAAGAGAATGCAAACAGGCACTGGGTAGGCATTGAACTCAATGTTGAGTAATCTCAACTTTCATGAGGGATGGGTTGATTAATGACTAATGATAATGACTAAGTTAAGTCTCCATGTTCAGAGGCAATATACCTCTGGATATTAGGTGCTGTGTATGAACAGCAGGGAACGGGTGTTGCCTTCATGCTAGTGGAGGCTGGTGGCTCCAATATCAGTGGAGTGGTGAATCTCACTGCTTTGTGCCCTTTTGGCAAGCTTCCCAAGTGGCCACTGTTGGGAAGAGAATGCTGGACTAGTTGACTTTTGGACTGATTCAGAAGGGTTCTTCTATTCAGTATCAATGTCTTTTAAACTTTGATCTTCCACAGTACTGATGGGTCTTGCATTTATTTATTTATTGAAGCTGTTCTCAAATTTGAAGGGGGGATCATATAAGATGTCCTTTCCTTGAACAATGAGCAGCATGCTGACAAACTATAGGTTATCTCATTGTCCAGAGACACTTCCTTCAAGTTCTTCATAATATTTATTTATTTATTTATTTATTACATTTTTATACCGCCCAATAGCCGAAGCTCTCTGGAGCCTCTATTGAGGTTTTGCAACACACGCACACACATTTAAAATTAATGCACTGACTGATTAAAAGCCAGAGTAGTTGAAGTGGTGTTTTGTTTTTTAAAATCAATTTCTTGACAGCCCTAGTGAAGATATGGGCAGGTACCTATTATACAACGCCAAAGAAGAACATACAGCACCATGTACATTGATGGTGCTATATAAATAAATAAATAAATAATAATAATAATAATAATAATGAAATTTGCATTTACAGTCTGCCTGGTAAGAGTTCTGTGAAATGCAAATGCTTCCTTAATTCCCACCTCCATACAAGTAGGTCCAACAGAAGACATTGGGTTGGATTCCAGATTTAGCCATAGTTAAGAGTAGACCCATTGAAATTAATGGGATTTACATTAGTCATTGATTTCCATGAGTCTACTCGAAGTATGACTAAATCTGGATCCAACCCATTGTTGATGAGCTAGTCATTTATTTAAAAAGCTCTCTGGAGCATTCCATGCAGGCCTAGAACCTAAATCCTTATATAACCAAGGTTATGTCATTGCTGACTCAGCCCAAAGTGATGTCATTGCTACTTTAGCCTCAAGTATATTCCTATCACTTTCTGCTTGCTTATATCTATTGTCTATTGTTGGGGAATACTAGACAAAATTTGTCCGTAGGCTCTGTGCTAACCCACCGTTCCAAGGTGGCTTAGTCAAGCTCCACCGGCAGCTATTTCTCCACCTCACCAACACTTGCACAGGTCCTTGTAAAATGAAAGGTCTTGAGAAGAACTTTCAAGAGGCATGCCTGACAAAATAGGTATCCAAATCTAAAAATAAAAATGGATCAGTCTTTAACGTGGCAGAAACATGTATTTTGTATCTTATTATGACCTGGTTTGCACATAATGCTAACTGGGTTTATTTAACCCATGGTTAACCCATAGTTTGTTGCCTTACCCAGGGTTTGTCTGTCGTATGAATATGAGGAATATTCACAGAAAAGTTTCAGGGCTTTTAGTATTGTCATGCAATATAGCAAGAGGATTCCTTCGTAGTCCATTGGCTGTTGCGATTTCAGTTTATTGTTTTAACTGTAACAGTAAGGGAAGGTTTACAAGTGACAGTATGGTTCTAACGTGTCAGACAGCTCTGAGATGGGAATTCCATATGGTGGTCACCTTTGCAAACCCCTAGGGGATTGGTGGAAATGAGGATGATCACAGGTGCCCATCATCTCGACTTCCCATCCCAGAGGTATCTGACCTGTTAGCATCATATTATTACCATACTTTTTTTTTTTTAATTTTTATTCATTTTCAACACTATATAAACATAGATAAACATTTCCAAAATATAACTGAAACTAACACAATAAGAAAAAAAATACATCAAATATCTGCTGCATACATATTGAATAATTGTTGAGTACAAATATCAAAAACTATTACATATGCCTTATCACTCTACAACATCTTCATTCTTAACATAAATGTGCACCCCCCACCTCGGGATCATTCTTGAGTCCAAAATCTAATCATTTCTTCTGCTGGTGGTTTCCCACTTCCCTTAGTAAACACGAACACTAGGAACTGTTTCCAGATTCCTTCGAACTCATTTATTTTAGTTACGCCTTTTCTCCACTTAATATTACATGTCAGTTTATCATTAATGGCTATGTCCCATACTACTTTATACCATTCCTCAATAGAATATTCCCCTTGGATCTTCCAGTTCCTAGCTATCATCAATCGTGCTGCAACCAACAAACTCGATATCAGCTCTATAGTTCCTTTTCCACACTTTATATCTTCAAATAGTGACAGCAATGCTATTTTTGGTGTTTGTTCTATTTTCATTCCCACTATTTCTTCAATTTCTGAAAACACCATCTTCCATAATCTTTGTACATATTTGCATTGCCACCACATATGTAAATACGTTCCTTTTTCCCCACATCCTCTCCAACAATTTGCTGAATGTTGATCACTTATCTTATTCAATCTAACCGGGGTTAGGTACCACCTCCATAAAATTTTAAAATAATTCTCCTTTATTCTTACTGATAAACTTCTCAACACTCTTTGTTTCCATAGTCCCTCCCAGCTCTGTCGCCCTATTTGTATCTTCAAATCTGATTCCCAAATCATTTTCTCTGTATTCTCTCTAAACTCCTTCTCTAACAATATTTTATATATTTCACTCATTAATCCTTTTGAAACTATACTACTTCCTTTTCCTTTCTCCTTACTTACTACTAATTCTTCAAACCTCGTCATCTTTCTGCACATTCTATTATCTTTAATCCACTTTTTATTCCATTGCTCTAATTGACCATATTCTAGCCAAGATAGCTTCTTCTCCTTTAACAAATTTTCCATATCTTCTCTTGTTTTAATATCTCTTACCCAATCCTTTAATTTTATTTTATTTTTCTCTTTTAATATTTTACATAATCTACCCTTTAGATCCTCTGGGAAATTCTTTAACATTATTATCGGTGCTAAGGGAGAGTTGCTCGGAAGCAGCTTCCCTTTAAATTTACTCCAAATTTCCCATTGAGTCCTCAGGAGTGGATTATCTATACTTCCAACCCACTTTCTTCCTCCATCTTTAAAAAAAACATTCTCCAGATTCATCTCTACCTTACTTATAATTTTTTCTTCCATCCAATATAAATCTCCTACTCCCATAATTGCTTCTACAACATGTCTTAATCTATTTGCTACGTAGTATAATTTTATGTTTGGGAGACCCATTCCCCCCTTTTTTTGGCTTAGGTACCAATTATTTTTATTCACTCTTGCTCTCTTTTCTCCATTACAATATTTATTAATAATATTTTGCCAACTTTTTATCTCGGTTTCTGATATTTTTATAGGTAACATCCTAAATACAAAATTAATTTTAGCTAATATCTTCATTTTTATCAAAGCTATTCTCCCAAACCAAGATAAATTTAATCTTTTATATTTTTCCAATTTCTCTAGTACCTCCTTCTTTAACCTCGTTAAATTTTCCCTTTCTAAATTCTCTAGATTTTTTGTAATTTTAATTCCCAAATATTTAATCTCGTTCTTAACTTTCAATTCCATTCCCTTAACTTCCCAATCCTTTTCTTCCCTCTTAGTATAGTTAAACAACATCATCTCTGATTTAGACCAATTTATTTTTAACCCTGTAATTTCCTCAAATTCCCTCAACTGATATTTAATTCTTTCTAATTTTCTTAATGGATTCTTAATGGTCAATAAAGTATCATCCGCAAACATGTTTAGCTTTATTTCCCTTACCTCTCCAATTCCTTCTAATTCTTTATCCTCCCTTAGTGCCTTCGCCAAAACTTCCATAACCATTACAAAAAGGACCGGCGAGAGCGGACATCCTTGTCTTGTTCCTCTGGCTAGTCGTATCTTTTCAGTAAGTCCGTCATTTACCACCACTACCGCCGTATTTTGGGAATATAGCTGTTCTATTACATTTTTAAATTTATTTCCAAATCCCAATTTATCTATAATACTCTTTAGTGCCTGCCAGCTCACACAATCAAAAGCTTTAAAAATATCTAATGCCATAATACCTGCCTTAATATTTGCTTTTTTTATTACATTTATTACATTTAAAACTCTACCCACTAAATTATGCATATGTCTTCCTACCACAAACCCACATTGATCTGCTCCTATATATTCTGCCAAGAATTTATTTAATCGTTTGGCCATAATAGATGTAAAAATTTTAGCATCCTGATTTATTAAAGAAATAGGTCTATAAGAATCGGGATTAGTCAAATCTTTATCTGGTTTTGGGATCAGAATTATCACTGAATGTTCCCATGATTCAGGTATCTTCTCTCCTGATAATATCCTATTATAAAGTTCCATTAATTTTGGAACTTAATACTTAATACCATACTTAATATTCTATTATGTCTTTGGCTACTGTAATAATTTGTACACTGGAAGAATGGGGTGGGTTCATGATGTCACTGGTGCCAGCCAATCAGTGCTCTCCACAGTTGTCATCTGCTTTTCCTCAAGCTCAAACCTAGGGAGAAGAACAAATGGAGACTAGCGCTTTCACTACGACTCCACCTCTCCGGCTGTGTATGCCTGTACATATCCTTATTCCTGGGCTCCCTCCCCATTTCCACTGATCAGATTATGAACTCCTGGTTTCTGGCCAAAACAGGTTTCAACTCTGAATTGGCTTATGAAAGTGATTGGGGAGAGGCAAATAAGGAGAAGCAATCAAGCAGCTGTGATGCAAAATTAGAGCTGTTGACATACACTGCTTCCTCTTTGCTGTCTGCTTAGCTGAATCTCAGGTTCATTTCTTTCTTTCTTGGTTGCAGCCAGCAGGGCTGGATAAGAGCCATCGGACCACAACTTTAAAGCTGCAGGCTGTTACTGTTCTGTGACTGGAAGCACGTTTTTTGTTCACATTGGTGCCTCGACATTACTGTTGCAGTGCTATGACTGGGAACCTCACTGCCCCACCCCCAAATCTCTCTTTTTGTTGCTCTTTTTCATTGGATCATCATTAGTGAATTAATGGATGAACATAAATATGACTGAATCCTGGTATAGTGAAGATAACAGTGTCTCTTGATTAAATGACATTGGCATATGATCTTTTCCTTAGAAAATCATCTTAGCAGGCTGCCCAAATGAGGGGATGCATAGATTGCTGCTAACAAATAGCATTAGCTTCCCTGTTAATCACTGGTGGTCATAGCAAAAACATTTTATGAGCTAGAGAGAGAGACAGTTAATTTTCTTAACACACAGGACCTTTTTGCATGTAATGGTGGCAAATCGTGGGTTAAGAACTAATCGTAGGTTAACTTTGGATTGTTTAACCCATGACCAACCCATAGTATTTAGCTTTGCACATCACAAAGCAACCAATCAGAAGTTGAATACCCAAAGCAGCAGAAGCATGCCCATAGCATGCAGCCCAGCAAATTCTGGCTCGACTAATGCACCATTTGCTGCCGTTATGTGCAAACTGTGTCACAGTCAACAATAGTTTCAATCATAACACAAATGCCACCTAGCCATCTAAAGTAAAATCCAACTGAGCTGGATTTAATTTAATTTTTAACCCAACCTGTCAACCTGATCCTTAAGGGAAAATGCAACTGTGTCAAGAACGGACTGAATACTACACACAATTGGACAAATCACCCACCAACAGTACTTCCAACTTATCTGGATTAGCGCTCATCCATCCATTACTGACATCAGGCATCTTTTCTGAACTTTCTCTACCTCACCTAAGAGCATAAGAAGAGCCCTGCTAGTTCAGACCAAGATCCGTCTTGGAAATAAAGTACACTGATGACACCTTACTCCAAATTTCTGAACTCCCTCCTCCACTGGTTTAATGATTAAACAACATGGGAGACAAAACAGAGTCCTGCAGAATTCCATAGCAGAAAAGTTAGCACAGAGCTATAGTCACCCAGCACTTTCTTCTAGAAATAATCTGACATATAGGAACGGAACCACCAAGACACAGTGTCAAGAACTCAGCTTTCCTTTGTACTATGGCTGTGAGATCATATCCAACGTTCCTTTTTCATTCTGAACTGATTGGGAGCTCTCTCCATTTGGCCAAGCCGAAACAGCAGATAGTGATGCAACCACCTGCGAATCTGCTATGGCCCGGGGAGGGTGGGGGGACTCCAGTCTTCAAGGCCAGAGTAAGACTTTGTTAATTGGGTTGAATGATCTCAGCTGCATTCCTGTGGGAAAGTCCCCCCACCCTTCTAGGGCTTAGGAATGCTGCTGGAATTGGCCTATGATTGGTTGCAGGAGATCTTCCTGAAGTTGTCAGGGTCCTGAAGATTAAAAGGGAAGGCTGAGAACTGCCCAGTTGTCTCCACTTACCTGTGTCAACTTGCCCTCAGGCTTGCAAGGTTTTGGATCCTCGATTGGGCCCTGTCCTTTGTGGGGACCTTACTTCAGTAATGAATAGGATAGGCTTAGGTATAGGGTGACCATATGAAAAGGAAGACAGGGCTTCTGTATCTTTAACGGTTGTATTGAAAGGGAAATTTCAGAAGGTATCATTCGTATGCATGCAGCAGCTGGTGAAATTCCCTCTTCATCACAACAGTTAAAGCTGCAGGAGCCCTGCCCTCTTTTGTATTTGTTGACTCTGCAGCTTTAATTGTTGTGATGAAGAGGGAATTTCACCAGGTGCTGCATGCATACAAATGACAATTGCTGAAATTCCCCCTTTCAATAAAATTGTTAAAGATACAGGAGCCCTGTCCTCCTTTCCATATGATCACCCTACTTAGGTATTGCTTTGTTACATTGCCTGGCGTATTATTCAAAAGATTCTCTTTGATCTTTGTTTGTCTTTCTTCCCTTTCCCCTACCCAAATAAACTTCATATCGTTCTCTAAAGCTGTGTGTCTAAAGCTTCTTCCAGGTAAACCTGAGTACCAAATTCAGCACCTTCTGCTGGGTTCATGGCTACCATGTAACACTTCAAGATTGGGAGCTGGAAATAGAACATGTTGGCTTGAACCCTGATTTTAGTATCTCAAGTCTGTCCTGAAAGGTCTGAGAGACTGAGGTAGATGTAAAGGGGTGGCGGCAATCTACCAAAGTAGTTGCGTATTCCTGCCTACACTGCAGGGAGTTTGGCAACCCCCAGTCTCCCTTTACCAATCCCCAGAACCAGCAGACCTTCCAGAAGGATGCTGTAGCCGATGGTATCAAAAGCTGCTGAGAGGTCCAGAAGAATTAGCAGAGTCACACTGTCTCTGTTGTTCTCCCAGCATGGCTCATCCATCATCTATCAGGCTGACCAAAGCTGCTTCATGTCCAAAGCAGGGACAGAAGCCAGATTGAAATGAATCTAGATAATTGCTGTCGTCCAAGACTGGACTTGATCTGCCACCACCCGTTCAAGCATCTTGCCCTAAAACATGGAGGTTTGCAATTGGCCAATAGCTGGAACAATAATTAAGGCCCATGTCGTTATTGCGCATAAAAATGATGTGCTTGTCATTGGATTTGAAGGTCAGCATGAGATAGATTCAAAGGGCATGTGCGGTTGACCAGCAGATGAAAAATGAGACACTGGCAGAAATAAATTACCCATCGCTGCCTCACAGCATTTTATATATATATATATATATATATATATATATATATATATATTGAATGCTGACATAGCACATCTTCCATCAGAAAGCAAAAATAAATTAAAAATCCACTAATCTTGCTGGGGTCTCCTCCTTGGGTGTAATGAGGCAAAGGAAGGCCTGAAGATAGTTTTGCTGGTTTGTTTGGCCACATGAAAAATAAATATATTGAGCTATTTAGGTCCTTTATTTTTCTCAGTTCAAAAATCTAGCTTCCTGGATCCTTGCAAGTTTATGGCTTTTGGCTACCCCAAACCCTCATGACGGGTTGAAATCAAAATAATTGGCTGCTTGGGGTTTCTGTTAAGATTCAGGTCATGCTGTGGTGAAGGGCAACCTAAAGGACAGGGGAACTACTGTATGACCTTTCTTCAAAGAAATGGGCTATGAGGCAGAGTGAGAGGGTGTCCCTGGGCAGCAGGTGCAGGAGGAGGAGTGGCAGCCTGTTGGAAGAGAGATCTGTGTGTGCCACGTGGGCAGCCCTATTGCCCCTAAGCCAGCCTGCTGCCCTCAGGCACGGTTGAGAATGCTGCCGCACGGCTGATACTGAAGGAAGATTCGGCGCTCAGTCTGGCTGCTGGCTGCACAAGGAATCCGCGGTGGGAGGTCAAACCCAGTCAGAACTCTAAAGGAGCTTTCCAAGGTTCAGCACCTTGGGTAGCTCCTTTACACTGGCTCTGACTGAAACCCAGAGTAGATTCGCCCTCCAGTGATGTCAGAGCCACCAGCCTTCCCTGGGTGTGACAACTGTCAAATACCCTCTGCAGGGAAACTCAGCAGGCTCCCACTTTCCCCACTGCAAAATCTTTTCTATCAGGCAGACATTCGAGCGATTCTCTTTCTGCTGTTTTTAAAATATTTTATAGCATTTCAGTTTTGTCGTTGCTGTTTTTACGGTACTATGCTATATGTGTCTCAGAAGAAAGTCCCACTGAGTTAAAGGGATTTCCTCCCAGGTCAGTAGGAAAAGGGCTACAATCTGACAGTGCTATCCCATACATGTCTACTACTCCAAAGTAAGCACTATTGAGTTCAATGGGACTTTCTCCAGGTTATAGCATTGCACCCTTCACATTTTATTGTCTATTTCTACTGTCTGTTTCTATAGTGATCTTTCTTTTTATGATGATGATGATGATTGCTTATATGTGTGTCTCTTTATGTTCATTATATGTAGAAAAGCAGGGTAGAAACAAAACGAAATTTATTTACTTATTTATTTGCCATATTGGTATACTGCTCCACATCCAAGATTTTGGAGTGGTGAGCAGCAGATTGGATAAAAACAGAATGAATAAAAGTAAGGACATTTCTGCTTACAGGGAGAAGGTAAACTCAGAGCTTTGTCAGGCCTGCGTTACTGTGCCAGAAATCAGGAAGACGGAGCCCAGCCCCAATGCAGTTCCATGGGGAAAGAGATGCCCAGTCCACCATTGCCCCATCGAGGCTTCTCCCAGCTCAGGGAGGTACCACCAGCCCTCATCCAGCCACCGGCATGCGCCCATCTCCACCCGATCCAATGGCCAGGTGCCATTGGGCTCCCAGGACTGCTTCCAACCTCACCTCTACTATCAATGCAACCAGCAGGAAACCCAAAGCAGCTACGCCTTGCCCCCTCTGCCGGGGCACGGGGAGAGAGCGACTTTGTGTTCCCATCACTCCAGCGGGGATTCATCCTCAACTCCCCGCCACGAGACTGCAGAAAGCCGATGGAAACAGTGGTCACATGACCACCAGCAGCAGCTACGGCCGGTGCAACATCATGTCGTAACGGTCAGGTAAGAACAAATCTTTGCTGCGGGGTCCATCGGGTCTCCTTCAGCGAGGGACAGAGAGATGTCCTCCTAGCCTGCTCTGTGGAGTGAGGTTACTCTATGGCAAGGGAGGAAAACCTCTAGTAGTTGGGGGTGCATTGCCCTGTCCCCAGAACTAACCACGCCCCTCACTCTACACACCCTATAGCAGCAAATTTGGCAGCGGAGGCAGAGGAATGCAAAATCAGCCAGGAGGCCACACGCGAACCGCAGGGCATGCGTTGCCCACCCCTATGGTGACCATGTATCATACTTGACAGAGGACTCTCCTCTATTTTAATTGATTAATTGAGGGTGCAATCCTATGCATGTTTAGATAGAAAAAAAGTCCTACAGCTCCCAGCATGCTCCAGTTGGCTGAGGCATGCTGGGAGCAGTAGGACTTTTTCCTGTCTAAACATGCATAGGATTTTGCCTTAAGACCTTTTTATTCTCTCAGGCACTTTAGTTTTTCAGTTTGTTTCAAATCTTTATTATATTAAATGTTTTTGCACTTCTGCTTGGTTATTATTTTTATTTTAATATTGTAGTTTTACATTGTATTTGATCGGCTGCATTTTATTGTCTTGTATTTAATGATTTTAATTGTTGCGAACTGCCCAGAGAGCTTCAGTTCATGGCGATATGAAAATGTAATGGATTAAAGCACGAACGTACAATTCACAAATAAATATATGCGGCCATATACATGGACACACAGAGCAGGAGCAGCAGCTAATGGGCTTTTTAAAGCAACTTATGCAGACTGGAATAAATGTGGTTTCCGGGGGCTGCCCTCTGTTGGAAGGCATCCCCTGTTTGAAGGGCTGTCCATTCCCGATCTGGCTTAAAGATAAAGAGCCATAAGAAGGGAGGGCAGCAGGGGCCTTGAAATTGCCCAGTTGCAGTAGACACCTGGACAGCAGACTCCCACAGGTTGCCTGGTCAAGATAGCACTCTTCAAATACTTAAAAGGTTGTCACACAGAGGAGGGCCAGGATCTCTTCTCGATCATCCCAGAGTGCAGGACACGGAATAACGGGCTCAAGTTAAAGGAAAGCAGATTCCAGCTGGACATCAGGAAAAACTTCCTGACTGTTAGAGCAGTGCGACGGTGGAATCAGTTACCTAGGGAGGTTGTGGCCTCTCCCACACTAGAGGCCTTCAAGAGGCAGCTGGACAACAATCTGTCAGGGATGCTTTAGGGTGGATTCCTGCATTGAGCAGGGGGTTGGACTCAGTGGACTTATAGGCCCCTTCCAACTCTACTATTCTATGATTCTATGATTCCCCACTGCAGTGAGATGCATGACATCACTATTTAAATTATAGTAATTATTTCTAAATTTGCATATCGATATATATATTAGCACATGAAAATTGTATTCAAATTTGTGCCCTCTTTTGTCCTCTTTTTCTGGCGATACTTTTCCTCTTCTTTGGTGATGCCGAAAGGGCCAACTCCCCATGCCTCAGAAGGCCTCTCTGCGTGTTTTGCTTCTTGGCGTATACGCTCAGCGTTCGAGCACCTCCTCGGCATGCAGAATGCCCCAGGTTCAATCGCACAATATCTCCAGGTAGAAAAAGATTAGGCAGCAGGTGTTTCTGTCGCCAGTCTGAGGAGACGTTTCTGGGCTAGATGGACGGTTTGACCTGGGATGAGGCAGCTTCCTTTGTTCTTAAGCTGCGTTAAGTGCAGAAGGCACACCTAAAAATAAGAATACAACACAGATATCCCGTGTCCATTAGGAAACCAAGATGGGTTATGGCTCCCTCTTGGGCAAGGAGAGCTACTTGCACTCCCCCCACACACACCAAAACTGCCAACTTCGATTCAGCTGTTCAATAAGAGTTTCTGAACTATTATATTTTCCTTTTATTATGTTTTTTTCTTAAAACAGTGAATTTGTATAAAACTGTGACCCTTAAAGGGCAGTACTGCGCCCCTCTGAGGTCTGCGCCCTAGGCAGCTGCCTAGTTGGCCTAATGGTAGTGCCGGCCCTGCTCTTAGGTATACGTTCAGTGGCAAATCTGAGTGTTCAGCCTATAAGGGAAGGGCGTTGAAGATCTCTCAATCCAGGGGCCAAATTCTGTTTTGGAGGAGCTCTTGGGAGCCACATTCCAATGGTGGGCGGGGTCCGAAAGCAAAAGGGATGGGCCCAAAATGCCAACATATTTTAGCTTCATTACTGCCCATAATTAAGCCTCAGGAGAGACATTTCAAGCTTTTGGAATGGGGAATGGCACAAAAGCTGGAGAACCGCCAGGCTATAATGCTGGGCCAGGAGAAGGGGAAGGGGAAGGGGGGGGGGTGTCTGGGAAACCCCGGGGGGGGGAGGTGGCGCATTGGGACCCCAGTACTGAAGCTCTGCTCTCCTGATGTAAGATTTGAAATGGCCCAGGGGATGCCAGTGGATTTATGGACACACCTCCGTCTCATTTATTTTAACTCTTCCCGTATTATTCATTTCCCATAGGCACATATATAAGGGACAATAGTTACTTTATTTTGATCCTAAAACTGCTTGACTGGCTGAAATGTAATGAGCCTCATTCTGGCTTCAGGCCAGCCTAAAGGATGTTTGCTGTATTACTTCTAAGACATTAATGCACTCTTGGGAGTTCAGCCTACCCCTAAATCTCCATGAAGACGTCATGTCTGTATTATAAATCTAGGCATCCGTCCCTTGTGAACTGCTTTTCCATTTTGCCCTTCATCTGTTTTCCCTCCAAAAATATCCCTGTGCATTTTAGTTTAACAATTAAATTTTCATAAAGTTTTAGAGGCAAAAACAAACTCCTAAAGATTCACACAGGTCTTTCAAAAGTTGGGTAAAATGTAGGCCTATTAGAGCTCTTTTTTCCAGTTGTACAAGCAACAGGATTTTGTTTTAGACAGAACTGAAATTAATTTTGGTGTGTGTGTGTGTGTGTGTGTGTGTGTGTGTGTGTGTGTGTGTGCACACGCGCGCATGTGTGTCTGCTGGTTATTCTTAAATAAATTCTCCTAATTAAAATTTGCTTGCCAAAATTCCAGTTGGTAGTTACTTAATTTGAATTTTGTTTTCAGCATTCTCAGCTTTCGATACTTCTGGATTTGAATGCCATGA
This sequence comes from Elgaria multicarinata webbii, assembly GCF_023053635.1. Taxonomy (NCBI): domain Eukaryota; kingdom Metazoa; phylum Chordata; class Lepidosauria; order Squamata; family Anguidae; genus Elgaria; species Elgaria multicarinata. The sequence goes on along the minus strand of NC_086172.1, from coordinate 132,068,090 downwards.
TTCTTTGCGGGAATAAGATCGGTTCTTTTACATGAATGGGCACGTGCTTTGAGTTGGGGAATACCTTTCTATATGTTTCATTTTACAGCCACTAGATGGTGGCGTGGTTATATTGCAACTCCAGAATTTAACAGGAAAGAATTGCACTTTGAAGTCTTCTTTCAGATTTTCCCCAAATTTTTTTAAAGTGAGATAAAGCTCAAAAAGTGTGGGAGATACCCTGGAGGTTGACTGCATCGTGTAAAGGACCTGCAAACTTCCAAGAGTGACCAAATCATGAGCATACAATTAAGCCCTGAATCTGAGATTTATGTATTTTCACATATTTCTATGTCATCAGTAATACTATTATTATTATTTATTATTATTTATTTATATAGCACCATCAATGTACATGGTGCATTCCTTTAATTTGAATATTGGCTTCAGCATTTGCAGCTTTGGATACTATTGGATTTGAGTGTTGTTGTGTGTATGTTTTAAAATGTGTAAAAATATTGAATCTGGCAGGTTGCTATTTATTTATTTTAAAGGATTTCTATGTCGCCAGTCATACTTAGCATGATTTCTTTAAAATTCAACAGCAAGAGTTAAGATCAAAGGGGATAATCCCATTCCCTCACTACATGCTTTGCTCTCCCTCCCGTACGCTCTGCTCTGCATGCATAATTCTGCTACCATTGATCCCTGCTCCCATTAAGCCCTTCTCCTATGTCAAGAGCTATATTTCTGTAAGGGCTCTGCAATGCATTGCTATGTGGAGGGCATGGGGAATGCTGGGAGATGCAGGACCTTTTTCTGTCTAAACATGCATAGGATTGTGCCCTAAGTCTATGTTTCTTGCACCAGCCTCCGTTGGTGGATCTTGGGGATCGAGTAAAAGATGAAACAAATCCCTCAAGGCTGAAATCTGCCCCACCCTGCATTAGACGTTCAGCTGTTGGTGAGATGAACCAAGCTGGCATTGAAACCCAGTAAACGACAAAGGTAGTCCAGGGCTCTGCAGCCACTGCTGAATCACAAAGCTTTGATTCCGTTCTTTGCCTGCCCGGAAGGGTTAATACTCTCATTAACAGAGAACTCAGCTTGGCATGAAATTAATAAGCCAATGAATATCTTTCTCCCTACAGACATGACAAAGTATTCAGGATGCCAAAGAGGTAGGTTGAGATCAATCGCTTCCTGTCCTTGTACCCTATTATCGTTTTTCCTTCTTCTCACACCCTGCTATTAGGAATGAGCCAATGTATTATTCTTGGTGACATCCCAGGCAGGCAAAGAGTTGCAGCTACATTGCTAGGTTCACAGCTCCTCATTAAGGGGCTCCCATCTGTTTGGGCTCCCCTCCCCCACTCTGCTGCCGCCCCGCTTTGCAAAAGATGCTTTCATGAATAGCTAGGCGCCGGGAGAGCTATTTTCTCAGGTAGTGGTTTTGGTTTGTTCAGCTGCTGCCCTTTTGATCTGAGTTATGCAGTAATATTCAACATTAGTCCTACATTGAGTAAGCCCATTCAAATGAATGCGTTCCAATGGGTCTACTCTACGTAGGACTAACATGGGATATGGCCCCATGGCACACGCAGAGCAAACGTAGGCATGTTTACTTGGAAGTAAATGTGTTTAGGATTGGAGTGCAAGAGCCGTTTCACACATTTCACTAGAACTGGGTGTTGGTTTTGCGTACGGCATTGTCTTGCACATGCATTGCATTACTTTGCATGGTTGGCACGTTGCACTATTTTGCATGTTAAAAATTTAGCATATACCTGTTTATCTACACCAGAACTTGTGAGCAAGCCATGTATCCTTTCTCCCCATCACAGATGTACCACAAACACATGCATCAGGGATCGGGAACAGCATAGAGGTACATTGGGTGGGGGTGGGGAGCACATAGCTGGCTGCCATCTAGATGAAACTGTATTGTAAACTGGGAGGGGGGAGAATAAAAACAAAACTACAAAAGGAAACTACAAGAATCAGCAAAAATTAAAAGCAGAAATAGAGGGTGCTTATAAGAAATCACACAAACCAACATTGTTATCTTTTCGGCGCCAGGTCAAGACCTTTCTCTTTTCCCAGGCATTTACCGGCTATGGGGCGGTATATAAATGTAAATAAGTAAATAAATAAATATGCATACACCGTATAATAGATAATTAGTCAATATAACTTCTCAATTTGGACCATTGATCTACCAATTTTATGTGGTGTTTATATAACATGTCATAGTTGAATGCATGCATTTCTTTGAAATCTTTTTTTCCCTTTTTCCTTTTTGTGTGTGTGCTTAAACCCTAGGTATCTTACTTCTTTTTCTTTCTTTTTTAAGCCCAGTGATAATCTACATTTTCCTTTAAGAGTGTTTTTGTACCTTCGGTTGCATTTAGGCTTGGTATATGCTAAACCTTTTAATGTGTGCATACCTCTAATGTAATGTGTGAAGCATCTTGAGTCTGAGGCTAGTAGAGACATTCTGATCCAGAAGATCATTATCCCCGCTGAACATGCTGGGTCAAACATCCTGACTCACTGTGTGATACTGGTCACATGTCTTGACTTCTGCAGGCTTCAGCTTCTTCATCGGCCAAATGATGACAGTGTTTATTTGCCTCAGCAAGAGATCTGCTACCAAGCTGCTGGTCTGTCAGATGCAGAATAATATAAATAACATGTTTATGGGGAATTTCAACAGAAGGTGGAAAGACTGTGCTAAGAACCTATCTACATTTCAGAGGGGAAACACACCATATGGTACAGCCCTTCGCCCATTCCCCAATCATCAGACACCAACATGTATGGAAGTGGTCACTAACAGCTGATTTCTACTTCAGAAAAATCATATAGTAGAGCCCTCCTGAGACTGTACTACAAGTGTTGTAGTGGAGAATATTGAAGTGCAGAGGCTCATCATGACAGTCCCTCTAGCCACGCCCCCAAAGAAAATCCAAGAATGCAGGCAACTGTGTTGATCTAGATCAATAAACCAGTGCCAGCAGTTTTCATCTCCAGCAGGAGCAGGTCTTTTGTAAAGTTAATGAGTCTTAAACGGCCCATTCAAGACCAACCCCAACCCCCAAATACTTTGCATTACAACAGGGAATATAATGTTGCAGGGGAGACAATTAATGTCTCCCTGGCTATGAGAATTGCAGTGAAGTGAAAAGAAACGGGCCTCTGAGAGGAACAGCAGATGACAACACTGGCCCTGCAAACCAAAAAATGCTGCCGCTACATCCCTATGAGTCCTAGCTGCATCCTGGAACATTATTTCAGTTGTATACACATCTCCCTGTGTATTAAAACTGGCAAGTCAGGTAGAAGAGTAGAACTCTTGCAGGGCTGCTGACCCAAGACATTTTGCTGCCCTTTCATGACACCCAAAATCTCCTGCCTGAAGTGCCCTCCTCAATTTGTCTTATGGTAGGGCTGGCCCTTAGCTTTCAGCGGCGTTTATTTATTGATTAGGATAACCCCAGATGTCAAAGTTGAAGGCAAATGTTTCTTCACAGTGGGTACTGAGGAATCTCCCATGCTTATCCCAGGAATAGTGTGTATGAGGATCAAAAACAGATAAGGCACAGGAGAACTGTAATCAAGGCTCCCAACTTCAGTGAATGGGGTGAATGAGGTACATGGATGGGTTCCCACCTCCTGTTTTCATTAGATCAGGGGCGCACTGGGGAAGGAGAAGTTAACCTTTTCTTTCTGTGACATTTTCCCAATTGAAATCACCTTCAAAGGTGTTATTAGTCCTGCTGGTAAAAAGTGATTCTGATTCTCCAGTTCACAGAAGGGAAAGGGTGATCCTGCATGAATTCATTCTCATCATGCTATGCTGTGTGCACAAGGGATTAAACCCAATGGGGTGCTACACCTCCGCCAATTCCTTTGCGCCCTGCCAACTCCTGTCCACAAGCGGGAGCCACTACTTGCGGAAGGAAGATTTCACGCTTCTGGGGCAACCAGGAATATTTCTGGAATAGGGGCAGGTTGGCAGAGCTCGCGTAAGGGAGCTTCGCTGGCCTGTCCCAATCGAGAAACAAGTGTTTCCATTCCTTTCAGGGCTTCTTTTGGAAAGCGCTAAATTGCTCTTGTGCAAGCAGTGGGTCCCGCTCCCACAATGGAATCAGCAGGACCTATTGTTTCCAGAACAGAATCAATGGGGCACAAGAGAACTGTTGGAGGAGTAAGAGTCCCATTGGATTCTACCCAAGTCTCTCCTCCCGCCTTCCCCAGAAAAATTGATAGCTGTTTCCTGGAGAGCCGTGGGAGGAGGTGGAGAGAGATTTCAGCCAAGAGAACAGTATAAAGGGTTAAACAACACCCCTTCTCCAGCACCAGTGCTCCCATCAAAATCCTGCCCTCCCCTGAAAGTTGAATGAACCTAATCTCAGGGCACTTCTGTTTTGTCCCTAAGTGACCGGTCATAAGCCGTGTTTTCTTTGATAGTCTGGTGCAGCCTTTCCCAACCTGGCATCCTCCCGATGAGTTGGGACTACAGCCCCCATCATCCCCAGCCAGTGTGGCGAGATGATGGGGCTTGTAGTTCCACTCATTTGGAAGGCGCCAAGTTGGGGAAGGGTAGTTTGGCGTATCCCAGCATTCATCCCCCTTTTTGAACTGGCAACATTAAAAGAAAGCAGCTCTATTCCCTGTATTGATTTTGCCTAGCATGTCTGATAACAAAATCAGAAACGGATATTTTTTTAAAAGGAAGAAAAGGAAATGAATAGCAGTGGCCTGTTATTTCTCTTCCTTCTTTCCAGTTTGTCCCAAGTGATTGCGGAGTGGCCGGTTGCTGTATTAGTGCTCTGTTCGTTGACAGTGCTGGTCTGTACATTGGTGAGCCTGTTAGTAGGAAATTTGCCCGATTTTTCTGAGCCCTTGATGGTAAGTGCCTGCAGATCAGATGGATCTGGATATATGTCATTCTTGATTGTAAAGGGTTTCTATCATCTTCCCACTGGGTAGGTATCCCATGACAGGGCAAGTCTTTGCAGACTGGTAAAGAACTGACCCTATTATTGCATTTTTCAAATCTCTATAGGTGCTGTCCTCTGCATGTTTAGAAAAGGGGGGGGGAATCCTACAACTCCCAGCATTCCCCCATCTAGACGTATTGGCTGAGGAATACTGGGAGCTCTAGGACTTTTCCCCCTGTCTAAAGATGCATAGAATTGTGCCATAAATAAATAATGTCACGCTCTCACTTTGACAAATACTTGTAGATGCCCAGTGTGATTTCTTCTCCTGCACAATGCCAATAAAATAGGCATGAAAAATATTAAGAGAACATCAAAAGTTAAAAACAACAACACTCTACTCTTGCAGTTTTTCAAAATTCATTAAATATGACCAATTCATTAAATAATATGATCAAATAATAAGTCCTGAAGTAAATTAAGGGGTTCCCTAGTATACGGAGAATAGACCCAGTCTACACATATTGGGCACAATGTGCTGGAACTTCTCCTGCATAACACCCATTGAAATGAATGGGCGTACAGCCTGCACAGGAGCAGATGTAGTGATACAAAAGGAATGAATTTGGACTTGTCCCGTTGATGTTTATGGGAACCTCTAAAGACCCATTGAAAATCCTTATTAAAATGAGGCAGAGCTATTTGGGCTTATTCTGCATGAATTCTGATTATCCCATTTTCATTACCTTGGGATCTTAAACTTGTACATCAGTGATGGGCAACTAATTTTTTTTGGGTTGGGGCAGATAACCCACACACACACACCCATGGAACAAATGACATCAGGGGGTGGGGTCATATCCCAACATTATTTGGTTCTTGGCGGACGGATCATATGTCTGGCACATCGCCCAGAACTCCATTCTGTTGCATGCCAGGTTTCTCCATTGTGGAAGGCCAGAGCACATCTCCCGCTCATCTGCATCCCCCCACTGCACTGATCTGTAATCGCTGGTAACAATATAGGGATTCCTCCAGGGGAAGAAGCTTGGAGGTGGAGCCCTGCCCTATGGAGGAACCCAGGATGTCTCTGTGGGCGGAATTAGACCTGTGGACAAGAAGTTTATTTGATTTGTGCCCAGTCTTGATACCAAAAAATGGCACTCAAGGCAGCTACAGGAAGGTTTCCCTCCTGTGCAATATATATTTCAAAAAGACAGGCCTCACACGAACATATACCTAGGCCATGTCTAGACATCCTGGCATTCCAGGAGGGAGGGGGAGGATCTCGCGATTTAGGGTCACGAGATCCTCCCATCAGTCCACACGTGGTGTGTGATGTCCCGGGAGGGAGGAAGGGGACGTTGCACCTGCCTTTTTGCTTTTTAATTGAAAATGAGCGCTCCAGCGATCCAGGCAGATTTAAAAAATAAATAAAATCCCCCTCCCCCCTCCGTGCTCCATGCCTGGTTCCCAGCTCCTTGCGTTTACTCACAAGGAGCCAGGAAGAAACCAGGATGGCTGTCCACATGTCCCGCAGTCTTGGGACGATCCCAAAGTCGGGATTAAAGACGTTCCAGCTATCCTGGGGAAAGGGATTGTTCATCCCTTCCTACCCCCAGGATCCCCTGTGCGTCATGTGGAAGCACAGGGATGATTTCAGGGCGATCCCTGGGATAATCCCTCGTGTAGACATGCCCCTAGCTGGTAAGGTGTGGTAATTTATTTATTTTTAATGCTCAAGTTTATCTTCTCAAAATGTTTCCTTTTCTTTTAGGGCTTTGAGCCACGAGACACTGACATTGGCAGAAAGCTCACTGTCTGGAAGAACATGAAAAGCCAGACAGGCTTCAAAAAGACTCTCTCTCTTTCACCTTACACTGACAACAGGTTAAAAAAATAATGTTTTTCTCTCTCTCCAGGAACGGGGAAATGGATGACATATCTCAGACTCCCACAATGGGATTGTTTCATTGCAAAATTGTTTGCTTGTCTAAGCTGCTTCTATGCTGCTTGACATCCCAGGATTTCCCAAGCAATTTACATAAAGACACATACAATATAAAAAAGTATTAAACAGGTGGATTCCTGCATTGAGCAGGGGGTTGGACTCGATGGCCTTTGAGTCCCCTTCCACCTCTGTTCTATGATTCTATGATTCTAATAAACACCTTAAGAACACCGGAATAAATGCAGTAAAATGGAGCAGTGATTGATTAGAAGTCAGAAAAATCCTAAGTGAACAAATGCGTTTTCAAGAAGCATTTCAAGTTTGCCACATCTTTTACCTCTTGAGCCACATGTGAGAGAGTGTTGCAGAAGAGAGGCGGCACTGCTGAGCAGGCTGGGGGTTGTAGTCCAAAACATATGGAGGATACCAGGTTTGGGAATGCTGGTCTCCAGCAGGGTTGGCGAACCCTTTTTGATCCTCCTGGTTGTTTATTGAACCTGTGGCCCTCTGGATGTTTGTTGAACTACAACTTCCATTATCCTTGACTATTGGGCATACTGTTTTAAAGATGTTTTAATCATGTATGGTATGTTTTTAATCAATTTTAATGTGTATTTTATATCATTCATGTTTTTATATTGTTTGTTTTATACTTTGAATGGTTTTAGTTTTTGTGAACCGCCCAGGGAGCTTCAGCTGTTGGGCGGTATAAAAATGCAATAAATAAATAAATAAATAAATACTGCATGCTATGATTAAGGAAATGTCTAGTTTGGTCCTTTGATCCGAGTCTCAGAGAGATGGTAAGGGCAAGAGAGGTTAGGACTAAGAGACCCTTCTTGCAGATCAGTATCATAAAAGCATGCCAGCCAGTTTGAGCTGCAGAAAGAAACACAGTCCAGGAGCTTCATAAAGGATATTATTATTATTTTCAGCTATGGCGACATGAGCATGAACCGAGGGCAGAGATCTGTACAAGGAGATCGAGACGTGAGAATAAGGAGGATGGTGGAGCCAGACTTTGAGAAGGATGGATTCTTCTGTGGTCCCCCAGGTAAGTGTGGTTTCCGATTAAGCCTCCAGAATGTAAAGAGGAAGGAATGTAGTAGTTTTCTCAATACGCAGTTGCTTCAAAATCCAACAAACATGCTCACTGTAGTTTCATATATTTTTATTTATTTATTAAAACATTTGTATCCCACCCTATATCACAAGGGTCTCAGGGCGGCATACAGATAAAATCATACAAACAATATAAGACAATAAATACACACTGTTAAAAACAAATTAATAAGCTAAAACTTAAGCTATCCATGCAATAGCCAACAGCTTTCAGTGTTCATAAAACAACTTTAATCTGAAAATAGATAGGTGAATCATTTTATTTTCTTTCTTTTTTTCAAGCAAGGAAGCAAAGTGAGAGTTTGTGGGCAGGGGGAGATTTGTTTCAGGGTTTGGAGCTGCTTCTTATTCCACAGCCTCAAAAACCCTGATCAAGAAGAATTAACTTGCACAATTCTGTTTCAAACTAGGTCGATTCTTTTGACTTAGATTGCAGCTTGAATTGCATAAGTCTTGAGCCTGGTTTTACCGATGAGACTCATAGAAATAACAATAATTGTTGTTTCTTATTTATTGCTTTTTAAAAGTTACAAAAATGGATCCAAAGGAGCCATTGTGGAGGTCGCAAAGAAATGATGTTGCACAACCATACCAGCGAAACTGTTGCATTCAAAGTGTTCCCCCATATTCCCATGCCTATTATAGCCACCCTTCCTGCTGGCTAGAGCAAGGATTAAACCTTAGTCAAGGACACCAGTTATAAAAATCATAATTGATTTAACAATGGAAGGAGCACCATTCTCTGTCCAGTCTATGCAGCAGCTATGACTCATAGGCCTCCAAGAAGGAATATCATATTAAGCAGAGCATATCACATTTTCTAGAAGCATTGACTCTGTTGAAAACTATTTTCTTTGGTGGTGAGGTCCAGCAATTCTTCTAACCATTTTTCAGTTTGGGGAGGGATTTTTTTTAAAATGTGGTAGTGATGAGGTTGTTGTTGGGGTTTTTGGCTACTCTAGCAACCCTGTCTGTCTGCCTCCTGGTAAATGACGTGGTAACTGGGATGTAGCCTAAGATTAAGTGAGAAAGGTAGCTTAGCAGACAGGACAATATTTCTACAGTTACTTCTTTTCAAATGGGACTTCCACAAGGACAATAGAAGCAGCCTACGGCATTGCTATTTTTCCTTCGCATACAGTCATCGTTCTAAAGAGTTTGTCAGAGATCTTCACTTTTATTCCTTGTACATTTGTTTGCCTTTAGGGGAGAATTATTCTCAGCTGGTATTTATGTCCACGACTGCTGGGAGCTTATGGAACTTGCAAGCAATACAGTCCATGTGTCAAATGGAACAAGATAAGGTTTGTAGCGCTGCAGGGAATAAGCACACACTCATTTCCCTGAATTGCTTAAATTCAAGGGGATCATCAAACGGAGGGAGGGGGAGAATCATGTTTCCCTACCGTCACTTTTCCTCCAGCTGCTGTTCCATAATATCTCCTCTTCCTTCACATGGATGACAATCACCGAGAAGAAAGAGGAAGTATGAGGTGAATTTAACATTCATTAACCATCGCCCTTGGCAGTGGAAAAGAACAGTGTGGGGTGGTGGTGGGGAACCGGAGAAAGGGAAAGGCATTTCCTTTCCACTTTCTCTCGCAGAGTTCCTCCCCCTCCGCTCGGCTAACTTTACTCAGCGAAGTCCTTACCCAGGGAGCAGTGCAGCCCCACGTCCAGCTGCAAAGTGAATCGTGCTTCTGGGATGGCAGCTTCCTCTTTCCTTCACCCGCTGAAGAGGAAGTAAACAAAGACCACGTGGGCATTCTTACCACGCTGCTTCTCCGGCACACAGCAGGAAATGGCGGCACATTTCGCTTCAGAAAAACTATGTTGGAGTTAATGGGGTGTTTTCTTGTCTCGCGAAGAAGGCTAGAAGGGGCGGGAGTCAGATGACGTCGTGAGAGGGACCCACGAACATCCATGAGTGCCCAGTAACGAGTGTGCAATCAAACGCTCGTCTGATGGAGCTCCAAATTAACACTTCTAAATAATAGGGTTGCATCCAATGTTCATCCTACTTAGAGGAGACCGATTAAAATGAATGGGGCTTGTTAGTCATGCAAACATACACACAAACCTGTTAGAACATTGCAACTGGGAACACTGTATTTACAGAGGACAGAAAAAGAAATTATTTTTCTTGCTGGCAGAAATGTGTCTCTGAAAAACAGGAGGTGAAACTTTAAAACCGGAGAGTAATAAGATACCGTAAAGGTCATCCAGTCCAACCCCCTGATCAGTGCAGGAATCTCGCAAGTATATCATCTCTGGCAGATGACTATCCCCAGCTTCTGCTTAAATACCTCCCATGAAGAATAGCCCACCGCCACCCAAGAGCGCCTAGGCAAAAAAAAAAAAAAGGAGTATCTGTAAGAAAACAGTACTCCTAGACCCATCATTGTCACTGGAGGCCCAGGTGGACTCTGTGGCATGGAGTACTTAGGGTCAGCTTTGGCTGATCTGCCAGCTACAGCCTTTCCTGGACAGGGACAACCTAGCCATAGTAGTGCATGCACTGGTAACTTCCCGATTAGACTACTGCAATGCACTCTACGTGGGGCTGCCCTTGAAGATTATGCGGAAGTTGCAGCTAGTGCAAAATGCAGCAGCTAGACTGCTGGCGGGTACATCTTACAGAGACCACATAATACCGGTCTTAAAGGAACTGCACTGGCTGCCTATATGCTTCTGGTCAGAATTCAAGATGTTGGTAATGACGTTTAAAGCCCTAAACGGTTTGGGACCTTGATACTTGAGAGAGTGCCTCTCCTTATATATGCTTGCCAGAGACCTTAGATCTGTTGGATGAGCCCTTCTCCGCATCCCACCAATGCAACATATATGCTATGATGGGACAAGGGAGAGGGCTTTCTCTGCTGTGGCACCCTGACTGTGGAATGCCCTCCCCCTGGACACCCGATTGGCACCAACACTGATTTTATTTTGACGCCAAATACAAACATGGCTTTTTAACAAAGCCTTTGATGGTTAAACTCACTGGCACATTGTTTTAACTGTTTTAACTGCTTTTACTGCTTTTAAATTATATATTGTTTTAACTTGGTTCATGGTTTGTTTTTAACTGTGCATATTTATTGTTTTATACTTATGCTTTTATCTGTACGCCACCCTGAGATCTTAATGATATAGGGCGGGATATAAATGTTTTAAATAAATAAATAAATAAATCTCAGAGTTGCATTATGAAATTACAAAATGCACCACCACCCAAAAAAGTCCTAAAGAACAATTCCAAAATCCCTATCACCAGAATACCATTCTTAGGGCTAACTCAAGGATCACAAAATACTCTGCAAGGTTTTGTGTTCTCCAGAACTCTTCATGAGACAAGATGGCAAACAAAGCAAAAGAGTGTGTGTGTGCGCATGAATGGCTGGTGTTCAAACCATGGAATTTCCATTTTGTTACAGTCTTTAGATGGAAAGGTCAGGCAGCTGTAGACATTCAAATTAGGATTTACCAAGTATAGTGGTGGTTTCCCAGCGACCCTTCCAAGGGTTGCTGGAGAAAAGATCCACCTCCACCCCCACTCCCTTTTGCTTGGTCTTGCGTGATGGAGACTTCTGGAGAACTCGAGTAAAATCAGGCAACAACACTGATTTATTTGATTCATCTACCTAGAAACTGATAGACATTGCAAACCTAGGTGCTTGCAAGCATAAGGCTCTTAGTGCTAACAATCAAAATTTTTATTTATTTATTTATTTATTACATTTTTATACCGCCCAATAGCCGAAGCTCTCTGGGCGGTTCACAAAAATTAAAATCATCATAAAACAACCAACAAGTTAAAAATACAAATACAAAATACAATATAAAAAGCACAACCAGTATAAAACCACGCAGCAAAATTGATATAAGGTTAAAATACAGAGTTAAAACAGTATAATTTAAATTTAAGTTAAAATTAAGTGTTAAAATACTGAGTGAATAAAAAGGTCTTCAGCTGGCGACGAAAGGAGTACAGTGTAGGCGCCAGGCAGACCTCTCTGGGGAGCTCATTCCACAACCGGGGTGCCACAACGGAGAAAGCCCTCCTCCTAGTAGCCACCTGCCTCACTTCCTTTGGCAGGGGCTCACGGAGAAGGGCCCCTGTAGATGATCTTAAGGTCCGGGTAGGTACATATGGGAGGAGGCGTTCCTTCAAATAACCTGGCCCCAAACCGTTTAGGGCTTTAAATGTCAATACCAGCACTTTGAATCGGGCCCGGACCTGGACTGGCAGCCAATGAAGTTGTAAAAGGACTGGCGTAATGTGATCTCGCCAGCCAGTCCCTGTTAGTAAACGGGCTGCCCTGTTTTGTACCAGCTGAAGCTTCCGGACCGTTTTCAAAGGCAGCCCCACGTATAACGCTTTGCAGTAATCCAAACGAGAGGTTATCAGAGCATGGATAACTGTAGCTAGGCTATCACTGTCCAGATAAGGGCGCAGTTGGTATATCAGCCTAAGCTGATAAAAGGTGCTCTTTGCCACTGAGTTCACCTGTGCCTCAAGTGACAGTTCTGGATCGAAGAGCACCCCCAAACTACGGACCCGATCCTTTAGGGAGAGTGCAACCCCGTCCAGGACAGGGCAAACATCACCTCGCCGGACAAATGAACCACCCGCTAACAAAAGACATTGTGCAGCTATTCCATCTTCCTTAATGGATTGTTTGTGGAAAGAAAAAGGATGGAAGTGGTGGAAAAACACAGGAGGGGTGCAAGTGAAAGACGATGACATTTGGACCGTTGTAAAATTCCGTGAGTGAGGCAGGGTGATAGCATTGTCTGGCAGCACCCCTATTCAGGTCTCCCCAGAAGAAAGCCACACTGAGTTTAATGGAACTTATGCTGAAGTAGGGCCTAAGGATGCAATCCTGTATATATTCACCTGGGAGTAAGTTCCATTGAACTCAATGGGACTTACTTCTGAGTAAACATGTATAGGATTGCACTGCAAAACTTGAAGCCTTAATATTCAGAATATACTGTGGAAAGGTATCTTGAACCTACAGGAAAGGCAGGGCAAAGGGAAGGTGTCAGAGGGGGTGGGAGAAGACACAGGCTTTTACCCTTTTACATTTCATCCATGGTGATTTCTGCAGGCAAAAGTCTGACTTCGTTGATCATCAGATTTTCTCTTGGTTTGTTCTCAGGTTCTAAACTGAACATATATGGAAGTGTCAAGTAATTTAAAGCTTCAATATATGTTCAGTTTTACTTAGTAAAACAAAAGAAAGGAGAGAGCTTGTGCCACCATTTGCTTAACGAAAAGTTTATGAATGAAACCTGAAAACTTGCATATTTTTAAAATTCTCAATACAAAATCATTTCCATTACATCATTTGGATCTACAAAAAGGGGGGAAAAGGTTACATTCCAGATAAAAAGAGCACATTATTGCAGTATATATTAATGTATTACTTTTATATTCCTCCTCCTCTTCAGGTTATCCTCACAACAACCCTGTGAAGTAGGTTAGGCCGAGAATCGGTGAGCTTCATGGCCAAGTGGGGACTGCTAGAGCCTGCGTGTCCCAAATCCCAGTCCAACACTTTAAGCATTACACCGTACAGGCCAATAGTTGGCAAGTTTAGTGGGCAGTTCAGTGCTGGCTATTCTTTCTGCTTTCCTCAGCCTCGCCACTTTTAATCAGGGGAAATGGGGCTGGGGAATAACACCCTGCAAGTACCTCCTAATGCTTTCAGTTAATTTGAAAGCAATATGAGAGGTGCTCATATTGCTTTCAAATTAACAGGAAGCATTAGGAGATACTTGCACTGAGATCCTCCACCCTCAATGTCACCAAAGAGCCAGCTGGCAGCTTTCTGCAGGCTGGATTGTATCCAAGGGCTACCAGTTGCCAACCCCATGATTATTATATTGCACTTTGTCAGGAGAAAGAGAGCATCCTAGAGCCCCACAGGCACAGAAAACAAGACAAAAGAGGGAGATGATAAAATAAAAGAGATTAAAATAAAATAAAAAGGGAGAAGTTGGGCAGACCTAACTCTTTCTTTTGCTCTCGGCTGTTTTCCAGATCCGTTCTCATCCGCAGTTTGGGAATCTCTGTCAACGTAACGAAGCCAACGAATGCTGCCCGAGCTGGTCGCTTGGGAACTACATTGCTGTCCTGTACAACCGCTCTTCTTGCTTAGAGATCACCCAAGCCGACGTGTCCCACACCCTGGCCCTCCTTCGCTCTTGTGCGCCCGACTATCACAAAGGTATCCTTGTTCCTCCTTGCATCGGTCCCAAGACTGAAAGAGACAAACACGCACAGTGTTCCAAAGTCCCGGAGAAATGCACGCGGTTCCGTGCTGTTTACCAGCTCCTTCATTTCCTAGTAGACAGAGATTTTCTCAGCCCACAGACTGTGGGATACCAAGTGCCAACCCTGAAATACAGCCTGCTGTTTTTGCCAACCCTGAAAGGAACCTCCATGATGGGCATCTACCTGAACAACCTTGAGTCGTGGGACTTGTTTGATAATTATACATCCGTCACTGGTATGGACCTGGGCCTTAAGCAAAAATTATTCCAGCACTACCTTTTACTGGATACTGTGTATCCAGTCATGGCAATACTGGCCATATTTCTAAGCATATTTTTTTATTTGCGCTCGGTCTTTATTACTTTTATCATCTTGATGATTGTCTTTGGTACCTTAATGATTTCCTACTTCTTGTACAAGGTGGCCTTCCGATTTGCCTACTTCCCTTTTGTAAACCTAACAGCAGTCATCATCCTCAGCAGCATTTGTGCCAACCATACCTTTGTCTTTCTGGACCTCTGGAACCTTAGCAAGAGCCAGAATCCATCTGCTGGGCTGCTGCAGTGGGTACGACTAACCATGCATCATTTTGGTTATCTCATGCTGGCGTCTTGCCTGACGACTGGTGCTGCTTTCTATGCCAGCTACATGAGCTACATCACCGCCACCCGCTGCTTCGCCATCTACATGGGCACTTCCGTTTTGGTGAACTTGGTATTCATGTTGACGTGGCTTCCTTCCTCCATTGTGCTGTATGAACGTTACATCGCAAGGAAATGCATTTATAAACCAGAAGATTACTGGAATAATGCTGGGCACAAGAGGGTCATTCTCTCCTTCCATCACATCCTCAGGAGTATCCAGAATACCTGGTGTGAAACCTCCAAGCTGTTGTTTGAGAAAGTTCTTCCTTGCGGGGTTATCAAGTTTCGTTATATCTGGATCTGCTGGTTTGCTGCCTTAGCTATAGGGGGCGCCTACATTTCCTGTCTCAACCCCAAATTGAAACTCCCCACTTTAGAGATGTCATCTGTGCAGGTATTTAGGTTGAGCCACCCCTTTGAGAGATACGATGCTGAATATTGCAGGGAGTTCATGTTTGAAAGACTGGAACGAGGAGAAGACCTGCACATGCCAGTCACCCTTGTATGGGGCATACTGCCCGTGGACAACGGGGATCACTTTAATCCCAAGAGCAACGGCACTCTGGTGAAGGATACGGCCTTCACCATCGAAAATCCCAAAGCGCAAAGGTGGCTGTTCGACTTTTGCCAAAAAGCAAAGAATCAGACTTTTTACTACTCTGACCTGGAGCAAAAATCCACTGTTTGTTTCATGGAGGAATTCCAGCGGTGGATGGACAGCCGCCAGTGCTCCAAGCGAGATCATAGCTTCAGCCTCTGCTGTAATCACTTCTCCTTCCCCTACGGAAGAGAAGTCTTCCTTCACTGTATCAAGATGATGGTCATGGAACAAAACAGAGATGAGGCTGAAGTTCCTGACCTGGGCCTCCGATTCGATGAAAAGGGCAACCTAGTTGCTCTGGTGCTACAGTTTCAAACCGTTTACCACTACAGCTTCAACTATAGCCAGGCCAAACATTTTTATGACGAGATTGGCCTCTGGATAAGAGAGGAGATGAAGACAGCCCCCATGGGACTCCAGAATGGCTGGTTCACCAGTAAGCTGGAGCTCTATAATCTCCAGCACAGTGTCAACACGGAGAGTATGGTTGTGTTGGGCTTGTCCATAGCCATCTGCTTTGTGGTGCTGTTGCTCACAACTTGGAACATTCTCCTTAGCCTGTTCTCCATTATTGCTATTTCGGGCACTGTTCTGGTAACGGTCGGACTTCTGGTCCTTCTGGAATGGCAACTTAATGCTGTGGAGTCCCTCTTCATTTCAGCAGCGGTGGGTCTCTCCGTCGACTTCACAGTGAACTACTGTATCTCCTACCACTTGTGTCCGCATTCTGATCGCCTGAGCCGCGTGGCCTTCTCCTTGAAGCAGATGAGCTGCGCCACCATCATGGGGACCTCCGCTTTGTTTTCTGCAGGCGTCATCCTGCTGCCGGCTACGGTCCTGGCCTACAGGAAACTGGGCATTTTTATGATGATGATCAAGTGCATCAGCTGCGGCTTTGCAAGCTTCTTCTTCCAGTCTCTGTGCTGCTTCTTTGGCCCAGAGAAGAACTGTGGACAAATCCTTTGGCCTTGTGCTCACGCTCTGAAGGACTATTCGGATGGCCCTGGTTCCTCCAGCAGAACGTTTACTTGCGGGGGAAATGAGAAACAGAACAGATTACAAAAAGGCCAGGAGTCCAATGGTGCAAATGAACAGTACGAACTCCAGCCTTTGGCCCGGAAGCTTAGCGACAGCTTTGACAACAGCACCTCCACAAGCAAGTTGTCCAATCGCCCCTCTGTCTTATCTGAAGACATTCAGCTCCAGGACAGCAGGTGTCCTCGTATGGAAAGCCACCCTTCCTTTGAAAGGGACAGACGGAAGCTGGAGCAGCCCGGGGGCCGTCACGTGGCACTCTGCCAGTGTCGAGCCTTGCAAACATCTTCTCCTTACAAACCCGGAAGTAACTCAGGAACGGAAGCAGACAGTCACGGAGACAGGTTTTGCAAAGATTGCAGGTGTCAAAAATATGGCCCCAAAGCCTGGGAACATCTTCAGTCAGCCAGCACAATAGATGACAGGCTGCTCAATAAATCTCACTGCTCAAGCAACACCGATCCACACAAGTCAGATTATACCTCAGAAAACAGTAACCTACCAGAATCTGGACTGTACGATCTCCACAGATGCCTTTATTCCACTGGCAGCTCTTTCAGTGTTCAGAATGTCTCCAGCGAGACCTCTCTCAGTGACTTTGATCCAAGCATAAAACTTGTGGAATCAGCCAGTTCTTGTCCAGGACATTTAGACACAGTGGATTCTTGCTGTCCAACTCAGAGAGGTCTCCTGAATGGAAAGAGAGACACCTTGAGGCTGGACCTGAGAGAAACTGTCTTTGACCCGCCTGCATCAGCATCCCAGCAAAACAGCAGTTTGAGGAGAACTCGGTTAGGAGGATTAGGGGGCGAGGATCCAGTCGTTTTGCCGAACAGCAAGCCAGATCTGCCTGATGTTTGGATCAAACGGTCTGGCGTGCAAAACTCCGGATACTGAAGTGAAAATCTCAGAGGAAGCCGGTGCTGTTTCAGGGGCGAAGAAAAACAAACATCCATTTTGAAATGCGAGAACGAACCTGTCGCTTTGTTGAAATGAAAGCAAATTGCATTGTTACAGAAGTGGAAAAGAGACATTCTTGCAAAGCCAGCAAATCCGATGTGGATTAGGGAAGCCAATGTTAATGCCGTGTCAGCTGTTCAGCTGCCTACCCAGTTGTCAGTGCCATATTTGCGATGATATGTTAGGATGGGATTATCAAGCAAGAGCGGTTTGTCATTCTCTCTCTCCGGTGCAATTTGTTTGGGAATCCACGGAGAGTCACAATGATGAGAGGAATCAATGTCTCAATAGATGTTTAAAGGCAGAGGGAAACTTTATACTAAAAAGCATTTGGTGGGATGAGTCACTGTGATCTTGTAACAGACCTACTGAACATTGTTGACTTGACACAAAAAGTGTCTTTTAGTTGAATCTCTTTTTACCATCAATCATGCAAATCTCCTCAAGGAAATTATATTCAGAGGGTGGGGGCGGGGGAATCCCTTGGGCATTTTTCAGAAAGGATTGAACAGTCATTCTTCAACATTAAATGTTGCTGTTGCTCTCCCTTCCGCTCTTTTCTACAGTATAATTTATCTCTAAAGTGGAAGTTTAGGTGCATTCCCCACGACAGTGTGCTTAAAGTTCATCACATACTTTTTCCTGTAATGTTTTCATTCTCTGACACGAGTAATTTGTGTTTCACCTTAGCTGCTAGTTTTCATGTTGGGCATTCAAAAGCTGTACATAGATTTTTAGGTTTGCAGTGCATATCTATAGAACTGTGGAACTTTCCTTCTTTGCTGGCCATGTCACACCCCTCCTGTTTCAACCACCTCAAAGAATTTTTTTTTGCATTTGCCTGTTTAAATGATATCCTGGCATAACAAATAAACATGATGTTTCTTAATCTGAGGTTTGAGGTTTTGTTTTTTTTAGCTTTCAGAATAGTGGGATTTACATTCTTCATACTTAGAGATTGCCCCACCCTGCAAATAGATCTTGAGCCCTCTCAATGCTTTTACCATGTCAGCCCCACCAGCAGTATTTAAGTACTAGTTAGCATCCTTAGAGTGCTCTTTCTGAGTACATTTCTCAGTTGCTCTTTCAACAACCTTGTAAGGCAGGCCAGTCTTATAATGTAAAGAAGACGTATGCAGGAGTTGGACTGACGCATCCGTAACATACTGACTGCAGCCTACCATTCCACAGCCTACTGAGGTTCGTTTGGCCATGGTGCTGAGGAAGGCCTTCTGAGTTGCAGTGCCTACCATGCGGAATGATCTCCCCCTTGAGATCAGGCAGGCTTGTAGTGTGAAGTGCTTCCACCAACTAAAGACACACTTGTTTGCCCAGCTGTTTCCCTGACAGCTGGCCTCGTCAGATACCCCTGGTCATGTTAACGAGATGTTATTGTTGTTAACATTGTTCTGAGGATTGATTTTATGATATTTCTCCTGATTTTATCTTGTAAACCACTTTGGGATTTATTCATTTTTAATGAAAAGCAGTCCAGACATTTTCTGAAACAGAATAATGTAAAGGAAACCTTACCTCTTTCTTAACATCTTTTACTATTGAATCAAATTAGAAAAGAAGCAAGAAGCAAGATTTCCTTTACTGTATTAATAATACATCAATCCAACTTCTGCGCTCATCTGTCTGCTTACACTGTTTTCCATTCTTGGAATTGGCCAAGGTTACATTGCAGGAACATAAAAACTAAGCTTCTCCCTTTAATGTCATATTTAACACTACACTGGATTAAGGAGGTACAACATACTGTACTGACAACATAATTTGTCTCGGTGTGGGATTAGTAGTAAAAGCAGAAGAGATTGAGCTACTTTAAAAGTATGTTTCTAGCTGTCTAGTTGCTGAAGAAATTAAAGAGAACAATGGTGTGCTATGAAGTCATGAGCAATGCAATCCTATACATGTCTACTCAGATATAAGCCCCATTAGCTGGGAGTAAGTCCCAATGAACTGAATCAGGCTTACTTCTAAGACCATGCTGCCTGTTTGGTGCATTCTCTTACCCTCCTTATTGCTTTATTATGATTTTATTAGAATGTAAGCCTATGCGGCAGGGTCTTGCTATTTATTGTTTTACTCTGTACAGCACCATGTACATTAATGGTGCTATATAAATAAATAAATAAATAAATAAAGAAGAAGAAGAAGAAGAAGAAGAAGAAGAAGAAGAAGAAGAGCATCTGTGCTGGATCAGACCAAAGGCTATCAAGTTCAGCATCCTGTTCCCACAGTGGCCAACCAGAAGCCAGCGGGAAACCCAAAAGTAAGACATGAGCACAACAGTAGCCGGCAGGTGTGCAATTGAACAACTGGGGGCTGCAAAATCTCACATTAATGTTAGAGGTAGTGGCTAGATTTTTGGGTTAGGACCTAGCCATCCTAAATGTGGGAAAGGGTCTCCAAACCGAGTCCTTTGCAGGATCTGAGCAGGATTGAACTGCAAAATCAGAAAAACAAATAGTATTTTTTCATCTTTCCGATGTATGAAATAGACTCTGGAAAGGAAAAATGACACCACTGCATGAAACATCGTCCAGGTCTGGGGGTAAGAAATAATAATTGAGCTTCTTTTTAGCCACTTAAAAAACTGGTTGGAGGTATATCATAATATTTATTTATTTATTTATTACATTTTTATACCGCCCAATAGCCGAAGCTCTCTGGGCGGTTCACAAAAATTAAAACCATAAGGCACAAAAGATAGGGTGACCATATGAAAAGGAGGACAGGGCTCCTGTATCTTTAACAGTTGCACAGAAAAGGGAATTTCAGCAGGTGTCATTTGTATGCATGTCACACCTGGTGAAATTTCCTCTTCATCGCAACAGTTAAAGCTGCAGGAGCTATACTGCAGCTATACTGTGACCAGATTTAAAAGAGGGCAGGGCACCTGCAGCTTTAACTGTTGCGATGAAGAGGAAATTTCACCAGGTTCTCCATGTATACAAATGACACCTGCTGAAATTCCCTTTTCAATACAACTGTTAAAGATACAGGAGCCCTGTCTTCCTTTTCATATGGTCACCCTAAGGCATATAAATCCAACACATTTTTAAAAATATATCAAAATGGCTCGTCACTAGATTTAATTTGATTTATTACATTTATATACCACCCCATAGCCAAAGCTCTCTGGGCAGTTTACAAAAGTTAAAAACAGTGAACATTACAAAGTATACAAAATTTAAAACCATCAAAAACATTAACAGTATAAAAACAACGGTATCCATTTAAAAACAACATTTCTGGGGGTCGTTATAAAACAAACAAACTTCGTTGTTAGCCTTACTATTCCTCACATCTAAATAAATACAAAAATACAGTTGGAGGCAAACTTACTTGGCAGTAATTCCCAGTGAATCATCGCAGAAGAAATCTGCAGGGGACTGAGCTGTGTTAATTGCTGCAACCTACGCTAAGCCAAGAGGTTAGAATGGGATATAAATCTAATTATAACAAAGTCTTATGGCACTAACAAATTTATTCTGGCATAAGTTTTCATGGACACTGATGTACCTAAAAGTGAACATCGTCACACAGGGGAAATCACATTTCCTTACCATCGCTTCTCTGCCCCCACGTTTGTCCCTCATTATTTCCTCTTCTGCCTGGAGGGGAAAGAGGAAGTAAACAAAAACCCCACGTGGCCCATTCACTGCTTTTCCTGCACACAGTAGGAGATTGCGGCACATTCCGTTTTAAAAAGAAGATGGATTAAAAGGGGTGTATTTTGTGATGGAAAAACGAGTGGAAGGACCAGGAAACAAGCGTCATTGTCTAAAGGACACTTGCACATCTGTAAGTGGGCAGTAGCGAGTGTGCAATAAAATGCTTGTCTGATGAACCTCAGTGTCCATGAAAGCTTATGCCACAATAAATGTGTTAAATCTTTAAAGTGTCACAAGACTGTTGCTTTTGCTGCGGAAAATCTAATGATATAATCATGTCAAAGACAATCTAGCAAGAGCTTGAAATTTTGCATGTGTGTGTGTGTGATCTTTTAGTTGGCCTAATAAAGATATTGCAGCAACTCGGCTTTTGGCTTCTTTATTAATTTATGGCCAACATGGCTGCCTTTGCTTTTATAAAAAGAAAATTATTCAGTCGCCTACCAGAACCCCCAGAATTTTTAACTAGTCCATAAAAAAAAAAGTTTGAGACCCCCCTGCACTAACTCTGATTTTTTTTTACTATGACAAACTAACCTCACTGGAATTTTTTGCCTTTAGATTTTAGAGTGTGTGAAGAAATAAAGTCATCATAAGCCATATACTCTGGGCTAGTGGAATTTTAAGTGTGTGATCCTAAACCGCCCAGAGAGCTTCAGCTATTGGGCGGTATAAAAATGTAATAAACAAACAAACATGCTTAGACAGAAAAAAGTCCTACAGGCTTAGGATTGTGCCCTAAATTCTTGTTTTGGGAATCCCTGGCTTGTGCCCTAAGCTTTACACACGATTGTCAGACAGGTGCATATTGGGCAAGTAAGGTCACAAATCAAACTACAGTAGGATCTAGTCAAATTCCAACATCCCCCTCCCCCCACGACTCTGCTTAAACAGTTGTGTGACAAACAGAAATTCAACAGATGAAGTTCCCTCATTATAACTGAGGAGGGGGAATAGCTGCCATTGCAAAATATGAGGCTAGAAGTGTCAACGCCAGGACTACAGCTTAGGGTGACCATATGAAAAGGAGGACAGGGCTCGTGTATCTAACAGTTGTATTGAAAGGGAAATTTCAGCAGGTGTCATTTGTATATATGGGGAACCTGGGGAAATTCCCTTTTCATCCCAACAGTTAAAGCTGCAGTGCCCTGCCCTCTTTTAAATCTGGTCACTCTAGTATAGCTCCTGAGGTTTTAACTGTCGCGATGAAGAGGGAATTTCACCAGGTTCTCCATATATACAAATGACACCTGCTGAAATTCCCTTTTCTATGCAACTGTTAAAGATACAGGAGCTCTGTCCTCCTTTTCATATGGTCACCCTACTACAGCTTCACCAGTTTCGCCCTCTTGCCATCCTGCATCAGAGGCACAGGCTCTGTACCTTTAAAAAACAGGGCGGATTTCAGCACAGGTTGTTTCTTCCACAACTAACGCGCTTTGATGGAAGAAGTTACACCTGTGGGATATCTGCCTTCCTGAGAGTCATTAAACTTTTATGATTAAAAAGGATCAGAGCCCCATACATTCGTTCAGGTTAGAATGCAGCAGCCTTAACCGGGGATTCCGCAGTAGATGTGTACCATTCGATGCACGCTTACTAGGGGTTACTTCTCTGAGCAGACCTACATAGCTTCAGTACATCTTGTTTCATCACAGAAGAACACCTGCTAATCCCATTCAGGCTCTTAAGAAGCCTCAGCGCTTTCTAAACAACTCCCTGCGGTAAAACGTAGGGAAGACGCTCTTTAGTGTGGGCGTGGGCTTCGTTTGCAACCCTGCGCACGCGCTTGTGCTCCTGGCGGAAGAAGGTCGTTTGAAGCTGGTAGAGGAGGAGGAGGAGGAGGAGGAGGGGGCTGGGAGTTTTGATTTCTAGCGCCTGCGTATTAGATCTTTTCCTTGACTTGCTGCTTTCGGGCTGCGTCATGGTGGGTGGAGACGCTTTTGTTTAATTTCAAACGGCGGCGGGACTGAGCAGTGTAACTGTTGAGCAACTTATTTGTGGGTGAGTCGACTGGTGGTGTAAAGGTGGGGGAAGCGGCGTCTTAGTTCTTTGCTGTATAAGTTAGGGGTTCCCGGGCTCAAGTATGGTAAGAAGTCGTTGCCCCTGGACCTAGATCGAGGTTGTGGAAGCTGAGGTCCCTGCATATGCTCAGAGGTGTTTGTCTTCTTAGTTAACGCTCCTTCCCAACCCGCTGTTCTCCAGATGTATTGGACTACAGATCTCACCATTCCTAGCCAGCATAGCCAAGGGGATGATAGGATCTGCAATCCAATGCCTCGATAAGGTGGGCTGGTGGGGTGGGGTGAAGAAAGGTTTATTTAAAAAGAAAAAGACACGTTTATTTCCTCGAATTGGGCCAGAGTGGAAGAAGAGCATTTTTTTCAAGAAAGAAAATTCAGGCGCTGAAAAAGAAAAAGCATTAGTTTTCAAGCGTCAGCATAGTACAAAAGTTTGTACTAAAAGTCTGAGTTCACCGCATCCCCTTCTGTCAGATGGGAGCCTCATTATTATCTACACTTCATCACTTGAGAGTAGACCACTGCACAGTGCTTTATACAGGAGGCTGTTGAAAATTGTTTAGAAACTTCAACTGGAATAAAATACAGTGCTTGCTTCCAAAAGGGGTGGTGGTGAAGTATGTTGTACCACTTGCTTGAATATCTGCTATGATAGCCAAGGTATAACTCAAGGTGTCCTCTTTCCCTTCCTTTTTTTACCCTGGTAGGTTTTGGTTTCTCTTCTCCTGCCAGAAGTTATAGGGATGTGTGCGTTCCTCTAGCTTGGTTCGTTCATTGTGCCTGATATGACCTCCTTCCAGCCTCTGGTTTATGCATTCTGTACTGCTGTAGCAGTTGGTTAATTGCACTGGTTCTTTCCTGTCTTTTTTTTTTTTTTTTTTTAGGCTTCAAATATGGAGAATGAGAAGTCCAGGATCCCTGTTTACAGTTTCCAACAGCCCAAAGTAATCAGTGTGCCCAAAGGTCTGTTAACCTATTAAGCTAATTACCATATTGGTACTAGATAATGTATTTTTCCTGTGTTATAGAACCTTTGAATAGATCAAGAGGGAGAGGCAGGGATTTTTCTCATTTGCTCTGCAGTATGGGGAAGATATGAAAACAAGTTTCACCTGCTGTTCCTTCCTTCCACCAAGCCGCACCACTCCGAGGGATAGAACTTGGGCATGCATGGGAGGCTTGGGAGAGTGGTGGCATGGAGTCTCCTTGCATCCGCAAGGACAGCTGGATAAGATAGGAAACAGTGGGTGAGATTCCTCCTGTGTTACTTATCCAAACCTCTGTGCAACTGAAAGGAATCCCCAGATCTTTCTGAAGTCTCTGCTCAAGGAAGAGGCAAAGTGTTCTCTCATTTTTCAGTGAGATTTGGAGAAGAAAAGAAACAGTGGGAATTTCTCCAGCTTTTTCTTATCTGAACCTCCATGCAGGTGAATCTAGAGTGGAGAGAGCTTGGAAGAAAGCCTTAAAAGAATCACTTGGTTAATATTAAATTAAGACGGGGATGGGGATTGTGTGGTCTTCCGGAAGTTGCTGTACTGCAACTCTCAGCAGCCATAGTCAGCACAGCCACATGATTAGAATTAAAGAATTGTGCATTAAAGAATTAGAATTAAATTATTTTTTCATTGTGTGTGTGTGTGTGTGTGCGCGTAGTACCATGACTGAATAGAGCTTAGAGTTCTTCCACACATAAATCCACTGCTGGTTACCCCAAATCAACTTCATTTCAGCAGTATAATTTCTGGCAGTGGGGTGCCATTTGGAAATTCTTGTTATCTGCTGCAAATTACCCAGAGATCTGTTATGGATCTACCTTCTGCCAACATAATAACAAAAGAGTCGTGCTGTATCAGGCCAAGGGTCCATCAAGTTCAGCATTCTGATCACACAGTGGCCAATCAGCTGTTGACAGGAAACCCACGAACAGGACATGATTGTAATAGCACCCTTCTGTCCATGTTCCCCAGCAACTGGTGTACATAGGCTTACTGCCTCTGATACTAGAAGTAGCAAAGAACCATCAGGACTAGTAGCCATTGATAGCTTTCTCTTCCAGGAATTTGTCCAATCCCCTTTTAAAACCATTGAAATTAGTGGTCAACACTATGTCTGGTGGTAGTGAATTTCATAGTTTGACTATGTACCCTGTGGAGAAGTATTTTCTTTTATCTGTCCTGAATCTCCCATCAATCAGCTTCATGGGATGACCCCAGATTCTAATAATATGAGAAATATGTCTCCCTCTCTGCACCATGCATAATTTTGGACACCTCTATCTTGTCTCCCCTTATTTGCCTTTTTTCCAAGCTAAATAATCCCAACCCCTGGTCTTCATTATTCATCTGTTCCTGCTTTTCTGTTAAATTTGGATTCAATTTTTCATTTCTTCAGATTCAGAGTTATTTATTTATTTATTACATTTCTATACTGCCCAATAGCCAGAGCTCTCTTATTGAAGTTATTGAATTCCTTTGCCTTTCCTTGATCCATGCCACCTCAAAATCCTGTTGCTTTTTAAAAATTATTTGATCATTTTCAAACTTCATTCAATTTCTCTCGCTAAAACATTGGTTTGCTTTCTTACTTCGTTTTTATTCAGTTACTGCCATGCATTTCAGTTATTGCCTTCAGCCCCTTTCTTTAGCACTGAGTTGTGGTCGATAGCTTTGTTGATCAAATGTACTTTTGTTTTTAAACGCATGTCTTGTTTGCAGATATACAGCTTCATCCAAAAAGGCAAGGTCTGAACAAAATGAATGACCTGGAGCCCCTAAAAGAGCTGGATTTTACTTTTGGTGCAAATGTTCCTTTATGTGTTCCCTTCAAAGAAACAAATCAAAGGTAAAGTATATTTTTTCTTCTTACTGTTGAGAGTATCCATGGGGGCTCTATTAAATATTATTATTACTATATTTATTTGTATCCCGCCCTTTGCCTAATACTGGGCCTCAAGGCGGCCTTACAAAATTTAAAACATACATTGGGGGGGGGACATACACAACAAAATTATAAGTTATTAACATAGATGGAGGACCAAATTACTCTCCAAAGGCCTCCTGGAACAAACAAGTTTTAGCCTGCTTCCGAAAGCCCATCAAGGAGGGAACCAGTCTAGCTTCCCTGGGAAGAGTTCCAAAGCACTGGAGCAGCCACCGAGAAGGCCCTCTCCCACCAACATTTGAGGAGAGCTTGGCTGGGATGTAAGAAAGAGTGTTCTCCATGGCCATGCCTGAACTTCAGGGCTCCTTACCAAAGGAGGCCCATGTTGCTTCCCTCTCTGGTGACCTACTACTGTGCAACATATTTGGGCTGCCTAGCTGTTAGTTTCAGTCACCCTGGCCTGTTAATTGAAGTGTTATTTTCATGTTGGGGCTCTCTAATTGTTTATCTTGTACCTTATTGTTGGCTTTTAACATGGTTAGATTTGTAAGCTGCCTTGACAATTTTTGTGGAAAACTCTGGTAAAATATTTCTAATACACACACAGAATGCATAGTCCCCAACGTTTAACAACAAATTGAATGCTTATCTGTGAACTTGCTTTATTCTAGATTTGATGAAATGCCCCAGGTGGTATGCAGTAGTTGGATGATTTAAAAATGCTCAAAGAATCAAGCCATTGTTTTAAAAGTTGAGATTTAGTTTAGTTTTGGAAAAAAGTTTAAAAATATCTATTCATTCCATTCCAATTAAGGGTCATGAAGACAGCTAAGAACATAGTGGCGGCACCACCACTTAAGAAAGCGGTGACAGAGACTGTACGAATGTGAGTGGTGGCAAGCAAAACATGTTACCTACTTCTGCTTATTCCTTCTCTTTCCCTTTTCACAACAAGATTTCTTGCATGCATTGGTTTAATTTAAATCAGTTCATTCAATTACCATTTTATTTTGAAAAGGCAGGCTACTACATAGACATCATTAAATGTATTTTAAAAAAACAATTGCATAAAATAAAGCAAACGTGAAACTACCATACAACCAAAATCTATGGAGCTGTCAGATTGGTACTGCAGTATCCAGATCATTTAGACTGCATATCCGCTGTCAGTGTACACGGCAACTCCCAGAGTAGCAACTAGACACTGGATGGATCTGTCAGGGGCTCCAGGTCAATCATTTTGTTAAGACTTTGCTTTTTCGAATTAAGCTGTGTATCTGCAAAAAAGGCATGTGTTTAAAAACAAAGGCACATTACACTAATCCATGGTATGAGTTATTGAATACTGGATTGCTGTGATGTGCAAACTCAGCTGTGTTAATAAAACATGATTTGTCAACCACAAACAACCCAGAAAATGAACCTGTGGTATGTTGGGTTATGTACTCCATGGGTGGTTACTTGTGAACTCAGGACTGTGGGTTGTTCATGGGTTGTTTCACCAGGCTACAGAGGCAGTGGGTAAGAGTAGTCAAGAAACCAAGCTGCTCTACCTGCCAAAACTAGAGTGTGCAAAGACATGTGGGATACAGGGAGGAGCTGGTGAAAGAGGAGCTAAGCAACCCAGGGATTGAGAAACCATGGTTTGTTGGATTGTCTGCCATACCAATCCTCAGTAGGGCAACAAACCATGGGTTAGTGTTTTATGCAAGCCAGTTCACTGTTGGCATAGGTCAGTCAGATAGTTGTGGTTCTTGATTAGGGTCCAGTAGGTTGTATCCAATGTTAGTCTAACTTAAGTCCCATTTATTTCACTGGGTCTACTTTTAAGTCGGACTAACATTAGATAGTCCTACGTGGGGAATAAATTAAGCACAATCCTGTAGATTCATCTCTTTCTTTCTATACTGTAGCGAGTGTTCTTGGTCTGAATGTTAATGCAGACAAACCTACCACCCATGATGCATTACTGACATTTGATCCTATAGCCCTACAACCAGATATAGACGGGAGGCAGAACTCAGGAACAAGAACAAGCTGTTGGAGACGGCTAAATGTGAATTGAGCTTAAAGTTGGCAGGAATGCAGGTAGGGAGCAAACTTAGCTTGGGTTATCATAAGATCTATTATGTGCAGCATATTGAACTCTCCAAGGCCCACATCTGGGTCTGTTTCCAGACAAAGGGCTCCTAACAATCAAAGGCATTTTGTGGCTATTCTGTCTTTTCTTCCATAATGGGTTTTTTACTTATAAAAAAAAAGATGGATAACATAGTGGGAAAACGCAGGAGGACTATGAATTGAAGACTGCTATGTCTGCATCTCCCCCTATAAAATTCCATAAATGAGCAAGTGTGATTGCCCCATAAAAGCTTGGGAAGCACCCTTAGATGAATATCTTCCATGTACAAGGCAGTCTTTATTTTGCATTTGCTGTTTTGGTTAATCAGAGTAACCAAAATGCAGTGTTCATGCTGGTAGTACAAGAATGCCAAACTGGAAGTGCTCTCAAGGGGATCTTATACCCTGTCCCAATGTGTCATTTCAGAATAGGTTTGTTGGCAAGACCACAGTTACATTTTCCACTTACTGTATTTCTTCGATTGTAAGCCATACACTAATTTCAGTACCACCAACAGAAAAAAAAAACCCCTAAGACACACCCGCGATTCTAAGACGCACCCCATTTTTAGAGACGTTTATATGGGGGGAAAGTGTGTCTTAGGATTGAAGAAATTCGGTATGCTGGTGTCTTTTTAACTATGTTTTAATATTGCAACAGCTGGTACTGTTGTTGACTGCTTACTTCGGTCAGAGTGCTAAGTGCTGTACTGAACACAAGTTTACATGGTCTTTGCTGAGGTTTATATGCAGCTAGATTAATGGGACAGAGAAGAAGACACCATAGATTCCTTGGTTGAAGGTTTTTGAGTGGTGGTGGATCAGATTCAGACCCTCTTTGATTAAACTGATTTTCAAGATCCATTTCAATCGGGGGTTTGGAACTGAAACTACCTTGGTCAATCTCTTTGCTGGGGGGAGTGTGGCCCTGTAGATTCTCCTGGACCTCTTGGTGGCTTTTGACACCATCAACCATGGTATCCTTCTGGAGAGGCTGCCCGGGTTGGCTGTGGATGGTACAGCTCTGCAGTGTTTTGCTTCTGGGCCCACTTCAAAGTGTATAAAGTTCTTCATGGCTTAAGATCAAAGTATCTGAAGAAGTGCCTCTTCCTCTATATTCCTACCTGAGATCATCCCTGGGGTCCCTGCTGGAAGTGCCTTTGCATGCTTAAGTACAGATGGGTGGCTAATTGTGAATGGCCTTTTCAGTAATGACCTCCCAGTTATGAAATATCCTCCCCAGAGAGGTCTGCATAGCGCCTACTTTGTTATTTTTTCCAGTGCGAGGCAAAGACTATTTTTGTATTCTCAGGCCTTTTAGTATTCTTACATTTCTGTTGCTGCGTTGTTGACTTTCTTGTGGGGCTTGTTCTAGTCTCTGCTGCTTTTAATTTCTGCCTTAATGGATTTGTCATTGTATTTCAATATAATCTATATGGATTCATCTGTGTTGTTTGCATATCACCAAGACCGCTGTTAGGTATAAGGTGACTGATAACAATGTTGGAAATAAATGAAATAAATAATAGTTTCTCCTCCCACAATGCTGCAAGATCACAGCTATATGATCCGTATCCACACATTGGCCCACAGTGTGTGTACCCAAACTACTTCTCAAAGCTGTGAAGTTATCTAAATGTTACCAGCTTTAATAGGTTTCAAAAAAACAATCCGAGAAATCAGTTTGCAGGAATAATGATTGCTCATATCAATGGTCTATTAGAAAAGCATACCAAGTATCTGTTTCACCACCACCACCTCACCTGCCCAAAATGGGACTTACTTCTCTCTGTTGTGCAGTTCTGCATTCCTCCCCACTAGGCAAAGCAGTTTCTCTGACTCTTTACTGAAAGCCAAATAGAAATAGGTGCTGTTCTTAATGTGTCTGTCTGTTTGGTCTCTGTACTTGCAGAATGATATGAAGGATATGAAAGAGCAGTGTGATAGTCTGGAAAAAGAAAACCAGTTGCTGAAGAAATTTCAGGAAAGCTGCATGTTAATCTTGGAAACCAGGAACTGTGACCCAGGTAGACATTTAATAGAGCCCATTCTCATGCTCTCTGTTTTACATACCTGTTATATACTCTTATTTCCACTGATGATTTTTCCTCCACCAACCTTTCTCTAGATTTCTAAATGGAACTGAAACTCCTCAGGTAATCATTTCTGCGATAACCTGAGCTATTTTAAATGTATGCATTTAGCAGTGTGTGAACTCTTGGATTGAGATGGACAGAAGTAGGTAGCATGGAGTGCTGCTGGGAACCCTGCATGATCAGGGGTCCTGATTGCACGGAGCACCTACAAGTGTTCACTTGTAGGTGCTCTTTTCCAAGTATCTACTTGATGTACGGTGATTATTTAGGGCAGGTCCCAAAAGGTGTGAGGTTGGGAACGAGGGGTGGTCCTATACCCCCATGTACCTCAGTGTATGCATGGAGGGACATGCCAAAAGTGTATGAGCTGGGTTTCATAGAGGTTCGAGATCAGAATGAACGTACAGAGCTTCTGTAATGCCAAGTTGAACTATTGGCCAATTAAGCCCAGGATTATCTACTGAAAAGCAGCAACGTTCTGAAGCCTAGGGGGAACGTCTTTGCTGCTCCTTTGACTGGAGATGTCAGGGGTTGGATCTTATGCATGGAAAGCTTGTGCTCTCCCACCAAGCCGTGGTCCCTTCCCGTGTGATCACCCTCTGAATCATGTGATGCTAGTCTGAAACTGACGTTTTACGGTTGTTTACCAGATATCGCAGCACCCTCGAAGTTGCTTGGCTTTTTAAAAGTGTGGCACTGGAGGCCAAGCATCTACTCAATTAAGGGGAAAATGTTTGGCTCTGGAATGTAATGAAACAATTGAAAATCAGTTGCAGGTGAAAATATTTGGGAAGAAGAAGAGGAGAGCAAGAAGAGACAGACTGAGATAATGGTGAGAATGAGTTGGTTTCCTTTTCCCAAGGAGATTAGTAGGCTTGATCCCAGGGCTGGCCTAAGACATGTTTTCCCCTGAAGCAAAGGACAAGATGGTGACCCACATTTCATGTACAGAAGCCAGCTGGACGGGCAATTGAGGCTTGGGTTCAACACTGGCAAGTGAACAGCATCATCCGCTGCTCTTGAAGGGAACAGGCTAGTTTAGGGGATTCAGAGCAGGCTGCATGGCATACCAGCTCTGTCCACCATCACTCCCTGCTCCTATCCATCTCCCCCTACTCGCCCCTCCCCCCATGCCTGCTGCCTGAGGTGGCTGCCTTACTCTGTCTAATGGGAGGGTTATCCCTGCCTGATCCCACTCACACACACCCAAAGTCCTACCTGTTTGTTCCTGTTGAATTTGTTCTGTAAACTAATCATGGGTATCCAATACATTTTGAATAGTTCAAGCTGTGTTGGCTAAAATTTTACAAAACTCTGTCTTTCCTTTCAGGTCTTGTCGGAGAACCTTAATGCTGATCTTGAACTGTTCATCCAAGTGGCTAAAGAACAAAGGGATAACCTTCAGGTAAAATTAGAACATTTTACCTTCACTCCCTGTTGATGCCAAGAAACAGAATTTTTTAAAAGTTTGATACCCTCCTCCAATTCTTCAGTCTCACATGTGCATGGCAACACCACACACTTTCCCTTCTTCTGAAAGTCTTCTGTGTTTGTTTTTTTCTGTCCACTTGCTACAACTGCGTAACTTGGACATAAAGTGAACAACATTCATACACAAGTCTCTGTACCAGCCTTCCACAACCTGGTGCCCTCCAGATATTTTAAATTAAATCTCCCAGCATTCCTAAACATTAGCCATGTTGAGTAGGGATAGTGGGCATAGAAGTCCAAAATATCTGGAGTGCACCAGGTTGGTGAAGGCTACCCTGTACTAATAACTACTTAACCCTGTGCAAGCAAACTACTTCTGAAAGTGACCTTGTAAGTCTTGACTGAAAGTTACTTTAATAAATGTAGAATACTAACTATATATTTTTACTAACTACATACTTTTCTTTCCCTGTAGAATGCACAAATTAAATGGAAGCAAGTAGAGGAGGAGCGGGCCCACTTCTTAGAGCAACAGCAGTCTTTTCATAGAGAAAAAGAAGATTTGTTTGCAATATTGGATCAAGAAGAGGCGCTCTTGAATTCATCATAGAAGGAGCTAGGACTCTTAAGCTGCTTTGATTTCTTATTGGGCTGAAGTTTTTAAAATCCATTATGGATCTGTTACATTTTGAATGACCTGATTTTTTGTTTTTTAATTGTATTAAACAGAGGACTTGTTCTGCATCTGATTAATAGATTCCGAGTAAAGAGTGGATTCCAGAATTCCTTTCTCTTAAATTTCAGGACTGTTGAAAGGTTCTGTCCAGAACACATCTTTCTGCATTTTGTTAGACTTTACTGTCCTGATACTGTTTGTTGTTCATATATAGATCATCCTCATGGAACTGCAGGCTTGGATGGTGTTTTTTTTCATAAGAGCTGAATGTTTGTGTAATTGTACCTGTGCATACAAACCTTGAAATTAATTTTTTAGTATGCTAAACGGTGGGGGGAGGTTGACTTCCCGGTTAGGCTGGTGAAGCAGTCAGGTTTAGCTTCAAAGGAAATTAATGAACCAGATGTGTAGTGAATGGGTGCCATAGTGCAAGCTTACCATCTGTGAAATAATGTGGGGTTTTTTTAAGCACTGACCATGGCAAGGAGAGAAGCACAAGACACTGTAAAATGTGGCCTGTGCTTAAACAATGGGAAAAGCTAGAGCCATTGAAACAAACAGAATCTGATCATGGCACTGCACAGCTTCCATGATTTTGTTGTAGATCTGGAGTGGGTGTCATTCTTAATATGCCCTAAAAAGTAGACTTCCTTAGCCTCTGAGATAGCCATATTTCTAGCTTGGACTACCTATTTTTCCAAATATTTTGCAATAGTCCTGTTTGGAGGCAATCAGTGCATAGGTTACCAATGCAGAGAGTTGCAGCTGCTGTACAACTTCTGAAAAGCACTCCTGGCCACAGCTGCTATCAAGGGTCCATCTAATCCAGCATTTTGTTTACACAGTGGCCACAGGGACCCACAAGCAGGACAGTGTAACAGCATCCTCACACCCATGTTCCCCAGCAGCTGGTGCACACAGGCTTACTATCTCTGATCCTGGAGCTAGCACATAGCCATCAGGACTAATTGCTATTGATAGCCTTCTCCAGGAAATTATCCAACTGCCTCCTAAAGCCATCAAAATTGGCTTATGGGAGTGGATTCCATAGTTTAACTATGTGCTGTATGAAGAAGTACTCCCTTTTATCTGTCCTGAATCGTCCACTAATCAGCTTTATGCAATGACTCTGGGTTCTAGCATTTTGAAAGAGAAAAATGTCTACTTAGCCACATTTTTCATGCTATACATAATTTTGCAAACCTCTACCATGTCTCCCTT
Organism: Elgaria multicarinata webbii; assembly: GCF_023053635.1. Classification (NCBI taxonomy): domain Eukaryota; kingdom Metazoa; phylum Chordata; class Lepidosauria; order Squamata; family Anguidae; genus Elgaria; species Elgaria multicarinata. The sequence continues at coordinate 132,034,443 of NC_086172.1, read as the reverse complement.
TAGCCTCCTTTTTTCCAAGCTAAACAATCCTAGTTGTTGTAACCTTCCCTCATAGGGGAAATGCTCCAGCCCCTTGATGATTTTAGTTGTCCCTTTCTGCACCTTTTACTGTGGGAAACTTTTCATGATGGCTTTATATTGATGTTGACGAGCATGGGGCTAGGAGAAAGAGAGAACACATGGACCCCTGTTCCATACCCCACAGGCCAAACCCATGGGGACCCCTTTCATAAGTCTAACTGTGTCTCTGGGAATGCAGTCTTAGTAACGTGTTTGCTCAGTGGTGAGGGGCAAGCACGCTGCATATGCTCATGGATGCCTCTAATGTCTGGTTAAGAATTGTCACAGATGCATTGACTGATCTTGGTGCAGTCACTTTATTGCTATGCCATTATGGCCTTCAGCTATAAAATAGCACCAATATCTCTGCATGATATAAGTACAAATAGGGTCAAATCTAAAGTTGCATGAATGGACTTCACAGCATGAATAACTGTGTTATTTTCCTTTTGGTACCCTCCCCTTCCTGTGTGCCCTCACATCTGTTCTAGCTGTCTCACCATTCTGGAGCATATTTAGGGGTACATCGGGGTGGGTGAGAAGGGAAATCCATTATGACAGTGGCTTCCATTGAGCTGGCAGACAACCAGTGTTTGATACAGCCCATAATATTGTGTATGTAACATGTGGCTTGCCTTAATGGGTTTGTCAATGAAGCCAACTACATGCATGCATTTAGACCTTATTTTCCAGCTGTGGCACATCTGAATTCAGATTGCATTGACCCACTATTACCAAGCTACAGTATCTGCCTGCTTCTAGGCCAACTTATGCATATTTTATTTATTTATTGTATTTCTATACTGCCCAATAGCCGAAGATCTCTGGGCGGTTTACAAATTTAAGACAATTCAAAACAAAATAGTATAAAACCATAATATAAAATACAATATAAAAGACATTTTGTCGAGTCTTGTGAAGTATGAACTTCCATTCTTTCTGCGATCCTTAAATGGATTGTTAATGCTTCCTACATACCTTTAGAAGCCTGTCCCCATCCTAGGTTTTTTTTTGCTGTTGTGATATAATACTTGACAGGTATTATTTGAGGAGATGGAAACCAACTGTGCTAAATTTGTTCTACAGGCAGTTTCCCAAATTACTTACTATCTGATATCAAGAGATCAGTAGACAGTGGCACAGTATCATGGAGGCCTACAATATGTACTTTGCCATTGAGTGGAGCTGACATAGTTTGGAGTTAATGTGTGATGCACTTGCTGAAAAGACTGGCCATACTTGGCCTACTAACATATAACTGAATTCTGGTAATGTCTCCAAGGTGACCCTCCTGACTGTTGCTCTGCTCTGGTCTCCTGCTGTTTGGTGTCATTCCCTAGCTCCTAATCACTTCCCCTCTGGGGTCTCAGTAGTTTTATGTGGGTTTGCTTTGCTTCGCTTCCATTTTACTTTCTGCCCTGTGTGTAACTTTTCCTGGGAGGAACAGCAGCTGTGCTACCCCAGCTAGAGTCAAAGATTTGTGTTAGTTCAGAAATGTAAAAAAAATCCACACCCACCAAAACACCTTTGGGCTATGGATGTTTCAGGCATCGTTCAATTTCACACTTTCAACCACCTCACAATTATTGTGCAATTTTACTAGCACAGGCATCTACAGTGTTCTTGGACTGCAGTCCTCTGCTTGTTTAGAGAGTTGAGCCCATTGAACTCAATGGGGCTTCTTAATAGACACGTGTAGGGTTGCACTTTTGGCAGGGTCCCACCAACCACCCAGCAAATGTTTTAAATTTAACTGCTATTAGGAAATGGACTTCGTTGACCCAGGTTCATCTCTTCACCTTCCAAAACCTTTGAGCATTGACTATGGCAGAGCGTGAGGAGCAACAAACACCAGGCCGTTCCCAATCCCTAGCGTAGTGTGAAGCATCGCGTATCTGTCGGGACTGGGAACTTTTTCTATCTATCAAAAAAAACGGGGGGTGGGGGGAGTTGTAGGAGAGGCGCCGTCTCCGAAAGCCAAGCGCCCGGGGGAGGCCGTGACTTTGCCGCGATTGGCTGTTCCGCCCCCATTCCCGAAGTTCTCACTGGTCAGTCATCCACCCGCCCCCGAGCTGATTGGTGGAGACGGCTGCGCGAGCTCGGCTAGTCTCCGCCGGGCTGGCAGTCGCGCTGTAGAGAGAGCGAGATGGCGGCGGCTGTGCTGGTGAGGAGCGGGGCGTCCGCCTGGGCCCGACGGTGCTTCTTGGGGCGAGTGCTGCAGCCGCGCCGAGGAATCGCCGGAGCCCCAGTGGACGATACGGTGAATGGGCTGGACGAGCAGCAGCAGCAGGTACAGCGGCCTGAGCCCTGGTTGCATTGACAGGAAGGTCGCCCGGCTGGGCCCCGCAGTCCGCTTCTGAAGGTTTCCGAAGTGCTGTTCCTTGCGGGGTCGCGCCCCTTCTGAGTGCGCGTGCAGCAGGGACCCTCTTCTTAAATGGGACTCCGGAGCTGTTCTGATTGCCAGGACTCGGCTCTGGAGCATTAAATACAAAGACGCCGAAAACGAGGGATCTTGGGGTCGGAGACATTGACCCCGTGTGCGCGGCTGCTGTGAGAAGGCACATTCCGTGTCGGGAGGTCCTTAAGAAAGAACTCGAGAATCAAACTGCCAATGTCCTAGTGCCTTTGTACAAATCTGTGGTGCGACCACACTTGGAATACTGTGTACAGTTCTAGTCGCCACACCTCATAAAGTATATTATTGTATAGTTGGGAAAGGTGCAGCAAAAGGAAACTCAAATGACCACGGGGCTAGAGCAGCTCGCCTATGAGGAAAGGCTACAACTTTTGGGGACTCTTTAGTTAGAAAAAAGGTTGAGTAAGGGGGGGATATGATAGAGGTGTATAAAATTATGCATGGTGCAGAGAAAGCGGGTAGAGAGTTTTTCTTCGAGTATTTGAACCCACGGCCATCGTCCAATGAAATGCAGTGGTGGGAGATTCAGCACAGATAAAAGGCTGTACTCCTTCAAACAGAACATAATAGAACTGTGGAATTTGCAGTGAGGTAGTGTGGACCATGAACTTGGATGGCGCTAAAAGGGTATTATCCTTAAGGCAGCCGTTCCCAGCCTGGTGCCCTCCAGATATTTTGGATGTCAACCCCTATCAGCCCCAAACAACATGGGCAAGGGTTAGGAATGCTGGGAATTGCAGTCCAAAACGTCTGGAGGGTACCAGGGTGGGGAAGGCTGGTCTAAGGCTATCAGTCGCTACTCATCAAGATAGCTGTATATTACCGCCAATATCAGAGGCAATGTGCTTGTGAATGCCAGTTTCTGGGGACCATGAGAGGGAGGTGCTCTTGCACTCATGTCCTGCTTATGATCCCTATAGTCATCTGGTTGGATACTATACTGGACTAGAGCTGAAGAATGCATTCCCTTCTTGTTACTGTTGAATCACCATAGCTAGCTCCCATGTTTCTGATATGGGGTGAGAGGTTTCTGAATTTATGAGGGTTGAAACTACCTTGCGTGTTTGTGCACACACATACATAACTCTCTTCGTAGATGTTCAGCAGTTTTATTTTAAAGGGCTACGCCTTATAGTTCCATAGCTTTAAAGCAGACTGGGCATTTTTTCATTTTAGAACAAGTAGGGTGATGCCTATGTGAGAAACCAACCTTTTCAGCATTTGTTTTGCTTAATTCTGCAGGCACAAATTTACACACTTATATTCTATAAATTCAGAGTAACGGCAATTTTTTAAATTATTTATTTGCAATCACTAATGCAGCTGAACATCTAAATTCCACCATTAAGTGTATGGAAAAAGTGATAACATTTCATTCTTTTACCCCTCTTTGTAAGCAGTAATTGCCAAACCGAACATGACACTGGTTGGGTCCCCCCCTCCTTACAGAATGCAGCCATGCAGGTTGTGTTTATTTCTTTCACCTCTGTGGGATTCTTTCTGTTAAATCTCTCTTTCGCACATAAACCTGTGATTTTGGGGGAAAAGGTGACTTTTAACAACAAACAATCCACCAAACAGGAAAAGGTTAATAACCCCCACTCTGTCAGTCTTCTGCTTTAGATGGCAGCCTCAGTGGTTGCATTTTGTGCTTTAAAATACCCTTTGTAGTACCCTTTGGAAACAAACTACAGATAATTCAGTATATTATGTAGTTCAACCTTAAATTTTAGCACCTGAAATAGCTTTCCTCAACATGGGGCTCTCCAGATGTCATTCCCAGCTAGCACGAAGTTTTTGGAACAAAAAAACTTGGATATGCCCAGTTTTTGTAAGTGTAAGTAATAAAGCATCTCATCCCATGCTAGTATTAACAGTTATGTGCTTAAAATAAGCTAGACACTGTATAATAGACAATATCTCCTACTATGGATATGTTTTCCCCCAAGCGATATGATTCTAAAGGCATGTGATTAAAATGTTATAATTTCATTTAGAACAGGGGTAAGCAACCTTTTTGAGCCTATGGGCACATTTTTCAATTTGAGGAACTGTTGCGGGCACAGTCACAAAATGGCTGCCATGGGAGCATGGCTAGTCGCAAAGAGCAAGTAAGCTATCTAAATGACTGTGTACCAGGCAGAAGTGGGGTCCGACCCACAATGCACTAAACCCACAGTTTCCAGTGCCTTCCTCTCTTCCCCCACCCACCCCTTTCCTTGGTGGCTGGGCACGCTGCAGAAGAAAGCATTGGTCTGCATCTGCCTATTATATTCATTTACTAAGAATGTCTGTTAGCTCCATCGTGTAGCCCAGAGGCATTCATGGGAAATGAAGGTGGCAGCAGCTAGAGGCCCTCACTTCACTTAGAATTTATTTATTTATTTATTTATTGCATTTCTATACCGCTCAATAGCTGGGCAGTTTACAAAATAGTTGCCAGTAAGAAAAGACGTTATTTTTTAAAAAATGCAAGTGGCCACCAAGAAAGGTACCCAGGTTGCATTTAGAGTATACAAATTTAGAGTTTACAAATTATTTAGAGTATACAAATGACATGTGTCTCACTCCAGCTGTGAAAATTATCAAGTAGAAGCAGTTTTCCTTTTGTGGATTCTCTCACTGGCACATCTGGAGATGAATCCTCCAACAAAGTCTGATGCAGCTAGGGGAGTCCCAAGGATTTTAAAAGAATCGCTTTATTGGAATTGTGAGAGAAGGCTATTTAAGAATTTCTAACCCATCTCCCTCAAAAGAATATAAGATGTCTTTTTATGAAATGCCAAGAGATAAGCAACTGAAAACACTTAATGATAAATAATAATTTGGTACTTTAGATTAAAGCTCTCTTTTTAGACTTATTTGGACTTGGAAGTCTTTGATAACAAAACATGTTTTGGAAATATTATTTCCTGTTAAAATATTAATATCTAAGAATATTTAGGGCAGAAGACAGGAAAAAGTCCTACACGTCCCACCATTCCTCAGCCAACCATGCAAGCTGGAGAATGCTGGAAACAAAAAATCAAACCTCAACTGAAAACAATTTTTGGTGTACAGTTTGTTTGAAGTGCATAAATTAGCTATAGGTAGTTAATTGGTAGCCAAAGGCTTCCTAAATACTGGAACCATAGACTGAAAACACTCCACAAAGCTGCAGGTTTATAACAAATGTACATCCCCAGCAGGTGCCTTGGGCCATGTGTTCTGTCCAATTCACCATGGATTGGCTCTTTAATATTTTTGCTTCCCCAGAAGGTATTTTTTAAGCCTTTAAAACAGGTGGGCAATTTGTGGCCCTCCAGATGTATTGGCCTACAATTCTAGTTATTTATTTATTATTAAAACATTTATACCTGCCCTATATCACAAGGATGTGATATATCAGGGTGGTGTACAGATAAAATCATACATATAAAATAGAACAATAAATATACAATTATAAAACAAACCATTAATATGTTAGAACCAATATGATTTTTTTAAAACAGTGAAATCAAGTTAAAACAAGACAGTGTGCAGGCTGATGGATTTAGCCATCAAAGGCTTTTTTAAAAAGCCACCTGGAGCTGAAATGAAACCAGTACCGGCACCAGTCGGGCCTCCATGGGAAGGGCATTTCACAGCCGGGGTGCCACAACAGAGAAAGCCCTCTCACATGTCCCACCATAGCATATATCTCACATTGGTGGGGCATGGAGAAGGGCTCCTCTGGCAGATCTCAGGTCTCACTTGACTGTGCTGGCCAGGGCTGATGGGAGTTGTAAACCAAAACATCTGGAGGACCTAATGATGCCCACCCCTGCTTTAAAAAGTCAAGATTGCTTGCTTTGTTGTAGTTCATCATGTTGCATTGATAGATTCAGAAGTGGCTGGGAGCTGTGAGATTTTTTCCCCTTTACATTTTTGAAATATTCAGGCATAAAATAAGTGTAGTGCTTTTTAAGAAAAAAACCTCTTAGCTACAAATAATAAAAATATTCCTACTATTATGTAGGGCATATAAATGGCTTAAAGCCAGTTAAAACCAATTTGAAAACATCAATAGATAAACACTTTGAACTGGTGGAAAGTACTTTGTCAGTAATTTAACAGGTATCTATAGGCATCATTGTTGTCACTAAGTGGCTTAATGGGCAATTATTAAGGATTTAATTGAGTGCCATACTGGGCTTTAGACATCAAAGAAAAGATCTGCCAGAAATGCTTTTGATAGCATACAAAGGGAGGAGATTATCAATTGTGGTTTATAATTTTTTTAAAATTATATTTCTAACAGCTTAGGCAAACCATGGTCAAATTCTGTCAGGAGCACTTGGCTCCAAAGGCCCAAGAAATTGATCAGCAGAATGAATTCAAAGACATGAAGGTAAGTGCTTTCAATATCATGCATCTTGGCTTGGCTGTATAGGTAGTATTTTTTCCATAGTCTTTGCCATTTCTTCGGGAGGTGAATAGACATAATTTAAAGATGCAAGTAATAGAGGATTTGAGAGAGTTATAAAATGCCTATCTGTTACAACAAACCTAACTAAATGCAGAACTGCTTTCTAATCAGAACCTCAGCATTATAAATCATTAGTATTTCTGTGTCATTGAGAAATTTCAAAAAAATTCTGTTCCTGTCACATGTGGGGCTTCTTTTTAGCTAATAAATGTTTTCTTGGAACATTCTGCTGGTTGTGAAGAGTTTGCTGTTAATGATGTTGTGTTTCTAGAATGTGGAATTTAATAGATTCTATCTAACGGGCCTGTATATCTGATGAGCAAGAGGTATTTTTATGAGACATACAGCTTTTCGGTGTTGCCTTTTATAAGCGTTGGAGTACTTGGAAAGCTCATATCTACTAGAACTTTGTGCACCTACTGTATTTCACAGAGAATTGCTTTAAAATATTTGTGATGGCCTTTTATGAAACCCATTTTTGTCGATGTAGAATTATACAATTGAATTACACAGTATTATTCATCAGGGAATCTTGGAATGGTAACCGATTATCAACTCTACAGAAAATAACATTGGTTACTAATACAGATAATTGTATTCATTTCATGGAGGTGCATTTGTATCATTTCCAGAAGCTCAAGCACACACAATAAATTTCTTAGTAAGGCAGCCTTGTAAATCAGCCCACAAAAGTTACTAGCCTACACAGTTTTTTTACTGCCCTGTTGAGGACTGGAGATTTCTGTCCCTCGTGCACCAGCCTACTGCATTTGTACCCTAGATGTGGAATGGGAGCCCACTTGATCTGTCTTTTGGGTGCAAAGGAGGGGGACAGAGTGCTCCATCCTTCTTCCAGCCCACTCACTTGCCTGTATGCAATTCTACATCCTCACTTGCAAGCAGTTCTTCATCACTTATGGCTGCCAGGGGAGTCTGGCAAAAGCCATGATCTCTTCTTCTGAAACCATAGGCAGGTGAAGATGTGATAATATATTCAAGCTACTACACATTATAGTTCATTCTTTTGCACTTGATTAAAACTTTGCGTATGAATGGTACCTTGTGGTAATGGAGTATGTGCGTAGTCACTAGGCATAGTGCTTTGCAGGATCAGACCTAAAGAACTAAAACACATGGGAATAAATAGCTGTCTATAGTAGGAATGGACAAAACCTTACACTATACTAGTATGATTCTTGGAAACGGAGAATCTCACTATACTTCAGTACTGGGAAACCTGTGGCCCTCCAAATGTAGTTGGGCTACAACTCCCATCATCCAAAGGTCAGCCCTTCCCCCTCCCCCAATCAGAACCATGCATCTTGTTCAGCAAGCAGAAAGCAGCAATAAGGGCCTTTCCCAGGAAACTGTTTGAGGAGACTAATTCAACGAGCCATATTGCAAGGGGATGCTAAATCTCCCCTGTCCCTAATTTAGACCCAAGCAAAATCCATCCAACAGGCCCTTCCGAGGGGCGAGACAAGTGCTCAGTGGTACAGCACATGTTTTCCTTACAGAAGGTCTGGGGCTGAATCCCTGGTGCTTCCATCTAAAGAGTGGCTTGGTAAAAACTTTGCCTGAGACCTTGGAGACCCACTGTCTGAGCAGACATTTCTGGGCTGGGTGGACCAATGCCACCTTCATATTTTCCAGTGAAATTCAATTCCCCCAGAACACCAGACATTCTATACTTTGTTGAATCCATTCCTTCTGTCTTGACAGAAGTACAGAACAGTGTGAAATGTGTGGGAAGAAGATACCGTTGCAGGCCCAGTAGACTGCAGCTGGTGTGACACAGGAGCGTCAAAGATTGAGAAACCAGAAGCTTTATTTAAAGTCAAGTGTCTTGATTTCTGATCTTATCTCTGGATTAAAAGAGTCCAGTTCCTAATTTAGAATAGTTGGGGATAACCATACTATGGTTGTCATCTTGCCAATACGAAGAATTTTACTAGTGAGTGGAAATCTGTCAATTACACACACACACACACACACACACACACACACACTGTGTTTCAGGAATGTCTTGGGAAGATGAAGCATCATTGAGATGGAGGTGGGAGATCGGTGGACAAGCTGTCAGTTCTGGGAGGCAGGGAACCCCACTATTTGTTTTTCCCATGTCAGAATGATGACTCAGGTAGAGCTTGAGCTAAACAACGTTGTGCTAAGATGACTAGGAGACCATCCTACACTAAGTGAAGGTAGCTGTTCTGTGAGGGGTGTTTTACTGGACGCTGGGCATCTCACACCTTGGAGCAAGAGGTGCTTAAAGCATGAATGGGCAACTTCGGGGGGATTCCTCACCCCTGGAACCCACTGTGGGGTGCAGACACCTGCTGCCACCACTGCACTGTCAGCAAAAAAAATATGGCACTGCCACTGAATTTCAGCAGTTGTCAAAAAGGGCCAATTTAGCTTTAAAGGCTAAACTGGCCCCTTTCAGCTGTACGGCCACCAAAATCCATTGCCAGGCCACCAGTTATTTTGACACACTCATATAAAAGGCCATAGGGGTGGAGGCGCATGTAGATCGGGGCTAGGTGTAACCCACCCTTGGCTTAGGGCAAGACAGTGTTTCCCAAACATTTCTCCGGACCCTTTGTAAACTTACTCTACCTCCCAAGCCCCCTGAAGACACTTCTTCAGCAGAGAATGCATAGAATCCGTGCCCATAGCCACATGCCTGCAGACCACTGCTGTATGTCATGCCCCTGCTGGAGGAATCCTGCTCAGAGGAGAAGCTAGAGATCCCAGAGATGAAGAACTCTGCAGGATAGCCCATGCCAGAAGACCAGAGGCACCTGGTCTCTTGGGGAGATGGCTTCAGGTCCATCCCCACAAGAAGTGAGGAACTCCCCCTCTGAGGTAGAGGCTGAGCGACTGCCAAGCCCCTGAGAGCGGAGGTGTCTTAAGAGGTAGGCAGAGCAATTCCTGTAAGGAGTGGCTCTTGCAAAGGGAGGCTCCTCATGAATAAAGGACTTTTTTTTGTGTAGGGCCCTCCTTGTGAGTAGGACTTCTTACAGAAGCCTCTGATGTGATGCAGCTGAGTCCTGGTTTTAGATTTGCACCAGAAGTTCTGTCAGATGGAACTACAGAAGAGCCACATGGCTAGTAATGCAAGTGAGGCCGTCCGTGTGTTAATTTCTTACAGCTTATACTGTGCATGATCTTGACAGCTCCAGCTGGGTGGCAGCAAGTGGGTGGAGAGGGGGGAGTCTAACACAAGTTGTTGTATTTCATTGAAACAGAAATGTCATGGATATGAAGCTGACTGTAGCCTTTTGGTTCACAGTATATTCCAAAGCAATGGATAGATATTTTGCCTGGCCCTTTACTTCCATGCCGATACGAAACTGATATGCTCAGGGAAATAGTAAAAACTGTTTGCCTGGCCTCCTCATAGGCCAAGACCTTTCTAATAGCTTTGCGCTGCTCTTTGTAGGAGTTCTGGAAGAGGCTGGGGAAGCTAGGCGTCCTGGGAATAACTGCTCCAGGTAAGTAAGCATCCACCCTATCCGGAAATTAAAATTTCTCTGCTCTTGACTACATGCCCAATTGGTGCTTTTAGCAAGATGGAAATAGCTGTTATGACTTCTTGCAAATATATACCTGCAACGAAACAGCCAGAATGAAACAGGACAAGTGTGTAACAGTTCTACAGTAGTTACTCATGTTTAGTTAGTCTGGGCCAGGGGTGCAAAACCTTTTCCGGCTTAAGGGCCAAATTCCATTTCAGAGAAGCTCTCGGGGGCTGACTTCTGGTGGTGGGCGGGGCCAAAGGCAAAAGGGGTGGGGCCAAAAGCACCAGCACATTTTACCTTAAAACTCTTACATGCAGAAGCTAAGCCTAAGAAAAGGCATTTCAACCTTTTAGAACGGGGTGGGTGGGGGGAGAGGAACAACACAAAAGCTGGGAATCCAGCAAAGTAACTGCATTTGAGAGAAAGAGGGAGCATGGCCTTCTGGGGACCCCGGAGAGCCAGATTTAAGTACTTAAGAAGAGTCATGCTGGATCAGACCAAAGGCCCAACTAATCCAGTATTCTACTCACACAGCGGCCAACCAGCTGTTGATCAGGAACCCAGAAGCAGGACACGAGTGCAACAGCACCCTCCCACTCATGTTCCCCAGAAATTGGTTTACAGCTTCTGTTACTGGAGGTAGCACATAGCCATCAGGACTAGTAGCCATTGATAGCCTTCTCCAGGAATTTATCCAACCCCCTTTTAAAGCCAACCAAATTGGTTGCCATCACGGTATCTTGTGGCAGTGAATTCCATAGTTTAACTATGAGCTGTGTGAAGAAGTACTTCCTTTTATCTGTCCTGAATCTCCCACCAGTCAGCTTCATGGGATGACCCCAGGTTCTAATATTTTGAGAGAGGGAGAAAAATGGCTCCCTATCCACATTCTCCACACCATGCACAATTTTGTACAGCTCTGCCATGTCTCCCCTTCACCTCTTTTCCCCCCAAGCTAAACAGTCCCAACTGTTGTAACCTTCCCTCATAGGGGAGATGCTTCAGCCCCTTGATCATTTTAATTGGACCCCTGGCAGGCCTGAGGTTCTGCACTTTTGATCTAAGCTGTTCTCTCACAGTTTAAGGTCCTGTAAATCTTTTTCTGTACCCATGCACTGTCTTGCCATATCCTTGACTGAAATCTTCATGCATTTTTTTATCCTTTAATTCAGCTTCCTACTCTTAGGCTTCTTAACTGTCCCTCCACAGATTTCAACATATTCACAAGTGGTCATCCTCCTCCTTGACATTACTACCTTGTATCCAAATCTTTGGACTGGAACAGGCAGGAGCAATAGGGTAGGCAGGTGCAAAAGAAGATGGGGCTTCTGCAGTTTTAATAGTTGCGTAGAAGAGGGAATTTCAACTGGTATGGCTGTTGAAATTACTTATGGTTTAACTATGCACTATGGTTTAACTATGGGTTATTATGTGCAAAGCTGTGACTATGGGTTAACCATGGTTGTTTACCACGAACAACCCATGAAGAGAAGCCATGGTTTGTTGTTGGACTGTAAACTCTGGATTGTTCATGGTTGACAACCCATTGTTAAATCATAGTGCAGGGTTCGCACGTAACGACAACCCATACTCAACCTGTACTCTGTATTGTTGTTATATGTAACATTTGTAAACCGCCCGGAGAGCTTCAGCTATGGGGCGGTATATAAATGCAATAAATAAATAAAATAAAATAAAATAAATATGGAAACCAGGTCACTGAAATCAATGGGAACTTAGTAATTCTTGAAGTCAAGCCACTGAAATCAATGGGCTTGCTTTAAGTATGACAAAGTTTGTATCCAACTCATTGTCTATATGGATATTTCTGCTGTATAGGAAATAGTTCATACTCTTGTTACACAGTGGATTACTCTGGGGTGTTCCCTTATGTGTGTACATAAGAAAAGATATGCTCTTAAGGGTGTAGTAACTGTAATTCATTAATGTCTAAACCTAGTTTAGTTATACGTTTTATAATCTCTTCCCCCCACCCTTTACCAGTTGAATATGGTGGATCCGCAATGGGATATCTGGACCACGTAGTGGTGATGGAAGAAATTTCTCGAGTTTCAGCAGCTGTTGGACTAAGCTATGGTGCCCACTCTAATCTTTGTATTAATCAGTTAGTAAGGAACGGCAATGAAGCACAGAAAGATAAATATCTGCCCAAGGTATGTAAAAGTATGGATAACTTTTAATTAAGTTATTAATTAAATTAATTTTAATTTTAATTAAAATATACTTTTTTAAAGATCAGTGAAAATAAAATAAAATTGGATACTTTCCCTCAGTCATTCTATTTAAACTTTCAGAAATAGATTATTTTATTTGTACATATGAAAAATCCAGTGGTGTTTTTTTAAAAATTCTGAATTGAAGGTCTTGTAAAATGTTCTTGTTTGATTTGTTTCTACAAAAATATGGCCGCAGCTCCTTTGGAGAACAGCCAGCAATTGGTCTTACATGTGCAGTGCAATCCTAAACATGTCTACTCAGAAATCCTTTATAAGTGTGCTTAGGATTGCAACCTTAAGCACTGATTCTGTACCCACATACCTGGAAGTAAGCCACAATGAACGTCTTTGGGCTTAGCTCTGAGGAGAGTTGTACAGGATTGCACTGTTGCTGAACTAAACTGTAGCATCTCCCTTCCATCTTACTCCTGGAAGGTGCAAGCTGGAAAGTTCTGAGTTCCTTGTGTTAGTATTTCTGCCTTTTAAAGAAGTCTGTTCAGTATGATTTCCCCGTATTCAGTATCGGCAGAGGTGGCATCTGGCTTTATCACTCAAGGCATGCATGTTGATCCTTTGGTGAATGACCCATCACAGAGCAAACGCCAGGGGTGTTCCATATTGTCGGTCATCACCTCAAACACAGTGCTTTTCGATGGAGTCAGCAAGGAATCATCAAGTGGTGTACGTGCATGTGTGAGACTATTTTGTATGTTTCACGAGGAACGGAAGCTGATATTATAGCTATCCTAAAGTACCAGGTGCACTTCAATCCCCTGTAGTGGGTCCTAATTTGCTTTATTGCAAATTAAACACTCCACCGTTTTCTGAAGTACACTCCACACAAGGGTATATGCCAGCTTGCCTTGCTGTTCATTGGCTTCTGTGGATAGCTTGTGGCAGCCTTCCCCAACTCAGTGGCCCCCAGATGTGTTTGATTACAATTCCCATCATCCCCAGCCAGCATGGGGTTGGGGGTGTTGGAAGTTGTAGTCTGACACATCTGTTGTAGTCTGACACAGTTGTAGTCTGACACAGGTTAGGGAAGACCAGCCTGTGGCATGTCTAGGGAAGAAGCGGAAGCACTTGCTAACCACGGGATGCTTCCATAGGCTGAAAGCAGGCCCTGAAAGGCTCTGGCTCCATACTCTGCTGTGCTAGTCCTTTCAACGACAAAACATTAAACAATGCAGTGCAACCTCCCTAACGCTGAGAGTGAGAAGAAGGAGTATAGTCCTGGAGTAAAGATGCTTTGGAGGTGATTGGCTGCACTTTGTCGACCCTCTCTGCAGGTTCAATAGCCTATTAGAATAGGATGTCCTGAATGATAGTCTCTTATGCTTACGGATCAGCCCCATCTCTGCACACCGCTGTGAAGGAAAAAAGGGAGATATAAATGTAAACTATATAAGGATATGGTAGTGTAAGGCTCTGTTTCTCCTTGTTGTCGGAATCAGCTGGGGCAGTGAAGGTGCTGGACCAGCGCCTGGAGGCTGTAATGGGCTGGATGAGAGCTAATGAACTGAAGCTGAATCCTGATAAGACAGGAACTCTGTGGATTGGTGGTTCCCGTGTCCTGGAATTGGGTAATTGACCTGTTCTGGATGGGGTTGCACTCCTTCTGAAGGAGTAGGTGCACAGCTTGGGAATACTCCTAGATCCATCCTAGTCCCTGGAGGCCCAGGTGGACTCTGTGGCCCGGAGTAGTTGGAGTCAGCTTCGGCTGATCCGCCAGCTACAGCCCTTCCTGGACAAGGACAACCTAGCCACAGTAGTCCACGTGCTGGTAACTTTCCGATTAGACTACTGCAATGCACTCTATGTGGGGCTGCCCTTGAAGACGACTCAGAAGTTGCAGCTGGTGCAAAATACAGCAGCTAGATTGCTCACCGGAACATTCTATAAAGACCATATAACACCGGTCTTAAAAGAATTGCATTGGCTGCCTATAAGCTGCTCAGAATTCAAGGTGTTGGCAATGACATTTAAAGCCCTATACAGCTTGGGTCCTCGGTACTTGAGGGAGCGCCTCTCCCTAGATATGCCTGACTGAGATTTGAGATCTGTTGGAGGAGCCCTCCTCTACGTCCCACCAGTGCGAGACATATGCTATGGTGGGACATGGGAGAGGATTTTCTCTGTCGTGGCACCCCTCCTGTGGAATACCCTCCCCCTGGAGGCCTGACTGGCACCAACACTGGCTTCGTTTTGGCACCAAGATAAAACATGACTTTTTATCGAAGCCTTCAAGGGCTAAATTCTTCATGGTTACACATAGTTTTAACTGTTTTATTGCTTTTAATTTTTTTCTGGTTTTAATTTGTTAATGATGTAATACATTTTAGTTGTGTAAATTATTTATGTTTATATTGTTCTGATTTCATCTGTATGCCGCCCTGAGATCCCAGTGATAATAGGGCGGGATACAAATGTTTTAATAATAATAAATTAATAATAAATATTATTCTACCAGGCCAATTTTGTTCATTTTTTGTTTTAAACTGAAGCTTGAGCAGTGTAGACATACAGAAAATTTTGAAAGTTTGAAGAAGCTCAAAGCTTGAGCTCTAATAGCAGTTTCCTCTATTTCAAACAGCCGGGGCAGCCCCTCCTCCAGCAGGATGACGGGCAGCCAATCAGTGTGGTGTGAAAATGGGCCCCGGGCACAGCTGCGCAGTTAGGCTGTTGCTGCCAACAGGGACGGGGAATGGGACGGAGGTGGCAAATCGGGGCTTATGACAAAGAGGCCTGGAGTGCACCGCATGTGGAGAAGGGACTGAGGAGCAGAAAAGCAGAAAAGGAGTGGAACTACTAGCGCCCATGGCGACATGGGCTTTACTCTAGTAATAAATAACAAAATAAGAGACAAAGGCCATAGCTTGATGTGGCAAAATCCCGGGGCGATCCCTGGGATCGTCCCTGTGCGTTCACATGATGCACAGGGGATCCCGGGATCAGGGAGGGATGATCCCTCCCTTGCCCCGGGATCTCGCCCTCCGCTTTAGGCCCGGTTTTTCCACAGTCTTGGGCTGAGCTCGAGACTGCGGAACTTTCCTCGCACGGGGCTCAGAGCTCCTCAGGAGCACTGCGCTCATCGGTGGTGGGGTCGGGGAGCGGGGAAAGTAATTATGTTTAAAAAACAACTACCTTTTGCTCACGAGCGTCTGTGCGCTGCTGTCCCTTTAAAAATTAAAAAATGGCCTCTGAAGTCGTCACGCGCCGCGTGTAAACAAAGGGGGGATCTCGTGCGAGATCTTCACCCCTCCATCGCGCACTAACAGGTACGTCACGCTAAGGCCAAAGTCTGGTTTCTGCCTTTTGGTTTTATGAAGCAGATCTTTGTTATAATCTACTCCTATCGCTCAAATGAACAGAAGACCTAATGTTGCCACTCCTAATGTTATGAAACAGATTTGGGTGGACCTGGTGGGGACAGGGAGGAGAAGAGACATAGAAAAAAGGACAGGAGGAAATGGACTGGGGGTGGGGGGAGGGAAGGCTGCTATGCCAGAGAGTGGCATAAGGGAGCACAGAGGGAAGGTGGCCATCTGCTATTCCATTACAAGGGTCAATGGCTATTGCAGCTTTAGTTTATTGCCTAATACTTTGGCATCTTCTTCCATCCCCCTGATTCATTCCATGCTCTGCAGGTTCCTTTTTTGTTCTTTTTCCCCAGTGAGCTGGCCTTTTCCCAAGCATGGCTGAACTGTCTGCCCCTTCCGGTCATCTGTTTTGAAAGGGCAGGACAGCACAGGGAGTTAGAGGGGTGTCCATGGCTGCTAGCTTGGTTCTCTTGGCACTGTCTCCTCGCTGACAAATCCAAGCAAAGCATCAGCTGTATTGCTCATTTCCCACTTCCTCATAGAGCTGCAATGACTTGATTTTGTGCCATGTTTTTTAAATAGCGGCACCAGTAAATCTGTTAGGAGCATTCTGCCAAAGGTAACATCTGCACTTGCAGCTCCTCCATAGCATGAAAGACTTTCAGGTTTATTGTGATGTTTTTTTGTAAAGGCAGGAGAGGGAACGATTGCAAACTGCCCAGAGAGCTCTGGCTATTGGGCGGTATAGAACTGCAATAAATAAATAAATTGCAGCAACATATATTTCTTTTGCATCTCTCCCATCACTTCTTGTCCTCCCAGCTGATCAGCGGAGAACATATTGGAGCACTAGCAATGAGTGAAGCCAATGCAGGTTCAGATGTTGTCTCCATGAAGCTGAGGGCAGAGAGAAAAGGTAAACATGGTTCTGTGCGTGGTGGAGAAACTGCTTATAAAGACCCACGGCAGCCTTTGGACGTTGCCTTTTAAAATGCTGCGCTTTATACATTGGTTTGCTTCCAGGCAATACCAATACAAGTACTGAAGTGTCTCTATGCATCATTATTTATTTATTTATTTACTTATTTATTTATATACCACTATCAATGTACATCTTACAATCAAGACAGCAAGAAATTGAAAGGGATAATCTAGGTGCAACGAGAGCCAGGGTGGCGTAGTGGCTAAGGTGTTGGACTGGGAGTTGGGAGATCCGGGTTCTAGTCCCCACTCAGCCATGGAAATCCACTGGGTGACTTTGGGCCAGTCACAGACTCTCAGCCCAGCCTACCTCACAGGGTTATTGTTGTGAGGATAACATGGGGATGAGGAGGATTATATATGCCGCCTTGGGTTCCTTGGAGAAAAGAAGGTGGTATATAAATGCAATAAATAAAGGTGTACGTCAGCAGAAGAGGCTGGCAGTTTTCCAGGGGAAAAGGAATTCATCATCACACTCTGCAGCTCCCTGTGCCACTGCTCTCCAACCGGGATCGCTTCTGGAGCCCTGCTTTCTTTTCTATATTTTCACTACCCATCACACTCTCAACCGGTCCAACACATGTGAAGGGCACCAGATTGGTGAAGGATGATCTGGAGTGTCTGGCACCAGCAGAACAGCCCTTCTGCATGTGCAAAGCAGCCCCACTGAATTCCCCTGACTTCCCTGTCCTGCTGAGGCCTCTGTCCCAGGCCTACTCTCATGCTGTTCCAGAGGATTGGTTGACCCTTAAATGTAGCTTGGGACAGCAGCATAGGAGTCTGTAGTGGCAGGAGCCAGGAAAGCTCCATTGCATGGGCAAAATTCAGCATGATTTTCTCTGGCTGCAACCCACAGAGTTTTCACCCAGGCTTGCAACACCATAGGAAGGCCATAGACCTGGAATTCTCAGACCTCCATTTGTCTCCACTCCTTTTCCTCAGAGTTCATGTGGCTTCCCAGAATAGTTTTATCAAGCTATATGATAACTCATCCCTGGCTGGAGGATATAGGACCAGGTGGGCCGGTTTGTACGATCAAACAGCCTACTGTAACATATTTAAGCCACAGTGGTCTGCAATGCATGCTGGTGTGTGCAGACAGCCATTTTGAATATTCAGGTCACAGCTATGGTTTGTCGTGTCATCTGAACTTGGGCGGGGGGGGGGGTTGTACGAGGGTTAGAAACCCTTGCATAACCCATGGCCTGTTCCAGGGTTAAACGCAATGGTCGGCAGCAGAGATTGGGTGAACCGGGTCGGAGGATGCAGCAGGGGGAGGGGGTTTGTAAGTTTTCCATGACTTTTTGGTAACCCACACTTGTATTATTGGCCTATTATCTCAAACTATAGGTTGAAGTGCCACTGCTGAAAGGCAGGAGTGGAGATCACAGGTTTCTGACTGTGTCAGGGTCAGTTACTGTAGGGAAAAATTGTGTTTAGGAGCCGAGTTGAGAAACAAAGAAATGCCACAATTTCATACTATTTGAGAAACACTGACCTGCGGATTTAAATGTAAATTTCATACTATTTGACAAACATTGACGAAGTAATCATTTCATGAATTCTTTTAAGAATAATCTATATGTCAGGGATGGGGGCAACATCCGTACGCACGCCTAACCTGGCCCCATGGAGTTTCCCCATCTGACCCACAGAGCCTCCTTGGATTCTTCCAGGGGGCAGGACTTTGCCGCCATACATTAACATGTGTGGGGCAATTTTACTCCTTTGTTTAAGGACAATTGATCAGTTGTAGAAAGAGGCAGCTACAGAGCTGGGCTGTGTAGCGCCTGCATTTTTAATTTTAGTAATGGAAGAAATCAAGTATCCAGAATTTTTAGAAGAATTATTTGTAGAAATCTCAATTACCTTAGGGAGTCTAACAGGTTTTGTTCCTGGTTGTTTCTATCTGTCTGAGAACTAACCAATCCCATCTTTTCTTTCTAGGGGATTATTTTGTTTTGAATGGGAGCAAATTTTGGATTACTAACGGGCCAGATGCTGACGTTCTAATTGTTTATGCTAAAACAGATCCAAGTGTTGTTCCAGCTTCTCAGGGTATAACAGCGTTCATTGTGGAGAAGGTAGGTTTATGGGGTAGTGATGCACCCTGTCTTTGTCCCTGCTTGATAAAGATATTTTCCAGATGGTATTTTGTCACTTGGGTGCGAGAGAGCTTGTTCCTGCTGTCCTTCCTACCCCTTCACCTGTTCCTGAAGCATGCATTCAGGCTTCTGCATAGGTTAGTGAAGTTGGGATTGTTGCCAAAATAAAGGTTAGACACCAGAGATGAGGCTTGATATGTCAGAAGCTTGTCATGCTGTTCTATGGCCTGTCTTGCACAAGGCGCTGAAAAAAGCCAGGGACCCTGCTGGCCTTCCCTGAGAGCTCAGGTCAAGGGCTTTGACTTTGATAAGGCCAAGTTTAGGTGGGACCTTGTTGAGGAGAGGATTCTCCAGGGCCAGGTGATGATGATGATGATTATACTGCCCCATAGCTGAAGCTCTCTGGGCGATTTACAAAGATTAAAACACTGAACATTAAAAACCGATATACAAAGTTTAAAACCATAAAAAGCAAAAAAACAGATTAGTCAATATCCATTTAAAATAATACTCTGGGCCAGTTAAAACTCAACATATGCTTGGGAGAAGAGAAAAATCTTGACCTGACACCAAAAAGATAACAATGTTGGTGCCAGGTAGGCCTCGTAGGGGAGATCGTTCCATAATTGGGGGGCCACCACTCTCCCTTGTTGCCATCCTCCAAGCCTCCATCTGAGTAGGCATCCGGAGGAAGGCCTTGGACGTTGAAGGCAAGGTTGGCTATTTGTCAGGACCCCCAAACTAGCAAAGAGGTGGTTTAATTTCTAGAAGAAGAAAAAAGACACTGGGGCTCAAGTCTGTTTGGAAACGACCGAGCTTCACTATGATCCTAAAGTTCTTTCCCAAATCTTGTAAGTCTGGGGACTTATTCTACTTAATGGTGAGGGACATGCACTTGAACCAATTTTGGGGCACTTTCATGCATTTCTATTTCAAATGAATGGTTTCATCCTCTGCTGCTCATCCTCTAAATTGTCATGTGATGCCCTTGCTAAGAGAGACATTGCTAGATCAGGCCAGGTCCATGGGAACCAATGTTCTCTTTCCCACAGTGGCCAGTGAGGTGCCTCTGAGCATCCTCAAACAAGACAATCCCCCTGTTTGGCCCCTGCATCTGGTACTCAGAGCATAGCTGCCTCTGGACCCAAAGTGGGCAGTGTGTGTGTGGGGGGGGGGGAACCCAACTTGTGGCTTTGCAGATGTTCTTGTCTACAACTCCCATCAGCCCTAGCCATCATAGTCAGTGGTGAGGGATGATGGGAGTTGTAGGCCAAAATGTCTAGAGGCCTACAAGTTGCTCACCCCTGACCTAGAGGCTCCATTTACCTATCCCAGCTATTGATAGAGCTATTATCCACGATGATTTTAGACACCTAACAAGAATAAACGTTAATTTTTTTAAAAAAAAATCCATTTCCTTTGTTATCCTCATAATTATTACCATTGTCAAATGATAATTGTCAGAATTTGTTTTCACACATAACTTATTTTGATAGCAGTTTAATGCCCAGTGAAAAATTATTAAAACCAGCGTTCATCCCTGTTTAAACTTAATTTTGTTAAATTTATTGAGAAAGATTGTGGCAAAAAAGGCAGGGGAGGGGTTTAAGGGCAGCAGTTTACATACAAGAAGTGGGATTTAAAAGCCCACAAAAGCAGTGGAGACCAGATTTGCAGCATGCATTTTGGCTGTGAGTTATCCATACAATTGTACGTTTGTACTGCACCTGCTAAGTCTGTTGCTTTCCTTTTATTGAATGTGTTTGTTAGTTTTTTAGAGTCCTAGTACTTGACTGTATATGTTTGATTTTAATTCTTGCAAGTCACCTTGAGTGCCTCACATGGCTAAATGGCATGGTAGAAGTTGTTGTTTTTATAATTCTGTGGCCCACTTCTTAACACTGCATAAAATCCATTGTTGTGTGAGTGGAGGGCAAGCTTGCACAATGCATCTTCCTCTCCCCCCCCCCCTAGTCCAGGCCCCTGCACCCTACCAAACTTGCTGCTAGAGGATCAGGGTGAGACCTACTGAGCATTGTGGGGTCTGTTTTATGGAGCTGCGGTGGGATGGGAGCACTGGCCAAAATTGGGAACCATTCACAAGCATTGAAAGATTCCTCCACCTGATTTCAGGCAGTCTCCCCACCCCCCACCCCCCAGCCGCCCAACACACAGTCTAATAAGACACTGGCCACAATTTTCAGTAGATCCCTTCGATCCTCTGTGAAGGTGTTTGGTGCGGGGTAACGGGGCTGCAGTGGAGAGGATTTCACCCACTGGGAATCAAACTGCCCCTAACACCTCCTGAAAATGTGAAAGATTAACTCCTTGCCAAATAGTGGCACAATTAATGCCTTTCACTCAAATTATTTTGCGCATTAGAATGTGGATTGCACTCTCCTTGTTACACACGTTTGCTTCCTTGGCATTCTTGCTCGCATTGTGTTAAATCCAATGTCGTGCTAGTGGACGTCTGCTTAACACGATGGGACTGTCTCTTTCTGCTCCCCACTGCAGCCTTCCTTGCCACCCGAAAATCTAGCTTCGGAGGGTTTCCCAGCCTTCAGGAGTAGATTTTGAAGACATGCAGGACACTGCGGAGGGGAGGGGAAATAATTCTACAGTTGGAGATACTTCTGTCAATGGAACGACACCATTGGATTCAACTCATTGATACACCTGTTCACTCACACACAAGTCATTCCTATGTGATTAGCTGCTGACCCTGCTGAGGTCAGAATTACTAAGGGGAGGCTTTAAGTATTGTGGTCTGTTCTGGCTTTGAAGGAAACAGGATTTTCACGTGTGTCCTTTGCTTCAGGGTATGCCTGGTTTCAGCACTGCACAAAAGCTTGATAAACTTGGAATGAGAGGGTCAAATACCTGTGAATTAATCTTTGAGGACTGCAAGATTCCTGGTGAGTGATTCTGATGCCATGCTACTTCATCCAATAAATGGCAACTCTTTCTCTTTATTTTATAAAACCAACGTGGAAAAACATCCCTTCTAAAAGAAATCAACATAACAACACCAGCAGATTTGAGCAGCTCTTCACTAATATCAAACAATAACACAGAGCTAATGATAAAACACCTGTTCAAAAAGAAAGATCTTGGCTGCCTGCTTAAAAGGGGCAAGCTCCTGGAGCTGATGGAGAGTCCTGGAAAGCTCCTGGAGCTGATGGAGAGTCCTGGAAAGCTCCTGGAGCTGATGGAGAGTCCTGGAAAGCTGGATCAAAGGCTGGGTCATCATGGAGGTTGAAGATGCTCTTCTAGGATCAGGCATTAAAAGGCTTTGGCCATTAGCTAAGACATGGTATCCGATTTTCACGCTCTGTAGTGATTTCTGTGGTAAGAAATTAATATCAAAGATCTGTTGCTTGTTTTTTCCCCCCTGTGGAATGAAATTTCCCCATTTGCTGATGTTGCACTGTTCTTGGTGACGAGCCTTAGGACTCATGATTTTCACACCCTTTCCCCAAAGCTTCTCATTGTGCAGATTGGCAGTTTCACCAGAAATTCCAGTGAAATGAATGGCAGGGCCCTGTTTTTCCTAGATTGCATTTTGATCTTGATATAGCCTGCTGCAGGAACAGACTTCCAGCCTTCAGCTCAGTAGAAAACAGCAGCAGCAGCAGCAGGACCAAATACCCTTGTTCTTGTTGAACTGCCCCTGCTCTCCCAGGGCCACTTCAGTAGTTGCTCAATATTGAGCTGCTTCAGTAGTTCCCTGCGTCTTTAGAAGTCTTTCACTTAGATCAAAGTGCACTTTAGTGTTACAATCTTCTCAGCTATATTAGCATGTGGCTTTGTGTCACTTGCGCTCCACTGAGTGTAGCACAAGCTCCTTTGATAGCAAACGCTACTGATGGAGTCACACTCTTAGGTCATGTTCCAGCGGCCAGGAGTGGATTCGGAAAGCTCATCTTGTATTTTGCCTGAGGCGTAATTGTTCAAGGTTGCTCTCTGGGAATTCAGATATAGCGCTCCTCGTGCATTTCACAAGGTATTGCTTCATGCCATCTCTCCATTTAACTGCATAACCCACACGATTTGCCAACTTGGTTTTACATAGGCTTTTGTTTTTTTGGGTGAGTCTCCTATTCCCTTCTTCAGTTCCTGGGAAAGGTAGGCGAGGGAGATCTCATGCTTCCATATTCAACAAACAAAGCAAATGCATAGCACAGAATAACACTCCCTGGTCCAAGCTTGAGTTGTGTTCTGTGGTACCTCCATGGCAGTGCATGAAGAGATACTGGGTACAGAACTCAGCCTCCTTGACTATCTCTGCTTTCTTTGGTGGGCTTTTTAAAAGTGAAGTTGCCAGTAGTCTTCTAGATGAAAATGAGTGGCCAGAGGTTGCGGCTGAACAGGATTTTCACTTGTCAAATGAAAAGGCTTCAGTTCCCTGATCAGTTGTCAGCAAAAGTAGGATAACTTTTGCAGAAGAAGCAAGCATAGTCCGATGTCCCTAATGTTCATAGCTTGTACAGAGCATAACATTTCTGTAAATTTCAGTCAATTGAATAAATACATACATTTGCCATGTTTGTTCAATACACATATTTCAGAATTCCAGATCTCTTTCCAGTATCAAGCCACACTGGATGGCTTTTAATCACTAATATATTATAAAAGTTTCCATTGCAGCTAATGGAGTCCTAATTTGTTTTTGCCCCTGGGCTGTAAACATGCTTTATTTTGAGCAAGGTGCACAAGCAATTGGGACCACACTGCTTTTTTCTCCTTTGTGTTGCTTTGAAAATAAAGAGATGCAAAGCATAACTGTGTGTATGTATCTATATATTATATACTCATGTGCACTGATGCATGTAGATGATACATATGGGATGCATCTCTCATCTAGGACAATTGTGTGGGTATGCTAGTAACCAACTTTCATTTGTTTTTTCACAGCTGAGAACATTTTGGGACAATTAAGTAAAGGAGTCTATGTGTTGATGAGTGGCTTGGATCTGGAGCGACTCATATTGTCTGGTGGGCCCCTGGGGTAAATCCATATTCATTTATTACTCTAGTGACATATCTTGCTGTGTTTCATCAGTTCTATTTCATCAATTTATGGTGGTAATGTTTTATAATATGCCTGTGTTCATCACAAGGGGAAATTATTTTGACTGGGGTGAGAGATTAGCTCACCATTTCAGTAGGTCTTTTTTACTTCCCTTATTCTCATTTCATAGTTCCTTTGAACTGAAAATGGTTTACGAGAGGTCTACAAAAAGGTCCTGTTCATACAACCAGCAGTCCCCAGCTAATAATCTCCAGGAGCACACGGAGCTTCCGTTGCCACCATTTTTATGGCTGGGGAGTGGTCATCATTGAATGAACCAGTAACTCTGTGTGGCTGTTATACTCTGCAATCAGTGGATGCAGAGGTTGTGTGGATCCTAGCATGGACAAGCCCCACATGAGCAGAGCAATTCATGCAAATAGAACCTCTGTTCAGGTGTCTCTTGGTTCCTCCATGCTCATGAAGGAAATAGCCTGGAGACAACTGAGTGTATGAATTATCCCTAAGTGTAGAGATAATGGATTTCAGTGTAATTATTAGGAGAGGTTTTCTGACTTGAAGAGAACATCAGCAGAACGCATTACAAAGGCCATTTTGTCTTGCGTGCTAACTAGAAGACAGCCTCTCTGCTCCTCAGATCAGTGGTCACTTGTCAACTTCCAGTACTTTAGGCAATGTGTATTTACATCTCTACACTAGCATCCCCAACCTGGACAACTCTTGTCAAGCCCTTCCGACAAATGAAAATCCTGTTCCCTGTTGCAGGAATCCGCCGTAGAATGACAACTAGTTGGTAGCAGGAGAGTCCATCTAATGGTGGTGTGTTGAAACTCTTTCTTTCCAAGGATTGAATTCCATTTGGGAGAAGGTGGGGGTGTATTTCAGTGATGGGCGGAGCCAAAGGCAGGGCCAAAATTCCAAACTACTAGCACATTTTAACTTAAAGCTCACTGCCGGTAGCTAATCCTTGAGAGAGGCATTTCAATGTTTTAGAATGGAGAAAAACTGCACAATAGTTAGGACACTACCAGACAGTTGTAGAAAAGGGGGTGTGGTGGATTGGGATCCAGGGAGGGCCGGATCTGACCCCTGAGTCTGAGATTCTACGCCTTGGTCTAATTATTCTGGCCAGTCCTACAACATTTGAGGGTAATGTGATCTAGAAAGTTGCATGTTTTTTTCCATGAGAAGGAGCTCCCCACTCCCAGCTAGAGTGGCACATTCTCACAGCACTCCAGAAACATGCCAGGGGAATCCACTCTGAAGATAATTGTCTCCCCTACTATCAGCCAGCCAAATGAGGAGAAAGGGCTGTTCTTATCCTACAATACTCAAAGGAAATGTGCTGTATGAAGGAAGTGTATAGTCTTCCCATTCGTGGAGACTCTCTCTTTATTTACATGCACTGAAATACTCTAGGTATACATGTTTGTCACAGTCTTCATGTCAGGAAAATGTGGCGTTGAAATATAGAATCTTGTGTATCAGCCATGTGATCTTGGAAGGGTTATCAGCTCATGCCATTTAGATGATTAATTATATAATTCATGAGGCACCCATGTGTTCTGATTAGTGTTAGAGACAGAACCAATTACCGAAGGCATTTATATTTTCGAAGGGAGAGCAACCATGCTCCTCCATGTAGCATTGGGTGTCTCCTGAGATATTTCATACCAAGTGTAGCCTACCCTCCACAACTCTTTCCCCCATTCTGTGGGTGCTCCCAGACAAAGTTTTCATTATGCCATCACTTTTCATTATGCCTCGTTCAGAGATGTTTACGGGGGGGTCCAGATGATGTCATTTTCTACTCATAACTCCTCCTGTGTTTTCTTCCTGTCTTTTTCCTTAATGCAGGAAATTTGTTAAGGGAAGAAAGGTCAAACAAGTCCACAGTGTGTTCTGGTTGCTTGCGCTGGGATCCCTCCCACCTGGAAGCACCCCGGCACATCACTAAGTATCCACAAATACACATGTCAGCTTGACACTGGAGAGTGCCTATTTTGCTGTAATGTGAGTGCAGCGTCAGGTGGAGCCCTCCAGCTTTCTCTTGAGTTTAGTGATGCCTCTTGGAAAGCAGAGGGACCTTGACTGGCTACCAAGGCCAGCCAATATTTGTGGAACCCCTTTTGAAACAATTGCAGACTAGTGGAGTTTTGCCATGGCTTGAGACATGTTCTCTCCACCTTGCCCCCGCCCCACCCCATTTTTATTTTCTTAATATCCAGCCTGTTGAAGAGTTTTGACGAAATGGAAAGCTTGCTCACTTCTTTGTAACTTGGCAATTACTCCTAATAAAGGTGGGAACATAAGGACCTGCGTAATACTGGGACAGACTACTTGTCCATCTAGCCCTGTTTTGTCTGTTCTGACTGGCAGTGGCTCTCCAGGGTCTTGGGCAGAGAGAGGTCTTTTCCATCAGCTCCTATTGGGGTTGCCGGGGATTGATCCTGGGGCCTTCTCTGTGTTAAGTTCTGCCACTGAGCTGTGGCCTCTCCCTTGCTATGACTTCCGGACCAATATAGCGATGTGCAATGTTTGTAATGTACAAGTTCCCGCGTGCCAGGAGATGTTACCATATTTATACACTTGAATACCCCAAGGTGGGCATTACAGCACCTTGGCACTTCTTAAATCAGCAGGTGGTCAGTGTCCTGCTTTTACCTACCTTGCAACATCTCCTTTTTATGGTTTTTACTGCTCTTTTAGTTTTCTAGTTTTATTGATTGCTTTTTAAAATGTTGGTTATTTTATTTTATTGTTTCTATAGAGTCTTTGAAAGCCACCTTTTCAAAGGTAGGATACAGATCCATAAAATAAATATCAGTGTGTCCCTTTCCCTTGCAGGATCATGCAAGCTGTCCTAGACCATGCTTTACCATATTTACACGTGAGAGAAGCTTTTGGGCAGAAAATTGGCCATTTCCAGGTAAGAGTAATTAAAGGGGTTGCCAATGAACTTACAAAGCATGTTCTGTTATTTTGGCTACTGCCCGTATCCTTTGTATTTGTCATACTTATTTAAAGGGGGTTGGATTAATCTGTCTTCACTGGATAAATGTTTCCACCAAAGCTGTGATGTTGCTTTGTTTCCTAAAATGCAAACCTAAAGCTATTTCACCTGAGTTATCTAAATTGCTGGCTGATTTTAGAGTAACGTTAAACGTTATCATATTGCTAGAACCTCAAGATACTTATCATTCAGGATTTTAGTACTGGGGGAAATCCAGGGTTGAATTTTCTTATTATGACTCCTGAGATCTTGAAGCAACTGATCAGACAACTATTTTAGCCTAAGGCTCATATTTGGCCAAAAGGGGTCGGGTTTGGAATCTCAAAGTGCTTCTGCACCACAGGTTTACTGTTCTAAAAGTGGTGCTGGAATCTTTCCTACCACTGTAGCATCCCTTTCTCCCTGATAACATTTGCTCTCTGATGACATTTAGGTAATATTGACTCACCCGACACCAGTTACACTTGCCTCTATTTTCCTTGGTTTTGTGGACAGCAGGAAGATTACTCTGTCTTCCTTAAGCAGATTATGGGAGGGTATCTTTCCCCCTTCTAGGGTATCTTTCCCTCTTCCTTTCTTTACTGTTGGTATAAGCCAAAGATGTACCCACTTTTGGGGGTGGGGGCAAATGTGGATACTCCTAAATTGGTGTCCCAGGAGTTGTCGTAGCTTCAGGGTTGACCTGTACATTTGGAAAGTCAGTGTCCACATAGTGTTCCCCGCAACAGATACAGAGGTAATTTCATATGAAATGGTTGATAACCCCATCTGGTGAGGGACCAGACTTAGGTGTAATTTTCATACATGCAAAGCAACCATTTGTCTCCTTTCTGGATCTAGCCCTTATTCCGTTCATCTTGACTAAATGAAATGAAAAGTCTAGCAGCTGCAAACCTTCCACTTCTCATTTTTTGTATTCTTTAGTGTTGCCTGCCCTCCCCCCCCAAAAAAAAATCACTGATAAGTATTAGTTTACATTCTTTTTTTTTTCCTCGAGAAAACGGAATTTTGCTTTGGTCATTTATGCCCTATTGCCCTAGTTAGTTCCCAGTTAGATTACCACAATGCACTCTTACGTGTTGCTGCCTTTTGAAGATGGTTTGGAAACTCCAGTTAGTCCAGAATGTGGCTGCCAGAATGTTAACTTGAGCAAGCTTGAACGCATCATGCTGAAACTTGTATCAACTACATTGGAAACCAGTCTGTAGCTGGGCTCAATTCCAAGTACTGGTTTTGAATGGTCTTGCGGATTTCTTAAGAATCACGTTCGCCTAGGTCAGCCTTCCTCAACCTGGGGCGTTCCAGATGTGTTGGACTACAACTCCCAGAATGCCCCAGCCAGCTGGCTGGGGCATTCTGGGAGATGCAGTCCAACACATCTGGAGTGCCCCAGGTTGAGGAAGGCTGGCCTAGGTGAATCTGCCCATCCCTTGAGATCTTCCTCCGGGTCAGTGAGCAAAAAGGATGTGGCTTTTTCTATGGTGGGCACATAATTGCTGAAGCAAAGGAAGTATGCCTGGCCCCATTGGTGTTCGTCAGCCAAACCCTGTATTTTTCAGCAGGTGTTTCAGGTATATATTTTCATAATGGATTCTGGATTGCTGCTGACTGAATTTTAAATTTAATCTTTGGTTCCTGCGCTGCATTAGTGTAACGCCAACTTAATAAGTTTAGCTTACTGTTTTCAATGTGTGTGTAGAACATTTCTATGAAATGATTAAATGCTGAAAATGAATAAATTCAAACGCTTTCCATTTTCCTCCCTCCATATGTTTAGCTCATGCAAGGTAAAATGGCTGACATGTACACACGGCTCATGGCATGTCGGCAGTATGTGTACAATGTGGCAAAGGCTTGCGATCAAGGACACTTCAATGCAAAGGTGAGCTCATGGCTGGTTGCTTGTGGCAATGAGGGTTCCCTTTGTCACCCCCTTCTGTATTTTGTTTAAGTGGGAGGGGGTGAAGGATCAGTAGTGTATGAGACTTGTCAGGGGCAGAAAAGATACATGTTTTGAATATTCTGTTTTTCCTCTTAAGGAGAATACGTCTTCGCCCATATGGCAGTGGGTTTGCTTTTACTTACAGATGTAGCACCATGATGCTGGGAATAGTTGTAATTCTCACATCCAATATATACCCCATAATTTCATATGCTTTAAAGACTGCAACCAAAGAAGACAACTGGTTAGAGTACTTTTTTTTCTTAAATTCGGTGTACCTAACCTGTACATAATATGAAGCCACAAAAGTTGTAGTTTCCGTTGTTGTTGCAGGTGAACGAGGGGGAATTGCAGAGCTTGGAGAAGCCAGAGAGCTTTGGCTATTGGGTGGTACAAAATACAATAAATAAATTCCTCCTTGTCTCACAAGAAAAGTGTTGTGTTGCTCTTGTCTGTGATCATAATATGAGTTTGAAATATGGTGTAGTTCAGCAGGAGAGGATAGTTCATTCTTCCAGTTATTTTTGAGGCTAGAGGAGCTGTGCATCTTACCTTGAAATTCTTGTTCAGTGCAAATGATCTTATCTCCTCCATCAGGACTGTGCAGGAGTGATTCTCTACTCTGCAGAATGTGCTACTCAAGTCGCTTTGGATGGAATCCAATGTCTGGGTAAGATCATAGATGTGGATGATTGTCCCACTGAGAAACAAGCAGACTTGGAGGTGATTGCATAATGGCATACAATCTCCCCCTTATCCTGAGGATAAGTTGCCAATTTGCAAGTTATCGGTGATCTTTGTTCCAACTAAATTAAACATTTATCATTCACATGCATGCACATGCGATCAGTCTACATCCAGGATCTCAATCTCTTACGTTGCAGGTGGAAATGGCTACATCAATGACTACCCCATGGGTCGCTTTCTGCGTGATGCCAAACTGTATGAAATAGGGGCAGGAACCAGTGAGGTGCGGAGAATCATCATTGGGCGGTCATTTAATGCTGCCTTTAAGTAACGCTGATGTTGAAGAAGAATCACACTTCAACCCAAGAGGCCTTTTATATTCCCAAGACTGTAACGTGCACAAGTATTTTTCCTGTACTTGATAATCAGGATGACCATCACCCTTTGGCTCCTGACCTTTTTTCACAAACACTGCTTGATTTATCTACGAACATGTGATTGTGTTATAATTACAGTGGAACAGAAATAGGCAGTTCAAGTGGAATTTGTGAATATCTGCCATCATGTCTCATTGTAGAGAGATGAAATTCTGATCACTTTAAAAGATTATCTGTTTTGAGAATCACTGAAGTAGTTTTTTCTCCTTAACACGTTGCTGCTTGTGGATGGAATTGGCAGCTTGGTGTTGCATTGCATCACTCCTTCCGAATACAAGCTGACTTTATAGGGCTTTTTCTTTGGTATTGGACCTCCTGGGATCTTAGCTACACAAGCAACATTAAAGCTGCTGTTGCTCAAACATTGTTAAAATGTGAGGCATGTATTTGTGCGTCCCTGTTCTCTCTTGCTGCTTACTGAGGTATATTAGTACCACGGGAAGCCTCCATTCATTTGATGGACTGCCACCTCGTGCTTGATTCATGTAATGATGTCACCATCTATCATTCTGGAAGCAGTTAAAATGTCAAAACACTGCAGTGTGCCAGCCACGAGTGAATCGAGGAGGAGGAGGAGGAGGAGGAGGAGGAGGAGGCAACTTGACTGGGAGAATGTTAGATCTTTTTGTAAAGCTTCCCATTAGTGAACACAGTGGCATATACACTTTACTGTCCCTGGCTAGAAGAAAAAGGAGTGCAGCAGATGATGAGGAGTGACAGACCTAACAGCAGAAGATTGAAGATAGGGTTTGTGTGTGGTAAACAGCATGACACAGTTTCCAAAGACCTAAAGCCCAGGCAAAAATGGAAGTTCATTAGGATCTCAAACAGTTGTTAGTGGCTTGATCATTAGTCTTAATGTCTTGTACCAGAGAGAGAAATTCACAGAAGTTAACTTGAAAATCTAGGCTGATCCCCCTACTGTCCATATAAAGGTTGGGAAGAGAGAGAATAGATTAAAAACCAACAAATTGCAGCACGGGGGCTTTATTGATTAAGGCCAATTTATGAATTATCCCTAAAGGGTTTAGCATAGACTGGAATGTAAGGGAGAAGCCATATGTTATATTAAGTATGGATTTCTGTATTTGTGTGTGTAAATTGCTTCAGGACTGCTTTTTGTGATAGGAAGCAATGCATAAATTTAATAATAATAACAATGATGATGATAGAACACATGGGTTTTGTAAATATATATTATGATGAGCTTACTATGACCTAGTCTTTCTCACAGAACGTATTAAAATATCCAAATGGAAGGGACCCTTTTATGGAATCCAGACACCCAAATTATAAACAGATCTGCTCACACCAACCGTGTTTAATTTATTTTGTTTAGCAGTGAATCTGTTCTAGGTTTCAGTCAGAACTAAACAAGCTATCCAAGATGCTTGGAAATTTCTTTTAGAGTTATGCATGATTCTGGCATTGGAGCCACCAGCCTCTACTGGTTGTAGTGTGTCACAAGCAGGAACAGGACCAAGCATTGCATGCCATATCAGAGGTGCCGGTGGGCCAAAAGCTGTGCAAATGTACTACATGGTAGTAGTGATGGATCAACTCACTGGGGTGGGGTAGAATCTTTGATTCTTAATTTGGTTATCAGACCAACGTTCTGCAAGATTTTCAAATTCAGGGTCCATCTTGAACTCCCACCAGCAACATAGGATTTACTTAAATTCTTTTACTCCCTATATCTAGCTTTCTTCTTAACAAAACTTAAAAGAAACTGGTGCTGGTCCAACTCTTTTTAGGTTGTAGTACAACCTAGTTGATTGAGTTATACCCTTAATACCCTGAATGTGAAAATTCATCCCTGCCCACTGAATCTCCCCAAAGGCCCCAAATGGGGTGTGCAATAGTTTCTGAAAACACTGGCTTTTATTTGAGAGTTTTGATGGCAAAAGTTGATACTGAGGTGCTCTGTGCCAAACAAGTTGCCCATGTCCTATGAAAATGTCCTGTGTTTCACATGTCCTATAAAAATATTTCACCTTGGCATCTCCCGATCACACAGGAGCATGCAGGATTCTCCCGTATTTTCATGAAGTATCAGCTAAAGATAGGGGGAAATAGGTAGTGGGGAAATCATTACTCAGAGATGCAGAAATGAGAAGGTGTTTCTAAAATCCAATGAAATCTAATCTCTTCCATTTACGTTAACTTTGAGACTCTTGAATGAACCTTAGCAGTTTTCCTTAAAGATTATGAAATGTGCTGTCAATTATCTTTATCACCCTTCTTGGTCCAGATCTCCAGTGAAATGATAGTAAAAAATGATTATCCAAAGGATTATTAATAACCCAAGTCAAAGCTGAGACGGGGTGCTCTGGCTCCAAAACTTGGCACCTGACTTTTGGGCTGCTCTTCTTAACAGGAATAGAGTAAGAGAAGGAATCCATAATTTCAAGAGGTTAATCAAACTCTGGATATTTCCATAAGTTGTTGTGATAAATATATTGCGTGATATATATTCAAAGAGTTATTTCCAATCTTTTAAGGGACTAATCCTATGGCAAAACATGAAGTTATTGGCTTGCTGGTGGTTTTGTGGGTATGTTAATGTTGATTAAAACAAGGGTGGGACAAAAAAAGATACCGTGTACTTTACTTATGTACCAGCTGTTAACACATCTGGTTTTGCCCAGCAGGAGGCAGGTAGAAACTTCATAGGCATCTCAACATTACATCACCACAGCCAAGAGCCAGACTCCTCCCAACCAACACATCCTGTGTGGGTGAAACTGGTGGCATGATGTTTTTTGTTGCTTTTTAGCTACAATAGTCCTTCTTTCAGCCTTGTCATTCTTTCTTAAAACTTCGTGGCACATTGCAACCTTTGATCACTGGGGGATCGGAACTGATAACAGAAATTATTCAAGGTCATTGTACCCTAACACAGGGGTGGACAGAAGGTGTTTTGAATTATGTTTCCGAGAAGCCCCTGCCAGCATAGCCAATGGTCAGGAATGCTGGGAGTTGAAGTCGAGAACATCTGGATATCTACCTTCTGCCCTGCTCTACAATTTCTATTGTTGCATTATTCTACATTTATAAACAGGCATTTTGCTAATCATACTTACAACTGATTGGTTTCTTATGCAGCTTTTAGTTTGGTTTATACAGATTTTGGATTATATTTGTGTTTTTATGGATTGTCTTCCTGAGAGCTATAGGATGAGCAATAAATCTTAGAAATACATACCTACTGTGG
Source organism: Elgaria multicarinata webbii (assembly GCF_023053635.1). Lineage (NCBI taxonomy): Eukaryota > Metazoa > Chordata > Lepidosauria > Squamata > Anguidae > Elgaria > Elgaria multicarinata. The sequence goes on along the minus strand of NC_086172.1, from coordinate 132,001,025 downwards.
TTAACCAGGTAAACCATGTTTCACATGATGCTCCTTCATAATTACTGCGTTCAAGAGGATAGGAGTAGACAAAGTATTGCCCATTTTATTTAATGTTTATTTACATTTATGACTGGTTTGATTCAAGATTCTGCAGCAGGTCTTTGAGCCTGGGTTTCAACGCATGCCCTGAGACAGGCTGACAGGATAAGTTGCTGGTTCTCTGGCAAAATTTCCCCACCAAAAAAGGGAATCGAAAGGTCTGCCTCATAAATATGTCCCTTGCTTGTGAACTAGCACTAGAACAGCCTTCCCCAACCTGGTGGACCACAATTCCCATCATTCCCAGCCAGCATAGCCATTGACCTGTTGGATGTGGATGATGGGAGTTGTAACTCCACACATATAGAGGGTACTAATAATTGCTGTACCAGGCTCTTGAACTACTACTGTGAGGGCCAAATGTGACAATAGCATAAATTGCATTCAGCAAGGAGGCCCCACTGGCTAATAACACTTTGAGCTGTACCTAAACGTTGTGATAAAGTATGTTAATTGGGCTCTCCGTATTCCATGAAACAGATTTTATGTTAAACTGGGTAAATGTCTAGCGTTTTGAACTATATAGATATTGCCCACCACTGCTTCAAACACTCTCCATCCTTTTCATTAAGCATCGTTGCCATGTGCTGCAGAGAGGGCAATGTCACCTGTGTCACTTGTCCCATTCAAAAATTGCCTTGTAGGAAAACTCATGAAGCAGCCATGAAGTATAATTTGAAAGAGTGCCTTTCTTCTAACTCCTGCACTCTTTACATGGTTGGTTGGTTGGTTTGTCTTTGGTTCCTTGCCCCTTGTTTGTGCTGGAAGGCTATTATTGAATTGATAGGGGCCGTTTACTAATTGTAAACTAGAGATAAGAGGAAACTGGGTACTGCACAAATTTGAACTGAGTGCTTTGAATTGTTAAATTTCAAAGCCCTTCAGATTTTGTTTTTATTTTGAGAAACTTTTTACAAACGTTGCCTTGTTAATTTTGTAGACATTAATGTTAAATGTGTAATTTAAAATCCAAAGTAGAGGAATGTTAGCTCTAGGAATTTTGTTCAACAAATTAGTCTCAACTCTAGAGTAGAAACCTGTAAAGGGCAGCAAGTATGCTAGCTGTCAAGATGAAAATTGGAGTCCTGGGTGTAAACAGGGAGGTGTGAGAGAGGTGCTCCATATTGTTATTACTAAACTTATATCCAAGCATATCCACACAGTTTCTTTTCTTTGTAACTACATGCTAGAAAACTTTTTTTTTTAAAAAAAATCTAGAGTTCTTTAGCTTTATTATTCTTCGTTTGTTTTTACGGAGATAGATCTAAATTCCCTAAAATTTAGGACATAAATAAGAACGTTGAGAATGTTCCTGAATGCCGTGCAATCCAACCTACTGCCTCTAAAAGCCTTTTCTGAGGGATATAATGTTGTTTCTAAACTAGCAAGCCTGTTTTCAAGGGGTGTGCTACCCTCCGTTCTGCTTGTGAAAGCAACTGGAGAAGGTCACTTGGACAGCAGTCTGGTCAGACAGCTGATGTGCAGGTAGCACTTCTGCCGGCCTCCTCCTTGGGGCAGGAGCAGCCTTGTTCTTGGGTGCAGCGGCTTGCCTGCCTGCCTGCAGCGCCCTGTGGCTTCCTGACAATGGCTGCCCTTTCCAAGGAATCGCTGCGCAGGAAGATTAGGAAGAGGTTTCAATTCAGTATAAAGGAATTAACAACTGTGAAGAGAAAACAAAAACATCCTTCAGCAAAGCAGACAATATTGTGGTGGCGGAAAGGGGAGCGGGGATTACTGTTAGCAGAGCTGGGATCTCTCTGCTTGCACCTGCTGTTTGCTGAAAGGCTAATGCTGAGGCCCAGTTGTCAGCCTGAATGAAAAAAGCCTCTGATCAGCACTCGAGCCAAAGGAAGCGGCAGGCATCCCATCCACCCATGCAGGGCACGGCGGTGCCGGGGGGGGGGGGGGGGCAGGGAGAAACAACATGCGGAAGTAAGAGGCTGGCGGGGGAGGTGACCGATGTTTAAGACTGAGCAGTCAATGGGGAGATAGTTGCTGCTGCAAGGTTTATAGGTGTAGCAAGAAGCTGATCGTGGAGGTGGTAGATTTAAGCAAAATTTGTAAGCAGGGTACCTCACCAAGCAGCATTTCTGTTAGGGTAGAAAAGCAAAATACATTCTGACAGCTGATGTGGCATAATGGCTAAGAGTCTCTGCCTATACATCAGGATGTTCCCACTTCAAAACCCGTCTCTGCTACAAATTCACTAGAAAAATGATGAGGAACCATGTTGATCCAAGTGCAGGTGGGGAATCCAAAAGCTACAGAAGTCTAATAACTTCATTGGGCTTGAGGAAAATGTCACAGAAGTAAGCCATCCCCTCTCCCTCCCTCCCTCTCTCTCTCCCCCCCCCTCAGGCTCCCTCTCCCAATCATCTGCAATATGGGGATAATATAGAACTATCTGGCAGGAGTGTTGTAAGGATTCTGGTCACTATACCAAAAAAAGATATTGTAGAGTTGGAAAACGGCAACTAAAATGATCAAGGTGCTGGAGCAACTCCACAATGAGGAAAGGTTGCATTTGGGGCTGTTTGGCTTAGGAAATAGGCAAGTACAGCGAGACATGATAGAGGTTTACAAAATTATGTATGATGTGAATAGGGAGAAGTTATAATACTATAAGCCAGGGTCATCCTATGAAGCTGATTGGTGGGGGATTCAAGACAGATAAAAGGAAGTACTTCTTCACACAGTGCAAAGATAAACTATGGGATTCACTGCCACAAGATGTAGTGATGGCCGCCACTTTGAATGGCTTTAAAAGGGGGTTAGACAAATTCATTGAGGCTAAGGCTATCAATGGCTACTAATCCTGATGACTATGTGCAAACTCTAGTACCAATGGCAATATGCCTATGTACACCAATTGCTGGGGAACATGGACAGGAGGGTGCTGTTGTACTCATGTCTTGTGGGTTTTCCACTTGCATTTGGTTGGCCACTGTTTGAACAGAATTCTGGATGAGATGGACCCTTGGTCTGATCCGACATGGCTCATCCGATGTTCTTATGATTATACAAGATAATGTATGTGGAATTCGTGGAACAAAAGTGCTATGCAAATGCTAAGAGTAATAATGATTATAGTGACACCATGTGATATGCTACTGTTATTTGTTGACCAGGAAATGAATGAGATGAATTCCCATAGCTACATATCAGTGCAAACAAACATGTTGATTTGTTATACATGCAATTTACTTCATGCCTAAACCCTCTTCTGGAAGTCAGGTTCCAAAGTATTGTATGCATGTTTTAAAAAATGGAAACTGTTTTTCCAACATCCACAGTATATATAAAACACCAGAATTAATTCAGCAAGCAGAATTGCAGAGTGGACAACAACTCTCTGTATAAGTGATGCAGCATCTTTCTGATGCAATGCCGTCTCTGAGAAGTGTGGATGTTCATTTTTATTTATATATATTATATCCCATCTCGTCCTATGTTAAAGATGGTTTATAAATACATAAAAGCACTTAAATCTGTTTCATAATACTTCGTACACTGAACCTATCCCTGAAAATTCCCATTTCAAGGTTTAGTGCTAATAAAGTACATTTCCTTTCACTGCTAATAAATGTAGGTCAAGCAAATTGACTGTTTCTACAAATTCCCACTTGCCTCCCATTAATCCTCTTTAGGGGGAAAAATTAATATCTACAATAGGACAATGCATTTTCTGTAGCACAATGAAAAACCTGAACAAGGTGGCAAGATAAATTGAAATTAACTTCAGTTTGCAATGGGGGTGCTAATGTATTTGTCAACTCATCCTTTAATTTACAAGCACACATACTAAAGAACATTATATTGCTGCATCATATCTGGGATTCACCTGTGAAGGATGGGATGTTTAGTGCAGCTTTTAACAGGTCATTTATGATCATTAGTGAGTTGTTCTGGGATTATTGTAGTACAAGGCGATTATTTTAAGTAGCCATTATCCCACTGACATTTCAGTATTTGTAATGGACAAGTGAGACCTCGAACAAGATGTTGCAGCGTATCTTCACCCCTTAGGAGAAGTGTTTCTGTTCATGTGCCAGCCAATCAGCGAGGCCCTTTTCTAAGACATTCCTTTCCAGCCCACCCTCCCAGTTCGCCATTTTTCTTTGACAACTGACATTGAACAATCTGTGGCTACAGAGCAAGTTTAGCCCTCATTTGGCTCCCTCCATCTTGATTTTTGTTTTTTAAAGTATTCTTTTGCAAACTCTAGGGTTCCTTCCAGCATGCCAATACTTCGCTCTAGTTTCTCAGTGGCCCCATTTTGGCTACACAGCCATTAGCACTACTTTTTTATGAGAGAGCATGATGGGAGTTTTCATTCACGGGATGGGCTCTTCCCAATCCCGAGTCAAATATCTCCAAGAACATCTAGTTCAACCCCTAGATTAATGCAGGCTCTGCTCTGCAGGGTGTTCCCAACAGATGTCCATCCAATCTCTGCTTAAATGCATTCCATGAAGGAGAAGACATCACTTCCCAAGGTAATCTGTTCTACTGTTGTACAGCTCTCAGGAAATTTCTCCTAATAGTTAAGATCTGTTCCTACACAAGTTATAAAATACTACCTTCAATAGAATAAGTGCTTCAGATAGCAATACCCATTATACACCGTATCGTGTAAGCACATAAATTCTAAGTGGAATGTTTTCTCTTGGGCAGAGAATTAAGCCAGTCATTATTCTTAAAAACCCACACGCAGCTGAGTCGACACCCTGATTATAGTGCAGTTACACCCTGGTTTGTTATTGCAAGTACTTAGCAAACAGTGGGTTTACAAGGCTCGTGAAGATCCAGATGAGGGGTTGGTTTTTGAAATACAAAGTTGTCTGACTAGCTAAACCAGTAATATTTCTGGCTTTAGTTAGCCACAAAGCTGATGACACAGCTCCTCATGTTTTGGAAATTCTTCAGATGCAAAATCGTCTTTTCCCTATTGCTGTGAAATGTACCACAATCCTCTGCATTGGCACAGAAAGACCTGAAGACAGTACTGGTCCCATTACACACACTTCTCCAGTTTGTTGCACAAAAATCCCCCTATGTATCAGGCCCTACTCTGGCAATTCTTCCTTGTACCTGACAGTGGATTGCTGGATGCACAATCAGCCAACAATCAGCCAACAGGGCAAAGCTGAAGAATGAGGATGATAGGTTGAGCAGGATTACATGGTTACATTTGCTATTATGGCCAGGCAAATTCTTCTATTAAACCAGGGGTGGGCCACATGCAGACCATGAGATGTGTGGCACCCACAACAGGCAGCATGCCTTGGCCACTTGTGTACCCACCCACCCAGTTGCTGCTGAAATCACAGCAATTATTTTTATGCTGGAAAACATGGCACAGGGAAAGCACACATTTTGTTTCCCTGCAGAATTGGACTCCTGACAACCTGCCAAACAGCTGTTTGGTGGGCTGTCAGAAGTATGCCTTGTTTCCCAGCGGAGTTGGCCAATTTTAGGAATGGCCACATGCAGTAGTGAAGGGTGTGGCCTCAGGGTTCTGAAGTGGCTAATGCACATGCGCACACACCAACTTCTGGAGGTTGCCCACCCATGCCTTAGTCATGTTCTGGTAGTTCAGGTGGATTCTGCTTTCATGGAGAGCACAACATATAGCCCCGGTACCATTTAGGGGGTTCAAAATGTACAATAAAGCTTGAAGATAGGGTATGGATGTGGAAAGGGATTGATGTAAGTACTTGATCAGAAGTTTTTCAAAAGCAAGGTCCCTTTTCATCCCAAGGGCCAAACTGGGAAAGGTTTTGGAGGCCACATGCCATCTTTGAGGAGGGCCAAAGTCTGAGTCAACAGGGCCAAATGTGGTTATTACCATTTTAAGCCTACTCAGAAGTAATCGGGAGAAGGTTTCTTTATGTCTACTCAGAAGTAAGCAGGACAATCACTCAGCAGCATTTTTAAATTGCATCCAAAATACAATGCCGCTGCATGTCTACTCACAATTAAATAGGTCTGCCTGCCTGCAAAATGCATGGCACAAAATATTTGCAGCAGTTTGATTCTTTGCAGTGTATTTAAGGGTTAGTTTCCTTTAAATACCATCTTGTTTTTAATTGTAATATTACATACATCAGCATAACCACCTGGGCACACTACCATGAGACAGATATATAGTGTAATTGTCAGACCAAAAGAGCCAAAACGCATTGCTGGAGATAGCGTTGACCACAGCATTCTTCTGGATAAACTGCAGGAGCTGGAGGCACTGTTTTACAGTGGTTCTACTCCTACTTGAGGGGACGCTTCCAGAGATTAGCCTTGAGTGACTGCCTCAGCACTCTGGCAGCTGTGCTGTGGTGGAGTGCCACAGGGTACCATCTTGTCCCCAATGTTATTTAACATCTATTTGAAGCTTCTGGGAGCAGTCATTAGGAGATTTGGGGTGAGGTGTCATCAGCATGCTGATACTGCTCTGTATGTTTCTCTGTGACATCTGAATCAGAGGCCATGCATGTGTAAAACCTGCCCCTTATGGCAAAGATGGACAACTGTGGGGGGGAGTTGGGGGGCATTTTCATTCTCATGGACCCTTTCTGGGGCACACTCCTGCCAGCACCACACAGAATCCCCCGTGTTCTGGGGTGGGGGCAGCAAAAAAATCTAAGTTGGTGATTTACCACCAAAATCCAGCATCAAACCACTACAGAGCATTAGTTAGTTCAAATTTGCTTGTAAATTATTTGTTTTATGCTGCTGCTGCTACCACAAATGGTGGGGTGGTGGCAGGGGCCACTTGCTGCCCACCCCTACCTTAAGGGTTTAAGATGTGAGCTGCGAAAAACAGGAGAGGCATAGAATGGAGAGTGGAATGAAAGTTTGAAATGACTATTGGTGCTGAGGGGAAGGAGGGGAGCAACGGTTGAAGCAGAGGAGGCCGCAACAGAGTGAGGGAGTGGAGCTGAGAAGGAAGTTCAGGGAAGGCAGCAGCATGGTACAGAAGAGAAAGGCCCTGTTCAGAAGACGTCTTAAACCACAACTTTACCCATGTTGAATAAGGCAAAAAGCCTTATTCAACATGGTTAAAACCATGGTTTAAGGCAGTGGTTCCCAGTTGGTGGTCCGTGGCACCATTCACCTATTAGCTCTGTAAGGTCTGCATTTTAATAAAAGAAAATACGCCGTCTCCCACACTCTGTTTGCTTCGACGGTGACATCATGCACGAAAGCACCTGTGTGATTTAGTGACTAGCTTCAGATTACTTCCATGCACCTAATCCTGAAAACTCATGGAATCCTTTTGAATGTGGTGATGTACAACTAACAACTCTATCTGTGGAAGAGCAAGATGCACTTGTTGACGTGACTTGTGATGGTTCACTGAAATCATTTTTCAAAGAATATAGACCGGACCAATTTTGGGTGAAGGTTTTTCCTGATTATAAGAAGTTAAGTGAAAAAGCTTTGAAACATCTAGTTCCCTTTTGTTCCACATATCTTTGTGAATAAATATCTTTGACATTTTGTTATATGAAGAACAAGTATAGAAATCAGCTCGATGTTGATCCAGTTTTGAGATTAAAAGTAGGAAATATTGAACCGGATGTGGAAGGGATTGTTCAGGACAAAAAGAGGCATTTCTCCCATCACATTTAGGTTTAGTAGCTGCTAGACATGTCATAATTTGTTCAATTGTAAACTAGACATTAGTAAAATTAAATTCGTCTTTATATGCCTTACTAAATCATTATCATTTTTGCGTGGTAATATCACAAATATCACAAATTTTATGGTCTGTTTTTTATGGTCTGTTATTTGACCTTGCTAGTTGTACCATGACATGCAGATTGCAATCTGACGGTGTGGCGTCACCAACTTCAGTGACGACTATTATCAAACCTCTCTTTGGCTGCCGCCACCCTATTTTTTAAAATTTTTTAAAAGAATGAGGGGATAATAAACCTTTTGTGTGTGAGTGTGCATATATGTATTGTCTACCTGAAGTAACGCAAATGACTGAGCAGACATAAGCAGACAAAATAAGAACAAAATTTATATAGAACAAGTTTTTAAATGACACTTTAAGATTATTCTACATTATCCACATACATCTACCTCCCTCAGCCTCCCAGGGAATACTAACCACCTCCTAATCCTATAATCCCACTTTCCTGATACTATCTTGAAACAAGCTTCTACTAAACCTCCCTCACTCCTACCCTCACTCACTCCTTAACCCTGACTCCTCCTAACTCTCTCCTTAACTCCCTGAATTTAACTACCTGCCAAACTGTCCTCTCACTCCCCCTCCTCTCTCCATTCAAATCAACCAACCAATCAGACACAGCTCACCATTCTAACTCCCCCCTGCCACTTATTTACCACTTCCTGAAAATAAAAGAATTGTTCACTGCAAATCCGTACCTGAACCAAACACTTAAATATCCACATATAAAGAATAACACAATTTATCATTTTGTCACAGACGGCAACCTGGAAGCTGGCCTTCTCCATAATGCATCCACTTTGTGGAATGGCACTCTCACTCCTCAATATTTGGGAGGCACAGTTTTGGTGTGTTTGAGGCATCCCAGTTAAAAACCGATCTTTTCAACCAGGTCTTTCCTGGCTGGCTGTGATATCCAGTTTCTTAATTGTTAGTTTTATGATTCAAAATGTTTTAACTTAAGGTGTTTTGAATTTAAATCTTGTATTGTACAGCACTTTGAAATGTCTGTTCAGATATAGTAAGGGTTTGTAAGTAAATTAAAAAACAAAATGATATTTATTCTCAAGTAAAGGGGGGCACAGAAGTATTAGGTTTGCGCTTCACAATTGAACTAATGCGTGGGGGTGCCCAAGACTGTTATACCCAGGTCTAAAATTACCTAGCTGCACCACTGCTTCTACCCCACTTCATACACAACAGAAAGCATTTGTGATTTTCCTACATAAATTATACCTCCAATAGCAATTCCTTAAAGTCTGATAGCTGAGCCACAATTTGTCTTAGTTTAAGCTCCATTCTAACAGCCAAAAATGTTTTTTTTTAAAGTCCATATGTCAACATGGGTGTCACTGCTTCTGAGTATGCTCCCTCACTTAGAAGAAAGCAACATAATAGATACCCTCCTGCAAGGGTAGGTAATGTGGCTACTTTTCTTTATTGAGTGTGATTGCCCCACCTACAGAGCAATCCTGTGTATGCTTACTCAGAAGCAAGCCCCACTGCAGTCAATGGGATTTTGAGCATCATCAGACTGGTGGTGGGGTGGGCGATCACAGTTCTCTATCGCCACTTCTCCGCCAATGCCCCTGTCCACAATACTTCCTCTTTCTTCCTGGAGAAGAGGGAGCAAACAAAGACCACTTGGCCCATTCAGGGGCCGTTTTTATAACGCCACCTTCGATGCACACAGCAAAAAATGGCAGCACATTCCATTTCCTAAAAAACAGTTGGATTAAAAGGGCAAGAAAAGAGGGGCGCATGAGGCGGACCGTGTCATCTAAAGGACGCACGAAAAAATGTGAGTGGGCAGTAGTGAGCGTGTGATAAAACGCTTATCTGATGAACCCCTTTGTCTCCAGTAAGCATGCTTAGGACTGGAATCTCAGTCGTTTCCAGTTCAAAGACATAAGAACACAGCAACTCACCAGGGTTTCATGCAGGATTCTTTCCCAGCCCTACCTAAGGATTGAACCTAGTACCTTCTGCATGCAAAGTACTGAGCTTTGGCCCTTCCAGTGGAGGCTAGTGGCTCCAGTGTGGGTGAAGCTGTGAATCCATTCTGCGTTTCGGTCAGAACAAGCCAGACCTATAAAGGGGATCTCCCAGCTGCTGGTTCTGTTTTGGGGGTTCTGACACAAACCCAGAATGGATTCACGGCCAACAGCCTGCACTGGGCCTTTCCCAAACACATTGTTCCACTCTGAGAGTAAGTTTAGTGGGAGAAGGTCCCCGCAGAGACCCATCAGTTCCTTAATCTATGATGTATTTCTCCTGGCGTAGTTCGGAAATGACGTACGTGTAGTAGTTTCACAGGATTGCCTTGTAAGAATGAACTACGCCGTATTATAACCTGCCCAGAGCCCTTGAACTAGCGAAGGAAAGCAGCCCGACGGAATGGCATGCGAAACGAGGCCTCCAGTGGGGAGATAGCGGCGGTGGGCTCCATCTTATCTGAAGAGCCGCGGGAGTTCATTTTCCGGGCTTTTGCTCCCGGCCGGCGTCTTGTGCCGCTCCTCCGCCCGCAGCTGGGGAGTGAATTACGCGGCCTAAAGCTGAACTGAGCGCGCAGCTGGCAACCAGCCGAGCCCCCGTAGGAAGTCGCTTCCCTGCAGGCGAACTGTGTCCCTCCTGCTGGGCCGCAACTGCGGGGTGCCTTTGAGGCACGGCGGGCGGGAGACAAGAGCCCTCCTATTTCTCCCTTGCGCTCGTCCCCGGCGCTCCCTGTAATCTACCTGACAGCTAGAAGAGAAGCCAGGAGATTACCAGTGAAGCAAGCACTCCGGCCTCCCCAGAGCGCCGGGGCCGTCGCTGGAGGGCGGTTCATTTTAGCCTGTGGAGGGAGAAGCGGCCCCCTCGAAGGCAACGTGGGGTGGGGTGGGACAGGGCGGAAGCTTCCGCAGCTAGGCGGCGGCAGTGGGAGAAGCGAGTCGGACCGGCCGCCGCCGCCGCCACCACCTTCTGCACGCCAGTAAGCAGCAGCAGTGCGTGAGCCTGGGAACAGCGCGCGCCGTGAACTCCAAGGTGTCACACGGGCGCGTGGCTGAGTTGGGGGTGGGGAGCCGACGGAACACCGCCCTTCATGGCGAGGGGCAGTGATACTTCGGAGGCCTGAGTCTTGCTCGCTCGCGCTCGCTCTCTCACACGTGTTGTTATTGTGTAATTTTCTCTGCACGAAACTCAGCTGTGTATGTAGATTAAATATTAAATGCGCAAGAGTCTGACCACAAGTGTTCTGTCCGAGAAAGAACCCAGTGTTGTCTGCGTAACATACTGAGCACAGGGTTGCTATGTTTAATATGTTGCTGTTTATTCGTTCAGTCGCTTCCGACTCTTCGTGACTTCATGGACCAGCCCACGCCAGAGCTTTCTGTCGGCTGTCGCCACCCCTAGCTCCCCCAAGGTCAAGTCTGTCTCCTCCAGAATATCATCCATCCGTCTTGCCCTTGGTCGGCCCCTCTTCCTTTTGCCTTCCACTTTCCCTAAGGTGAAATCCTATGCATGTTTACGGGGGTCGCAGGAGTACTGCAGCTCCCAGGAATGTTGGGAGTTGCAGGATTATTATTTTTCTGTCTAAATGTGTCATAGGACTGTGCCCTAAATTCCTGGAGGAGAAGGCTATAGCTACTAGTCCTGATGGCTCTATGCTACCTCTAGTACCGGATGCAGTATGCCTACCTTAGCCAGTTGCTAGGGTACACGAGCAGAAGGGTGCTGGAGATTTCATGTCCTGTTTATGGGTTTCCTGGTTGGTCACCGAATAGAATACTGGACTATATTCTTAAATTAGGTGAGGGTGCAATCCTATGCATGCTTAGGAAAAAGTACTACAACTTGCTTGGGCGTGCTAGGAGTTATAGGACCTTTTTCTGTTAAAAGATAAGTAGGATTGCACTATGAATCGAATAATTGACTACAAATGGCCCCATTAATCAAGAAGATATTTTTAAAGTAATGCAAGTAATTATAAAAATGGCAGCTGGCTAGCACTGCTGTCTTAAAAGAAGCAAAACTCCTTTTTCACTCTTGAGGGAATGATACTTCTATTATGATATCTACTATCACACAGATGTGTATCATGTAACAACAAAGAAAGCTTACATCTGGCTTCAGAAAAAGTGTTCTACCCATTTGTAATTTTTATGCAAATTTAGTCAATAGGTGATTCAACTCAAACTCATCGGATTAATCTATTAACATTTCTTTAATCAGGTTGCAGCAACCCTAATTGATCAAGTCATGTAATGCAATACATTCATACAATGCCTTCTGTATGATAGTCCGGTGAGTGCATTTCTGTGCTTTTGTACACATTTTGAAATTAACTACTTTGTTTTGCACTGAAATAAATTGATAGATATAGATGTTTACTGAAAAGTATTCAGTGGGGTTTATTTCCAGGTAAGCATGCAGGTTTGCAGCCTAAAGAGCATTACATATTAAATAAAATAACCTATTTATTTAGGGGGTTTGCTCTTTTGCATTGATGCTATTCCCTGACAAATTTCTGGCAGAGGCCCACGTTCTGTAAAAACATTATAGTGACCTGTCTTTGCAGTGATTTTGTAGGGATGAATGAGCCAAACAGACTATGCTATAATATAAATAAATATACATTCAAATAACATATCTCCAAAGCAATTTTAAACAATAACTTGTTTGTTTCCCTAACTTGGGAAAACATTGTTTCAGTGATCAAAGATTTATGCAATATTATGCAAGGCAATACATTTTACTTTTTCCCCCTGGATGTGATCCATTTTGGACTGCAGAACAGAATTGGAATTTTGAGTAGATTTGCACTGTAAGGGCTTCCTCTACCTTCTCATGATATTATTTCGGCCAGGACAGAAGCTGGCTAGTGCTGGTGTGACCCTCCCTTTGCTGTTGCCTGGAACATGCCCTGTCCTGTATACTACAAATCCCATTACACAACAGAAATGAAGCTCTTAACCACAATGCCCTTTCCCGGTGGTTAAGGTCAGGTAGCCTAGAGCCTCATATGGGCTGCAATAAAATTGCCCGAGGCCTGCAACGATCCCCTGGAAATTCACTGCCTGTCATCTCTCATTGCTCATTCAACAAGGCTTTTGCTCTGAGGGCTGTGCCCACCAGAGCTGTGGTGGTGAAGCGAATGGAAGCCTTTGCAACAGCCCAGAGGGTACTACCTGCTTCTTTGCAGGCTGATTAATGCAGTGCTCTGCCTTATGGGTGTTGCCAACAGATTCCATACAATGGAACTGCCTAATATGAGCCCTGTTGCTAGAATTGAAAGATGGCTTCCTCCTTGGCTCCTGCCTGACATCCCCTTGACTTGTTGCCTCTCGCAGGGCAGCTAATATGATGAAATCCCCATGTTAGATTCTCTGGGCTATTTAGCTGACTTATTCTGTCTTGCTGTAAATGCGCCTCGCAGGCGGCCTCTGTCCATTTCTGCTGCTTAATCTTTAATGAAGACATTCTGCTTCTATCTGTCGGCTCCTCCTCTGTCTGCTTTTCCCTGGTACAAAAATATTCTAATGAATGTGTTAGCCCTCTTCTCTGGCAACAAAGAACTGTCATGTCATCCTCCCCTGCTTTCACGGATGCAGATGGCAGCTAAAGGGTTTCTTCATCTTAAGGCTCCATTCCCATTTGCAGTTATGGGGGTGTGGGGGGAAGCGTTCCTTAATACACACGAAGTTGTGTGTCATCACACTGATTTTGCTTTCGGTGCTCTGCTAAATAGCCTACTGCGAGGCTTCCCAAATACAGTCCCCAGAGACATTTTATGCAGCCATGGAGGCAGAAGTTGGGGCGGGGGCAGGGGCTGAACCAGACTGTGGAAAGAGTTAAGGGGACACAGGAGCAATGGGAGAGCAGAGGAAGAAGAGACAAGAATGAGAAGAAACAGAAAGACTATTACTGGGGGATGGGGGAGGCACATTTGCCCTGCACTACGGATGTAATGAGTTTCCTCCCTGTTATGCCTACAGAACTTTGTTCTTTTTGTGCATAAACCAATGGAATGGTGGTGGTATTCAATACTTTGAATTACTTGAGAAAAGATGAAGGGATCTGCAGTTGACCCTCAAAATACACATTCTAGGAGCTCCACTGTCTCTTTCAAACATATATTTTTTTAAAACTGCAGGCAGGATTGGTTCAAATTTGTTTTGCCTCTGTCTAAAGTATAGACAATAGTACCCAATATGGGCAGAGCTACTAATATAAGAATACTATACAAATTTTGAATGATTATTATTATTATTATTATTAATATTAATAATAATAATAATAATAATTTCTAACCCACCTCTCCATCCTGATCGAGGTGGGGAACAACAACAAGTATAAAATACATAAAATATTAATCAAAACACAATATACATTGTTAAAACTTCCTAAAAACATACTAAAAGCATCCTAAAATTCCACTGCCGGAAGAGATCAGTCTTTATAGTTTTCTTAAATGCTAAAAGACTGTTAAATTGACGAATCCCCTCCAGCAGGCCATTCCACAGTCTGGGAGCAGCAGAGGAAAAGGTGCTCTGGGTAATATCTGTCAGCCTAGTTTTGGCTGGCTGAAGGAAGTTCTTCCCAGAAGCCTGAGTGTGCGGAGCGGATTGTACGGGAGAAGGCGATCCCACAGGTAGCCTGGACCCAAATCATGTAGGTCTTTAAAAGTGATAACCAACACTTTATACTTCGCCCAGAATAACCCTCTAGGGCAGGACTTATTTTACTCTTCCCCTCTGTTTTTCATACTGTAGCCCACATTCAGAAAAGAAAGGGTCAGGCTGATAGAAAAAACAATTAATGCTGCATCCATATCTCTCCCCTCATTGCATTTGCTGCCATCTTAAATATCCAGTTGCCCTTTGGGAAGGATAGCAAAGAGGCCCTTCCACACACTACGATTCTTAGTTTTTTATATGCCATTTGTACTTTAACAGTTGGAAGTTATTATACTGTTTCTTTGTTCCTCTTTCTTCAAGTTTTTGTTTGTATGCCTATCTTGCTGAATTTGGGAGTGCTTTGAGGGCAGGCAAAGGACAAAGGAATGTCTCTGACTTTCAGATATAAGGCTGGACAGGTGAATTCTAGGACCAAAAGCAGGAACATTTTGGTGACAGCATCTCCCCTGTTCTGTTTAGTAAAATGCTTAAAAATCCATAGGCTAGAATTTGGGTGACAAGAGTTTGGTTCTAAGTGTTCAAACAATATGTCCCAAAGGCATATTGCTCATCCAGAAACATGTTGAGCATCACACTTGGGGAAATGGTACATTACGTCCCATGTTTCCCCTGTCTTATGTTCTTATGTTCTTAAAACATTATGAACACCTCTCACCTGCTCTACCAACCCACAGGATGAGTTTTATATATGAGTGAGCCAATATTCATGATCACATTTGCATGAGGAATAAATTGTTTAGTTCCCAACACATTAGGACATTGTTTAGATGGTCTGCATTTGTTTTGCATTTTCTGTGTTTTCTGCTTATATTTCTGTATTCTTAATCAAACATATAATTTGTTTAATTTGACTGGTTATAACAGTGTTGCTTAGACAAGGTTTTTAATTACTCCATATTGATTTTTATGCTGACTCCGTGGATTTTAATTATCTGTTGCTGTTCCTTTTTTAATTTAACTTTATTGTTTTATTGTATTTTAAAATTTTGTTCTATGAATTCATGGTTAGCTACCCGTAGCACTTTTTTTTGGTCGAGAGACAGAATATAAATTATCATAAATGATAAAAAATTAAATGTAAAATTATTTGTGTTTTTCCCCTGAAAGTGTTTAGGCATTTCTTTGTACTCCTTACTATAACTTTGGTGGCCTTATATACTAGCGGGCTTTATAGTAATTAAAAGGTGGTGTGAGATGGTTTCTGGGCTCAGAGACAAAAGTTAGACAAGATACCTGTAACCAGAACAATCCCTCAGTTTATAACTTTAAGCTCCTTTGCAATAACTTAGGGAGCTGCTGGTGGTACAAAGGTAGGGTTAATTTATGCACTGTAATCATTTGCATAACTTTCCACTGATCATGGAGGATAAATCTATCAATGGCTTCTAATCATGATAGCAATATATTACCACCAGTATCAAAGGCAGTATGCCTCTTAGCACCAGTTGCTGGAGAACATAAGGAGGAGAGTGCTATTGCATTAATGTCCTGCTTGTGGGTTTCCCATTGGCACTCCTGTTTGGCCATTGTGGGAACAGAAAGCTGGCTTAGATAGGCCTTTGGTCTGATCCAGCGGGGCTGTTCTTATGTTCTTACAATTTGTGTCCTATTTAAGCCTATGGGGAGGAGAGTAAGAACTCTGGTATAGTCTCAATCACACTTCGGTCTGGAGTAGGTGTTTTCTAAATATCATATCAGCAACCATTGGCTCCTTACCTCACCTGTTCGTTCCCCTTCAACCTTGATCTGATGCTGCATTCCTCCTTATATATGCTTGGCCTCTGTGGACCTCTGATGAACCTTTCAGGACTCAAGCAAAGCTCACGTCCAGGTTTTTACTCAGCAGATCCTGATTCTGCAACTCAAGGTGCAATCCTATGCATGTTTAGACAGAAAAAACGTCCTACAACTCCCAGCACTCTCCAGCTATACTGGCCAGGGAATGTTAGGAGTTCTAGGGCCTTTTCTGTCTAAATATGCATAGGATTGCATTCTAATTGGTCTAACTCAGCCATCTTCAGTCTAGTGGCTCCAGATGTATTGAACAGCAATTCCCAGCATTGCTGGCCATTGGAAGTTGCAGTTCAACACATCAGGAGGGCACCACATTGGGGAAGGCTGATCTAACTTCTCTTTTACTGTTGTCTTGTCTGCATTCCTGGAGCCATAACTGCATGGCTTCCCTTTCCAGGTGAACCTCAGCCACCCTGCCACAAGTCCTTGTTATTTGGATTGGGATGCCTACCATCACCACAAGGGCCACTCTTGATTTTCCCTAGAAGCAAGAAAAACGTCCCCTTTGTCTTTTTAACCCTATATTGCTTTTGATTGTAAGAATTTTGCTCTTGCCACTTGCCCGAAAATTTTCAGAAGATTCAAGGAAGAGAGTAGATTGATAGAAGCCAATGTACCTTGCTTCACAATGTCCTTCACTGGGCAATTTGCAAACCCGACAGGCTAGAGGAAAAGTTAACTGCAGCTTTCTGCAGCAATCTTCTTTTATGACTGTGGAGCGCCTTTCATTCCAAACTGCTTTATTACAGTCAATAGATGATATTTATTACAATAATATCCTAAGGGTACTTTTCAGGATTGCAGGCCCTTTTCGTCTAACACAGCCATAGCATCTTACACCTGCTCAGCTACGCCTAAAATGAAAGCCCTATGATTTTCATTCGCCTGGAGCTAGCTAGGGCTGGCTCCTTTTTGTCCTTTAGACACAAGTGTCATGGCCTGCTCTGAAAAAACTTCAGCACTTGAGTGTAACCTGATTCAAGTTCCATTAGAGCCAATTAAATTAATGCCCTGATCCTAAATATGTTTGGAAGTAAATTCCAGTAAAAAAAAATTTTAAACACATTTTCAAATAAGTATACTTAGGGACACATCTTAACATTCTGATCCTAAACATGTTGGGTGGAAAGAAGATTAGCAATATCAATGGGATTAATGGCCATTTTATGCAAGGCAGGTGTTTTACAAAGCACATGGGTTGCATGCAGAAGGTCCCAGGTTCAGTCCCTTGCACCTTCATTTGAAAGACTCATGTATCAGGTGATGGGAAACCTGAGACGCAGGAAAGTCGCAGGCCATCAGAGACAGAGTAGCTAAACCAGGTGTGGCCAAAATTTGAGACCCTCCGATCAACAGATCACAACCTCAAAAGGCTTGAGAGCCACATGACCCACACAACCTTCACATGCACACTAGCCTCCCATGTTCACCCCAGGTGAGCTAGAAAGAACTGGGGAAGGTGTAGACAGCGAGATCACATTACACCAGTCCTTTTCCAGCTTCATTGGCTGCCAGTCCAGGTCCGGGCCCGATTCAAAGTGCTGGCATTGACATTTAAAGCCCTAAACGGTTTGGGGCCAGGTTATCTGAAGGAACGCCTCCTCCCATATGTACCTGCCCGGACCTTAAGATCATCCACAGGGGCCCTTCTCCGTGAGCCCCTGCCAAAGGAAGTGAGGCAGGTGGCTACTAGGAGGAGGGCTTTCTCCGCTGTGGCATCCCGGTTGTGGAATGAGCTCCCCAGAGAGGTTCACCTGGCACCTACACTGTATTCCTTCCATCGCCAGTTGAAGACCTTTTTATTCTCTCAGTATTTTAACACTTAATTTTAACTTAAATTTAAATTTTACTGTTCTAACTCTGTATTTTAATCTTCTATCAATTTTGCTGCGTGGTTTTATCCTGGTTGTGCTTTTTATACTGTATTTTGTAATTGTGCTTTGAACATGTTGGATTGTTTTATTATGGTTTTAATTTTTGTGAACCGCCCAGAGAGCTTCAGCTATTGGGCAGTATAAAAATGTAATAAATAAATAAATAAAATAAAATAAAGATTGCCACAGATATCCCAGAAGGGACAATGCTGACTAACCACCTCCCTTCTCCAGGCCCTAGCAGTCTCTTTTCTCTCTGCCCCGGGCTTGGGTTTGTTGCTTTTTTGCTGAGCCTCTTGTCTCCATGCTGTTTCTCTTCAGCTGCCAGCAACTCTCCCCTCCCCTCCACACCACTTAAGCAGCTGCTTTGGTCTCACACCCTCCCTCCACGCTTCTTTAGCAATTTCCTCCCTCTTCTCTCTCCAGCATGCTTTCCATGCCTCTTCAGTGACTTTTCTACTCTTCTCCTGCATCCCAGATGCTTTGCCCTCAGCGGCACCTGCTGCCCAAGTGGCTGCAGAGGGCAGGGATTGCCCAGTATTTCAAGGAGGGTGCTGGGGGCTGCCAAATGCATGGACACCTTTGCTGGCTCCAGAGTTGCAACTGAATGGTCAAAGAGTCACAGTTTAGCCACCCCTGTGTGAGATGGACAAATGGTTTGACAGCTTCAGATCCTCTTGTGGCCTGGCCACAGGATGAATACTGTGAAAGTTTTAGGGAAGACAAGCACCCGCAAAAATGGAACAGAGGGACATGCACACAATTGCAGCAGCTCCCCAGCGTATATTCATTGCATATCCCTGTGAACATCTCTTTAAACTTTATAAAGAAAACAACATAATGGTGGATATACTGGAAAGATACCTGTCATGTAAAATGTGAAGTCCCCTTTAGGTCAATCTAATGTGTATTTAGGAGTAGGATGTAGGTTCACACTTTGAAATTGCTTGCATCAATCATGACATGGTATTCTTCATGGATCAATGTGTCTTATCACCTCCCAGCATGACTTTCTTTTCAGAATATTTGCTTGGAACAGCACAGAGCAAGTGCCCTTCCGTCCAACTTCATATGAGGACATTAATGCTAGTAGTTTCACACTTTTACCTCATCAGATAACAACTCTAATTGCCAGATACTGGATTCATTGTGTGAAGTCAATCTAGGTAATTAAGTATGCTATCTTTCCTTTTTTCTGATTGGACTTCTCTGCCTTTAACAGCTGCACGACAGGCAAAAATACAACTGGTGAAATCTCTCATTACTGCATCTCTGTTGAACCTTTGCTTATACAGAACCTCTTAAAGGCACAGGGCTTACAACCCAAAACCAAAAAGGTTGCATCCCTTAATAAGTCAATATTTCACTGGGGTATTTTGGACCATTATGGTATGTCTAAATGATCTTGAGTGACATTGGTACCAATGTGTGCTTTCCAAAGCAAATAAAGCCACAGGAAGGCCAAATCCAGATCAGGGACGTTGTAAAAACAAAGTGCTTTATCACACCAGCATTATACTGTGCAATCACTGTGAATTGCATGCAAAGGACTCAGAAGTTTTCCACCTTATAATCTGCTTTGATTGTGAAGTACTCCCATGCATCCTGCCTTAATTGTGCAATAAAGCAAAAAGATTAGCCGTATTTAGCCCCTACTTTTTGAGCGTATCTTCCAAGCTGCCGCTGGGGCGCAGGAGCAGGATTTTAAAGAAATGCTTACATCCATGTAAGCTTTAAAGATAAAGACACCAAAATTGGCACAGTGATAGATATTAGGGAGAGCTTTAAGCATACCAAATTTGAATTGAATTGGGTCATCCGTTGATTTTTTAATGATTTTTTTACATTTCTCCCCTTAAACTCACTTCCTGGTATGCAAAGGATCGCTGTCACCCAGTAGCAAAAACAACAACAACCGCGAAAGCTTAGCGCTATGGGGATAATCCAAAGGAAGCAGATATGTGGGATGAAGCTTAAAGGGTTAACTGACTCTCCTATTTCCTACCATGATTCAGATACAGATTAATCCACACCTAGCAGTTGGTATTTACTTTTTTTAAAAAATCATGCAGTAACTGCTTGTGTGATTATTTTGACCCTGAAGTGGCTTGATTTCCTAAGTAATGTAGGTACTTTGGGCAAATATTGTCCTTGGCTTATTTCCCATCCCAAGGCTGTAAGCACTTACCCCATATCCCTTTATTATGATGTTTCTGGCCTTCCCCCGTGTAGTTAATCTCTCGCTACTGTTTCTTCTCTTTCTATATACAAACAGAACACTGCGGTTTTCAACATTACTGAAAATGTTTGTCTAGGCCCAAGATCTGTGCTGAGATGGGGTGGAACGGTCATCGTTGCTAGGCCCAACCTGTTCAGCATCTGTGGCTTTGGGGGTGTTTGGGTGGCGGCGGTATGAATGATCTTCCTCCTGAGCAATGTTATTTGTTCTTAGTGCTTCAGAAATGGGAGGGGAGAGATCGGAACTAGGTGTTTCTGCTAGCATATAAACATCCGCTTTTTAACAGTTATAAGCTGTACCAGGCGAAGAGAAGCATATACTGTTCCAAGAGGGTGGTGCATGATGACTAGCTGCATAATTTTAAGAGGGGGCCGGCGTCAGGAAGGGAGGCTTCCATACTGTAGTTTTCATCACCATAAATGTGTAGTTGTTCCCCATTTGCTGTTGGGCATTCAAAGGTCTTTCCTCCAGGTCTTAAATTAGCAACTAGGTTTTCTAGTGGGCAACTGTGAGATGTAGGGTGAGGTGTAGGTGCCCTACCTTATGGAGGGCGATCCTCTGTCTGAAGGGCTGTCAGAGGCCAGTCCTCTATTTGAAGACATTCTCTGTTTGAAGGACTGTCCAGCCCAAAGTCTAGTTTAAAGATAAAGAACTATAAGAAGGATGAGAAACGAGGGCCTTCAAGTTGCCCATCAACATTTAATGCCTGGGCAGCAGACTGATGAGGCACACGATGTTTGGCAAATTATTGTCCTCTTTTTTCCTTTTCTTTGATTAGGCATTTTGTCTTCTTCGGCGATGGGAAAGCGGTTACCCTGTTGAGAGTAAACTACTGATTACGTTAAAGATGGGTTTGAATGTCATGCTTGAGAGTCCCCAAACATTTTCTTTTATAAAAAGCTGCTGCTAGGGGGACTGCACTGATCTGGATTGGAAAGAGAGGTGGGCAAGAAGGATTCATTTTTCTCCTTTGTGCCATTTTCCTTCTGAAAATCTGTCCTTCTCCCTCGCTCTTTTCAGAAGCTGCGATTTGTGACAGGAAAGAAGGCCACAGGCCAGTTTAGTGCCTCATTCCCATGCCTGCTGCACCTTCTTTCACCACAAATGCCACATTTCCCACAGCTCTTTTGCCTCTAAGTTGTTAAGTCTGGGGAGGGTAGAGAACAGCCAATATAGGCTGACACAGCACCCCAGCTATGGAACTCTCTCCCAATGGAAGTTGGGCTGGCCCCTTCATTGTTCAGTTTTAGGCAGACATACATACATACATACATACATACATACATACATACATACATACATACATAAATCTCCACTGGGAATATTAGCTTGGACCCTAACTAAAGCTTCCAGGAATGGAAAGGCTCCTTTGGTTCATGGATGGGGCAAAGATCCAGCCGAGGATCATATTGGTGAAAGAGGGGATGGCAGCTTTTCCCAGCTCCCCTCTCCTCTTGCAGTCCCTCTCCAGCAGGCCCCCAACCTCGCAACCCCCCAGAGCAGTTTTGAGAGGGGTTTACTACACAGGGGGCTGCAGAGGGGAAGGGGAATTGGTGGAAGTTGCCTTTGCTCCCATCTGCTGGTGAGAGTGTCCTATGAGTAGACCTCCACTCAGTGGGAGAAAACTCAAGACACCAGCCAAGATTTATTTTACATTTTGAAAATGTTCCCAGTGATGGTGAACACCTCTGCGCTGCAGCTCTCATCCATCATTTCAGTACTAAAATTGTAAAACATCAACCCTATTCCTCCTTTCCCCCCACCGCTGGCTCCAGGTTTTGGGTGCCCATGGACAAGAAACCTCTAACGGGGGCCCTCCCTCAGTGAGTCTACCTTCCTGCCGCCATTGTCACCACCTGCTCTTCCTCTTCTTTCTCATCATTGCTAACACTTGAATGCTTGACAGTCAGAAGGACAGTGATCTACTTTGGTTGCATGGCAACTCTGTTTTATTGGGCGTAATACAGCTGTATTGAGAAAGTCCTACAGACAAAAAACTTATCAACTGGTAGTGTGAAAAGCAGGTATATTTATACGTATTAGCATCTTAACCAATTAGCAGTTGTCAAAATTCTAAAGCAAAACAAAGACAGATCAAAGAAAACTCCTTCATTATACCTTATCAATAGATGGCCTATAACTCTTCTAGCAATGTCAGATTGACCTGGATAGTCAGACTTCCTTATCAATCTAGCTTATTTGTCTTATACTATATCAAAAGGTCTTGACAGCTAGAAATTCCAATTAAGCATTTCCTTCCAATTAAGTAGTTTCAGCATTACAGCACATTCAGGCAAATACATCATTCCAATCCCATCGTGTAGTTCAATTGCAAGAACCAAACGACCTACAGAGCAGGTATGTCAAAGCTTGTGGCCTTGCTTTCTCAGTTGTCACACAGAGGAGGGCCAGGATCTCTTCTCAATCATCCCAGAGTGCAGGACACGGAATAATAGGCTCAAGTTACAGGAAGCTAGATTCTGTCTGGACATCAGGAAAAACTTCCTGACTGTTAGAGCAGTATGACAATGGAACCAATTACCCAGGGAAGTGGTGGGCCCTCCCACCCTAGAGGCCTTCAAGATGCAGCTGGACAGCCATCTTTCATGTATGCTTTAAGGTGGATTCCTGCATTGAACAGGGGGTTGGACTTGATGGGCTTATAGACTCTTTCCAACCATACTATTCTATGATTCCAGAGCATTTTCTCTTTGGGCAGGGGAACAGGTTTTCCACATACCTTTTTAAAGTGTAGCTGGTTGTTGAGGGATTTTTTTTAAAAAAAAAAACCCCAACCCCAGCACTTGGAGGAGCCTGGCAGTTCTTCTTGAATGCCTATTGGAGACCATATGACCTCTCCCTCATTCAGGAAGAACTCCTGGGCTCCTGAAAGTGCCAGGTTTTTTTGAAAATAAATAAATAGAAAGAATGCCCTTCAACAACTGTCTATACTTAAAATGGTATGTGGAAACCCTGTCCTACTCTCCAAGGAG
Organism: Elgaria multicarinata webbii; assembly: GCF_023053635.1. Lineage (NCBI taxonomy): Eukaryota > Metazoa > Chordata > Lepidosauria > Squamata > Anguidae > Elgaria > Elgaria multicarinata. The sequence continues at coordinate 131,977,668 of NC_086172.1, read as the reverse complement.
AAAATTCTCTGAAATTCTCACCTCTCCCAGGCTCTTTTGACAGAATTTTTGTTTTCCCCCCACCCCCCACGGCATCAAAAATAGAATGATCAAAATTTTCAGGCCATTTTCAGCAAATAAAAGTTTACTCTCTAAACATGCATAAGATTGCAGCCTTAATAGCTTAAATCAGAGCATTCTTAGGAGAATGGATGAGATATGAAAAATGTTACCTGCTCTGAACTTAAAGCACAGTAAGTTCTAAGAATATAAGATCATACCAAAAGCCTATTTAGTTCAGCATGTTGTCCTAACAGTGGCCCACCAGATGTACATGTGAGAGCCACAAGCAAGACATGAATGCAACAGCACCCTCTCACTCATGATCCTAGCAACTGGCATACAGAGGCATATTACTCTTGATACTTGAGGTAATATATAGCCAATGACTAATAATCATTGATAATCTTCTCCTCCATGAATTTGCCTAATCCCCCTTTAAAACTGTCCAAGTAGGCAGCCATCACTACTTCTTGTAGTAATGAAATCTATGGTTTAATGATGCGGTATGTGAAGAAGTACTTCCATTTATCCTGAATCTCTCACCATTCAGCTCCATTGGATGATCCCAGCTTCTGATGTTATAAGATAGGCCTAGCCACTTTCTTCACATCCTTCATAATTTTATACACTCTATCGTGTCCTCACCCTACTTGGGATTCTTTCTAAGCTAAAAGTCTAAAAATTAGGCTCTAAATCTAAATATATAACTGCATCATCAGGACATTGTGCAAACCCTAGCTGAACAGTTCCTGCATTCCTGTGAGTTAAAGAGGTTAACCTATCACAACAGAACAGATGGAACACACATTTTCCCCCTTAGGTATATTGAGCCAGCCAATAGTAGAATAGATGTGGTGCAAAATGGGTCTGAAAGCACCAGTCCACTAATGAGTACAGTTAATTGGGGTTAATTCTTTCACCTTTATTAATCAATTACCACAATAAGCAAGACAATTAAATGACTAAAACACTTCTCTAATAATTTGGCATCCAGGATATAAATAGAAAACTAACTAATTTTTCCAAATGGTTTCCTAAAATGGCAGACTTTTAAGGGTCACTTCTCATGTAGGCAAGCCTTTCTGTTAACATAGCCACCAGTGAACGTTGCCTGGTGTTAAGCAGTTTAGATGGAAAATACCAAAATGGGAGCCTAAACTCCTCTTCCTGATTTGGAATGTGAACTCATTCTGGTCTTCTGTAAAAGGCACTTTTAATAGTACCAGTGGAGTTTGTAAGCAATTGATATTTTTATTTTACTTATTTATTTATTTAAAACATTTATATTCCGGCCTATATCATTAAGATCTCAGAGCGGCGTACAGATAAAAGCGTACAGTATAAAACAACAAATATGCACAGTTAAAAACAAATTAAACCTTGAACCAAGTTAAAACAATATATAATTTAAAAGCAGTTAAAACAGTTAAAACAATGTGCCAGTGAGTTTAACCATCAAAGGCTTTGTTAAAAAGCCATGTTTTTACTTGGCGTCGAAATGCAATCAATGTTGGCGCCAATCGAGCCTCCAAGGGGAGGGCATTCCACAATCGGGGTGCCACCGCAGAGAAAGCCCTCTCCCTTGTCCCATCAGCGTATATGTTGCATTGGTGGGATGCGGAGAAGGGCTCCTCCAACAGATCTCAGGTCTCGGGCAGGCATATAGAAGGAGAAGGGCTCTCTCAAGTATCGAGGTCCCAAGCCATTTAGGGCTTTAAACGTCATTACCAACACCTTGAATTCCGACCGGAAGCATATATTATTATTATTATTATTATATTTATTTGTATCCCGCCTTTTGCCCAATGCTGGGCCTCAAGGCGGCCTTACAAAGTTTAAAACATACATGTGGGGCGGAGGAGGGGGGACAAAACCATAAACGTTTAAAAAAACACAACAAGCATTGGGGGATACAACATTTTAGCCTATTATGGATTAGTATGCCGAGAAGTTACTTGTACTTCTAGCAACAGAGATGTTGAATTTTTATTTCTTTTTATTGAATTTGTTCCACTTTACCTTACTCTACTGAACTTATTTTCGATAAAATATTCTTTTATTTACCTTAAATTGTCTTGGGGGCTGTCTTCAAGCTGCCTCCCTCCTTAACCCCATGCTTTCTCTCTCCCAAGGTGGCGCTGGGTAGTTGTAACACCAAGGAGGGAGCATGGGGCTTCTGGGCAGCCATCAGGGTCCCGGAACCACCCCACCCTCTTCCTGGTAGAAAACACCCAAGTGCTGGTCCAGGCTCCACCCTGGGTTGGCCCCAGATTGGTGGCAGAGCAACGTTACGTGGCGGAAGTGCCGTGTTGACGTCGCTCCCTTTGCAAAAGTTGGTAAATCAAAATGCAGTATCGCGGGGAAGCCTCGTACCTGCACTTACCTTGTCTAACTGACAGGGCACAGATCCATAGCCACCGCTGGGCTTTCCCCGTGTGTAGCTAAGCCCCGTCTAAACGACAATGGGATTGTTCCTCATTGAATATAAACCTGAACTTTCGTAGATTTGAATCTAGGCAAAGAGCGTCACACTGCAGCAACAGCAGCAGCGATTTATGTCCTGAATTTTTTTTGCAGTGTAGTTATTAATGCGCTCATGCGCACATACGCTGCTATGGAGTATAGAAGAGCAAAGCTACAAATTTTATCTGCGGAGCTCCGGGGTGGGGAAGGAACGAGGCAGCAGAGGAGGATGCGACCGGGGGGCGGGGAGCAGTGCATTGCAAAGGAGAACCCTCCAAAAAGAAAGGTTTCCCAAAGGCAGGAAAAGTGCAGGGCGCGGGTGGAGAGGTAGGCAACTCAAGAGAGAGCAGCCTCTAATCAGGAGTCTTATGCAGGAGAAAGAGAGAGAAAATGGAGGCTAGCCCTTGCCCTGAACATATCTCCTCCCTCTGGCTGCCCATTCCCCCCTCTTTGTTTTAATATTATAAGATCTATCTGCGGAGCTCCGCAGAATCACATAATTTAAAATGAAAATGGCGGGAAGGAACGAGGGAGCCAGCGGAGGACACGATAGGTGGGAAGGCGGGAAATCGGCCAATCACTTTGTCCTGCCCTCAAAGCTACGCCCACATGTCAAAATGCGATTTAACTCCCCCAACGACGCATAACTATAACACGGTGCAAACTTGGACGTTGATCCAAAAGTCATGGTAAATCGCAACTACGAATATGCGCATTATCACGTTAAAAACCCAGTGCAGCGGCGAATGGGCAGCTGCGTCATGTGTCCTGAAACGTGAATCTGCATTTAGGTCGGGGTAAAGAACTCGTGTAGATATCCCCTAAGTTGAGCTAAAACAATCTCTCCTTTGTGAAGTTGTCCATTTTCCAGATAGCCGCTGTATGCGTGGTATCCTCTGAATATTTGATATCTGTAGTTGACACCCAATGTTAATTAATTTCAACATTTGATATCTGACAGCTGATATATGACCATATTTGATAGCTGATGTGCAATGGTGTATAATAGTGATTGCAAACTTTCTGCCTTCATAGGACCCTTTACATATCAAGGAACATCTGCATGTCTACCACCAGACCCCTGCAGATTCTGCTGAAACACGATCTGGGGTACACAGGCAGTGTTTGGCCTTGCTGTTGCCCATTCTGAATACAGAGTCTTAGAACACAGCCAGCATTTCTCTGTGGCAATTGGTGCAGAAGAAGAGTAGTCATATTCATTGATGAACCTGAAAAGATTTCAAATGACCCAAAAGACTAGTATTTGACAGCATTTGGTAGGTAATAGCGAAAGGGAGGTGCTATAGCTCAGTGACCATACATCTTGTTCAATCCCTTATAGGAAGAGCCATGCTGGATCAGACCAAGGGTCCATCTCATCCAGCATTCTGTTCACACATTGGGAAAGCGTTTAACCCTCGGGAAACCAACAAACGGGACATGAATGCAACAGCACCCTCCCACCCATGTTCCACAGCAGCTGGTGTACATAGGCATAGTGCCTCTGATATTGGAGGTAGCACAGAGCCATCAGGACTAGTAGTCATTGATAGCCCTGACCTCCCTGGTAGGGATACCAGGCATTCCCAAATAGGCCTGGAAAAGATCCCTTCCTGAGACCAGAAGAGCAGCTGCCCATCAGAGCAGACAGTAAAAGGCTAGATAGACTAATGGTCTGACCTGATATAAGGTAGCTTCCTATGTTAAACATGCAATGTTAAGTAGTATTTGACAATAAATACCTTTGAGATTTCATATTTGAAGCTGGGGGAAAATCAAAACAATTGAGAGATGCCAGGAACTCTAAAGTGTTCACATTTTGAGTTTGGGAATAAAAATGGTGAAACCGGAAAATTTGGTGAATCCAAATAGTTGTGAATGTTTGTCTCAGTTCAGTAATGAAGGGTGAGGAATTGATGTGTGGTAACGGAGGATCCTATGCACTACATAAGTGGACTTCTTATTCTAATTATTTTCATCATACTCTGAAGGAGGGGTCCTCCAGCTTTTTGGGTTGGTGGGCACATTTGGAATTTTGAGAGAGTGTTGTGGGTGCTCTTACAAAATGGCTGCCATGGAGGTGTCTTGCCCATTCATAAAATGGCTGCAATGGGTGGGCATGGCTAGTAACAGAACACTCATTTCCCAGAAGATAAACGAGACTAAAAGTAAAGTAACTTACTTAAGAATCTAAGTACAATTTATTTATTACATTTTTATACCGTCCAATAGCTGAAGCTCTCTGGGCAGTTCACAAAAATTAATGTTTTAATTGCAAAACAATCTTAAGAAATTAAAAATCAGGAGGTGCAGGGAGCCTGGTGGGCACCTGGGGGCTGTCTTCATGGTGCCGGGTTGGCACTGCCTCTCTCCTCAACCCCACACTTTCCCTCTCCCAGGCGGTCGTCAAGTAATCCTGACACAGAGGAGGGAGCGCGGGGTTTCTGGGCGGCCATCTGGGACCTGCTGGAAGGCAACCACCAGGTCTCTGGTCACCTTCCACTAGGCTCCACCCCTGGGTTGGCCCGGATTGACCATGGAGCGCTGTTACACATCCAGAGTGCCATGTTGATGTTGCTCCCTTTGAAAAAGTCAGGGTAAATCCCCGACTTCTTCAAAACGCAGCATCGCGGGGAAGCCCTGTGGAGGCTGCAAAAACATATGGCGTAACTTGACTCATGAAACAGACTTTCAAACTGAGGTTAATAGAGGGATAGGTTTACAGGTCTGATATTAAGACTTGCATATTTTAAAATCTTTTCACAGATTTTCCAGCTATAATCTTTTCCTGTTTGGAACTAAAGATGTCAGGTCAGGAAACTTCCACTCAAATCTAAAGAAATGTTGGGTCAGGGATCTCAGTTTGTGCTTTGATAGGACTGAACACCTCATCAACATTTAACAAATCAATTAATTACAGTTTGCTCTGTACTTGGGCGACCTGAAAGCTCTCTGCAATTTGTATTATTTTCCACCAGGCATAAATCTACCAGCTGGATGTCAAGATTCTTGCATATTAAAGACACAGGCCATCCTGATGGGGGCATGTTGCTCTGCAAAATGTAAATTGTTGACTTTGAAAATCCCTGCCTAACCATAGAGGCAGAAGGCTTGACACAATGTGGGGATAATTACTTTCTGTTAAAATAACAGAAGAGCACACAGTTTTTCTGGTTCCTTGCTACACCCACCGGTTCTTGCACAGTAACAACGATAATGTTTAGAATGTGCTATTATTAAAGGCATTGTTTCCTTCTGTTTATAGGTGGTGAATGGCATACTGAAATTTAAAAAACCAAACAAAAAACCAAACATTATCATCTCGTATAACCACTCTCCATAACAAGAAATATCTCAGGATGCTAAAAATTAATCAATCAATATTTTCCTCTTGGAAACGTAGGAAAAGGTGTCCCAAATCCCTTGAGTCAATACAGTTCTTGCAAACTGTTCCTTCTAATGACAGCAGAACTGCAGATTCAAACTGAACAAACAGACAGAATCTACACTACTGCTTTAAAATGGTTTATAACAGCAGTGACAACTGTTGGGGCCCAGGACACGCTCCATGTACAGTTTTTAAACTGTTTTCAAAGTGTCGTATCCTGCTTGATGTAGATCTGGCCCACGTCTCACCTGCTCAAGTTCCTGCTGCTTCTTTCTTAACTGCCCATGCCAGCTCTCACGTCTACCCAAAAGCACCCGAGGAACCTTCTCCCAGGATGTGAGGTTAGACCTGTGTCATTGCCATTTGCTGCAGGAGCAGCAGAGTTTGCATTTCCTCCTGTTCTTGGACAGCCTCCCCCAATCTGGTGCCCTCCAGATGTGTTGGGTCACAAGTCCCATAAGTCCCAGCCAGCATATGGTCATATGGGAGGTGCAGCGCAACACATCTGGGGGCAGCCAGGTTGGTGAAGGCTGTCTGTGTGCTTGACTTTCTAGGGACAGGAGAAAGAAAAAAGAAAGAAAGGAAGGAGGGAGGGAGGGAGGGAGGGAGGGAGGGAGGGAGGGAAGGGTTGCTCCAGTGCCTTTAGTTACTGAAGTTTCGTAGCAGCTCAGTTTTCAGCAATCAGCAGATGAAGCTTCCCATGATGGGAAGATCAGCATAATCATTTGCTAAGGCCAGTAAATGGAGCCACTGTTGAAGGTACAGGAGCATTGCCCAGTAAAAAAAGTTACCAATCCTGGGCCATTTCCATCTCTGTTAGTGTGAAAAACATGCTCTGTGTTGCTTGTTGAGCCCTTCACCTCCTTGCTTTGGTTCCTGTCTGATGCACCCTCATCCAGATTCACTACATTTTTGTTTGACCCCTTCAGATGCGGCCTGATTCATGACACCTTACTCCAGTCTTCCCCAACCTAGTGCCCACCATATGCTTTGTACTACAACTCCCACCATTCCTGATTATTTACCATGTTACCTGGGGAGTTCAACTCCAAACTATCTGTAGGACGCCTGGCTGGGGAAGGCTGAGGATGATCAGGGGTCTGGAAAGTCAGTCCTATGAGGGGACACTGAAAGAACTGGACATGTTTAGCCTTGAGAAGAGAAGCCTGGGAGGAGACATGATAGTACTCTTCAAATACTTGAAAGGTTGCTACCCAAAAGAGGGCGAGGGTCTCTTCTCAATCATCCCACAGTGCAGGATATGGAACAATGGGTTCAAGTTACAGGAAGCCAGATTCCAGCTAGACATCAAGAAAAACTTCCTGTTAGAGCAGTACAACAATGGAACCAATTACTTAGGGAGGTTGTGGGCTCTCCCACACTGGAGGTATTGAAGAGGCAGCTGGACAGCCACCTGTCAGGTATGCTTTAGGGTGGATTCCTGCATCGAGCGGAGGTGGGGGGTGGGTTGGACTTGATGACCTTATAGCCCCCTTCCAACTCTACTATTCTATGACTCTATGATCTTCCCAGAGTTGGATTTTGAGCTGCTTTCAACCTGCCACTATTACCTGTTACCATGAACATCATATATTTGGTTACCACCTGAAACCACCTAGTGGACACTTCTGTCCTCCTTAGGGACCTCAGTTTCATGTAAAGATCACAGCTGTCATGCAATGCTCTAAGGGTGCAATCCTATGCCTGTTTATACGGAAATAACTCCTACAATTCCTTGTATAGTTGGCTGGGGAATGCTGAGAATTGTAGGACTTTTTTCTAAACAGCATAGGATTGTGCCCTAATTCTGAAATGTAGACACCCATTCTAGGCATATATCTATGTGGAGGTGATCTTCCCATTAAGCCTTACATATGCCTTGGCATGCAATAACAGTACAGTAAGTAGTAGCAGGGAATCAAGTTGGGTGATGGAGGGAAAAGATCTATACACTTCCCCCACCCATTACAAAATTATGGTCAAGGAGAATGTTACCAGTGGACCTCTTTTCTCACTCCCAGCTATTAAAAGTGAGCAGGAAAAGAAATGAGAGCCTTTAAACAAATACCTAGCATTAAAATTCAAATATTTTACATAAAGTAATATTTTGTCTGTTTTTTTCCTCTCTTTTACTAGCAGCACTTTATGCATTATTCATTATTTGCTATTAACAATTTCTCCCGCTTTAAAAGGTGTCATTTGCCACAAGCTTAGGAAGCTGACACAAAGCCCCAGGCCCCAGGTGACAAACAACACATCACAGATTCATAAAGAGCCAAAATGTAAAACTTGAGAAGGAGGAGGAGGAAAAACAGTAGTAGTAGTAGAAGAAGAGGAGGAGCAGAACAGCTTTACTGGATCAGATCCATCTAGTCCAGCTTTCTCTCTGCCTCCAGGCGCCGCCGCCAGTCAGCCAGATGCCCTTGAGAGAGATTCACATAGGAGGTAATAAATTTGTTTTTCTCATGATGGGAAATAAGCAGCAATAATTATGGTTCTATTATTTGCCTCCCACTTTTGTTATGTCAGGCCAGTGTATTGTAAGAATTGAACCTGGCAATATTATATCATAGAATTTATCTTCTCTATGACTATCTGATGCAGGACTTATGGCAGGAGTGTTGAACTTTTTTCAGCCCAAGAGTTGAATTCAGTTTTGGAGAAGCTTTTGGAGGGTGGGGAACGTTCAAGTGGTCAATGGGGCTGAAAGCAAAGGAGCAGGGCAACATAAAAAGAAAGAAAAATCCACATAATGTAGCTTAAGGCTTTAACTCTCAGGAAGAGCATTTTATTTAAGGGAAGCATTTCAACCTTTTAGAATTGGGGCAGGGAGTGTGGGGAGAGAGAGATGCAAAAGTTGAGAAACCACCGAACATGTAGTGGTTGAGGAAAGGAGGAGGGTATGACCAGTTGGGCCACGTAGACTGGATTTGCCTGCAGGCCTGAGGTTCTGCCCACCCCCTACTTAAGGTGTAATTGTAAAAGACTTGAAGGACCTAGGAAACATGGGTTTGAATCCCCACTCAGCTATGAAAATCACCTGGTGACCTTGAGCCACTAATAGTTTGTCAGCTTAACTTCCTTATAGGGTTATTGTGAGAATATAACAAGGTTGTGGGGGAAGCCATATGCAATGTCCTAAGCTCCTGAAAGGAAACATAGGCCCTGTTCAGAAGACAACTTAATCCATGGCTTTAACCATGGTGAATAAAGCAAAAAGCCTTATTCACAGTGGTTAAAGCCATGGTTTAAGGTGTCTTGTGAACACAGCCTGGCTTTCTGGCTTAACCACCATGGTTAAAGCCATGATTTAAGGTGTCTTCTGAATGGGCTCATAGGATACAAACATGAAAAATAAAGCACTTAACAAAGAAATGGAGTCAAGCCTGCCTGGAAACCTGTATGTTAACATGACTGTGTGATTTTGGGTAATTTAGACAACATATGGACTCCTACAGTGTAATCCTACGCATGTTTACTCAAGACTATGTCCCACTTTGTTCAATACAGCTTACTCCCAGGTAAGTGTACATACATTTGCAACCTTAGTGAAATCAGATCATTTGAAATATCTACATATCCTATGTGAACTGCTTTTCAGTCTGCATCTCAATAAGTGTTATTACAATGGAGACTATCTGTCCCCCCCAACCTCACTATCTGTCCCCCCCACACACCCATTTTTGGTTTTTCAGATTTGCATCTGTGACCTTGATATTTCACCAATAAAAATTGAGCACGTGACAGGAAGTTCTAGAAACTCCCAGACTCAGAGGCATCCAATCATCCAATGCAGGGCAGGAGGAGCTGCAGAGCCGATCTTCGCCTCCCCACCTTCCCTTCCTGCACGTTTTGCTAGACGGGCTAAAAAGTGTGCACGGTTCAGAGGCAGGGAAGGAGGCTGGAAGAGGCTCAGGATATCTCGCATCCTGGCCTCTCGTCTCCTCCCTCCCAGCCCACCGGAATGTACCCTTTCCCCCTCTCCAAGGTCGAGTTTCTGATCTCAGAGAGGCAGCTGGTGCAGTTGTTGCCACACTGGCTGTGAGGGAGCAGAGAAGGGGTGGGCAGTTCTCCGACTCACCCTTCCGAGGGCAGAGCACTCACCAACCTCTGACAGATTTTACAAGCAGTTCTATGGTCCCTGGGATGCTGTCCCAGAAACCACAGCATTGCTCTCCCTGAAAATTTTCAAAATCTATTCATTGGTTTCAGCCTCCACCTAAAACATTGGGAACATAATAAAAGCAGTTGCAACGCCCATCCTTGCCAGCAATATGGGGATAATAGCACTGTAAATTAAAGTGTGTGTGCGCGCACATATATATACATGCATATACTAGCCTCAACATGCACACTTATAGACACACGATGTGCCACTAGAGTAGACTACAGTGCAAGGCGGTCATAAGCCACTCTTTCTCAACCTAATTCTCCACCATCCTGCAATATGAGGATAATTACATTGGACTATACCCGACCTATAATATGGACAAAATATCTCTCATATCTCTCAGGCTTTACTTCCCCACCCCACTTGCAAAATAGTAGTAGTAGTAAGAGGAGGAGGAAGAAGACAACAACAACAACAACAATTTATCCAGGGCAACTTTTTTTCTGCCTTTGCAGAAGAGAGTGCACCACACTGCTGTCAAATCACTACAGGAATACAAAGTCTTGGTTTTTTCCTTTGTCTTCTGTGTTTTGCTGTTATGCATAGGTGTGCACAGCACATTTCACTAGGGTGTGCACCCAGGTAATTTTATTTTAAATTTTTTTTAAAGACCAACATTTACAGAAAACTCAATCATAAAGGACATTATTTTTATTCATTTATTTATTAAACACTGTAGACACTGATGTCCTACTCTGCCTTCAGCTTGCCTGACCACAAGAGGGCTGTTGCATGTGGGAGTGGGGGATGAGAAGATGCTCCTCAAGCCCCAGCATTGGTCAGGCTTTGGAATGATAGTGGCCAAAGGAGGGGCTTACAAGGTCGTATGAGCCTTCGGGGTGGGTGGGTGCTCTTCCTGGCCTCTTTGAAGTGTGGCTTGCAGCAGAGCAGCTCCTGGCAGAGTGATTCCTTTTTGCTCCTGCTGCCAGGAGCAATGGCACGCTGTCAGGGCTGCAGAGAAGCTAGGGGGCAGCCGGAGAACTGTTCCACTACATCTGGATCCCTACTCAATGGCCCCCTGAATTCAGCACTTATTGCTTGAGACACCTGGCACACGCCTATGTGTTATGTTTACTATTCTGTCAAGAGACAGCCATGACAGAAGACAAAAGTAACCAGGAAGTTCAGGCCACAAACAATAGTTCTTTCCATAGGTAAGATTAAGTCACTCTGCACATACTCAGGACTCAAAGACTAAGCCATGATATTAAATTAGGTTCCAGGCCCAAACCCTGATGAATCCAAATTCATCTTAACCCCTAGCGCGGCCATTTAAGCCTAGCCAAAACAGAGGAAATACTTCACCAAGAGAGGACAAAAGACACAGATTTGCATAACATTTATATGTGGTAAACAACAGGTTTAGATGCAAATTTAGAAATAATGGCCGTAATTTAAATTAGATATAAATCATTTATTTATTTAATTATTTACAGTGGGGACAACTGTGACCAGGTGATCTGTGCATTGGCCTGCTCAGTCTACTGTCCAAGAGCTAGCTGTTAATGGGCAACTTCAAGCCCTCTTCTGCTCTGTCTTCTTATGGTCCCTTATCTTTAAACTAGACTTGTGTTTCAAGGCTAGCCCTTCAAACACAGTGCACCTTCAAATAAAGGGTTGTTTTTTGTAAAGCAGAACACCTAGCTACTCTATTAAGCCCTGATCTCAATGGATATGCCATAAATGGCATATGAATGAACAGCTGTTCAATCCATCTCTGCTCAGAATTAAGTCCCATGAATTTCAATAGGGCTTACTCCAAGAGAAAGGTGTATAGGATTGCACCCTAAATGAATGAATGAGAGGAACAACTGTAGCTCACTAGTAGAGCATGTGATTTGCACAGAAGTCCCAGGTTCAAACCTTGGCATGTTCTGGTAGGACTGGGAATGGAAAAACCTCCATTCTAAAACCATAACGAGACCCTGCCAGTCAATGTACATTCCTGTGCTTTATTTCCTTCTCTGTTGCATCAATGTTCTTTCTGGAATGTTTACTTCCTCCTGGATAATCCTGCTTCTCTTCGTGGCAGCACCTGTAGTGAAGTCATAATTCTCTTTTTGCAACCTCATGCTCTGTTGCCATGGGAATGTATGTAATGTAATGTTATAAATTCAGCAGTAGAGCCTCCCTCGAAGAATGGGCAGGAGAAGAAAACTCCGGAATAGGAAGATCCACCTTCTTGAGGATAACTGGCTTTGATAAATAGCCAGGGAAGTCACAGGAGCAATGACTAAGCTTCTCTCTAATTAGGATCCACATAAGAATTGTTCTGAATGTAGAAATGCCTTTTATAGTAAGTGCTGATTATGCAGGAGGGCAGGAATGCCTGTTGGGGAGGTTATACGCTTGTTCTTCAGACTTGAGTCTATTACATTTTTTTATGGCCTGCTTTCCATATCCAGCTTTTGTTTCCATTTCTCTAATTGCACATTAATATTAATCGCTGTGCTCTCTGAGCATTCAGCGGGAAATGAGGAAATTCACTAACGAAGGTAAATCTACTCCAAAATGACCAGTCATTTTACTGTTATTAATCATGTATACAGCACATAAACTGTACAGAGTGTTTCAGAGTCCTTGTCTCATTCATTTTCACTAACCTTGATATGACAGGAATGCTTCATTGTGTGTTTCTCCTGAGAGATTAGAAAGAAGAAAAATCTCAGAGGGTGACAAGCAGACTCGACCCATTCATTCACAGGGACAGCCTAGTTATCCTAGCAAAAGCCCAACCAGGGCACTGCAGGAAAAGAAAGCATACTTCAGAGTCAGGTGCAGACAACCAAAGGCAAATTGGACTGTATGTAGTAAAAATCTAAAATTTCTGGGAGAAATGGCTTTGCCTGGTGCCAAAAAGATAGTGTTGGTGCCAGGGAAGCCTCTTTGGGGAGGATGTTCCATAAATGAGGTGCCACATGACTAACTTAATTTGATCGGGACTGCCCCTTCCTCCGTTCAGCAGACAAAACAGAAGAAAGGGCATATGAAGCAGCCCTCGGATAGAAGGCTGACTTAGCAGAAGATAGTTAAGCAATCCAATTGCAGATGGACTTTGTTCTTCACAGGGTCACTTCACACATTAGTACATCAGTATAGACATTACCATGTTTCATATTGGCAGATTGGATTATATATACAAACAGGGTTATATTTTATAATCTACATATATGTGATATACTCCTTTCCTTCTAGATATCGCTTCTATGTATAAATGCTTTTATGTGTGAAAAGGCCTAAAGTCAGAGGAAAACTAACTCTCTTACAACATCTGGTAACCTCATTCCAACATATTCATTGCTGCATGTAAGGAAAACCCAAAGCCACCTCTACGTGATGAAAGCTCAGGGACATCACATTGTTTTCAAACGATCAAAAAGCATTGCTGTGACCATTTCAAATTGGATAGAGATGTAATTGAACACAGATTTGATTTCAGTTGAGTAGTTATAAAGTTATGAGCATCAATGAACAGAATCAAATATTGAGTATTATATGAGCCATTTATTGTGCACTCAGCATTCCCTACTGTGACCCTCCAGTTTTGCTTCTGTTTTTAAAATAGCACTTTCGATGGTTTTCTTTTTTTTCTGTTCTTTTACAGTAGGGGAAATGTGTATTATTTGTTAAAGTGAAAGGAAGTGCTTTTTTCACTTGTGTAATTGTGCTATTCAGGTTATGTAGTGGAAAAGCAGGAAACTGTTCTTTTGTGTAGTACTCAGATCTGAATTCTGTGGCAAAACCGAAAGCAGATACAGTGGATTAATAGTTTTGTGTAGTAAAACATAACAAAGTGGTAAAACAAATAGCTTAGAAAAAGAAATAAGTGATATAACTGAAGCATGCTGTGGCGTTACACCCCACAAGTCAATTCCAAATGTATGTCTGCAGTTTGTAAGTCTGTGGTTTGTAGAATGTTGGCCTGAGTGGGCGGAGTTAGAATGTCTTGGGAGGGGGGAGGAGTGATATATAAGGGAATGACTGAGGGGATTGAGAGTTCTTGTTCTTGTCCTTTTCAGGAAAGCTTTTCAGGGAGACTTGTTAGGTACTCTTAGAGTCTGTAGTGCTCTCTGTGTTTATGGTACTTAAGTTCTGGGAAATTTGAGGGTCAGTGTAGTGCGTGGTGTCTTTAGAGTGTGGTGTGCACGTAATGGATGTATATTAATCAATACTGAGAATAAAGAAAGTTCAAGAGTGATTGTGTGAGAAAAAGGAAAGCGCGAATGTGAGAATGACAGGATTGTATGGAAGGTTTCAAAAAGGTTTTTAAATGTTGTTATTTGAAACAAAGCTTATGAACTTTTAAAAATAAGTTTTGTTTTGTTTTTAAACTACCACAAAAATCCCACGTGTCTGTTTGGCATTTATCATCTTAAGTTTACACATATAACACCCACTCTGACAATCATTCACCCAAGCAGATATAACTCACAGCGCATTATTATATATATTAAAATCCTTCTCCATTTTAAGCCCTTTCTCCACATAGTTTGGAGGAAGGTGGGCTTTATCCCTTGCCTCAGGCGTATCAAGCGGTGGTGCTTGGCTTGAGCAGGGAGTAGCCTCGGCCGGGTCTGGTGTTCAGAGCCTGTGTCACCCCATAATAAGTGGTGGCAGACGTGAGGTCTGGTGTTCAGAGCCTGTGTCGTGGCACATGCATGCAACAGCATGAAATTACTGAGAAAAGTGAACAATTGTGAAACACAGTGAGATTACTGGAACTGGAGAGTACCCAAAGAAATTAACATGCAGAAATTTTGAAAACAAAACTTGATCTCTGAAGTGTACACATCATGCTGTCACAAGAGCTAAACCAGCAAACTGAAAAATTCTTAGTGACTACTTAACTAGGCTCTTGATAAGGAGATATATATATATATATATATATATATATATATATTCAATTCATTCTATTTATATCCTGCCCTTCATTAAAAAAAATCCCAAAGCAGATAACAACATTACAACAATAAAATTCAATAAATAA